>NC_132781.1:12434517-13041896 GCF_048418805.1 Vulpes vulpes | reverse complement strand
AGATGGTGAATCCACTTTCCCCAAACCTGTGACTGCCCTTATAGGACACACCATCCGGCCTTGATCATTTAGGGCACTGACAACTGCTTTGGATTGAATGCGTGGTATTCACTTGGAGCCTCTTGTGGGGTTGGTTTAATTTAGTCTCTTTGTCATTTTGTTAAGAAAAATAATCTGAGGAAGACTTTGCATTTTAAGTACATGGTTGTCTTTTTAAAAATAGACCCCATAGTATTATTGTATCTGATATGGGTTAGAAGGTGGATGTGCGGGTATGGGCGGATTTATTTTATTTTATTTTATATTTTATTTTATTTTATTTTTGTGTGTGTGGGGGCGGATTTAATATAAAAATTGACCAAAGTCCACTCTGCTGAGAAGACTGTGATACATGGTCTCTTCATTGCCTGATCTGAAACCTCCAAAGCCCTCAGGCCTTGTTCTTTTTATGATTGCTTAGTGTATAATGAATTATTCAAAGACCAGTGATGAATTGGTTTAAACTCTGCATCTGAGCCCTGAGACCATAAAGTCATTTCTGAGCATTTATCAGGCCTACTTGGGACCAGAAGTCCATCCCTTGACCCTGCTAGTGGGGCGGAGAGCACACTGCCTCCAGAATGCTGAGGGCTGCTGTCCTCTTCCTCAAGGGCAGGTTCTTCCTGCATCTCAGTGAATACCAGCTTAACAGGGAAAGGGCCCAAGACCAGAGAGGCTGGGCAGGAGCCCATGGACTTGACATCTTGCCCAGGGCACAGCCTTGGGAGGAAGCAGGGATGATGCCTGGGCCATTAGAATCCTTGGTTGCCCACCCAGGACCATTTCCCCTTCCTTTCCTGTATTTTGTTTGGGAAGCCGACCTCACCAACCAGACTCTGGAGAAGAGGCTTTGTCCTTAGGGTGAAGGGCAAATCCTGGTTGATCCAACCTAGTGGTTATCAACCCTGCTTTCACACTAGAACTACCTAGGGAGTTTTAAAAAGTTCATGTGCCTGGAAGCCAGTCCTGAGAGCCTGGAGCATAGCACAGTCTTGACATCACCTGGGAACTGTTAGAGACAAAGCGTTTCAGGGCCCAGCTCAGAATAAAATCAGAATCTCTGTACTGGGAGAACAATGGGTGAGAGCCAATAGTGGTGTAGCAGGTTGTGTTTTCCAAAGATGGTTGCCGCAACAGATTCCTTTCTCACACTCCTCTCTTCATGATGGGACTTTGACACTGCTCACGTCTCAAACTGGCAGGATCTCTGTTGCTTCCCCTTAAATCTGGGTGGTCTAGTGATTACGGTGGAAGTGACACCAGGTAATATCTGAGGCCACTTCCAAGAAAGGCAAGACTGTCTGTCTCTTGGGGTGTTCACTCTGAGCACCCAGCTATCCTGCTCTGAGGAAGACCAGGCCTTATGAAGAGACTGTGCATAAGGGTCCCAGGCAACATCTCTGGCTGAGGTCCCAGCAGACATACCTACCAGACAAGTGAGCAAAGAAGCCTTGGAGAGGACAGTCACTGACCCCGAACCCCTGAGAGATCCTGAGTGACAACCATCTTGCTGAGCCCAGTCAACTCCCCATACTGTCAGAAATAATAACAATGTGATTGTGATTAAGCTACTGAGGTCTGGGGTAAGTTGTTACATGTCAATAGACGATTGGAGCGTGTGGTCACCTCTTCTCCTTGCTAGATGGTGGTTTAGCAATGGGCATGTGACCCCAGAGGTGGACACTTTTGAGGTTGCTTCTGGAAAATGTGTCTTTTTTCCTAAGAGAGCCATAGAAGAAGAGGCAGTGCTTCTCCTCCTTCTGATGTTGTTATGTCTTGGTATGACCCTTGGGATGGCTGCCACCATCTTGATCCCAACCTGAGGATAAAGTCAACTCCAAAGATAGCACAACCAAGAGATGGAACAAACTTGGGTTCTTGACTGCATCACTGAGCCCTTGAATTAGCCAGTCCTTGAACCCATACCTACTCTGGCTCTTCCTGATGAGAAGATAAGAAATACTTCTACTGTTTGAAGCAGTTTTAATCAAATTGTTACTTGCTGTCGAAATGTCCTATTTAATGTGGTGCATAAGCCAGAATCTGATCTCTGCCAGCTTTGAAAAGGGGGCATCTCAGGGCTAAAGTCAGTGAGCAATGGGGGTATCAGATATGACCCCCAAGAGGAGGAGAGATCAAGAGGGGTGGGAAGAAAGCCCTTCCTAGGCCAAGCACAGGATGAGGGATCGGAGGGAGGCAGGGCTGGGATGACAGGACAAGTCAGCTGTGCTTGGGGCCTAGCGATGGTGACTCTTAATCAGTGTTCAGCCCCGAACCAGCACATCTGCTCCACTGCGCACCATCAGGATTCCCACCTAAGTTCTCACTCAGGCTCACTCCTTCCCAGGGAGGAGAGGCTCAGGAGGGTGTCCGTGTTGTGGGTGGAGAAACTGAGGCTGGAAATGTGCCACCGGTGTGTTCAGAGGGAATAGCAAGAGCCTTGAAGTTCAGCTCTGAGATCCCTCCTCTGGCCCTTGGAAGGCCAGGTTGGGACGCGGCAAAGGAAGCTACATGTCCTATCCCTGAAGCCTCAGCCCACCGGGGTAACGGGCTAGCACCTTGTCTGCCAGCCAAGGCCATGGCTGAGCTCCCGACACCATTTCTCAGATGAGCTTCACCCAACTCCCAGCTGGAAACTTCCAACTCCTGACAGACATAGTCACATTTTGGACACCTTCCAGCTGGGAAGGGTCTTTCTTGCCTCTCCTTTCACATGCAAGTGCTGCCTCTTGACCTTGAAACTGCTCTTGAACCTCTGGTGTTAGCTCCATAGGGCCTCACTTCCCACAGTGCTGTCCAGGGGAGCAGACGCTGGGTAGAGAGGCTCCCCTGCCTCCTGTCCCCTCCAGCTAGGAAGAAGGAAGGGGGGCAGCTGGGTTCTGTCTTCGAATCCTCTCCCCTTCCTGCTACTCTGGGGCCTGCCGTTTGCACCCTATTATACACAATCTTGTTCTTTGGGGTCCCCCAAATATCTGCTGTCTTATACAAATTCTGCACTCCTTGGAGGTGCCATCTGCCTGCCCCTGGCAGGAGGCAGAGGCTGAGGGTCTGTCATATGAGCTCAGTTGGGTCTTGCTTATAAAACTTAGTCTTGGGGATCCCTGGGTGGCGCAGCGGTTTGGAGCCTGCCTTTGGCCCAGGGCGCGATCCTGGAGACCTGGGATCGAGTCCCACTTTGGGCTCCTGGTGCATGGAGCCTGCTTCTCCCTCTGCCTATGTCTCTGCCTCTCTCTCTCTCTCTGTGACTATCATAAATTAAAATATATATATATTTAAAAAATAAATAAATAAATAAAATTTAGTCTTTTGAACTGGAGCGTGCAGACGGAGCCAGACAAGGATTTTTATCCAACCCCTTCATTGAATGAATGAAAAAAGCAGGTCCACAGGCTGCTGACAACACGCAGAAGGTGGAGCAGTGCCCTGCAGGGAACTCAGGACCACTGCACCCTGGAACCAGAGCAGAGGGTTCGCTGTATGCAAATACCCAGGGACAGGATCCCCAGGCAGAAAACTTTAGCTCAGAAGCAAACAGGGAGATTGGGCTTTAGTACACATGACAAAGCCGAGGCAGGTCCTGGGAGGGCGTGACCCGTCCAAGGTCACAGAACAGAGGTCTCAGATCCCAGCGCAGTTGTGTGTGAGAATCCAGAGACTGTAGTTGTGCCAGGAGGAAGGCCCCGAGGCCCTAAGGCCCGTCCCAGGTCCTGAGGGGCTATGGCCCAGCTAGGCCTCACCACCTTCCACCCCTGTGGGGAGTGTCTGGCTTGCACATGGCAGCCCCTGAGCCTTGCTGTCACAGCTGAGGTCACACCTGCAGGGGACCTCAGGCATGTGGCACATTCAGTGGAATCTACTCTTTTCACCTGTACCCACTAACCAAGTGGAACGTTTGTGTTCCAGGGGTTAATAAACCTCTCAAGTGTTGGGTTAGCATGTGAGCTTGTGTTCACTGCGTGTGGGATACCAGTCAAGATGAGAGGGGACTGCAAACGAGTCCCATGCACTCATTAGGAAGATGGGCCCAGCTGGAGGGCAGCCTGCAAGGGACAGAGCCCGGGGCGTAGCTGTGCACGGCTGTACGTAGCTGTGCTGACTGTCCCCACTCCTACACCCCGCTCCAGCCCTGCCTTTCTTAAGATAGAATGCCATTTCCCCTGCTGTCCTCTGCCCTTTATCCACTTGTGATGGTTAATTTAATGTGTCAACTTGGCTGGGCCAGAGTGCCCCAGTATTATTCTGACAGGTGTGCTTTGGATGAGATTGACATTTAAATCAGTGGACTTTGAGTAATGCAGATTACTCTTTAGAATGTGCTGGGCCTCGTCCAATCAGTTGAAGGCCTAAATAGAACAGAGGCTAACGTACCCCAAGCAAGAAGGCCTTTAGACTCAATCTGCAACTCTTCCCTCAGTCTGCAGCTTGCTGGTCTCCTCCATCTGACTGTGTTTTTGCCAAGCTTCCACCACCATGGGAGCCAATTCTTTAAAATAAATCTCCCTATGTATATCCTATTGGTTCCATCTTGCTGGAGAACCCTACCATGCCACTTTTATTGAAGGAGAAAGGAGAGTTGTCCAAACATTAAGGAGGGGGCTCTCTGGAACCATCACTGAGAAGCTGGTGGCACTTATGGATTAACACCCGCCCCCATGCCTCCCCATCAACTCAGTCCACAGGCCCAATATCAGGCCATTCCTGTGAAGGCCACCCGGTGGGGCAGGGGCTGTCACTTAGTCACCCCTGGGGCAAGAGGGAGGCTGGTGAGCTCCACGTGGGAGGGAACCAGCCGTGGAATTAATCCTGTCCAACCACTGGCAACCCTGAGTGCTTTTACTCCATAATTTATCAGACTTGAGTTTATTACCCTCCCTCTCCAAGTTTTTGAAGGTGAGAAAAAAATCTCAATGCATCTTTTTCAAATGCTTGAGGAAACAAGAGATCAGCAAGTGCACTGGGAAAAAAAAAAACCCTAATTATAATTTCTGAGTTTATGCACTTTAATATTTGATGAAATCCTTTGATGGTGGAGAGAGGCTGCAAACAGATCCCCAGTTCTGAGATGTATAGATGGGAAAGGGAGCTGTAAGCGTTGTGCAATGATTGGTCTATCCCCCGTCCCTGGTGAGAGATGACAATGACCCAGAACCTGTCCCTAAGATAAGCATAAACTGCACGTTCCCAAGGCACAAGGTCCTAAACTTAGCAGCCCAGCATCAGGCCAATAAAGCCTCATCCTAGTGATGTCACAGTCCACAGTCAGCTTATGTTCAGGAATGGATTCCTTCTTTCTTTCTTTCTTTCTTTCTTTCTTTCTTTCTTTCTTTCTTTCTTTCTTTTTTTTTTTTTCATGTGCACACAAACAAGCCTGGCGCAGTGACAGAGAAAGAAAGCTCAAGGGGGCAGAAAAGTGCATTTGAAGAGGGTAATTACATTGACAAAAATGAGAGAAGAGCACATCTAAACGGCCGTCCAGTTTGGAAATGCCACCTACTGGTCTGCACCGCGCTAACCCGTTCCTCTGCAGTGGGAGAATGTGGTTTCCATTTTATTCTGTAAACAGCAACCAGAGTACGGCAGTCGTTTCAAAGGTGCCAATGGACTGGGAGGTTGAGTTGGGTTTACGGTTGCTATTGGTTTTGAGGCAAGGATTGAAAAGTCACATAGGACGGCAATCTAGAGCTTTCTACATGAGGCTGAATCACTAGAGTTGGGGGCAGGTGGGCAGGAGGGAAATCATTTGGGCCAAGCCCCTCAAAGCAGACGGGGTTGCCCAAGGATCCATGCTCAGAGAGTGGCCGAACTGGGATCACAATCGGCTTCTGGAATCTTCCCTTCAACTATGCTGTGAAGCAAGTGGAATAATCCAGCTACGAAGCAACCCGCCTGTACCTGCCGAATTGTGCACACCCCCCCACCCCACAGGTCATATGTTGAGGCCCTCACCTCCAGAACCTCAGGATGTGACTGTATTTGGAGGTTACATTTGGAGACAGGGCTTTGGACAGGTGATGAAGGTCAAATGAGGCTCTTAGGATGGGCTCTATTCCGATCTGACTGCTGTCCTTGTGAGAGGGAATGTGGACACGAGGGGTGTGTCCACGAGCACAGAAGAGACCCTATGAGGACACATCTAGAAGACAGCTGGCCATCTGCAAGCCAAGGAGAGGCTGAGGAAGAAAGCAAATCTGCTGACACCTTGATGTTGACTTCTGGTCTCCAGCACTGTGAGAAAAGAGATGTCTGGTGTTCGAGCCATCGGGTCTGTGGCATTTTGTCATGGCAGCTCTAGAAAACTAATAGACTGTCCTTTCCAAGTCCGTACACACGGTTGTGTGGTCTTCTGTACAGCTTTCCAGAGTCTACGTGTTGCCCACGATGGCTCTGTGAATCTGGAGCCTAACGCTATCTCAAAGACAGCAAGAGCAAGAGGGAAAAGCTGGCGTGGCAAAAACACACAGCAGAGGGCCTGGCCTTGTTGGCTTCTCACAACCTCAAACCAGAAATGGACACACTGAGATGGTGTCTGGAGAACTCGGGGCGGGGGTGGGTGGGGTCACGTCCTGCAGTGGTCCTGCCACCGATCCCCCCACCCCCCACCACCGTGGACTTCATGGAAGGTGTTTGGTACCTCCCAGCTCAGGTTTGCTACTAGGAAAATGGGCACCACCCTGCCTCGTCTTCTGGAAGCAGCTGATCGCCTATATATGTCCCAAATCCAGGAAGCAGATACTGCCTGTATTAGGATTAAATGACAACCCCCAAATGTTCATGGGCATCCTCAGGAGAGCAGCTGGATCATCCCAAGTCTGGCTTGTTTAGACTCAAAATGCACCAAGTGTCAGCAAATCCAGCTCCAAATCCCAGGCAGCTTCTCTGAAAGCTGCCTTCTACTTAGGTGGTTTAGACATGTAGCTACATGATTAGATTTTAGGGCCTTGGGCGAGAGATACTGCCCACATGAGCACGGATCGTATTCCCCAGGGCCTGAAACCCCCAGTGCCTGATAATACTAACTCAGACCAGCCAAAATCTGAAATTCTTGTCAGAGTCACTTCTTGGGTTAAGGCATTAAAGACCCCTGTTAAATATGTTATAGGGGCCATATATATTAAGACATCATCAGCCATTAACACCGCTTTGTGACTTCATCAGAGTGGCCTCAGACCCACTCTTAGCTGCTTAGGGACCAAGGGGGGGCAGCAGCTCGGTCCTCTTCCTGGTGGGAGGAGGGGAGGGAAGATTCACACCTGTGGGGCAGAGGGGGAGGTGGAGAGCACAGGAAGGTATGTCTTACAGACTGGTGTGGGTAACCAAAAAGGATAAAGGATTTCAGGAGGAACACTGCTTGGCAATTTTGAACCAGCCAGACCTCCGCAGGAGAGTCACCTTGGGGCCTGATGGCTCATATGAACACGAGGGCCAGGCTAGTTAGTTGGTAGGCGCACAAGTCCGGCTGGGTCCGTCTCAGCCCTGGCCTTGGCCTGGGGCCACGAAGTTGGGTGTGTAGGGACAAACTCACAGCTGGAACAGCCACCTCTCCCAGGAAAGGGGAGAGCTGTGGGAGTGATTGGCACATAAGAGGCGGGGCTACACCCTGCTCTCAGCCAATCAGCTGGCCCCTGGCTCCAGACTCCTGACACCCACCCTGGGCCCCTTAGAGCTACTCTGGGGGAAGTGTGGAGACAGTGGAGATGACATGGGTCAAGTGACAACAGCGAAGCGTGGGGGGGGGGGCGCAGCCTGGGCCTGTCAACCAAGGGCCTGGGGCTCACAGGCCATCAGGGGAGCACGGGAAGGGCTATCTGGCTGTCCACAGTCCAGGGAGGAAGGCAGTGAGGCTCAGCAGGGGGAAGATGACATCTGGTCATAGTCGGGGCACTTGAGCAAGGCTGGGTAGTTGCTGTTCATCTGCAGGGAGGCGTCACTGGAGATGTCGGAGGGGCTGCGGCCCCGGACCCAGGCGTCCGGATGCAGGAACTGGCCTGAGTAATCGGAGCAGTTGCTCAGGCGAGGACGGTAGAAGCCGGGGTGGGGCCGGTACATGTCCTCGGCGGTGTACCTCTTCATGAACAGGTACACGGACATCACCCCAGCACTCTGCAGTGAGGAGAAAGCAGAGGGGAGCTCCCTGCTGGGGGCCTGGCCTTGCTCTCCGGCTGGGGTCTGCACAGAGCAGTGGGAGCCGGAGAGAGGTGGGTGGGGGGACAGAGCGGGGGTGTCCTGGATGAGCAGCCCCGGGAAGGTCGGAAGTGACACATTCTGGGGAGGACAAAGGGCACCAGAGTGGGTGGGGCTGGGGTGCTTGTAAAGGTCTCCCCACTCAGCCCAGGCACCCACTCCCACCACCCTGCAGGGGCAGTGGGGGATGGAAGGGGGTGTTTACCTCTGTCAAAAGGAAGGAGATGGCAGCAAAGGCAAATGACCACCCATACTTGTAGTTGAAATAGGTCTCCGCGTCCTTGGTTCTATTGAGCATCTCATCATTGATGCTGGAGATGTAGAGCACCAGGCCCACCACCAGAGAGAGGCCTGCATCAAGGCAAGGGGGCTGCTTAGTGATGAGACCCTGGGAGTTTGCTCATGGGGCACCTGTCTCCCCTTGGGGTTCAGGAAGAAAGCCGCCGTGGGCCTCGTGGTAACAGTGCTCTCATTCTGGACTTGAAGAAAAGCAGATGCTCTCCTCCTAAAGACCTTACTTAGACCATTACCTGCTAGAAAGCAGAGAGTTGTGGGGAACACAGCTCCTTGCCCAGCCCTCTTCTGAGCCATGGAAGTCCCATGGCTCTCACCCCACCTGCCCGTCAGGATCACCTGTCAGACATACTTGCTTGAGCCTCATCCCTGGACATTCTGGGTCATGTGGCCTGGGATGGGGCCCTGGCGTGGTGCTGTCATAAAAGCTCCCCAGCTGATGCTAATGTGAACTAAGGGTGTGAGCCACGGAGCCAGCAAGTGGCCTCCCATCCCCATCTCCAGCGTGGGTAGTAACATCCTTGTGGAGATTGAGTGGCCCATGGTCTTCACAGCCCTGCTGGCTGTGGGGGTGGCATATTGAGATCATGAGGCAAGAGGGATAAAGTGAGTTTGTCCAGGTTCTGGCAAGTGATCAATCAAGAGGCCAATGGGGCCCAAACTCCTGCGCCATCATGCAAGTGATCGCCTCAGGCACTTGTCCCTCAGCTAGTTACTGTCATTGAATCAGGACATAAATAATTACTCTGTTCCGAGGTGTTTGGGCTTAATTCCACTGCCACGATTCAACTAGGGCATCTTGAAGGAGGACCATTAAAGGAAAAGTGATGTGACTCCAGCCTGCCTTGGTGCTTAAGTCATGTTGGAATCACTGCTGGCCCAAGCGAACCTTCTCTGTTGGTATCACTAAAGCAACTTCATGTGGCCCCCCTTCATTTGGAGATTTCTATCCTATTGCCCACTGCTGAAAAACCTCAGGTGCCTCGAAGCTACTATATAGCCTTGACTCTTTTGATGTTCATAGTCTGTACCTCTTGGACTAGGTGGAGATGGCACCATGCTGAAGGCAGGCCGAGGACACTGCCGGTGCTCAATAAATAGTTGTTGGATTGGTGGATTAACAGACGGAGGAATGGATGGAAGAGGGGTGGGTTGGTTGAAAAAAAGATGGACAGAAGAATGGAAGAAAGGATGGAAGGAGAAAGAAGGAAAGAAGGAAGAAAGGAGAGAAGGAGGGAGGGAGAGAGGAAAGCTCTTGGGCATCAGGCATTCTGTTTGTCACCTGGCTCCTAAGCTATCCTGATAAGAAAGTGTTGAGAAAGGGAATCCAAACTGGCTTGGGAGTCAGGTGGCAATCAGAAAATCTGGTGCCCAGGAGCTATTTTTACTCTTTCCTTCCTTCTTCCCTCCCCTCCCTCCCTCCCTCTGTCCTTTCCTTCCATCCATCCATCTATCCATCCCTCCATTATTCAAGGCATCCACCTACCCGGCTTCCATCTGAGCCCTAGGCCCTCCCAGGGCTCCAGGACTCAAATACATGCCCTGAGGGTCACTCGTCTGTCTGAAGTATTATCTCCTAAAGAAAAGGTCCTCGTGGAAATGCACAGGTCACGTTAAAGGGGAGAAAGAGCCCATCTTGATTTCCCACATCCTCTAGTCTTCTCATTCTGCACACTCCTCGTGAGTAACCTCATCCCTATCCAGGGGTCCCTCTCCTACTCCCTAAGCTCTTAGCTCCTAATCTCTATTTTGGGTCCAGGTCCCTTCCATAAGCCTCTGAACCCTGGCAGCCTTTGGGACACCACCTCTCAGATGTTACATGGATACTGCAAACAGCATTTCCCACACTAAACTCACGAACTTGGCCCTAATTTGCTTCTTCTCCTCTGGTCTCTAGCTCAACGATGCAATGTGTCACCCACACATTGCCCAAGCAGGAACTTGGCCCCACCCTTGATTCTCCCCTTGAAAACCCAGTCCTTGTCCTGTTGAGTTTACCCCCAGATGCCACTGAATCCTCTCATTTCTCTTCTTTCCTATCATCCCTTAGTTTGGGTCACCATCACTTCTCTCCTGTGCTACTGAAATAGCCCCTTGCCTGCTCCCGCTGCCCCTGTCTTGCTTCCATCTTGCTTTCATCCTTCCCTCCATTCCCCAGAGTGGTCATTCTAAAATCTCCAAATATGATTATAGCAGCATCTCCCAGCTCAGAATCCTTCTGAGGTTTCTCACAATGTCCAAAATCCATCAGGCGACCTCAGATGCCTTCCTGTCTCCCCTCCTACTGTATTCCACATTATGCTCCTCCCATAATGAGCTACGAACTCCCCAGTGCTCCATTCTCTCTCTTTCCTCCAGGCTCCTTTTCCATCCCCACCCCCAACCTCACTTCTTTACCTAATTCCTGCTCATCCTTTAGATCCTCTTCTCCTGGTAGTCTTCCCTGACCAACCCTTGGTCTGAGTTTCAGCCACTGCTCTCAGCCCCATAGTCCTTGCTTCTCCTGCTATGTTCTTATTTACTCTCTACTTGTTTGTATCTCCCACTGCACTGACCTTTTCATGGGCAGTGATGCCAGCACCCAGAACAAGGCCTGATACATATGAATGAATGAGTGAATGAATGAATGAAATACAACTTGGTGTCTCTCCAGGAAAACAGATCCATTTTTAAGGACCCAGGGATGGGTGAGACTGGAAAGTGAAGGGGATGGTAGGAGTCTCCTGAGGATAGCTGAGGGCTGGGAGTAGAGAGACCACTGTTTCAAAGGCAGATTGTACTTACCTTTCATGCAAAATCAGAAAGAAGTCACCCTTTCAAAAATGAGAATATTCATTACTGGTGGGACTAAGAATAAGAGGTGGTGACAGTGGGGAGTGAGGAGAGAGCCTTGGGTTGTAATCCCAGCTCTGCCCCAAGGAACCCCGTCAGCTCTGTCCTCCTCCGGGGGTCATGGATGGGCTCGAGGTCCTCAGAGGTCTCCCTTGCTCTGATTCAGTTCTGCCTGGGGCCCACAGCTGTGATCAGCACTTCCCAGAGCAGAGCCGTGGAGGAGTCAAATACCAAGAGTTCAGAATGCCCAAAAGAAAACAGCACAACTTACCTGAGAGAATAAAAAAGATGCCTGAGACAAAGGCCAGTATTGTCCTATGGGGACGGATGTGTCCGATGTTGCTCAGGATAAACCCAATGAACATGAAGAAGAGGCTGACCAGAGGGAATGGTGTGGCTGAGCGGATCATTTCTAGTTGAGGGGACAAGAGGACACTGTCAGCCTCCCATGGCCTTACCTACTGTTCCCCTCCCAGGTCGAGTGTTTCTGGCAGTGTCCGCCAACTGGTCCCCAAAGTCCCCTGGCCCATGAGCTCTCTGGGCTCCATGCCCTCCTTGGGTGGCCCAGGGATCTCCCAGTGCTGGAAGGGCTTTTTGTCCCTGAGGTGGGGCTGGGAGGTTTGACTTCAAGTGCCAACATGCTTCCATCTTCTCTTCCAGTGCAAATGGCTCCCTCCTGGGCATCCCATATGGCAGCTGTGGAAGGGCCTAGTCACTCATCTCATGTCCTCTCCTGGGGGCATGTACCTCTCCATGGGGAAAAGCATCTATCTCTGAGTGGTTCAGGAGACAGTTCCTGGCCTCTGTTTTCTTCAACTTAGAATTACTTGGGGAATGGTCTGCATAATAAACATATCTTGTCTTAGTCCTTGGTTCATGAGAGATAACCTCTAAATCTCTGGAATTTCTCAAGTGATAAGAGTGTCTTTGATATTCATGCTGGGCCCCCGGACTATACCAGAGAGTCTTCCAATCGGCTGACCCAGGACCAGAATGGGGTGGGGGTGGGGAGTGCTGGAAAGACCAACCATGTGATTAAAAGATTGGAGTTTTGAACCATGAGATACAGGCCTGACCCTGGGAAGGGGAGGGGGGTCTGGAGATTATGTCCAGTCTCATGATGGATGGCTCACTCGATCACACCTCCATAATGAAACCCAGTAAAAACTTGGCGCCAAAGCCTGATTGAGTTTCCTGGTTAGTAAACATATCCAGGTGTCGGGATGGTGACATGTCCTGATTCCATGGGGAGAAGACACGGAAGCTTGGCATTTGGTGCCCTCCTAGATCTGGCCCTATGTGCCTCTTCATCTGGCTGGTCTTGACCTGAACCCTTTATAATAAAACTGTGATAATAAGTATAGTGCTTTCCTGAGTTCTATGAATTGTTCTAGCAATTTTTGAACCTGGGGGGGTCATAGGAACCCCTGACTGGTAGCCAGCTGGTCAGAAATGCTGGTTTGCCTTGGGGCCTCCTGAACTTCCAGCTGGTGTGTGAAGGGAGGGTAGTCTCGTTGGGGACTGAGTCCTTAGCCAGTGACTTTGTGCTAACTTGGGGTGATTCGTATCAGAACTGTACTGCAAGTCCACACCTGGGGCCAGAATCACCCCTGGTGAGGCAAAGGCCATGAAGTCAATATTCTTGGGGGCCAGAGAGTTTGCATCAGTTCCCTGAGTGCTATGGTTTGAAGCTCATGACTGGGATCAATGCCTTTATAAGAGAGACCCCACAGAGCTCCCTCGCCACTTCCTCTGTGTGAGTGAGAACATAGCAAGAAGGCACCAACTCTGAGCAGGGAGAGGCCCTTCACTCCATGATTGGGAGAAATAAATTTCTGTTGTTCATAAACAAGCTGGCCTGTGGTATTTTGCTGAAGCATGCCCTCTCTCTTGGAGACTCCAGCAAGCTGTTGTCACCACTGGAAGAATAATCGGCAGAGAAGCTCTGGGGAGCTGAGGTCGGCACCCTCAGCTGAGTCTAAGGCCATTAGCTCTTGAGAAGCAAGTTGGTCACCCTGACTCTTCCCCTCGCCCCACTTGCTCTCTATCCAGCCATTGACCCAGGTCAGAAAGTCTGAGGTACCTACTTAGAACGTTGACGGTAGACTCAGATGTCAGCTGGGTGTTCATGGGCATCACATATTCTATGGTGAAGCAGCGTCCCCGCTCCTCACCTGTGAAGACAACAATCCTTTATGTTTCCAGGTGATTCTTGAACATGGATTTGAAGTTAATACATTCAAATATCCCCTAAATGCCTCTGGGGTCTGTGACCCACTGTATATTTGCACCTGGGCTGGATCTAAACCTAGGGGGTTTCCATCCCTGGCTAGGGATCCACAGTAGGGGTGGGGGTGCCTCCTGACATCACATCTTCCCCGGAGAAACACGATTGGGAAAATGGACCCAAGCACCACGAGTCACAAGAAGAGCAGTCCGCACTGCAAACCTGAGCTTGAGTAACACGTCTGGTGGCTGTCTTGTTGATTTGGGGCAGACCCTGCTGATGATGGTGCATGGCTGGCTCAGATTCCCCAGCGTGGATGTCATGGAACAGAAGCCCAAAAGCCTTGTCAATCATTTTGGAAGCCAGACCCTAGTGACTTCAAACTCTGCTTCAGATTTAAGTAGAGACTGATGTCACATAGTCTAGGGCAGTGGGAGGTGAGGTCAGTGTCAGAAGCCATTCCCGAAGTAGACCAACAAGTCTCCCAGGAGGCCAGGCCTTGAGATGTCCTCCCTACTGGTTACCACTGGGCGCCCATCACTATCTTCATTCTCCAAAGCCCTACTGTATAAAGCTGGGAGGACCGCTTGCTCCTTCTGCCCAGTGTACACGTAGGTGGCAGGGCCCTTCAAGAAAGGCTCAATGGTCACATCATGGGGGATTCCAGCCAGCTTGCGACCAGTCTCAGGGCATGGAGATGCTTTTCTTGTGCAGGCTCATTCTGGGCCATGATAAAGAGACAAAATGTTTGGAAAAGCAACTCAAGGATTCCAGAGAAGTCTTCACCAACTGGAGGGAGGTCCAGATAGGGGGGATCAAAGCCTGTACCATCTTGCAGATTTGGAAGGACCTGCATCTGTGTTTTCTCTTTCCCTTTTCATGGCATTGGGACAAGGACACTGCTAAACATTTTCCATTCTGTAAACTAGTGGACATGACACTTACTTTGCCTCCTTGGATCTTCACTTGCTTATTTGTAAAGTGGAAATAAGAACTCCTGCCTTGGAGTGTTGTGGGGAGGCCCGGGGGCCAATAACTCCATGAGCTAAGACATCCAAGGGCAGTTCCAGACCCATGTGAGGCCAGTCTCATTCTGCCTGGGAGGCAGAGTATGGGGAAGGATGGGGAAGGCGTGGCTACCTTCAGCTCTCAGGTGAGGGGTACTCAGGTGCCAGGAGATGACAGGCTCTGCTCCAGTGGACACTGTGACTCAGGGCTTGGGTTTGGAATCAGCCATGGTTGCTGCAGGAAGCATTGCCTAGAATTCCCAAGGACCATCCCTGGTGAACTGCCCCCTTAGAGTGGGAGCATCTCTTCCCAACAAGGAGATTCTTAAGTGGGTTTTCCAGGGGGCAAGGGCTGCTCCTCTCTCTCTCTCTGGGGCAGGGCTGGCCCACCCTGGGGTGCCCTTACCTGCGAGGAAGCAGACACGCCACAGGCCCGAGTGTAGGGACATCTTGAGCTCCATGCTCTGGTTCTGGGGCAGGACCACGCCCTCCTCCAGGTAGAGCCAGTAGTCGGTGCTGACCGCAATGCCCAGGAGACCCAGGCCGCAGACAGCAAAGACACTACTCAGCAGGGTCAGGGCCTTCCTCCCGCAGCCACTCATCTTCCCAGAGGTCACCGGGTGGCCTGTGGCCAAGGAAGTGGGCTCTGGAGGCAGGAGAGAGGGTGAACTGGTGGTAGCATCCACAGCTCTGAGGAAGCCAAAATGGGGGGCCTTGGGGAGGTAACTAAAGTCAACCCCACCCAGGGGGTTCATTCACTGGATGAATGAAGACCGACAGGCCAGGCCATGATGATAGGGGTGCTTCCTCTCCCCATCAGGAACCCACAGCTCTCTTGACAGGCCACTGCAAGGGTCCCCCCCTTTCTTCTCTGAGAAACCCTCTATGCCCACATGGAAGGCAAGATGAACACAACCCTCTCCTTGCCCTTGAAGGGTTCCTATTGTGAGAACCAAGGCAGCCCCGACACAATTAAGGTATAGCATGAGATCTCCCCAAGAGCTTGGGGAGAGATGGAGGCATGAACTCGGCTGTGGTGGACTTCTCTGTGTTAAGAAGGACTCTGAGGTTCAAGTGCACCCTGAGAGAGCAGGAGGGCCCACAATGGGAAGCAGCAGTGGCCTTAAGAAAACACAGAGAGCCAGAGAGGGCATCTTGGGAAGGTATCTTCCTCATGGCCTCTCATCACTTGTCATTCTGGGTCAGTACAAGTCTATGCTCCGGCTACATCATCTCCCTACTGAGGAAATAAACAGGTTCAAGAAATTTGTGGTGAAGAGGCACCTCCAGAGCAGGTCCCTGGGGAATCTAGAAATGCGTGCGACGTGGTATTTTGGAACATTGTCTTCGGACTAGCCAAGTGGCACATAAAGGCTGTCTCCTGACCCTACGGGGTTTACTTTGGGGGAGTCAGCCGGAGTATCTTCTCACACTGAGAGGTGAGCTCTAACCCGGTATTTCTGATCCTGAACACCATCTTCCAGGGCGGGAAGACTAATGCTCTCCTCAAAGCACATTTAAGAAAATCAAGGTCCAGAGGAGAGCTTTTACCTGAGATCGCACAGCCAGCTCCGTGGAGGGACAAGAGTGTGAACTGGAAATCTTCTGAATGCTGATCCAATGTTTTTTTCCCTCTGTGCCACATGGGAAATGACATGAGGAGGGAAGTTAGTGCACCTGCCCACTCTGAAAGCAATACCACTGTTAGCATCTTAGTTCCCAGCCTTTCTCCCCCCGTGACTGTGCACAAATTCTTCCAGCCGATGTCTTCAGCCGGTAGGGCAGGGACAGCCATCCCTTGAAGACCTTCTGGTCTAGAATGAAGTCCTAGTTCCCATATAATCAGGCCTTTGCTTTTCCACGGTAGCTTCTCCTTCTCATGAATCCTCTCCCTTGGCTGCAACATCCATTTGATTTTTCTCGTGGGGGAGGTAGACCTTTTTTTCTAAGTTGCCACCAGCAGACAAGATGTTTACGCTATAACATTAAATGAATAAAGCTGGAGGTAACACCACATGTTTGCCAGAAGCTCCGCTATGAAAAAAAATTCATGGACTGGGAAGAAATAAACCAAAATGTTGATGGTGGATACTTTCAGGTCATAAGGTTATGGGCATTTGATTTTCTTTATATTGTTCTGTGCTCGGCAAAGCTTATTAAAAAAACTCCCCATATATCCAGGAAGAAAACTAAAGATTAGAGTCATCAATCATCCAATCACTGCCCTTGTAAACAAAAAGGTAGGGCCCCAGTTAATTTCTGGGCTGGAGATGCCAAAATGCAGTGTCATCCTTTGGAGCTTGGGGCCCAGAACCACGGCAGCTTTGAGCCTTTAAAGATGATTGCCCTGGTGCCATTACCTCTAAGAATTAGCTTGTTAATTGTCGGGAATTAACAGTTGTTAATTATCATCCATGACTAGCAATTAGGGAGAAATGTCTTGTGGAGATTAAATCACTAATGGCACACTTCCCTGCCCAAGCCAATAATGAAGTGCTTAGGTGCTCAGAGACAGGTGAGCTTACAGATGTGAGTGAGGGTCCAGTTGGAGAACTGGGAGTGTGTGTGGCAGGGTGGACAGGATCTAACTGGAGAGGAGGAGAGAAGTGGAAGGATAGTCCAATGCAGACATCCTGATTTCAGCTTCCCACTAATCTAGAGGAAGCCCAGTAGCGCTTGATGAAGGGTTTGGGGTATGGGGGTTCTTGACAGGGCTTCTGAGCCAGTGACAGCAGCTGTTCCTGTGAGCTGGTCTAAGTGACTCAGTGTCAGCTTGGCCAACACCCAGCAGGACGAGCTGGTGACCAGATGACAGCCCCCAGTGGCCCTGTGGCTCTGTCTGCTTCCTTTGTGCTACTCCCCATCACATTCTATGGTGGTTAAACAGTGACCACAGATTCTTTGACACCCCTCCCACTGAGATGTGGGATCCACACACCTCTCCTCCCCTTGAGTCTAGGCAAGGTTGTGATTACTTTGACCCACAGAGTCCATGGAAGTGGTGCCACATGACTTCTGAGGCTGGGTCGTAGGAGGAGATGCAGTTTCTGCCTGGTTCTCTGGGGAGCTCCTGCGGGGGGAAGCCAGTCCCCAGGTGAAAAGTCTGAATCATCTGAGATGACCGGGTTTTGGAGCAGAGTTTCTCAGCCTTGGCCCTATTAACATTTTGGGGTGGACAAATCTTTGTTGTGGGAAGCTGTGATGTATACTGCATGATGTTCAGCAGCATCTCCGGTCTCCATCCTCCAGATGCCAGTGTACCCCTATTGTACTAGACATAAACGCCCCTGGGAGGCAACATCACCCCTGGGTGAGAACCACTGCCTTGCAGACCATAAATAGCTGAGCTCCCAGCCATGGGATTGGGTCACCCTGGACGTCCAGCCCAGCTGAGCTTTCAGATCACTGCAGCCCCACACAGGGTCTGATTGCATCTGCATGACAAACCCTCAAAAAAGAACAGCCCAGCTGAGCACTTCCCAAATTCCTGACCCACAAAATCATGAGAAAAATATGGTAGTTGTTTTTTTGTTTGTTTTGTTTTTAAAGATTTTATTTATTCATGAGAGACACATGCAGAGAGAGGCAGAGACATAGCAGAGGGAGAAGCAGGCTCCCTGGCGGGGAGCCTAGTGCAGGACTCAATCCCCAGGACCCCAGGGATCATGACCTGAGCCAAAGGCAGATGCTCAACCACTGATCCACTCAGTGCCCTGTTTTGTTTTGCTTTTAAGGGGCCTGAAATCACAATCCCGAGACCAAGATCCCAGCTGAGATCAAGAGTCAGACACTTAACCAACTGAACCACCCAGGTGCCCCAATAGTTGTTGTTTTATACCATTGGGTTTTGAGGCAATCTGTTATACAGCAGAAATTGCCCAAATAACTATTACTCATTTAATTAGCATCTTCTTCTCACTGCCTAAGCGTAACATAAATTCCAGGTGGCCTGAGGGTCATAGTTTAATCCTAGAATTTATTATAGCTATGCTGGGAAGTAAATGGCATAGGGGCTTTGGCATCAGACAAATCTGAGTTGGAATGCCAGTTCTCCCATGTCATATGACCACTCTGAACCTCAGTATCTTCATCTGTAAAACAGGGAAAGCTTCACAAGAATTGTTTTGAGGATTTATACCAGTGTAATCAAATAAGTTGAGCCACCTCAGGCCATCTCAGTACAATGCTGCAGTCGGAAAGTACCACTGCCAGACACCCAAAGAGCAGTGCACAACAAGGCAGATTTAATAGGGTACATTTGTTCCTGAAAGGGGCGAAATGTCCCAGACTTTCTCATTTCCATCCAGTTCTCCAATCACCCTCTTATCATGGCAATTGCTGCCTGCAGAATTGCCTTCATTTCTATCTCTGCCAAATCCCAACCCTCTCTAATCTCCCTGTCATCTAAGGTATTCGGATTGGAGAGATTTTAGGTTCTTCACATTCGAGAAGCTAAAATGCTCTGCATGGTCATGTAAAAAGTCTTCATGGCAGGCACAGTGGTGTTTTTGTAGACATAGATAACATATTATATATATATATGTTGTTATATATATAGTTATATATATAACATATTATATATATATAACATTAGCAAATGTGTATTGAATATTTAAGTGTCAAGCACATTAGGGGCTCAGTATCAGAAGGAAGTGTGTCAGCTGAAGATTTGAGATCTTTAGGCTTCATTACTCTCTTGGTCTCCCAATTTAGGACCCATCTCCCCTTAGTTAGAGACACTGCCCTCCACCAAGTGATCATGAAGCTGCTGTCTGGGGCTGAAGAATGGTCTGTTTTCCATGCTGGCCCCACCAAACTTGCCCTGCTACAATGCTAGCGCCCTCTGGAGGAAGTGACATTACAAGGCAAGGATTCACTGTCCTCTGGCAAAAGACCCAAGGAATATGCTCTCTGCATATCAAGCACTCCCTGACCTGAGATTAAAAGCAAAACTCAGAGTCAGTCTGTCTGCCAGGAGTCCAAGCTATACAGCTAAGGATGCATTACAAATATGAGCATACTGCACATGCCATAGCATAGCCTCATTTCATTTTATTTATTGATTTTATCATCAATATTTTCTGCATTATTTTCAGTAGCTGCAGAATATATATCCTCTGATTTGGATATATCAAAACTGCTACAACCACTTCCCTACTGTGGAACAACTAAGTTGTTTCAAAAAATTCCTTACTGCAACAATGATAGGCAAACATCCTTATAGCTAAGTATCTGTGGACATTTGAAGGTATTTTCTCAGGATATACTCCTGCAAATGAAATTTCTGGGTTAAAGGATATGAAACATTTTACACTCTTAGAAGTATTGTCAGGCTTTCTTTGAAAGGTTTCAATGATATTTTTATCCCTGTTGCCTGAATTATGACAAAGGTCCCCCTCATATGGACACAGAGAATTCCAATTTGCTCTAGGATAAGAGTTCTTCCCTTATCTCTGCCAAGAGAAAAGGGAGACTTGGAACCTTTCTCTAAGTCTTCTATACTATTGATGATGCTCCAGGGAATGTCAGAGTCTTCAATATAAAGCAAAATGTCTTACATCAGTGATTTGAGACTTTTTGAGGTGCATTGTCATCATCATCAGTGGAAGATGGTAGGCACATGGATGCCTCCATCAAGATCAGCTAAAAAGAAAACCTATTAGAAATAATAAAAGTGTTGAAATAAACAGGTGGACACATAAATAACATATACAAATCAACAGCTATAATAGAGTTGGAAAATATAATGTTGTCTATGTAGCAACAAAAGGGTAAGCTATAGGGAAATAAACTGAACAAGTTACATGTTAGTGCCATATAAAGAAAACCTTCAAACTATCAAACATAAACTAAGACTCATAAATAAAATATCATGTTTCTAGGTAGAGAGACAATGTCATAAAAATCTCAGCTCTCGGGATCCCTGGGTGGCGCAGCAGTTTGGTGCCTGCCTTTGGCCCAGGGCGCAATCCTGGAGACCCGGGATCGAATCCCACATCAGGCTCCCGGTGCATGGAGCCTGCTTCTCCCTCTGCCTATGTCTCTGCCTCTCTCTCTCTCTCTGTGACTATCATAAAGTAAAAAAAAAAAAAAAAAGTCAGCTCTCTAAATTAATCTGTGAATTCAATGACTTTAGAAAAATGACATATGAAGTTAAGGTTAGAATAATAAAAAGCAACATTTGAGAAGAGCCTGAAAAATCCTTTTAAGTTTTGTTTTGTTTTTCTTCATTTTTGCTCTTTTGTTTTGTTTTGCCTAGAGAAGGACAGAAGAGGGAGGGAATGAGGGGGGGAGAGAGATAGAGAGAGAGAGAATCTTATGAGACTCCATGCCCAGTGCAGAGCCTGATGTAGGGATTGATCTCAAAACCCCAAAATCATGATCTGAGCCAAAATAAAGAGACACTCAACTGACTGAGCCACCGGGCACACCTGAAAAATTCTTTAAAAAATAAATATAGATGAGTGGGACCTACCAGATATTTATGTTTACTATGTAGCTACAGCAATTAAAATAGATTGATGTTGATGAAAAAATAAAATAAAACATCATTAAATGAAACTATAAAGAGATTTTAGACTTCCATTTCTGGCTCTGATGAACTAGTTTGTATTGGACCAAACTTCCTGTGAAAATAACTAGAACAGCTTAGTAAAATGAAAAATATCTCTTTGAACACATTGTGGAGGAATCAAAAAACCCCAAAGTTTTAGAGGTCAAGACCTGAAGATAAAGGAAATGCAATGACTTAAGTCCACCATGCTGCACAACTTTTCCACTGAAGCATGTGCCCATTCATACAGAGTGTGGGTCTGAGAGGCTGAGAAAAAGGCTGTGAGGATCTTACAACAGACTCATGACACTACAGAGTCAATAATCAGTGTTCAGGGTTCACCAAGAAGGACAGGTCTGATAAATAGCCCAATCTTTCAAACAGAGGACCTGGGAAGGTTTACACTATAGGTGAACAAGAGATCAGCTCCCACAATATTGAAGCCTATTTCAATCAGTTCAATTCATGATTGGATGTATGCAGTCTTCTCTGATCTAATAGACTGCCAAAAACAAAAGTAAATCTTACTTGGGGGAAGATAACACCATTAAGAGGTGTTACAATTTTCCATTAAAATGTGTAGCATTCAATCAAAAATTAAAAGACACACTAAGAGGCAAAACTATGACAAAACAAGAGACATCAGAAACAGGAATGATGTAAATCATGACATAACATGATGACATTTTTAAAAAAGATTTTATTTATTTATTTATTTATTTATTTATTTATTTATTTATTTATGAGAGAGAGAGGGGGAGAGAGAGGCAGACACATAGGCAGAGGGAGAAATAGGCTCCCTGCAGGGAGCCTGATGTGGGACTCGATCCCTGGACCTGGGATCACGCCCTGAGCCAAAGGCAGGAACTCAACCATTGAGCCACCCAGGCATCCCACATGATAACATTTTTAAAGTGCTTTAAGAAAGCAATCATCAAAAAAAAAAATAATAATAATATTTTTTAAAAAGAAAGCAATAATCAACCTAGTATTCCATACCCAGCAAAAATATCCTTCAACATTGAAGGGGAAATAAAAATATTTTCAGGGATGCCTGTTGGCTCAGCTGAGCCTCTCTTTTGTGTCTCTCATTAATAAATAAAATCTGTAAAAAAATACATTTCAGAAAAATGAAAACCAAGTGAAATCTGTCATCAATAAAGTCACAACAAAATAAATCCTTGGAGCATCTGGATGGCTCAGTTGGTTAAGTGTCTGACTTAGTTTTGGCTCAGGTTGTGATCTCAGGGTTCTGGGACTGAGCCCATGTTGAGCTACTCAGTGGGAAGTTTGTTTCCCCTCTCCCTCTGCTCCTCCCCCTACTTGTGTATTCTTTCCCCCATTCTCTCCCCCTCTCAAATAAATAAATAAATCTTTAAAAAATACTCAAGAGATTATTCAGGTAGAATGATCTGGTACTGGAGCACAGAAATACAGGAAATAAGAAGAAAGAATGAAAAGGTCAGTTATGTGGGTAAATCTAAATAAAAGAGTAAATGTAAAAAGGAAAAATAATAGTATCTTGTGGGTTTAAAATATATGCAGAATTATTCTGAAGCTAATGTGCCTTTTTTTCCTCTAATTTAAGATTTTCTCTTTGTTGAACTGAATGATGATGAAAACATGATATTGAAACTTGTAGTGTAAAGCAAAGTTAGGCTAGAAGGAAAATTGTAGCCTTAAGAGCATGTATTAGAAAAAAAGAAAAACTGAAAGTAAGATTTAAATATCTATATCAAGGAGATAGAAAAAATGCAGATAAATTCCCTTTCTAGGTAGGAGGAAGAAAACCGCAAAATAGCAGAAATTAATGAAAACAAGCCTCTAATTAAAAAAAAAAAAAACCAGTAGTGTAATTGGCAAACCTCCAGCAAGATAGCGTCAAAGAGAAAGGAAGAATGAATGAATGATGGATGAATGAATGAATGAATGAATGAATATCCAGGTTGTGAGACATAGGCACTCTCATATATATTTGGTGAAAGTGAATATGCAGATCTATTCGAGGACCCTCATGAAAATTAAAAATGCGATTATTGCGTGACTTACTAATACTGCCAGGAATGTACTCTACAGATATATTCACAACACTATACAAAGATGTATGTGGAAGGATATCTCTGCAGCACTCCATGTACTGCAAACAACTTAAATGACCAATGGGGGAGCTGGTTAAATAAACTAGGATCCAGCCATATAATACAATGAATACTCTGTAGCTATTAAGTATGAGAAAGCTCTGTATGTTCAATTTGGAGAGCTCTCCAAGATAAATTATTAAGTCCAGGAAATTGTGTATAGTATGATACCCTTGGGTAAAAAAAAATAATGATATATACTATATATATCCTATATATATATATATATATAAATGTTTTTATATTTCATAATATTTATATATACATTTATATATTTGTATATACTATATATTTACTACAGTATATATTTCTGTATATCTACCTATAAATTATATGTGTATATATAGAGAGTAAAAAAAAAGTCAGAGAGTGAAAGAAATCCCTAAGATAGTAGGTGCTATATTCCAAAACTGTGAGCAGAGCACCCTAGAAGACTTAGAGTGATGGGGAACTAGATTCATGAAGCTTAAAGCACTCACTCATACTGATGGCAAAACTGTTAACTGAATTGAAGATAATGAAAGATTTGTGAAGAAGAATGTGCAAAAAGGGCCACAGAAAAGCCCCTCATTGCTTATCCCATAGAGGGCAGGAGGATGGGAAATCCCTGCCCCAAACCTCAAGGTTAGTGAGAGGATTCAATGTATGTTGGGAGTCCAGTGGCCTTGTGTGTGGCTCTGACCAAGAAAATCTCCAGGGAGCGAGATGTTGACTATTTGCTGTGGTTGTAAGAGGGAAGGAGAGTTCACTGCTGCTCTGTTGTTGGTTTGCACTGCCAGTTTATGAGGACAAGGGATGTAGGAGCATTTCCATGGACCAGTGGGTCAAGCTCGAGAGCACAGCACTAGCATGGAAGTGACTAGGGTCTTGTCCAAGATGGCTGTGACCCAGGATGGCTGCCAGGAAGGGGAAGGAGCTTTGGCAGACAGAAGCTGGCGGGGGAAACCACTGGATTCCTAAGAGTTTGAGGAAGGAACCACGAGAGCGTGCAAAATCCACATGAACGGAACTACAAATCTGAAGGTACTGGGGGTGGGAAGGGGGTGGGGGTGTCTCTGAAGAACCCAAGGAAAGAGACAGCCTTGAATGTTCCCAAGCCCAGAGAGTCTATGCCAAGTCCTGATTATATATTGGTCAGGTAAGAATTCTACTTCTCTTGCCTCTTCTTCCTGTCTCCCCTCCAAGCCTACAGCATGAGGGAGGAGCCCAGCAAAGAAGAGGCCAGCTGTCCCCCTCTGCAAGGCTTTGAAAGGCTTCCCACCACGACACAGATGAGCTGAGGGTGGCCAATTGCTGTCATTTTGCCTAAAGTTGGAAGGTGTGGCTGTCATTTGGGACTGGACAGTCAAGGTTCTGGCTGGGGAACTTTGTATTCTTGAGAGACTGGAAAAGCCATACAGGTTGCCCAAGTGTTTATCTGGAGCCAAGAGTAGAACCAGTCCCCCTGGATCAATGTAAAAAAAAGGCAAGGGGAGGGTGGCCTTGTGGTTACATCCCACAGGTATGTGTTCAGGGGCTTCAGGTTAAAAACCAGCCACTCTCATTTAAGGCAATGTCTTGAGGAGGAAGAGAATGAGATCGATGCCCCTTCCCCTCCCTCTTTGTGGGCAGGGTCCCCGATGTTGATCCACCACCTGATGTGGCAGAAATGAGAACATGACCAGGGCCTCCCTGAATAGTTTGGAGGCTGAGGTCCCATCTTCAGTGCAGTGTGAAGAGAAGAGAAGCCGGACTGAGCAGTGGGGAGGAGATGACATGCCTGCAAAAGCAAGGGGTCCAGCAGAGGTACAGGGGGCACATGGGCTGTCTTCCCTCTAAGTCATGGTGCCACAACTCCCTCTTGGTGGCTCCCCACCTCCCGCCCATTTGCTGAGTCCTCCCCCTCCCCAGGGGCCGTGGATGGGACAAGAGCTCCATTTCCTCTATCTCATTTTTCTAGCCATCCATCCCTTCTAGGGCTCAGTGAATCAAAGTTTCAGATTCAGTTTCTGGCTGGAGAGATACCCACTTCGATGGACTGTCTGAGGATTTCATTAAATGATTCACATAAAGACTTAGCCAAATGGCTTCCTTGTCTGTAGAATAGGATTACAGTAATCCTTCCTCATAGGGTGGTTGGGGGCACTAATGAATTGATTCGTGTTAAGGCACTTAGAATGGAAGCTCTCAATAAAGGAATGGGTGCGTAGGACACTCACCACTATGGCTGGTTTAAGAGCTTTGCAGGTCGGGATGGCTTTGCAGGTGGCTCAGTGGTTGAGCGCCTGCCTTCAGCTCAGGTCGTGATCCTGAGGTCCCAGGATCGAGTCCCACATCGGGCTCCCTGCACGGAGCCTGCTTCTCCCTCTGCCTGTGTCTCTGCCTCTCTCTCTGTGTCTCTCACAATAAATAAAATATTTTTTTAAAAAAAGAGCTTTGCAGGTAATGGAGATGATTGTTTTTATTTCATGTGCCTGCACTGTGAATGCATGCCAGGCACAAATATGCATCGAAGACCATGGAATGTGAGCGTTAGGGCAGGACAATGACCACGATGATGAAGAGGGTGATGGCAGTTGCCACTTATTGGGCCCATTTATCTACTGAGCATCCGTAATATCCTGAGATCTACCTACCTTGCCAAGTCACATTCTTCTTTTTTTTTTTTTTTAAAGATTTTATTTATTTATTCATGAGAAACACAGAGAGAGGCAGAGACACAGGCAGAGGGAGAAGCAGGCTCCCTGCGGGGAGCCCGATGTGGGACTCCATCCCGGAATCCCGGGATCACGCCCTGAGCCAGAAGGCAGACGCTCAACCGCTGAGCCACCCAGGTGCCCTATTATTCTTTCTTTCCATAGAGGGACCTGAGGTCGAAGACATAGTGGTCGCTCAGCTCATTAAGTGACAGAGATTAGATTCAAACTTAGGTGTGTCTGGCTCCCAAGCCCAGACTCTGCATTTCTCCCCCATGCAGTGATGGAGATTACCATTTGAACCCACAAATTTAAAGAATTCTACTCTCTACACCAACACAGAGGTGGGTTCTTGGGTAAATGTGTGGGCGCCTTGGAGCTTCTTTCCTTCCCGCCCTGCCACTAGCCATGAACCATAGGCACACCCTTCCCTCCGCCCTGCCAAGTCACACCCTCACTGTGTGGCACATCAGGGTCCCCGGCAGCAGAGGGGGACGCACCAGCCCACCCGCAGACGTCCTGGCCAGCCGTAACACCTGTCCCACATGAAATGAGTCCCTCCCTTACTTGCACCCCAACAGAAATGGATTGATTTTGCAGGATTTGTGGAAACCCAAATCCTCTTTAGAAAAGACAGGGTTGTGTATTGCCTTTTTCTTTCAGATTCCACAGAAATAGAGCAGCGGTGAGGACTGCAAACCACATAATTTAGTGGCACGAAGTCTTAATTGTTGACAATTTGAAGCCCACCCGTGTGGCCACCTCCTCCCATTCACACCGCCTGCAGGGCCGGCCGAGCTATAGCATCACTGCCCCCACAGCTATGGGGTGCAATAAAAACCAGCCCGAAAGGAAAAACAACTCCGTACCCCATGTCTTAATATGGTCTTAATACATGTAGACAGGAAAAATGTTCAGACTTGATCTAATTTTGGTGACACTGGCCATCTATCAGATCCAGTCTGCAAACGATTGCGGAGAGAGCTGGGTCCAGGGTTTCCTCCTGTCCTCAGCACCCTGATTTGGGGTCTGCTTGCTTCTCTCACCTATGCACGCTCCTGCCTCCCCGATTCCTGCAGGCTGACCCGGACACTGCTCTAAGCAATTTACATGTATTAATTCATTTAATCCTTGCAACAACCCCTTGCAGTAGGCACAGTTATTAAAATAAGGATAATATTAGTAGGAACTTCTTCACAGGGTAATGAGGATTAAATGAGCTAGTTTAAGCGCATCCAGCTTAAAAGAAGAACAGCAGCCTGGTGCTTAGGAGGTGCACACAGCTAAGCTTGACCCTGGTCACCACCCCCACTTTAGAGTTGGGAGGCGGGTAGTTAAGCCATTTGCCCAAGGTCGCCCAGCCAGAAAGTGGGGGGAGCTGGGACTCGAACCTCTCTACCTGGCCTTATCTGCTATGCTGGACTGCCTCTGGCTCATCTCTCAGACGGGTTCGCCTGGAGATGCACTGGTTAGGTTTCCACAGAGTGCTTTGCTCACCACCTTGGCAACTCCCTTCCAGACAGTGGAGACACTTGACTTGTCAAGTGAAAACTTCATTCTGATTTTTCTCAATGTTATCAGCTTCTTGCTGAAGATAAAAGGGCTGAAGATTTCGAATCCCTTTGTCCCTGGTCTTTGCATCACTCAGGTGGCTGGACGAGCCAGAGATTTTCCTTATAAAAAGTAGTGATGTAAACAGTGATTACAGAGGAGGAGGAAGAGAAGAAGAGTAGAAAAAAGTAAGGGAGTGTTTCCTGCTGGACACTTGGAGTTATTCTTGGTCACGTCCAGGCCCCCTCCATGCTTAGGGTATTTATGTTTCAAGGGAGAGATTTCTTCTGCTGCTGATTCTTCCTCCTGGGAGGAGGGAGTAAGGAGAGGTGGGAGGCAGCCTGGGGAGGAAAACCAGTCTGGTTTGGAGGAGCTGCCTGGGTAGCACTGGGGTCCCGAGGCCAGCTCGGAGCCCGGCAAAGGGCATGCCTCCCCTGGGGGGTGACAGCAGGTTGCTGTCCCCAGGAACAGCACCCACGAGCCCGGATTCCCAGTGCTCCTAAATGTTAGTGCAGAAAGGAAGGGGGATGCACCAACCGTTTCAGGGTGATAGCCTGGGCAAGGACAGAGAAGCATAAATGGGGATGATGCGTTTCTCTGAGTTAGTTCTCAACGTGATGCTTCCTGTTCACCTCTCTGCCCCAATGACTTGAGATGAAGAAACGTGTAGGCCACTCTGAGTCCCTGATGGCCAGGTGGTGAGCGCAGCCCTGCCTGCACGCATCAGGAGGCCCGTGGCCATGTGGGATGTGGAATGAAAATCCATTGGCTCTCTCGGTCTCAGGAGTTGGGCCAGTGGTCCCTGAGGGTCCCTAGAAGCCTGTACCCCAGCAGATGCCTCACAACCTTCAAGAGATGAAGTCAAAGTGCTTACGGAGTTTTTAAAGATTTTGATATTTCCTGACTGGATGACAAAGGTCAAGTCTGGGGGAGGGAACTCAGGGCTGACAAGAAGGGGTGGGGGTGTCTCATCTCTCATCGGGCCTGGGATGGTTGGTGACAAGGCAGGGGAGGCAAGGGCTCCAGCTCTCTGTCCTTCCCAGCCAGTGACATACCTCACAGGCCCGAGAGCCATCAGGCATGGAGGAGCCCTGGGCTGGAAAAAGAAGTGCAAGGCAGGACGAGCATGAGCCTCAGTCTGACTCTGGCTGCTCAGTTCATAATGCCATTGGCCATTTGGTCAAGGCCAGCCCAGAAGCGCAGTGGGGGCCCTGGGGGCCTCAGGCAACTCACCGAGCCTGTCCGAGCTTCATCAATAATATAGGAATGATTGTTTCTTTACAGAGTAGCTGTGAGGATTCCATGGCATAAAGTAGGTCATGGGCTCTCAGCCAGTGATCCAGAAAGGAAACAAGATTGGCGACCAAGGAGGCTGATCCCAGTGGGGAAAATACTCAGGGGAACAAGATGGCGCCGGTAGGGTGGGAGCAATGGGTGAGGAAGCTTGTGTGCCTCTCCCTTTAAAACCAGGCTTGATGAACTGTCTCCAACCGAATAAAGCAGAGACAGGAGTGGAACTCTGCAGGGCTGAGAGGCATAGAAACCTTCAGGAACTGCTTCAGAGGAAGTGCCTGCTCTCTAAGAAGTCAGGTCAGGAACTGAGATGAGATGAGATGAGATGAGATGAGATGAGATGAGATGAGATGAGATGAGATGAGAGAATGGCATCCCCAGGGCCTCTCTCAGAATCCCACAGCCAGACAGGATCGGACAGGACACAACCTCAAGCCCTTCTACCAGTCGCTCTCAATCCCTGCTGCCTGTTAGTGTCACTTGGGGAGTTGAAAAGAAATCCCATGCAGGTTGTCTCCAAGACCAATTATGCCTGACTATTTGGTTGAGTGGGGATGGGGTGAGGCATCAACTACTAAAAAAATTCCAGATGATTCCAAGGTGTGGGTGAGGTTGAGAGCCGTGAGCCAACATGGGGACCCTCTCAAGCCTGGAGATGTATAGACCCCCATACTCATGGTTTGTATTCAGTTCAATTTGGACTAAAGCAGAGCTATCTGGCATGGAAGCCACATGTGATTCTGGAACACCTCGAAATTTGGCCAGTCCAAATGAAGACACGTGCTGTCAGCACAAAATACGCACCAGATTTCTAAGACTACAGAGAAAGATTCTAAAATAACTCATCGGTTGTTTTTCAAACATCGATTACATGCTGAAAGGGTATAGTGAGCTACATAAAATATATTAATTTTACTATGTCTTTACTTTTTTCACGCGGCTGTAGGAAATTTTAAACAGCATCACATGGTTCACGTTCTATTTCTGTTGGACAGAGCCGGCCTGGACAGTAGCCAATCCAAAAAATGTGTTTTCTCTATTTCTTCTATCTGCAATCTTGTTTCATCTGTTTTTTTATGATAATTTTCTTTAAGACTTTGCCTCACACTTCCATTTCTGTAAGATTCTTGACATGACAAAAAAAAAAAAAAAAAAAGAAGAAATGGAGGACAGACAGATCAGTGGTTGCTGGGATCAGAGACCAGGGTGAGGCGGGGAGGCCAGCGTCAACAGGAGGGACCCTGGTGGTGTGGAAATGACTGCATTCACCCAATATGCTGGTTGTGGCTGCTTTTGTGCTGTCATGCTACACGCGTTACCATTGGGGAAAACTGGATAAAGGGTACATGGGATCCGTGATTTCTTGCAATTGCATGTGAATCTTCAATGATCTTAAAATAAGCAGCTCAATTAGAAAAGACAACTTCAGCTCTGAAACAGTAACACTCACACTCTACTGGTGAGCAAGTCAAGTGGGGGAAAGCCACTTGGCAACAGGCATCCATCCTAAGTAGGTCCATTACTGTTGGTCCCAAAAATTCTACTTCTGGGAATTGCAGCTTAGGAAATAGATATAAATGTAAGTACAAAAACACACAAAGGAAAAACAAAAAAACAAAAACACACAAAGGTGTTTACTCACTGTTGTTTGTAGCAGCAAAATGCTCATAATCACCAAAATGCCTTTCTGAGAGGGAAGGGTTACAGGAACTAGGGCTTTATCCACTCAATGGACAGTTCCTGTCCTCAATGACAATGTTGTCATTGAAGGAGATGCTGGTACGACAATGTTAAATGAAAAAAAAAAAAAGTGGGATAAAAAACATCGGTAATTTGCTGATTTGTAAAATAACAGAAAAATAGTAAGAGTGGTGTTTTGATGGGAAGTTTATGCATAAATTTGTTTATTCTTCCTACTTTACTATTTATTTTCTTGAATTCTGTCTAATAAATACGCACCACATGTTCATTAAAGTGACATAATGATCTTTTCCCTTTTTTAAATTAGCTTTCTTCCAGAAGCTAAGCGACAATGCCAGGCTAGGTAAAAGGGTCAGGGGCTGACCTGCCCCCTGCTTGCTGATTGTGGTGGTGCAGCCTGGAGCCCAGGGGTACGGTTTTCAGTCCCCTTTCTTTCTTGGGGTGTATGGTACCAGAGATCTCTAAGGCCCCCATCCAGAAGTATGGAGTCAGGGAGAGGAGGGAAGCTGCCTCTTTCTACTTTTCTGAATTTCCCAATGTGCTATATAACAAGCACAGATTTTCTCCACTGGGGTTGCATGCGTGTACACATATCTACGAACTAATTTAAGTTAAAAATTAACAAAAGATGACCTATATATAAAGAAAAAAAATACGTATTTTAAACCAGAGCAGCTCCACAGCAGAGGGAGGCTGACAGTGAATTCCCTCCCCTCTCCCCGGAATGGCCTTCTCTGCTTCTTCCCGGGGCATAAGCCAGCCTGCCCCAGGCTCTTGCAATGTTCTATTTTTATTTTCATTATTTAACTGTGTCCCATATACACTGCTAAGTGGAGTGTTCAGTTCCATAGCTTAATGGACAACTGACCTCAGTCTGCAATGCCCAAGTCACATGGAACTCTGCAGGCCATTAATGGGGTCCTCAGGCCCCCTCCCCTTGTGAATCTCAGTCCCTGGCTGCGAGTGTGGGAATGGAGCTGCCACGGGGAAAGGGTGGGTACAAGCAGGGAGTGAAACAGGCAGCCCACACCAGCAAGGGAGGGCTGGGGAGTCGTGCAGACCTGTGGACTGCGTCCACTTGCAGCTCATCGGGCTGGAGGCAGGGTGACTACTGACTTGCTTTTTCACCTCCACAGGCTTGTTGATGATTGACTGCAATCAGCTCCTGGCCAGACTGGCAGGGAGCTGTCCTGGGACCCACCTCCTGGAGGAAGAAGAGGTTTTAATCCTCTACCTCATCTTCTTTCTCAGTTATTGAATTCCACACCTTCATAGTGCTCTAAATCGTGTCTGACCATCTGATCCCACAAAGGTTATCTACCCAGAGACCTGGGGTCAGTCATCAGACAAACAGGGAGAAACACATGGCACAGAAGTGTTTGTTGATCTGTCACATTGACCTTGACTCTGGGCATTAATGATGTTTTACCAAATACTTTCCTACAGGTTTGTGGCCTCCCTGGATCCTCCTATCAAGTCTAGGAAGATGGTGTTAGGGATGGCATGATTCATTCTGCAGGGAAGAAAACCAAGGTTGAGAGAGGTGTCCTGCCCAGGGAGAACGTGAAGTTGCATCCTCTGGAGGTACAGTCCTCTGCCTGTGTTGTTCACCCCATACTCCCCATGAAGAGGCAGGGTAGACCCCAGGACAAAACCCTGGGAGGCCACTCAGCCAGAAGTGCAATCCCCAGGACACAGGTGTCAGGGGCCCCCTGAGCTGGATCTGCCTCTCCGGGGGTAGGAACCGGGCACAGTGGGCCATTCGGCCTCCCTCCGCTGGCTGGCTTCACTCACCTCCACAGCCTCTCCTGCTCAGTGCGGCAACTCCCAGCCCTTCACATGATGAGTGTTTCTCATCTTCCCACAACAACATATTCATCAAGAGGGAGACAGTCCGATCCAGAGGGAAGGGGAGGGAGTGGAAGAAATCAATAGTGCAGAATGATGTCTCTATATTGTGCCTCCCATGCTTTATTTCCCTCCACAGAAGCAGGACGGAAAACAAATGTTGGCTATGGTTTTGATATGAATTGATCTTGAAGCTGAGTGAACCCAGTGGTGCTCCCTTAATGGCCAGCCATCGCCTGCTGGCACTTTGGTTGACAACGAGTTCTCAGTCAATGCTCAAGGGCCACCTAGTTATCTGATTTGGATGTCCTGGCTCCTCTCTCCTCGCAGTGCTGGGGAACTGTCAGCAGGGTCTGAACATAGGTCACCAGCTGGGTGGGGTGGTAAGGGAGAAGGTTAGAGGGAAGCAGGGCCTCTGCTGTAGCCCCACACCCGTCTCTCTTGCAGAGAAAAAAAAATGCTACCTGCTTGGGCTCATCATATACCTTCAAAGCTAAGCTGAAATCCAACTGGTGCAAATAGCATTATCAGCCAGCAACACTTTAGTCTGAATTTGTAGAGCCTTGTTCTTAATGAAGGCAGTCACAGCACCCATTTCAGGGACATAGTGAGGAGTGCATGAAGTGACTCACACCCAGGGCCCAGCCCACACCTGGCATTGTCATCAGCCAAGTTCTGGCCATGAGCCTCCAGCCTCCCAACTTGTGTGGCATACTGTGCTCTCATCTGGACATTTTGGTTAACCTCTTAGGCCCTCCATCTTCTCACCTAGAAACTTGAGATTATACTCCCTCGTATAAGTGCTAAGAGGATGAAATACAGTAGGGTATGTGGGGCTTGGCATAGCTCCTGGCACTCAGAGGCTGCTCCCCGCTTCCAAGCTTCTGGAAGTCTCCTGTGGTTGTAGGATGAAGGAAAGGCATGGGGGGCTGCCTGGAAATCTAGAGCAATGTCCCACAGTAGGTTTCAGAGAGGGGTAGCCAAGGATACAGAGGGCTGAGTAGGGGGGTCCCCTTGGGGCCCTTTCTGCTGTGTCCTCAGAGTGGCAATCAATGCCCCCAGAGCAAAAGAAGCATGAGAGGTAGTAGGACCTACCCACTGCAAGTTCATACTTGGGGCTGTAGCCCAAGAAGTTACAAAGGTCAGGTGTCTTTCAAATTTGCTCTGGGTTCAAATCCCTGCTGAATCACGTACCAGCTCTGTGACCTTGGGCAGGGGCAGGTGGCCTCACCTCTCTGCACCTCTGCTTCTGCATCTATATAAGCAGGATAAAAACAGAACCCCCTTCATGGAGCTGTGTGAGGATGGAGTAACGTGTGGGTACTCACCCAGCATTGTGCCCAGCATGCAGGAGCCCCTCTATTTGGGTTTGCCTGGATTATAATGTGTCTACCGACACACCCATTACGGTGGCTAGGGTTGGGCACAAGTACTCCCTGGGCAGACATGTGCATCTGAAAGTGGGTAGGGATTCCTGCTACAAATGCTCTCTCTAGATTGTTGAAGTCCAAAAGGGCGCTGGCCACTCCACCCATCACTTGTAGAGCTGACGAGGGCTTTCCTTGGAATGAGGGTCTCAGTTCTTGACCTGGGGCTGGGGCAGCGAGCGGGCCTGGAAGGCGAGGGAGCACCACATGCAGAACTGGGTGCCAGGATCACTTCTGTTGGGCCCCAGGTTAGCAGTATCTTAGGTCAGGCAGTTGACTGAGGCAAGGAGGGAAAGCAGGCAGAAGCTAGTGTTTGTGGATTCCCACCTTGGCCAGGCAGCCTTCCAGCTGGTTCTCTACACAACAATGTCACTCAGTTGTCATGATGACTCTGTGAGTGCCATGTGGACGTTCCCCACTCATGTGGAAACTGAGGCTCAGAGAGCACATGCCACTGGCCTGAGGGCATGCACATTGAGGGGCAGGAGGTGGCTCTGGCTTTTGAGACCGCAAAGCCCTAGTGGCTCTGCAGTAACAAATGGGAGTCGCATCCAGGAGGGTCAGGCCATGGGGTCCAGGTCATCAGGGTTAAGATCTAGGGGGAAGGTCAAGATTTCTGTTACGGGGCAGTAGCAAGGCCAGAGGTGGTCTCACCATTGAGCTGGAGTTGAAGGTAGGTGGGAGAATGATCGGGCTACCCTGATGCAGAAGGTTTAAAAAAAAAAAGGCATTTTCTCTGCACAGAGCGAACCCTGTCTACCTTCTCCAGGAGACAGCATCCCCTCCAGAAAACAGGGGGGCCCTCCTGAACATAGCACTCATGTCTCACCCCCTGAGCTCCATCAAAGAGGTGCCTCGTGCCCTGGAAGGATGGAGTTGGCCTTGGTGCGACGCATCTGCCAGCCCCAGAGCACCTGGCACACTCCTTCTGAGGAGCAAGGAGAGACTGAGAGACCAAGGTATCTTGGGTCTTCGGGATGAAGAGGTGCAAGGCAAGGTCACCCGCCAGGGAACAGCCACCTATTTTGAGACCAAGTGCGATTTACGCAAGAAGTCGCCTGCCTCCTAAGGCGATGGCTGGGGGTGGGTGGTGTCTGAATGTATTATCCCATGGGGGAAGGCACTGCTTCCTGGCATGCCAAGGCTTCCTGCTCATGGCTGCCAGGAGGATGCTCCCAGCACCAGCCTCAGTGGGACCTTTATTCGGAGGGCAAGCTGTGCCAGGCAGGGGAATGCCAGGTGCAGAGTCAGGAGCCAGGAACACAGCAAAATTCCTATGAACCTTAAGCCTGTTACCCTGGGCTCTACGAGCACTGGAAGAGAAGAGGTTGACAGTCAAGAGTGCAGAGCACCTGAGCTCCAGCTCTAGCTCTGCCGGCAAACAGCTGTGCGGCCATGGACAACTTACTTAACTGTTCTGAGCTCCCATGTGCTCCTAAAATATGGGTAACCATTTCTCAGGGAAGTGAGGATGTGGGGAGACTGGAACTCTCATATGTTTGCTAGTAAAAACATAAAATGGTGAGCGGCACCTTGGTGCTTCAGTCGGTTAAGCATCCGACTCTTGATTTGGGATGAGGTCATGATCTCAGGGTCATGAGATCAAGCCTTGCGTTGGGCTCTGCACAGGGCATGGAGTCTGCTTAAGAATCTCTCCCTCTCCCTGTCTCTCAAAAAAGAAAGAAACATAAAATGGTGCAATCACACGGAAAACAGCTTGGTGGTGCCTCAAAAAGTGGAACCTAGAATTACCATATGACCCAGCAACTGCACTCCCAGGGATGTCCGTAAAAGAGCTGAAAACAGGTGTTCAAGCAAATATTTGTATGTGAATATTCAGAGCAGCGTTCTTCATAATAGCCAAAGGGGAGACCTAGCACAAATGCCCATCAACGAATGAATGGATGCACAAAATGTAGTATATCCACACAACGGAATATTATTCAATCATAAAAAGAAATGAAGCATCGATCCAGGATGGATGAACCCGGGAAGCGTAATACTAAGTGAAAGAAGCCAGACACAGAAGGCCACATGGTGTATGATCCCATTTATATTAAATGTCCAAAATAGGTAAATGTATAGGGATAGAAAGCAGATTAGTGGTTGCCAGGGACTTGGAGGAGGCAGGAACTGGGAGTGACTGCTTAGTGGGTGGGTTTCCCTTGGGGGTGATGAAAATGTTCTGGAATTAGAAGGTGGTGATGGTTGCACAAAGCTTGAATCCACTAAGTGCCACTGAATGGTATACTTTAAGATGGGCTAAAACGGTAGATTTTATGTTCTGTGTATTTTACCACAATCAGACCCCCTAAAGATTGAATCTATTTATATGAAAGAACACGATTCACCACGATTGAAGGAGTGTATACTGCAAGGTGCACATACAAGCGATTGTTTTTTTTTGGGGGGGGGCTGCCGAGTAGATGAGAGGAGGAACATGGAGCTGCAGAAGGTGACTGCTCAGGACACTCCAGCCTCCCTCCTAGTTTCCCTCCCGTGTCTGGGAACTTGGTTTCGGTCCACCACACCTTTCATACACCACATGGTCCTGCACCCGAGGGGCAGGTGGGACATGGGTTTGTTTTGTTTTGTTTTGTTTTTTAAGATTATTTGAGAAAGAGGGAGAGAGTGCACACACAGGCAGAGGGCTGGGAGGGGGCCGGAGGAGAGGGAGAAGCAGACTCCCCTCTGAGTAGGGAGCCTGATGCGGGACTCGATCCCAGGACCCCGGGATTATGACCTGAGCCAAAGACTGATGCCCAACCAAGCCACCTGACATATTTTTAAGGTCTTGTCACTGTACATTGAGGACCAAATGCTCCACCGTCTCCAGGAACAGCCAGCGACCTCATGACCTGGACCCCAGGGACAGAAGTCCTGAACTTGCCCTGGATGCCTGGTAACTGACCTCCAGGGGAGGGGTGTCACGATTACTACTGGTGAACACAAGCTTCGTGGGTGAAAGCAGATCTACAAAGGGCAAAGGGAACACTGAGGACTGATTTCTGTAACCAGTGAGAGCGAATGTCATTAAACAAACAGGTAGCAGGCACCCCTCGGTGAGCCCCTGGCCTGGCGGGGAGGGGGAGAGGGGAACAGATGCTAGCAGTGCGGGGGGGGGGGGGGGGGGGGGGAAGCTGGCTGATGGAGGTGTGTGTGTGTGTGGGGGGGGATGCGCAGAAGCATAAACAAGGGCCCTATGGGACATCTGGGAAGGCTTCCTGGAAGAGGTGACACCTGAGCTGAGTCTGTTACATTGCCTTGGTTCCTGTCTGCTGAGGAGTTTTTGCTTTAAATGAAGGAAGGAAAAGAGAATTTTGGAAGAGTCAGACTCTGTGCCTGGAAACTTGGTTATATTTTCCTTTTTACAAATTCTAAGGGTTTCAGAAAGGCCACTGGGCTCCTTGGATTTAAATTCTGGCTCTACCGGGAAGCCTGGGTGGTTTAGTCAGTTAAGTGTTTGCCTTCGGCTCAGGACGTGATCTCGGGGTCTTGGGATGGAGCCCCACATTGGGCTCCCTGCTTCTCTCTCCTCATCCCCCGCTCATGCTCTTTCTCTCTCTCTCAAATAAATAAAATCTTTAAAAAAAATAAATAAATTCTAGGTCTACCACTTATGAGCCGGCTGACTTTGGGCAAGTTAACTGACCTCTCTGTGCCTTAGTTTCTTTACCTATAGAATATGGCTAATGATCATGACCTCACAGAGTCACCTGACAGGTAAGGTCAGCAGAGCACTCAGCATGGGAGACCCAGACTAGGTGACATGTATGGGAGCAACTGTCCTTATATCCACTGCCTTTGCACTCGGCCATGGCTTTGGGGCCAGGGTCACTGACGAGGTGTCTATAAGCATCGGCTGGCCTCAGCATTCAACAGAACCTCTTCTGGACACCGTGGAGAGGGGGTGACAGGCTCCATGTCCACAGAGCCATGAAGACAAAGGGAGCGGCCCCCACATATCAAACATAGTTTGTTGTTTGATGTATGATGTCTGTTGTCTCCCTTTTCATTTTATCATCGCACCAATCCGCGTGGTAACTCCACTCTCTCTCACTTCACAACTCAGGAAACTGAGGCTCAAAGAGGCAAAATAACTTGCGCAAGGTTGCACGGAGCGGTGGAGCTCCATGCATCCACTGCCCAGTACGGGGGCCGGGGGACTCCTGATAGGGAGGCTCGCTTTCCGTCCCCATGCCCGTGCTTACCAGCCAAGCCTGACCCCCGGTCTGCAAAACGGACGTGATAGTAAGGTGCATCCCATAAGGATTGGACAGCAGGAAGCTTACACAAGACTTTGCACATGATAAGCACCCAGGAGAAGCTTCTACAACTCTCTCATCCCTGCTGTCTCCTTATAACGGGAGAACCACCCAGGGACTCATGCTCCCAAGGGACTCTCTCCCTGGGACGGACAGCACAGATCTGCTGTGGCTCATCATCTCAGGTCCCCAGAGCGTGTGGATGTCCCCCTCCCCGACCCAAGCTCTCCCGTGTGAGCCAGAATCTTCCTTCCTGCCCAGCCAAAGCCCCCATGCCAAGCTGTGGTGCAGCTGTGCCATTTTGCTCAAGAATCCCCACTGTGAAGGCGACTGAAATACTGGCTTATTCCAGGGGTTCCTGCCTCCCTCACGGAGGGCCAGCAGGCAGCTGGCTCCTTTCTGGGTAAAAGCAGCACCCTCTACCCAAGCCACCCCTCCACCCCGGGTAGGTGTCTGAGTCGATGGCATGCTGTCCCCTTGCACGAGGGGCGCACGCAGGTCCAGGCTCCCGGAGCAGGAACGCTTCCTGCAGCGTCCTTGCTGGGCAGTGACCCAGGCAGCCTGGCCTGGAACTGTGGGGAGGCGGGAGCCCCACCCTGGGCAGCAATCGGGGAGCAGGAGTTTGCCTGAGGCTCCACCCGGGCTACTCCTGGTGGCTTCTCTGTCTTGCCAATTCAGACTCCAGTCTCTGGAATCACACACAATGGAGTCTCGTTTCCCAGCTCTTTGGCCGTAACAGGGACCGCTTCAATCACAAGAAAATAAAAACAGGAAACAAGGAGGGCCCTCAAAACCTCATGCCCTCCTTCCAAAATGTAGCTCTGGAAATGTCCTGACCCCCGGTCCCCTCCAAGACCTCTCTCTCTCTCTCTCTCTCTCTCTGTTTCACACCTACACTGCCTTGGCTGCTGGCTCAGGGCCACATGGTGAAAGCTTGCCCCCTGGGCTCCTGAGACCTAGGGATCCCTGCTTTGCCACTTACCAGTCCTGTGATTTTAGGCAAGTGATTTTATGCATCTGGTTCCCCCTCTTCAGCCCTGGAGAGGGAGAGGGAGAGGGGGAGGGAGGGTTTGACTTCCCTGACCTCCTGAGATATTGGCCTTGACCTCACCAGATGGCCCTGCTGCAGCTCAGTGAGTAGATGCACTTGTCTGGAACAAGAGCCCGGAGCTGGGAGAGAGGGGAGGGTGTTGCCTGGCCTCCGGCTGCCCCCTGGCTGGCCCCTTGCGCGGGCACAGACAGCGAGGGAGCACCGGAGCTGGTGCATGAGCGCCTGCAGAAGCCGAGGCTCAGAGAGACTCCGACTCAGCCAAGGCCACACGCAGCTACTAAGACACTGAGCTGGGATCCAAACTCACCTCTCCTGGCTCCAAGGCCCGAGTTTCAGTGTAAGATAGTGGAGCATGGACAGCTCAAGTTCACGTCCCAACTGTACCACCCACATGGCTTGGCCCTTCTGGGCCCTGGAACATGAGGCAAGGAAATAATATGTACTCCTGGGACCAGTGTCAGTAGGTGTAGAAGAACACTTGGGATGGTGTTTGCACCTAGCAGGTGGTGAGCGCTCAGCTCTCCTTTACCCTGCAGAGGAAGCAGAAGTCCCTACACCCCCCTCATGACCCGAACAGGATCAGGGCCCATGGGGTGCTGACAGCCCCCCCCCAGCCGCCTACATCCTCCTTGCTCCCTGACTTTCTCTTCCTGTTGCCTGGAGGGCTCTCTCCCCAGATCTCTGCTTCACCTGCTTCCTCCCTGCCTTCTGGGCCCAGGTCACATGGTGGGTGCCCCCTTTGAAAAGGGCACCCCCCAACCCTCCAGCCCTGCCTTGTCATTCTCTTGAGCATTTTCAGCGACAGCCTACGCTATATTGTCCCTCTTCAGAATGCCTGCTCCTAAGGGAATGCAATTAATTTTGTCTGTCATAGCTGTGACCCCAATGGTCCCCCCCAGGGGACATTTGGCAATGTTTGAAGACATTTGTGGTTGCCACGGTGCTAGTGGCATTTCATGGGTAGAGGCCAGGGGTGCTGCTACACATTGTACAAAACACAGGATGGCCCCTCCCCCCAGAAGAATAATCTGGCCCCAAATGCCAACAGCACCATAGCTGTATCACGGAACGGTCGTTGGCATGCACACAGTAGGTGCTCAATAAATGACTGTGTAGGATGAAGAGCTGCTGTCATCATCATCATTATTTAAGAACAGACACCATTGCAGATAATCTTCAAGAATACTTGTCGAACTAGTATCATGGTAAATGTCAATTACATCTCAATTTTTAAGAAATGGTTGTCATTTGGGGGTTCGTGGCCAAAAGGTCACACTGGTGACCTGTAACTTCTCTCTAGTCTGAGCTCTGCCCTCAGCAGTGCCCAGATGGACTGCAACCAGCTTGCTGCCACAGTCATGAGCCAAGACCAGGATGGGTTTCAGAAGGTTCTCTGAGGGCCTCAGTGATGCTGGCCTGCCTTTCCCCGAATCCAGCCTGCCCGTGGGCACCCCCAGCAGGAACACTCAGTTCTCGGCCCTGCATCCCCCGAAACTTGCCCCCACGCTCAGGACCACACGTCCATCTGGGCAGGGAACCACCTCCGCAAGCCTTTTAGGGTGATTCCAGACGAGCCCTGTGCCCCCAGGCCTGCAGCCCAGAAGACTGGCATCTGAGTGAATTATGTGGGTCTGGCTCTTTCTGAGGAAGGACGTGGGCTGTCCAGGGAATCACAGGAGTTGAAAGCTCCCCTGGCCCGGCTCAGCCCAGGCCTTTCGCTGACCTAACAAATTACCCTGACAGCTTTAACCAGCCAGCGTGAGGAGCCCAGGCTCTCCAAATGCAGAGAACACCACCCCAGAATACATTAAATGCCACGTGGCCACGCGCTGGGGGAAGGGGGAGCGGCAGAAAGGGAAGGATGCTTTTGCCTTGGGCCTAGTTCACCCCTGGAACAGGCTGCCAAGACCCCGGCCCCAGCCCACAGGACTGGAAACCTCTACAAAACACCTGCTCCCTCAGTGGGCCACCCACCCCACATTCCCACGGAGAATTCCCACTTGAGGTTCACAACTTCCCCTGCCTGCCCTGCCTTGTCTCCTCTGGTTTTTTCCTTTCTCTGGGACCTCCCTGTGCTCACAACTGGGCCTTTCTCTCCAGACTTTGGGGCTAGTAAGGTATCTTTTGCCCTCTTTTGCTCTCCCCATCTTCTCTTTTCTCCTCTCTCTTCCTTTCCCCCTGCACACTGGTCCTGAAAGTTTTAAAATGAATCATCGGGTTTCATAGCTGACAAATGGGTACAAGGCACGAGCCAAAGGAACTAGTCTCTAATGGTGGAATATTAGACAGCAGGTAGCTAGGTCTGGGGAAACAGGATATTTGGCAGGCAGGGTTTTCCTGGTGCCCCTGAAGTCACACGTAGCTGGTCCCAATTCTGCCCAGGGAGGAAGGCTGACCCCAATCCAGAATGGAATGAAAGAGCAGGCATGTGCCCAGTGACCACCTGGGAATGAGCCAGCAGGCTGTGTGGGGCAGGCCCAGGACACCGAGGGTCTAGAAGCCTGAGTCAAAAGCATCAGCTCGGGCAGCCCGAGTGGCTCAGCAGTTTAGTGCCCCGGGTGTGATCCTGGAGACCCAGGATCAAGTCCCACATCAGGCTCCCCGCATAGAGCCTGCTTCTCCCTCTGCCTGTGTCTCTGCCTCTCTCTCTCTCTCTCTCTCTCTTTGTCTCTCATGGATAAATAAATAAAAATCTTAAAAAAACAAAAACAAAAGCATCAGCTCCCCAGAGGCAGGGCTTGGTGGAGACTGGGTTGCAACCCTTGCACCCTCACTTCTTGGGACTCCGAGTTCCATCTGTGAGCTACCCTGATACAAAAACTCACACCACTTGCCCCAGCACTGAGGATGGCACAAGGGATCCTAGGTGCACCCACTGTCTCGGCAGAGAGGCAGGTGGGGGCTGGAGGAAGCAGAGACAAGCGGCCCGGAACACCTCTGCTGAGTCCGACAGTGACATCTGTGTCCTTGCTTTACACAACACCCCTGCTCCCATGCTATACAAGGGGAAACTGAGCCTCCAAGCAGTTCTGTGACTTGGCCAATGTCACGTAGTCCGTGACCCAGCTGGGACTGGGGCCCATGTTTTCCACGATGACACAGGGCCTGCCTCCTCCAGCCGAGTGGGAACAATTGAGTCAACCCACCGCCTGCACTTCCCTCCCCCGCCCCAAGTCCTGGAACCCCCAGCTCACACCTGAGAATGGCGGGGCTCTCACAGGCCTGCTGCCGGGATGCCAGGCGTCCCACCAACTGGATGTGTGTGTGGACAGGGCAGCCCTGGCTCTACCCTGACCCTCAGGGTGTCCACCGCCGTCCACGTGTCAGACGGAAGTAGAGGTCTGGGATGGGGATCTTAGGCACAGCTACGAATTTCATCCTTTCCAGTGACCCTGGGGACCTGGCCCCGGGATGCGATGCCCCCAGCTATCTCCAGCTGCCAAGTTAGCAGAGAAGGCAGAGCTAGGGCCTCTCTGGCAGGCAGGAGGCTGGGGGGGGGGGGGCGGGGTGTGGAGCTGGTGGGGCATCAGCAGGGAGACATAAGCAGACACCGAGCTGCCGGTGGTCCTGAGACGTCCTGAAGTCAGAACATCAGATCAGATGGAAGCCAAAGTCCCCCCACCCTCCCTGCCCAGCCTGAGCTGTGAATTCATCAAGCCTTGGGCTTTAGAGAGATGAGGGAGTGGCATGGGGTGTCCAGGAAGGAAGTCCGGCCTTTTGTTCCCTAGGATGGTGTGGAGTGGGAGCCAGCACAGGTGACAGCTGGAGTGTATGTAACACCTGTCTCCCACCTGGGGGCCCAGTCCTGGTTCCAGCTCTTGTCCAGTCACTGATAATCCCACAAAGTGGGTGAATCCCTTCCCTTCCTGAACAAGAGCTTCCCCAACCATAAAAGGGGGCAGACGAGAGCCCCAGGCCGCACCATCGCAGCACCAGCACCACCAGCTCCGGAGGGGCTCAGTCAGAAGAGGGTCTTCTTCCCTCCCCAGCCAGGTTCCAGGAATTACCTCTTAAATCCCCTTCAGTCCCAAGAAGTGGTAATTTGACTTCACTTTAAAAATTTTAACGAACTGCAGCTTCGTGGCGAGGGCAAAGACAGCTCCAGTAACTAAAATGGGGAGGAGGGAGGCTTCGGAGCGGCTGGGGCCTGGGGCGCAGCTGCCGGTGTGGCCTGGGGGGTGGGGACCCCGGCCTCCCGCCGTCTTCTCCCCCGCGTGTCCCCCTCTGCTCCCCGCATCCCGCAGGGGCACTTGCTCCACCGGGCGGGCCCGGGAGGGACGAGGCACAGCGGGGCCGCCCGCTCCACAGGTGGCGGTGGGTTTCGCTCCCGACCAGCCGGCTGATGCCCGGCAGCCCCATCGGGCCGTCGCGGGGGTGCGCCCGGGCAACGCGGGGGGCCGGCGTCTCCTCCCCCGCACACTCCCGAGCGGACACACGCGCACACACGGGCGTGGACACGCGCACTCCCCAGCACGCTGCCCCTTCCTCCGCCGCGCCGGGCCGGGATGCGCGCCCCGCGGGGGCAGGGGGTGGCCCCGAACCCGGGCTACGGGGTAACGGGGGGGGGTGGCCCCGGGCTACACGGAAACGGGCAGGGGGTGGCCCCGAACCCGGGCTACGGGGTAACGGGGGGGGGTGGCCCCGGGCTACACGGAAACGGGCAGGGGGTGGCCCCGAACCCGGGCTACGGGGTAACGGGGGGGGGGGTGGCCCCGGGCTACACGGAAACGGGCGGGGGGGGTGGCCCCGAACCCGGGCTACACGGAAACGGGCGGGGGGGGGTGGCCCCGAACCCGGGATACGCGGTAACGGGGGGGGATGGCCCCGCGCAGCGGCCAAGGCGCCCGCCGGAGATCGTCCCCGCTCCCCCCAGCCCCGCGCCCCGGGATGGGAGAGCCGGTCCCCGCCGGCTTCCCGGCTCCTACCTCACGGGAGCTGCCGGGCGGAGGTTCGGTGCCAGGCTCCCGGCGCCCGCCCCGTCGCGTCCGACGGAACCGCTCGGCGCTGGTGAGCGAGCAGCCGCCGCCGGAGCCGCGAACTCGGAGGGGGCGGGGCAGCAGGGGCGGGGCGGGGCGGGGCGGGGCCGGCGGGGCTTCCCCACCCCTGCGGGCGGGCTGCGGGCGGGCTGCGGGACCCCGCGGACGCCCGGCTGCACCGCGGGCGGGGGCGCGTCTGCGGGGGCGGGGCACCTGCGTGGGGTCTGCGGGTGGAAAGGTCGGGCCCGGGGTGCGGGGGGGACAGGTTTTGGGGCCGCCCAGGGATGCCCGTGACCCCGCACCCCGACTCCGGTCGGACTTCCTTTCAAATTCCAGCTGCTCCCGCTCAGCGCGAACTAGCAACAAGTAACAGTAACAGCTTGTGTTTATTACTGGTCGCTTCCTGCGCGCGGCCCCGGGCGGTTCGGAGCGCTTCGTGGTACGAAGTCCCTGAAAGCCTTCCCAACAATCCCATTTTACCGCTGAGAACACTGAGGCACAGAGACGCAAGCGATGTGCCTGAGGACGCACGGCTGGAATACGACAGAGCCGGGATTGCAGCTCAGGTCTGTTTGCCTCTTTCAACTAATAAATGGAAATATATGCACAGTAAATGGTAGCAACCAACATTTTTAAATTTCTTCTTTCTTCAGTCTGTATGTCTCCTTTATTCTCTGGGCTCTAGGCCCTCACTAGGTGCTCAATAAATATTGGTTCATTGATGGGCTGATCTGAAAGCTGCAGCTGGAGCCAGGTGGCCTGTCCGGTCAGGTTGGATATTGGCACCCACGGATTACCCTTTCTGGCCTGAATACTTGCCCATCTGCGTTTCTCCGTAATGACCAGGAGTAGCCTTGTCCAACATGTGAGTGCAGCTTGCTCCCAGACCAGCAGCTTCTGTCCTCTGTTCTAAGCAGGAAGCGCCTCCCTGCAAGGATGAGTCTCCAGGATATAAGCTTGGCCAGCCAGGTCATAGGGAGGTTCTGCTAGAGGGTCAGTAAAATTCCTGTAGACCATGAAATGGTGGACGACATGGAGTATATATGTTGGGAGACAAAAATAGGTTGCCAATAACAGGGCATCGGCAATGAACCTATCTGTTGAAGACTATAAGGCAGGAGCCCCAACAGAAGCCCTTCTGCTGCTGAAATCCAACCTGGGCATCGTGGGAGAACATTGTGGAACATGTGAATGGGGCCCCATGGAGTTGGAACAACTGAAGGTTTTTGGGAGGTTTCGATTCAGAGCATTTTAGGCCTTAAAAATGCCCAGCTTTTTCTCTCTTCTCCTACTCCCGCAACAGTGTTCTTTCCCATGCCCCTAGAATTCCCTAAGGAGGAGAGGCCTCTCACCCCTTAGACAGATGTATGTATAGTCTCTCAAACTCTCAATGCCCATCAGCCCCAAATCCGTCCAGATGTGCTATTCCCTTCTGTTTGACTTGCCCTCCTCTCCACTTGGAAAATCCCCACAAATCCGCCAAGACCTAGGGCACCTGGGTGGTTCAGAAGTTGAACATCTGCCTTTGGCCCAGGTTGTGATCCTGGGGTCCTGGGATTGAGTTCTGCATTGGGCTCCCCACAGGGAGCCTGCTTCTCCCTCTGCCTATGTCTCTGCCTCTCTTTGTGTCTCTCATGAATAAATAAATAAAATCTTAAAAAAAAAAATCCATCAAGACCTTACTCAGCTTGCTCTCTCTGACCCAGTTAATTTCTCCCTCCCTCGTCTGGGTCTAGGAGCCTCTTGTCTAGCTCTCACCAGTTTGGGAAAGGTACATTTGCCGTCAGTCTCCCCCGGCTATGCTTACAAGCTCCTCAAAGGCAGAAGGCCTGGCACTTGGTGGGTGCACAGTTAATATTTGCTGAATGAACAAATATTGTTGGTAAGATGCATTTCCCCAGGACTAAAGCTGTTAAGAGGAAAATCACCAAGCAAAACCACTGGTGGGCTGGAAAGATGGAAAATGGACATAGGAGCCTGCAGACATGCCTTTCTCAAGGCCTGCGCTTACTATTCCCAGCAAAGGCCAGAGACACTGCCCAGGATCTGTGTTTTATAGGGTCACTTCTGCTGGGCAGCAGCCACATCCTCAGGCAACTGAGAGGGAAGTTATGAGGGTATGAGGGCGGGTATGGCAGGGGGAATGGACTCCTTTGTGGGTCAGGTGAGAGATGCTAGAATGCCACCCACTCCCCAGATTGGTTCCCTCTTTGATCTGTGCGATGCTGTCCTCCAGGTCATCTTGCAATGACCGTGATGAAGGAGCAGACCTATTGCCTGCAGAAGGCACCCTTTAAAAGGAAAATCAGTTTCTGGGGTGCTCACAACCTCCTCCTCCACCATTCTGCCTGAGGCGAGTGGGGATACCTCAGGAGGGGGGTGGTTGACAGAAAAGGGATTTGCATTAGATGGAATGAGGTCTTCAGCTTCATGCTGCCCCTAAGTAGCTGTGTGACCTTGGACATGTTAGTTGACTCCTCAATAACCAGGACTGACTTCATGGGTATGTGATGCAGAGTCACACAGACCTGCTCACTGTGTGAGATGCTCTGTGCCTGGTTTCATGATCTGCTTTTACTGTCTCAGAATTCAGTTTGGAGCAAGGGGCAGCATTTTCAGTTTGCAGTGGACTCCACAAATTACGTAGCTGACGCTGGTGTTAACACTCACCTCCCTGGGTTGTTGTGACACTTCACTGAGATCGTGTTTGCACCAATGTCTAACACATGGGCTCTCAGCAGAAGTTAGTTGCCTTTTCTCTGATCTGGTCTTAAGGATGAATAGAAGCTCACCAGGTAGACAAAGGCATGGGAAGGCAGTTTCAGGCAGAGAGGCCAGCATGGGGAAAAGATAGGAGAATATGAAATTACATTCAGGGTGAGGCAAATGGTCTGGGTCCGGTAGGGGTAGTGAATGCAGGGAGAGAAAACTGGAGAGACATGTTGGGGTCAGAATGAAAGGCCTGGCTCTTCTAAGGAGTTAGATTTCAGGCCTGCAGGCCTGTGAGCAGAAAGCCCCAGGAAGGGAGGGTAGGTGGGTTCTATATATCAACATTCTTAGCCCACAGTTCAGTTGCAGACTGTTGCAGATCATGAGACAGGCAGTGGAGGGCGTGGGTGGGAGCCTTGCTTGGAGGCTGCCAATACGGCGAGTTTGAAACGCTCACTGTTGACATAATGGGAAAATGCTGTAGGTGTGAAAGCCAGCAGCAGTGCTCAGGGACCTGGGGACTCTGGGCCTGATGAATAATGGAGCAGCCCTTCCTCCCTGGGTCTCTTTTTCCATCCTTTCAATAATTCATGCCTTCCCCATTGGTTGAGGAGTTTCATAAAACCTCCGCTTTTTCTGAATCCTGAATCCTCGGCCAATCTGAGCAAATCTGATGGCTTCATGCATTAGGTCTTAATTAGAAACATACACACACATGAGCACATCCAGTTTTGTAAAATGTCAGGGAAGATGCCCAATTGTGTCTCAGAAGGAGAGTCCAGTCAGGTCCCTTGGAGGTGGAAGTGGCAGCAGGTGCCCTGGGAGTGCCCTGAGAGGGATGAACTGGTTGGGAAGGTCCACCCATGCACTCCCAGTTGGAGACTATATATTTTGGTGCTTAGTGCCACCCCCACACCCCCTTCTCACCCCGTGGGAAGAGTGTCCTTTGTTGCCCTTTTGAAGTCATGCTTGAAAAGAGGACCTCCTTTGGCCAATGAAATATGAGCAGAAGTGACATGTGTCATTTCAGGTGGAAGCTTCAGGGGCCCCTGGGTGCTTTGCCATCTTATTTCCCCTGCCTTTGGGATTGTGGAGACTCTAGTCAAGATGAAGCTTCTGTCACTCTGAATGTCACTCTGTCACTCTGAAGTGATTACAAGGAGTAGGACTTCCTTGCTGACATCGGGTAGACACAGCACAAGCACGGGGGAAAAGGTGGTTGTTTGAAGCCACTGGATATGGAGGGTTATTCGTTACTACCGCAGAGTGTAGCCTAACCTGATTCATCTTTCCTTCTCTCCTTCCCTTTATGTCGTCTAGTACCCACACCTGACTCATTTATGCAGAAGCATATGGGCTGTATTGTCAGTGTAGTGGGGAGATGGGCTGGAGAGCCCTAAACTCCAGGTTATAAGTGGTCATCAGTATGGATGAGGGCTGAGCAGTAAGAGAGATGAGTGCAGTTTTGATAGTGTTGGGATGGCGGAGATCTGAGTTTCTGCAGATCCAGATCAAGTTTGAAATGGGCATGACTTCAAGATATGCGGGGCGTGTATTTGTGTGTCTCAAGGAGTTGGAAGGGAGGGAAGAGGGCCCAGTGAAGAAGTCAGGGTTGCAGAAGGCAGAGCTGGGTAAAGCCAGGGCAAGAACCGAGGATGATGTAGAGCTGCCCCTATGAGGGTTGGCTAATAATATTAGTACTTATTACAACTAATATCAATTACATGCCACACTCTGCTAAGTGCTTTCTATGTGTTAACACATTTGGTTGTTACAACAATCTGATGAGCTAGGAAATTACTATCCCTTATTTCCAGATAAAGACATAGAGGTTTAAAGAACTAATTTGCCCTAGAAATGGCCAAATTATAGTTCTCAAGGCAGAATGGCATTATCAGGCTCTATCTGTGTCAGCATCACCCATGCCATAATCCTTAGGCCAGCTGTCGGGGCCCAGGCATGCAAAATCCGGTCTCAGTAGGGGAACCCAGGAGCTGTTTGGGGGTCACATATTTTGGATGCACAGGCAAACGGGGAAGGTTGGGATGATAGGACCACTGGCCCTGAATATTCAAGACCCAAGGAATGCTAGACTTCAAGAAGCAAGAGACTGGTTCTCTATTCTTCCTCAAGGGAGAGGCCAGGTCAGGAAATGATGCTTCCCGGCTAACTGGTTGGTAGAGACCTAGAAGGCAGGCTGTGCTAAACCTCCAGGTGAAATTGCTTACATACCTGCTCTTCACTGTTCATAGATTCTTTTCCTCCTGGACTTGACTTTGCTGGTGGAGGAGGTGTCAACGGGGCCTTTACCTCCACCCTGCCCTTCCCCCATTCAGACCTCACCCCCTCCTCCTTTCTCTGTCGCCTGAGAATTTTCCATGCCCCCAGCTAACTCCCCTCTCCTCTCCTCAGCCCACTAGCGTGCCTGGTCAGGCTTCCCAACGTGGCCTGCTGAAAATGGGTTTCTCTCTTTCAATTAGAATGTGCTCTCTCCCCTTCTTGATGCAGCAGAGTGTGAAACCTGGGAGTGTTCACACAGCCGTTCATGTCTCTGCCGGGTGACCGAGCAGTCACTCGGATTCCCACTGGCCATTCTCCAAGCTGTTCTCCGTGTCCCCTAAGACCAGCTGTTCAGCCTTTACTCTCATAACTTGTCCCCTTGGCAACTAGGTTGTGGCTTATGAAACAGTTCCAAGGGCAGTGGAGCCCATCAGAAAAAAAAAAAAAAAGATTTCTCTCCATTTTGACCACCGAGAAAGTGGCAAGGTATTAAAGGAAGTGGCCCTGGAATGGAAGACATAGATGGGCTGAGTGCAGCGGGGCAGGGAAGAGAGACTCCCAGGCGGCACGGGAGGCCTGCAGGTGGCCGCGAAGCTGGCGCTCAAACCGGTCAGCACCTGGACAGCGCCCCGCAGGGTTGAGAAACCAGGTGGCTGGGGAAGGATCTTTGCAAAAGCTCCTTGAGCCTCACAGTCCTAGAGTCCTAGACTTTTTCTGGTTTCCTCCTGAGCTCTGTAAAAGCTCTCTCTGCCAGCTGACTCGTGCCCTCGGGCCTCAGGGAGACACTAATTTCATCCGATAAGCTAATCCACGTCCCGATGACATGCATTCTCATGGGCTAAGGTGTTACGTAGGTCAGGTGACTGCACGGTTCCTTAGGGAACTTCCGAAGGGTTGGTCCCTAAAAAGAAGAGAGACTGCAGTGGTTGTAAAACCGGGGGGGGGGGGGGGGGGGGGGGGGGGGGGGGGGGGGCAGCTTGTGGACAAAGCGGGGTGTGCGTGGAGGGGGGAGGGGAAACAGCTCAGCTCACCTGTGATCCGGTCAGGTGACTGGCCACCTCCCTGGGCAAACAAACTGCTGGGCGGAAAGCAGTGGCATGGTGCGGGTGGGCGCCCAGGACAAAGGGCCAAAACCTCCGGAGGGTAGGATGGGAGATAGGAGAAAGGGAAGCCAGGAAACGAGAACACTGTATTTCAGAACAAAGAAGCAGGACCAGGCTCCAGCCACCTCAATTACCTGGCTCCGGAGAGGATAGAAAATAGCATCTTAAGTAACCGTTTCCTAGCTTTGAAGTTACCAACAACAAAAAGCATTGAAGGATACGAGTGAGGGTGGTTTTTTTAAGCAGGCAGCATCTGGGAAGGAAGCAGAAAGAGCCACCCGGGAGCCACCCGGGAGCCACCCAGGAGCTAGCCAGCCAGCAAGGGTGGGGGCCAGGTGTGCAGTGTCCTCCAGCTGTAGGTTTCTGTGGGTCTGCTCCACGGAAACCTTGAAACTGACTGCATCATTCAGGATTGTTTTGGTTGCAAATGAGAGAAAACCAGGAGAGGGAATTAACTGACTCATGTAACTAGCATCTGGACTGAGAGAGTGTGGTGGAAACAGGTCCTCAGAGTTAAACCTAGAACAGATACTGGAAGAAGGGATGGATATTGTTTGCCAGAACATCAGATGCTTTGCTACATAGAGGATAAGAGAATACTCTTAAGATGCACCAGCCTGGTTCCCTGCCCAGGCTGGTATAACGATGACACTAATTTTTTTGATTAAGAATTTTTTTTTTTTTTCCAGGGACACCTAGGTGGCTCAGTGGTTGAGCATCTGCCTTTGGCTCAGGGTGTGATCCTAGGGTCCTGGGATCGGGGCCCACATCAGGCTCCCCGCAGGAGAAACTGCTTCTCCCCTCTGCCTGTGTCTCTGCCTCCCTCCCTGTGTCTTTCATGATTAAATAAAATCTTAAAAAAAGAATTTTTTAATTGAAGTGAAATTCACATAAGATGAAATTAACCATTTAAAAGTGAACAATTCAGTAGCACTTAGTACATTCACAATATTGTGCAACTACTACCTCTAGTTCCAGAACACTTTCGTTTCCCTAAAAGGAAACACTACACCCATAAGCAACCGCTTCCTATTCCCCCTCTCTCCAACCCCTGGCTACTACCAATTTGCTATGTGTATGGAGTTACTTATTTTATATATTTCATACCAGTGGAATCATCCAATATACAGTCTTTTGTGTCTGGCTGCTTACACTTAGCCCGATGTTTTCAAGGCTCATCTACACTGTAGCACGCATCAGTACTTCATTGCTTTTTATGACTAATATCCCATTGTATGTATATCCCACAATTTATTCATTTATCCGCTGATGGACATTTTGAGTCATTCTACTTTTTAGTTTTTGGGAATAGTGCTCTTAGGAACATGTGTGTACTTGTATTTTTTTGAACACTCGTTTTCAGTTCTATTGGGTATATATCTCGGAGTGGAATTGCTAGATCATATGGTAATTCTATATTTAACTTTTTGAGGAACTGACAGACTGTGTTCCACCACAGCTGAGCGGTTTTTCATTCCCACCAGCAAGTTCCAATTTCTCCGTGTCCTTGCCAACACTTGTTATTTTCCTGTTTTTAATCAGCCCCCCCCCGCCAGTGGGTATGAATATGTGACACTGATTTTGCAGGGCAGGGAGTCTGAGGAGACAGTAACAGTGAGAATAGGGGTGGGAATTGGGTAGAGTTGGTCCCCCAAATCTGAGCAATGTGGCTCTGGCTGTCCTTTCAGAGCAAGTAAAGGATTCATCTGGGCTTGGTTCCAGGAAGTGGGGCCCTCCCCCCCCTCCACGGTTAGCATGACAAGTTGACCTCTCAAAAAACAGACCTGCCTCAGGTTTTCTGGAAGCCTCTAGCTTCTGGAAATCTTGATTAAGAATGACACATCTCCTACCAAAAACTTGTGAAGATCATGGTTTCTGTTCCCACACAGGGATAGAAAAGGTCTCCTGGTTTCCCTTGATCATTGCCATCTACTGGTAAATATCTAAAATTTCCTGATGGACCTTGGATCCATTCATAGGAAAAAGGTTAGCTCAGACTGTCTTTCCCACCCTTTTTCAAGAGCTGATAATTGCAGGTGGTCCCCTGGGGTGAAGGGACTAGTCTTCTTGCAGCCGGGGGTGACTGGCTCAGGCGTTCCTCCCTATACCTGTTTATCCGCGGTAGATTACGAGCATGCCCTCTGCAGAGAGATGTGTCTGAGCTCGGATCTCATCTCTGCCACTGACCAGCTAAGTGACTCGAATCAATTACTCGATCCCTCCAAGTTTTGGTTGCATCATTTGAAAAAAATGAGAATAATGCCCATCACACACACCTGGAGAGTTTGTTGAGAGAATAAAGGAGATAATATATTCAAAATGTGTAGCACAGGGTCTGGCAAACAGTAGCAAATGTAGTTATTTAGGTTTTAAAGCACGTTCAATTATAAATCCCTATGGGAGGGTGATGTTTCTAGATGGTTCACAGTCATCGACCAAACAGTGCCAGGCACTTTCTGAGAGCAGGTGTTGGCAGTATGAGAGCATAGGAGAGGCAGGGAGGGAACAAAAGGAGAAAATGTCTTCTGGGCACCACTGGTGTCCCTGGTAGTGAGTAATCTGGGAGTGCCAGGACCCCTCGAGGGCCCACCAGGATGAGGAGTGGTGGGAAAGTAGCTGCCCCTCTGCCCAGAAGGAAAGACTGGAGACACTGGCTAGTGCTTAGCTCTCCTGGTTGGGGTGTCTTCTGTGAGTCTGTTGATGTCTGCCGGTGCCAGCACCTGTGGCCACAGAAAGGTTCTGACTCAGGTCAGGATTGCCCGATCCTTCCCTAAGCCTCATAAATGCTGGCTTATGGGGCGGGGGGGAACGCATATAAGCAATTTTCCCTACTGATAGGTCAGGACAACCTCAGAGGACAGAGGTACAATCTCTAACTCATTCCTTTATTCTCATGGGATAGGGGGAGGGCAGAGACCTCTCAACCTTCCGCAGGAGAAGCCAGCCCCAAGTTCCCTGGAGTGTAGGACAAACCCAGCACCCTAGGCTTATGGGGGTTTCTGAACGTTGGCACTTTCCACATTTGGTTGGTGGGGGCAGGAGCTTCTCTGTACGTTGTAGGATGTTGAGCAGCATCCCTGGCCTCTACCCCCCCCTCCCCCCCAGATGCCAGTAGCAACCCACCGCCATTTGTGATAGAACAGACTGGAGAGGGGATCCCTGGGTGGCTCAGCAGTGTGGCACCTGCCTTCGGTCCAAGGCGTGATCCTGGAGACCCCGGATCGAGTCCCACATCGAGCTCCCTGCATGGAGCTTGCTTCTCCCTCTGCCTGTGTCTCTGCCTCTCTCTGTGTGTCTCTCATGAATAAATCAATAAAATCTTAAAAAAAAAAAAAAAGGGCTGGAGAATCTCAGCTCATCTGGCATCACCCCACTGCTGTAAGGCAAATAGCTGTTCTTTATTATTCAAATGAGCATATTAAAGCTCAGGACTAAATGCTCTTGCCCATGCTCACTCAGTAAGTTTAAGATGCAACTGGGGTTCATTCATTCATTCATTCAACATGCTCAGCATGCCCTGGTGGGATGGGGGTGGTCTAACTTCAGGGCTGCCCATTGTGAGAGCAACACATTTTTGGCCAGTGGACTGTCCCCGACTGATTCAGATACTCTCCCACCCAAACCCCAGCTCCTGTGTGTCATAGCAATTTCCCAAACATTGGTAGGCAAGGAGCATAGTTCTTCTTCCTCTCTGGGGTGTCTTCCATCTGCCTCACTGTGCCCACCCCATAGTGGCTGCCTGCCCTGTCCTGTGACTCACTCTCTTCAGGCTTTGATATTATTTAAAAAATTTTTTTTAGAGAGAGAGAGAGAGAGAGAGAGAGAGCACACACACAGAGGCCAGGGAGAGGCAGAGGGAGAGGGAAAGAGAGAGTCCCAAGCAAGGGCCCAATATTATAAGACTTGTTTTTTATTTCATTTTATTTTATTAATTCAATTAATTAACATACCCTGTTTTATTAGTTTCAGAGGTAGAGTTCAGTGATATAAGACTTGTTACCTGTAGATAAACTTTAACCCCTAAGGGGCATCTGGGTGGTTTAGGGGTTCAACATCTGCCTTTGGCTCAGGTTGTGATCCCAGGGTCCTGGGATCAAGTCCTACAACAGGCTCTCCGCAGGGAGCCTGCTTCTCCCTCTGCCTGTGTGTCTGCCTCTCTCTGTGTCTCTCATGAATAAATAAATAAAATCTTAAAAACAAACAAACAAACAAACAACAACAAAAAAAACCATTTAACCCCTAAGCACACCCTGGGCTTCAAGTCTTGAAACAGTGAGTGGATGGGCCTAAACAGCGATTCTCAACTGGAGCAGGTTAGCTCTTCAGAGGACATTTGACAATGTCTGGAGACCTTCTCAGTTGTCACAACTTGAGGAGGGGGTTGTTATCGGCATCTAGTGGGTAGAGGCCAGGAATGCTGTTAAACATCCTGTAATGACAGGACAGTCCCCCACAAGAAGAAATAATATAGCCCCAAAATATGCCAAGTTTGAGAAATCCTGACATAGGTAAATCGTCAGATTTATATGCAGCCCCAAGAGGGGAGGTAGGCTGGGGTGGGCTGGGCAGATGGCAGCTCTCACCAGATTCAGGCAGGTTGCTGGGTGGCCCTCCAGCCTAGTTAGTTTTGGGTGATTCTGGTTTATGTCTGTGGCCCCAGCAGAATTAACCTATGTCTATTTTACTCTCATGCATGTCCTGATTTGGACAAGTAGCTATAAAGTCACCCACTTATTGGGCACAAACCACAGACACCCCCAATGGAGGCAAAAGCCCCAGGACAAGGGGACAGAATTCTACTTCTTTCAAATTCCAGCAAAGCCTGGAAACAAGTGAGCATCAGGTGCGTGGAGTGGGGACCAAGACCTTCACAGAGACACGGAGACTGCTCCGGGCTTTTGGAACAAAATGACCCTCCTAACTCAGAAAATGATTATTCTGTTTTCAGGCTAATAACATTTCCCAGCATCCCCTCTCTGGCCTTTAATCTCTCTTCAAAGTTAGTTTCTTGGGTTTTCTTCTGGTTTGTCCTGCTATATGGTTGTTGTTGCTGTAGCAGTGGCTTGAGGGCCAGTGAATCCTGGTTAAAGGACTTTTGGAAGAACCATACAGAAGGATTCTCTTTCCTTTTTTTTTTTTTTTTTTTTTAAGATTTTACTTATTTATTCATGAGAGACCCAGAGAGAGAGAGGCAGAGACACAGGCAGATGGAGAAGCAGGCATCCTGTGGGGACCTTGATGTGGGACTCGATCCCAGGGCCCCCGGATCACGACCTGAGCCAAAGGCAGATGCTCAACCACTGAGCCACCCAGGTGCCCAAAAGGATTCTCCCTCCTACTTGAGAAACCCTCAGCAGCTCTGTGATGCTGAGCTATTCTCTCCTGGACCTGCCCCCAGCTGGGTGATTCCTACAGGCCTTTCGGAGGCTCCCGGAGATGCTTCATGGACAAGAGTCCTCACTCAGGCAGGTCTCACTGGGTCACATGCTCCTGCCTGAACCAGCCATTGTGAAGCAGAATGGAATTTCTGTGATTGGCTTGTGCCAATGAACATCCTTCCTCTGGGGTCTTGGAGGACCCAGTGAGCACATGTTCACCCAAAATCAGTCCCAAGTGGGGTCTGTTAGCAAAATAGAAAACAGGACTGGCTATCAGGTAGGCCACAGACATTTAGGCTTATTTCCATTCAACTGTGAAGTCGATACACCAGTTAAAGCATCTGTATCCTCCTCGGAGGGAACTCTTTGCTCATCTCTTTGATGATGGGGTGGACTGAGGTGGCCATCTTTTGTGTCAAGCAGCCACTGCCCTTGGCTATGGATGGCTGGACCAGAAATGGGAACCTGACTCCTCCCAACAGCCAGTCTACAGGCTTGTCAGTGACCAATGACATGGCTGACTTAAAGGTGCACTGGACCATCAGACTCCTCTCAGGAGAAATAGCAAGAGAGACCCATTTAGGCTTTGAAGAGGCCCAGGAGGAGGTAGAGTCCGTCGAAGTTTAGAGAAAACAGATAAGCTGAGGAAGCAGACATACACCCAGAAGGTTCTATCACATGTGCTTCCATTTATATCAGACTTGAAATGACAAAATTATAGTGATGGAGGAAGATCAGAGGTTGCCACGGGCTATGGTGGGGGAGTGTGACTATAAAGGAGCAGCACAAGTGAGAGACTTTCTGCATAAAACAGTCCTTGGTCTGAATATGGTGCTGGTTACATGAATCTATGCGTACGATGGGATTTCATAGTACTACACACACGCACACGCACGTACACGCATGCACACACACACACGCATCATTCAAAACTTGTTGAGATCTGAATAAGGTCTGTAGTTTAGTGAATAGTATTTTACTAGATCCAAATCTTGATTTTGATCATGTACTGGTTATGTAAGATGTTATCATCAGGGAAAGCTGGATGATGGATATGTGGCAACTCTCTCCATTATTTTGCAAATTCTTTCCAGGCTTAATTAAATTACTTCAAAGTGAAAAGTCTTACAAAGAAAAAAAAAAAGAAGCTGAAATGCTAATATGAGTGACAGAGAAAGCTCCAGTTCCCAGAGCTGCCCCAAATCCAGAGATTTCTAGCCCCTGGGTGGGTCCATCTGTGTTTATTAAAAAGCAAGAAGCCTGAGCAGAACATGCTCCTAGTACATAAGTCTTTGTATGCATATTTTGTTATTTCCTTAGCTAAAAAAAAAAATCCCTGGCAGCAGAATTGCTGTGTATAAGCACATTTTTAAAGACTCTTATTATTTCATGCCAAATTGCCCTCCAGAAAAATCTTAATGGATATTCCCACCTGCAGTGTATAAAAGGGCTGGCTTCCCCATCTCTTGCCAAAATTGGGTTTTAATCTTTAAAGAAAGTGTAGTCTTTGCCAAGTTGATAGATAAGACATTGTATCTCATTGTTCTTTTCTTCCAGGAATTCTAAATTATTTTCTTGGACCAAGTTGGACCATATAATTGGCTACTTACTTGGAGACTTGGATTTGGCTTTTCATTTGGTCACTTTTAGGAAATTGCATTTTAACCTTATGCCCCTGACTTGATAGAGATCACCACAGAAGGGCCCCATGAAATTTGCTACTGCATTGGCTGTTTTCAAAATCCCCAAATGTTGTTGAGGACTTCGTGTCTTATAGTGCTCAGTCTGTCTTTGATGTAATAAAATTAGACCCAAGAAGTTTCCTTTGGAATTCAGGGCTTTCATTCCCAGAGGAACACACATGCTTCCTCTTTTCCAGCTACAAGAACCCTATAGCTGATCACGGTTCCCACTTTTTCTTTTCTGCTGCTAGGAAATGTAGAGCCAAGTTTAAGAATCAATGACAGCAATTTTGTTAACGCTTGTGGGAAATATATTTATTTATGTTTTTATTGCCTTCCATCCTGACCTTCTATTTTTTTATTCACTTAACGGGTTTTGCTTGCAAATTGCTCCAAATCTTGTGGAAAAAGACAAAAGCCCAAATTTCTCAATTATGAGCCCTGGTAATCATGCATCCCAGGTACGTAGCCTACTTCTGGCACATAACGTAGTACTTACATAAATATTTGCTGAATGAATGAATGAACAAATGAAGGGAAGCAATTGACAACAAACCAACTAAGAACAGCACTGACAATGATGATAGAGGAACCCTAGTTCCTAGTTGATCCAAGAGTAAGAAAATGTTATCATGGAAAGTAGGGCTTCGAGAAGCTTGGCAGGGAATAACTACCAATCGTCTCAAAAATGCTCAGTCATATTTCTGGGAACCCAGCTGAGAAAATGATCTTAAATGCCTTCAAAATTCTAGGAACAAAGATGTTCATCACTGAGTTGTTCAGAACCGTTACAAAACTAGAAACAACCTAAAAGACCAATAATAAGGGAATTAGTAAGAAAATTATGGTGCTCTGTATAATGGGAAGTCGTAGCTCTTTCATATACTTAGTACAAAGTGTTCTTAATGACTTGAAGAAAAATGTATGCAACAATGTTCCATGAAAGAGCAGGACGTGGAATCATATAATCATCATTTTCTTCACAATGTAAGGAACTATGCATAGATGAGGGGAAATAAATGAAACTGTTAACATGGTTGTCTCCAGCTTGTGTGACAATGGGTGAATTTTATTATTTTATCTTGACTTTTCTGTAGTTTCCAAGTTTTCAACAACAATCATGTATTTTATAGGAAGAGAATAGGCTTAGTTAAAAATAGAAAAGAAAAAAAAGAAACAAAGCAGTAGTAGGGCTCACTGAAATGCATTTCGGGACCAAAAAAATGTTTTTTTAATTTGTATATTTTAATTCTTCTCTTCCTGACAACAGTCAATGCCCTGGAAGGCTCACCTACCTATGGTGTGGTGTTTTGAAAATATGTCCCCAAATTCAAGGTTGAGCTTAGTCCCTCTGTCCTTGAGTATGTGCTGTGCTCAGTGACTTGCTTCAAATAGAATCTAGTGGCAGTGCTGACTTCTAAGAGTAGATTGCAAAAGGCATCACTTCTTCCTTGCTATCTCTTGGATCATTTCCTCTGGGGGAAGCCAGCTGCCATGTTGTGAGGACATTCGTGCAGCCCTACAAAGAAGCCCAAGTGGGGAGGAACTGAGGCCTCGTGGCAATGGCCATGAGAGTCAGCTTTCTTTGAAACAGATGCTCCAGACCCAGTTGAGCCTCTAGCTGACTGCAGCTCTGGTGACCCCTTTACTACAACTTCGGGAGGGATCCTGTGCCAGTCCACCCAGATGAGCCACTGCCAAATTCCTGATCCATGGTGATGTAATAAGTTTTGAGTTGCTAAGCTTTGGAGTAATTTGTTACTCAGTAATGGATAAATAATATATTTGGTAACTATTAACTCTGCGTGAAAGATGTGTATATGTGTATGTATACAACTTTGAAGTGACTCAGTTACTTAAAAATTAGCAGCCACTGGTTTCTTTTGTTTCTGGGTGCATTTTGACAATGTCAAATTGTCAAAACAATACCCCTAAAATGGTTTATAGCCACTGACCAAGAATCCAACATTTCGGAATATCTTCTAAGGACATGAAAACCTCCCATGGGAATGCAATCCACAAGCAGGGAGTTTTGTTGGGTTGGCTTATCGCCGTATCCCCAACAGCTAGGACAGTACATAGTGCCTAGTAGGAGCTCAAAATGTATTTTTGAATGAAAGAGTGAAATAATTGGTCAAGTGTGTGAAGATATAAAGATTAGAATATTTATCACAGTGTCATTTATGATAGTTAAAAAATATTGAGAACCACTTAAATGCTAGGACATGTATACCAACAGTAAATGATGAGTTAGGATGAACTATAATACATCTGTACAAAATGGAATATTATGCAGCCGTTAAGAACAATTATGTAGAAAGACCTCTATTTTGTAGTGGAATCTTTCTTAGTCGATGCCCACTGAATGACCTATGAGATTAACCAACATTTTTCTTCCTCTTCAAAACTAATTAATTCCCATGACATGCTAAGTACGTTCTCTTCCTCAAATTCCCGTATTCTCGTATTTCCATGTAATTTTGTTCCCACTGTGACTTACCACGAGTCAACTCGTTCCCCCAACTTTTGGTGTCTGCTCTATTATTTTGTGGTTAATTTAAACAAATCCCACCTAAACTGATAAAACACAAGTGCAAATAATAGAGATGGTTCTAATAGACACAAAATAGAATGTTTAAGAAAGATAATAAAAATGAGTTTTTAAAAAATGGCTCTCAAGCTACTCGTGGGCAAGGTAACTACAGAAGACTAAAAAATTTTGCAAAAAATCTAGGACTTTGCAGTTGGGTTGCTCTGTGACTACTTTGCTTTTCTTCAAATAAACTCAATTGGAAATTTTTTTTTCAAATTGGAAATTTTAAGTCAAGTATATGGGTGGTAGTTTATGCAAGAAACACCACACTTAGAAGTCATCTTTTCTGAATGGTTGTGCATTATAAGCTTTAAGTTACAATAAAATGTTTAAAGTATGCGCATGTCAATGTTTGTGATCCCTGCTCTAGATGGCCAGCTTTGAGGTCCCAGGGAGTTTGATGAGAGGGCTTCACTGTCCTGCAAAGGTAACACAATCACAATAAGTAATAATAATATTTGAATGAGGGGCACCTGGGTGGCTCAGTGGTGGAGCGGCTGCCTCTGGCTGCCTCTGGCTCAGGGCGTGACCCCGGGATCCTGGGATCAAGTCCCACATCAGGCTCCCTGCGGGGACCCTACTTCTCCCTATGTCTCTGCCTCTCTCAGGGATAAATAAATAAAATCTTTAAAAAATATTTGAATAAAGTGAGCAAATTATGAAGCGATTTAAGTATGACAGTGGTTACCATGGGATAGTGGGGTTTTCTTTTCCTTATTTATACTAGCTAAGAGAATCAGGTGTTATCTTTATACATTTTCTAAAAAGTAAATGCATTCCCATGGCATTCTGCTCAACTGAGCCTCCTCTCCTTCGGCTGCCCACTGCCAAAGAAATCAGCTGGTATTTTGACAACTTTGCCAGCCACCAGATGAGGCTTCCCTCACCTGGCCAGCCTTAAACTCCCCGCCCTCCCCAGACTCCCTGGGATTCACCTGCACTCACAGAATTCTGTTTTTGACTTTGGGGGGGTTCTCTACGCCAGGGCTGTCCCACGGTGAGTGGGTGAGCCCCCAACCCACCCCCGGGGACCAGCCAGCCCTCCCCACAGCTTGCTCCTTTTTCCGGGGCCTCTCCAGGCGAGAGTTAGCCGGGTTGGGGGCGGCTGTAAAGGTACCTGCCAGGTTCTGAGAACTGCAGTGCTATTTTTCTCTTTCCACCCACACCCAGGCAGCTAAAAAAAAAAAAAAAAAAAAGTCAAGGGAAGAGGGGAAAGTGGGAGAGAGGCTTCTAGAAACAGCTACAGAAGGGCATCTAGTCTCAGAGGCAGCAGAGTAAGCAGAGAGAAGGAAATACCCCCTGGATAATGGGATGGGCTTGGAAGAAAGCCCTGAGGGGGAGCAGCCGGGAAGGCTCTGCATTTGGGACCCAGGCTCCCTTTGGGGCCCCGGAGGCCGGGACCTGGTGCCCAGCCTCCCTGCCCTGGGGGGCCTTATGCAACGAGAAGCCAGTTACTAGCTCGGGCCTGAGTTTCTCCATCTCTAAGATGGGAACGATGACGTCTGCTCTGTGCAGGTGCCACGAGGATTACAGGCCATGATGGTGTCGACGTTTGCTCAGGGGGTTAGTTCTCTCCCTCCCTAGTTCGCTGGTTCCATGTGTTTGTGACCCCCCCCCCCTTTCCTTCTCAGACCCCAGCCTTCATGCCCTCCTCCTCCAGGAAGGCTCTGGCACTGCCCCGGCCTCTGCTCTGGCGGTTGGCTCGGTTTATCCAGTGTCGCTCACCCTGGGGGTTGTCCTTTGACCTCTCCAGACTTTCCTTCCCTCTTCTCTAAAATGGACACCGCGAGGGCCGCCTGGGTGGCTCAGTGGATGAACATGTGCCTTCGGTTCAGGTCGTGATCCCGGGGTCCCGGGATCGAGTCCCACATCGGGCGCCCCGCGGGGAGTCTGCTTCTCCCTCTGCCTGTGTCTCTGCCTCTCTCTGTGTCTCTCATGAATAAATAAATAAAATCGTTTTTAAAATTAAATAAAAAATAAAAATAAAATGGGCACAGCGAATACGACCTGCCCTTGTGGTTGCCACGGGCTTTAAATAAACGCGTGCATAGGAACAAGAAGAGTGTCCCGTGTCCTTGTGATGCTCGCCCGGCGCGCGTGTGTATGTGATGCGTGTGCTGTGCGTGCGTGTGTGTGTGTGTGTGTGAGTGTGTGATCTGCGTTATGCTTCTGTTTTTTACCATTTTCACCTGGTTCTGTTGAGTCCCGGAGCCCACCGCCAGCTCCTTCATTTCTTTACTTTCCCATGTTGTACTTTCCCCTCTCGTGCCCAGAATAGACCTCTCCGCGATCTATTTATTGAATTAGCTTTTTAAAAAAGGAATCTTGGAGAGACATCCAGTTCTGCTTTCTTGGAGCTGAAAGCGCTTCTCGCACATTCCCCGCAGGCACAGCCTTTCTCCCCGTGATGCGCACTCTCAGGATGGGGACGGAGTGTGAAAATCGATGGCCTTTGCTGTGCCGTGGGCACGAGCGGTGTGGCTGTAGTTTCACCCCCAGGGCGCTCAACAGGGGAGGAAAGGCTCGGGGCTTGCACACGCACTGGGCGAGGCTGCAGGTGGCCTCGGGCACAGGCCCCGAGGGACAGACTCAGGACGCCCCTTTCCTCCGCAGAGGCTCCTGAAAAGTTTTTGAAAGCCTGTTTCATTAATTCTGTGTGTGTGTGTGTGTGTGTGTGTGTGTGTGTGTACATCTTGTGTCCTTAATTGGGCTGTGAACACCAAGGCCCAAACACAGCAATGGTTTGCTAGACTCCAAGCAGTCTCAGGTGCATTCATTCATTCATTCATTCACTCCCCCGACGCACACTCCTCCGGGCCCCTACTCTGTGCCAAGCGCTGCTCCCGGGGCTGGGATCACACACGAACCCATAAACAGGTCGCGCTTTCCTGAGCTCACCCACTAAGCGTCGAGCCAGTGCGCCTCGAGCCAGATTGCATGAGGCTGTTCAGTCACAGGAAGGTTTGGGTTTTATTTTAAGGGTGATGGGAAGCCACCGGAGGGCTCTAAGCAGGGAAGGTATTTGCTGGGACCCGGTCACGGGCGATCAAGGGTGACATTTTGAAGGAAAAGGATTGAGTGTGTGTTAGAACAGGGTTTTCAATAGCAGCACCACTGGCATTTTGGGCTGATCATTCTCCGGTGGGGGTGTGGGGGGGCTGTCCTGTGCATCGCAGAGTGTTTAGCAGCATCCCTGGCCTTTGACCTGTACCTCCTAGTTGTCAGCAGTGACCCCCTCCAGCTGTGACAACCAAAATGTCTTCGAATATTGCAAAACTGCCCTCTCCCCCGGGAGAACCATGGCTGTCCAGCAGACCCAACAAGACTTGCTGATGGACTGGCTATTAGTGGGCAGGTAAAGACACGGGACAGTGGAGCCAGGACTGGATGGAGGACTGGTTTTGACCTCTCACCCTGGGCTGCAGCTATACTGCCCCCTGGAAGGGCAATTGCAAGCACAACTCAGCACGAGGCCCATCTCACAAAGGAAACCGGTAAGGCAGGCCGTCCAGTATTCCCGCAGAGAAATGAAAAATGGCAACACAGTAAGTGTAACAAAGGAGGGCTGTAGGTACCACGCAAGTGTGTGAGGTTGGGAAGAGGATGCACCAGTCTGGGAGGAAAGAGGACGTGTCTGCAGGAATTAACAACTCAGCTGAGCTATGAAGGGTAAAGTGGCATTCGCTAGGCTTGGAGAGGATGTTTCAGGCAGCACAGTGGGTGCAAAGGCCCTGTGGTTGGAAACATCACAGCGCACTTGAGGAATTGAAGGAAGGCCAGAGAGTCAGGAGAATATGGGGCCATCTGGGGCCAGATGGTGCCCGGGGTGGGGAGATTGCACAGGGTTTCCCAGCCATGTTAGGGGGTTTGGTCTTTCTCCAGGGCAATGGGAGGTCCTTGGAGAGTTTGAAGAAATGATGGAGCAGCATAGGACTAGGCTCTGCCTGGCTGACAAGGCGGTAGACAGGAGGCTCCCGCAGGAGTCAGGGGGAGCCGAGGGCCATGGCCCCGAGAGGGTGGGTGCCAGTGTGTGGCGTGTGGGGGAGGCCTAGGTGCAGAAGGACCAACGTTCGCAGGCCTGGCTGAAGCTGGGATTCGATGGCTGCAGGGCCTGGGCCAGGCCCGAGCCCGTGTGTCCTGCATGGCCTCCTAGCCACGGGCTGCCCTCAGGGAGCTCCTGCTTGGCCTGGAGTTAGAGACCCCAGCCCCCAGGCCAAGGGGCTCTGCCCGGAACTGCGGGCCGGGCCGGATGGATAGGGGTGTCTGCGGCCGGAGGGTCCCGGGCTTGAATTCCTCTGCCTGTTAGACATCGACTCCTTCTTCCAGCAGACGCTCACCGTGCAGCCGCTTGGGGCCCGGCCTGGGGCCCCCCGGTACCCGGGAAATGATAAGGGGCTCGCGCTGCGGGGGCCTTGACCTGTCACCCAGCGGAGCAGGTGCCAAGGCTGCAGCGGGGGCGCAGGTGTGCCGTGGGGGCCACAGGCTGAGGCTCCCCTGCCCCCCCAAACTCAATTCCTAGGCCTGCCGGGGGTTCCCACCCCCCTCCAGCCCTGCGCCCAGACTCTGAAGTTGGCTCCAGAATTCCCTTCCCGCCGGGATCGGCTAATGAGCTGACACATGGCCCCTTTCTCCAAAAGGACAGAAAGAGGGAAACCCCCGATGGCCACTCTCTGCTTGGGCCACCCTGGGCTTGGTCTCCGCGGAACCTCCGAGAGCGGATGCTTCCTTCGTGGGAGCCTCGCACAGACTCACCTCTCCGTGGCCCTGTGGGCTAGGCACCTGGTCACGCCCTTACACAGAGGGGAAACTGAGGCACGGGGAGGCACAAAGCATGCGCCCTGACTTCAGGGGGACACCAAGCAGTGTGGCTGCAGACTCGGCTCCTAACCGCCCCTCCACTGCCTCTCTGGAGCAGATGCACGCGGAATGAAGGGGTGCGGGGTGCGGGGTGGGCACAGGGTGGGGGGGGTTGATGCAAGGGTCTGGGCACCGGCAGGAGGCTGTGGGTGCAGGAAGCACACCTGCCGACGGGCTGCCCGCCCAGCCGGAGGCTCCCCTGGGCCACAAGGGTGGGGACAGGCTTCCGGGGACCGCCGGGGAGCAGCAAGCCTGCTGGGTGGGTTACTGGGTCCTGATGGTCTGCCTGGTGCTCCCCCAGGTCCTCCCCGTGGCCTCCGCGGGGGTTGGGGTGGGGGGGCTCCTGGTCCTGCCGGGCCTCCCAGTCGCCCCCTGCACAGGCACACCCCGCGGTCACCAGCCGCTGCCGAGGGCGCTGCTCTGTGCAGGTGACCCTTGCGGCACCGGCCTGCGCTGCCATAGAGGGAATGTGACAAAACGCGGCGCTGAGCTAGGCTCGGGGAAGATAGACCAGCACACCGGGGAAACTGAGGCCAGGCCATTCTTCCTGCTGCTGCTCTGCTAGGCCATGTGAGGAAGAGGCACGAGCCACCTGTGTGTAAAAGTGACCCGCCGGGAGCCGCCGCCGCACCCTCAGTGCTCCGAGGCTCTTCTGCTGCGTCACTGTCCCCCTGGTGCAGCCTAGAGAGCCCTGATTCCAGGAGGTTCAGGTGTGAGCGTGGCAGGTCGGGGATGGGGCCTTAACCCAGGATGCCTTGGCTTGGAACCCCAGTCGGTGGGCTGGGAGCAAGGCCTTGAGGTCGGAGAGCCCAGGACCGGCAGGTGTGGGAGCACTGGGAGGGGACGGGGCTGGGGGCCGCAGGTGGGGAGGGAGGGAGGCCCCCTGGGACAAAGCCCTGAGCCTGCGGGGAGAGCAGCCCCCCTAAAGGAGGTGAGGAGCAAGCAAAGGCGACCTTTGACCCTCAGCTTTTAGAAGTAGGGTTATTGGGACGCCTGGGTGGCTCAGTCAGTTGAGCATCTGTCTCTGGCTCGGTTGTGGTCTCGAGGTCCTGAGACTGTGCCCCGTGTCAGGCTCCCGGCTCGGCAGGGAGTCTGCTTCTCCCTCTCCTCCCTGCTCATGCTTTCTCACGATCTCTGTCCCTCTCAAATCATTTTTTGTTTTTATTTAAATTCAATTAATGTATAGTGTATTATTAGTTTCAGAAGTAGAATTTAGTGATTCATCAGTCATATGACACCCCGTGCTCATTCCATCCTGTGCCCTCCTTGATGCCCATCAGCCAGTTAGCCTGTCCCCCCACCCGCCGCCCCTCCAGCAACCCTCAGTTTACTACAGTTAAGAGAGTCTCTTATGGTTTGTCTCCCTGATTTCATCTTATTTTCCCTTCCCTTCCCCTATGTTCATCTGTTTTGTGTCTTAAATTCTACGAGTGAAATCATGTCTTTCTCTGATTTATTTCCATTTATCTCTAATACTCTCTATCTAATCTATTTATTTATGAGACACACACAGAGAGAGGCAGAGACACACAGAGAGAAGCAAGCTCCATGCAGGGAACCCGATGTGGGACTTGATCCCAGGACTCCGGGATCACGGCCTGGGCTGAAGGCAGATGCTCAACCACTGAGCCACCCAGGTGCCCCAATACCCTCTAGTTTCATCCACATCATTGCATATGGCAAGATTTCATTCTTTTTGATGGCTGAGTAATATTCCTCTCTGTGTGTGTACACTTCTTTATCCGTTCATCTGTCGATGGATATCTGGGTTCTTTCCATAATTTGGCTATTGTGGATATTTATTTAAAGGAAGAATGAGGGACGGAGGGAAGGGGAGACAGTGTGTGTGAGCTGGGGGTGGGGCACAGGGAGACGGAGAGAATCTCAAGCAGACTCCCTGCTGAGCACAGAGTCTGACAGGGGACTTGATCTCAGGACCCTGAGACCATGACCTGAGCTGAAATCAAGAGTCTGATGTGTAACTGAGTTACCTAGGCACCCCAGCTTTTACTCTTTTGAGGCTAATACCTTCTAGAGTGTTGAGTGTTAAGACTCGGGGGGTAATTTTTATTTTTATTTTTTAAAGATTTATTTATTCATGAGAGACACAGACTGAGAGAGAGAGAAAGAGAGAAAGAGAGAGAGAGAGAGAGGCAGAGACACAGGCAGAGGGAGAAGCAGGCTCCCCACAGGGAGCCCGATGCAGGACTCGATCCCAGATCCCGGGATCGCAACCTGAGCCAAAGGCAAGCGCCCAACCGCTGAGCCACCCAGGCGTCCCCCGCAGGTAATTTTTAAAATGTGAAACATGGAACATTCCCAAACACCCGCGAATAAAATAAACCCAGGATGAAGGCTGTTGATGCCAAAAGTGGTGGCAACCCTGAAACCAGGTCCACAGTGCGGCCAACGGGACAGACAAAGTCCTCATCGGTTGCTGTGCGAGCCCCGCCGTTTGGGAGTGAAGAACGGAAGAGCCTGCAGGCAGGGGCCACCCGGGTGTTCCTCTCCCTTCTCCAGTACATTCCTGGCACCTGGCACACCTCCCGGCTCCCAGCAGGTGCTCCACCCAGGACTGATACATGAACGAGGGATAACCTGCCACTACTTTACTCTGGTAACTATTTGGGTTTCAAATTAAAAGCACAAAGCAGTTTAAGAAAAACCGGTGTGGGGGATCCCCGGGTGGCTCAGCGGTTTAGCGCCTGCCTTTGGCACAGAGTGTGACCCTGGAGTCCCGGGATCGAGTCCCACGTCGGGCTCCCGGCATAGAGCCTGCTTCTCCCTCCTCCTGTGTCTCTGCCTCTCTCTTTCTATGTCTATCATGAATAAATAAATAAATAAATCTTTAAAAAAAAAGAAAAGAAAAGAAAGAAAAGCCAGTGTGACCTTAGAGAGCGAGGCACGCACGGATAGGAGAAGAGTCCAGACTGCAACGCTGGCTGCGTGCTTGCTGAAAGGTAACTGCGATGCCACAAAGGGAGCGAGCAAATGAGACCAAGGACACAGAGGAATGATCATTGTATTTATTCGTACACACTTGCTTCCAAACTACAATTAATGTATCTAACAAAGCATGTCATGCAAACAAAGATCAGAGGTTATACAAATTGAGGAAAGCAGTGCAGTAATTTATACATCCATCTTGCCTCCTTTAAACCAAATGTTACTGGACAGTTGAATGGCCTCTACATTTTGTCAGTAGGTGCTTACACAGAAGGAAAAACCTCAACCTCCAGCTCTTTGTCTTCCTCCTCTGCACAGATTTGGGGTCTTATACGATGTTTTCCAATTAACGATTCAAACATGACATGTCACACACAGACACACACACACACACACACAGACACACACACACACACTCTCTCATGTGGCAAAAGCAAGGATTTCAAATGTCTCTGACCATCTATAAAAGAGATTCTGAAAGACCCTGATAGAAGGGATAGGAGGTGAATTTTTAGACCGCTAAGACTCAAGAGAATAACCTGCCTTCGTGGATGATTTTGAATAGTCCACTAATCCCCTTAAGAAAAACAATCACATTCTTCCAGGAAAAATATCAACAAAAATCTATGAACAATCACAGGAATAAATACTCCTAAAGTTAAGCAGAGGAGACAAAGACACAGTTATTTAATCAGAAAATGCAAAGCCACCTTTTGTCTGATTTTAGAAAAAAAAAAAAAAGGTTCTTATAAAGTAGCCTTGATAGTTTCTGAAAAGTAGGCTTCTGTCTCATGCAAGAGGGAATTCTGAGACAGACGCCCTTGGGAGTGTTTGCTGCTGCCTCTTCTTTCTCGGGGATATCTAAGTACATCTGAATTGCCCAGTGGACAAAATCCTTACAGGGCAGCTCTGAATTTTCAGGGACTGTGAGCCGTGGGGGACCTGGGAGCACTGGAGGCGGAGCTGAGGAAGCCCCCTGCCCCCCAAACCAAAAGGTGGTCACAGAGCCTCACAGAGCAAGGAAAGGGATCCAGAGACCCCATGGGAATGCTCTCCTAGGGCTGCATCTGGAAGAGGACCATAAACCTATCTTTCCTATGGTCCAAAAGTTTCTAGACCTTAGATGGTTGTCCCCAGTGCGCATTAAAAACATGGGGGGCCTCAGTCTGCCAACACATTCCACCTGAATTTCCAGCCGTTCTCGCATGGACTCCATATACACTGGCACGGGAATATCCTGTAGTGGGAGGGCAGGTCGGGGGCGCGCTCTAGCGGACCCCAGCTGAGTCCTCCTACAGGCTCCACGGGGTTGGAATCTTAGGAAATTGTCAGTAGTTTTATTTTAAAAACTTATTTTTAAAAGAAGAATTGAGTTATTAAAGTTCTCTATAAAAAAGTACAAATAGCCCAGTATTACTCAGTTGTTCTATTGGAATTATCAATTTTTTTTTCTTAAGGTTTAAAAAAAAAGTCTTTGGACTTTGTGGGGCTTAGTGTAGGGTCACTGTAAGGCTGTTTGATGACTGAGTTTGACCTACACAATTATTCACTCACACCCAATCACACAGATCAGAGGCACAAGGGTCCTAGTCATGCATGATTTTAACTCCCAAAGAGTCCCTGACGTTAGAAAGTTAACAGGGTTGTGGTTGATGCCATTTCTAGATGCCTTCACTCACCAAAACTCAGGTAACCTTTCGCAATTTTCTGTATCTTCCGATTTGTTGCATCGACCCAAATGGGAAATGACATGTTTACAGTCTGGTATGTTCCATAAGATGTTACCCAAGCAACTCAAGGAAAATGTTTAAAAAAAAAATATCTCCCCACCTGTCACATTAGTGTGTGGTCACTAATAATCAGGGTGCCCTTTCCCTCACTGGAACTGTCACGGCTTCGCTGCTCCAGGAACATCATCCTTTGGGCCCCTGGGTCAGCATCTCCTTCCTGATGATGACTCAGTGGGGGAACAGGCGCTCCTGCCCTTGCCGGGTTTAAAGAGACAGGGAATGGTGTGATATGCACACACACAAGAAAGAGGTGACTTCATGAGACCAAAGTGAGAAAAAGACTGTCAGTTGGTGTTGCCTTTCTGAGCCATTTAAAAATATCAGACTCTCACTTTTCCTCCCTCTTCAGTACTGAGAAAATGAATCCCAGCAAGAAATCAGATTTCTCCTGCTAGGCGCAATCAGGTGGGAACCGCGGTGTTAGTTCTTTTTGCCACTTCTCCATCCACCCCCAGACACCATCATTCTCAGCAGGAAGCCACAGAGGCAAACGGGTGGGGACCTACTGGCTCCCAGGGCATGCTGGATGGTTTGGCTCTGCCCAGGGAATTGTGAGCCACCCCAAGGCAGGCAGAGAAAGGGGGCTTCAAGCAGCTGGTGAGGATGCGGTTGGCATTCAGGAGATGTTTTTTGAGGAGGACTAGACCGTGTTCCTGGCAACAGACTTGCTGTCAAGGACCAGCCAGCGGTGGCTGTCAAGTGCATCAACAACCAACAAGGCAAAGCCGCTGGAAACAGCAGCAGCTTCCTTCCTGAGATGCCCTCTCCTTCCACACCCTCCTGGCTTCCTCCTCCGGGATACACTCAATCCTTGCTCTTCTCTAAACGCCTTACTGACCTCTGCCTCCACCAACCTCTCCCCTCTCTGAACATCAATAAGTGACTCGCTTGGGGTCTACACACGAGTTCCAGCAAGCACATCACCTCGCTCTGCTGAGGACTGCAGCTCAGAGACTTTCTCCACAGTCACTGGCTGGTTGTATCACTGGGGCTGTTTCACATCACCTTTCAACAGATCATCTCAGGTCAAGTTTCCAAAGCGCCCTAAACTCTCCGATTCTCTGCCAAAATTCCTAATAAGGAAGCCTGACACATCTCAGGAGAAGAGACAGACGGTGATGTTGCGTTCACTGGTACCAGGTCATGAGGATCAAAGAGAAGCAGATGTGAAGAGCAACCTTCTGAATTAGTTCCTGCCTCTAGGGAACCTCCCATTGACTTCTGAGGGCTACACTCGGCCAGCACACTCTGGATACTTCCATCTAAACCAAGCATCTAGTGTCTTTAGACAAGATGCCAAGAGAAGGTGGCCTTCTGGCCTGCCCACTGGCCTGCCACCTCAGAGCCAAGTTCTGCTGCTGAGTAGCAGCCACCGTCCAAGGGAAAATAATGCAAGGCAACGTGAACGGCCCAAGTCTGGGACCAGAGAATCTGGTGGAGAACCAGACCGAGCTAGATTATGCAGGGCCCTGGACCTCCACAGGCCCCAGTGAGGTGGGCAGTGCTCAGGGCTGGGGCTTCTAGAGCTGCCAGCTGCGGTCGAAAGAGCACCCCTTCCCTGTGGCTTTCACACAATGCCCACGAACTGGGACGACGCCACTGAACTACATCGATTGCTTCCTCTATAATGGTCACCCATGAGGTTTATTCTATATTGGGCTGCTCAGACCTTTAAAACATTAGCCTTTACCTAAACTTGGTACAAAGCCACACACCAAACAGGGTACGTCACCGTCACACTTCACCAGTCCCTGGGGTTTCCCGCCTCCCTCCCAAGTTTGTCTTCAAGCCCACTGTCCTGCAGGCCGAGCGCTGGGCCCCACAGCCAGGAGATTTTCTTTTAAAACTCTGCCATGCATTCTGAAAGAACGCAAGCCAGCTAAGATGATGAATGTTTCCTGGAGAATTATGAATAATTTGGAAATGTGTTGGCTGTGTGAGGGAAAGCCTGAGACTGCTGCTGGCATAGAAACAAGCAGACAGAATGGGGCTCAGGGATGAACGGTCCCTGACCCCCCAACGTGTTCCTTTCTGGAATCTTCCTTGTTGCCTGGGGCTTGGCTGAGGGTCCGTCCTGCTGCTGCCCCATCCTGGGGCAGGGTGACTGTTGTTTTGTTTCCTAGGCTCATTCTATAAACTGGTCCCTTTTCTACTCAACCGAATGAGATGTCCCTGGCAAAGGAAGGGTCCCCAAAGTGTACTGCCCCGCAGGACTGCAGCGTTGGGTGTGCTAGGGCCCTTTCTGGATTCTGATGTCCACAGCCCCTAAGAGACGGCGGAGGAAGTTGCTCTTTTTGGGGCTGACCCACTGCCTACCCCATCTCTTCCTCCAGTCAAGGGTCCCCAGGACAGACCAGGTCTCTCAGTCTCAAAGACCCTTCTGTGGTTGTGTTACATGAATTTCAGGCAAACAGAGTAAAAAATGAGGCGGTGCTTAGCTGGGAGACGCATTTGGAGAATGAGGGGACTTAGAGCAGCCCCTGTAAGAACAGATAATCACTTCCACGTCGGATGTGCTTTCTGCTGTAGGAGGCTGGCTTCTCCGAGGACCTTGCGTTAGTGTCTCACAGTGTCTCACCACAGATGTACTCCTCATGAGACTGGAAAGGCTGGTTCCAGCAACAGGTGGAAGAAAATCTGTAGCTTCTAACGAGTCTGTGGATAGAGCCAGGGGATGGCTGTGTCGGGATGGGGCGGGGGAGCTGCCAGACTGGACGGTTTGTCTCATGAAGTCTGTATGTGCTGGAGCAAACGGCGAGTCGTTCTGGGGGCAGCAAGACAGACGGTGTGCTTCTGGTGTGTCCACGCATACATAGCAGGATGGGCGTCTTCCTGTCCCTCCCACCTCAAGTCACTAACAGTAACAAGGCTGAAAAGGAAAAACCAAAGTCCAGCCCAGGGGCTGTGACAACATCACACCTACACAAACATACTAGGCATACTGGAGTCAAACACTTCCTGATGTCCCCAAGAGGAAGAGTGGTAAAGGAGTGGACGATGGTGCTGAGGAGCTAGGAGGGAGTGTTATCTCAGAAATAATCCCCGAAAACAAAACATTTGTTTGCAGGTAGAATCGAAAATATGTATGTGTGTGGGTATATATATATATATATATACGTATATATATATATATATATGCGCCTAATTGATCATGTAAAATAGCCATTCATTTCAAAATTAGATCTACGATAAAAAAATTAATATATCTGATACAGTGCAGGGTTTGCTTGGGGTGGGAATGAGGGAAGAGGAAGCACGGCAGCAAGGAATGAAGCTAAAACTTAATCATAAAAGCAGATTAGAAACAAGAGCCTTCACAAATATAGCACAATTGTGTCTTATAAAATTATTATAATACTCTCTTTATACTTGATACGATTATATCAATAATATAGATTCACTTGTTATTAAGGTTTATTATAAACATGCAAAATTCATTGCATGATGCATCTGCAAAACATATTAAAATCCTTCTAGCAATAAAACATCTTCGAGCTGATGTGCATCCAGGCTTTCCTGATTCTACAGCTCCAGGTGTGTCATTCAACATGAACTGGAAATGGAGACCCGAACTGTATTGGTTTTCATCCCTTAGCGGATGTCAAGGGCTGGAGATGGGAGGGAAATCGATCAATGGAGACTTATGCTATAGTCAACACTCTGCTAAGTTACTGTACACCGTACTCTCGTAAACGACATTGCAGCCTAGTAAATAAATAAGTACAAAAGGGGATGGGGTGTACACTTCAGCCTCTTAGGACATAGGTAGCAAAATATTGGTTGGAGGGTCGGGGTTGGCTAACAACACTCGTGAGTAGTGGCATGATTGCTGATGGCACCCTGGATCACAGAATAATCTCCCAGAGATTAGAATGAACATACATACACACTGGTTTATCCTTGATCTGAAATGATTTTACATGCTCATTTAGCAAAGTCCTTAGAAGATTTGGCCTCTTAAAAAGAAATGCAAGTATCAAGATTATCGTCAACCAAATTGGGGAGCTGACAGATTCACCCAACGTTCATCTGAGGTTTGCTCTAAGACCAGTAATCACTGGACTATGACTGGGTTACGACTGTCGATGTATGGTAACGGTGAGCTTGCAAATGACTCACCGGTGGGGACTTGATTCATCTCGGCCTCTCAAATTCTAGGGACCGTTTCCACTGAGGCAGAGAACAGAAGCAGTGGGTATTTCAAAGCCTCCCCTACTCCCAATCCCACCTGGCTCACATTCTGGGCTCCCCGTTCTTTCATTCCAAAGATGTCTCAGGTGGAGGGGTGTCTAGCCCACTGGACTGGGACAGGTTCATTTTAACATCTCTGGTTGGGGGACCTCAATGGTGGAAATTGACAGAAAGGCAAGGAAAATATATCAAATCGTACCGAAAAAGGGGGAGAGTTTGTTTGCTTTCTAGGAAGGGTCAACCTACAGCCAGATGTGACTTCTACATAATTAAGCTGGACACTGTACATTATGTCATCTTCCACTAAGGTAATGTTCTTGGTTGTAAGAGACAGACCCTGAACCGTTGCTCACATTTGGACTAAAAACCCTAAAATTTTCAGGCCCCCATCTGGAACAAGAGGAAAGGCCATGGCCTTAAAATTTTAGGGTTAAGGATCATTTCCCACTGCTGGAGGGCTGGGGGCGGGGAGACGATGGTTCTTCGTGGTGAGTTTCATACCGCACTCTGTAAGATGGGGTGCACAAATTGGGGGTTGACATACGAGAACCCCTCGAAATCAGACTGGTCTATGTTAGCAATGACCAACTGATCAGGTGGTGTTAAGACAGGCTGCCCTCGTGTGAAGAACTTGTCAAAGTTTTCTGCGCCTTTGCCACACTGCAGAGAAAAGAGAAAAAGAAGAAAAGGTCAGTAAATTATTGCAAAGCACAGGCGGCAGTTCTCTCAAGAGTCCTCAGCAGGGAAGAGCGTGGCCCGGGGGAATTGGGACTGGAGAGGCAGGAAGAATTCTGGAGAATCTGGACACCTACTGGATTCAAAAGCCAGCCACAGCAAATAACAACGCAAAGTCACTCGGTTGCAAACCTTCGATGACCCTTGGAACCGAACCCCTCCATGGAAAGGCACTGCTGATAGTAAGGCAGCAGCAAGGGGACACAGCCTGTTTTATTTCATTTTCACTTCACAGAGCAAGCGGGCTACGAGCATGATGCCACACGCGCAGGGCCATCAGTCACAGCCCATGTCAAAAGGCCAGGATGTTGGGTGGGAATGCAGACAGCAACCTCTGAACCGAGAAGTTGAGATTTCTGTCCTACTCGTGGTTCTCTACAACCATATTTGTAGTACAGTAAAAGCTGTGTTATTTTTGCAACTGCACAGTGCTAAAAACCTCAGTTCATGATCTTCAACCAATATTGAGGTAGGTGTGGTGGCAAGGTTGGGACATTCACCCTGGGGCCCAGCTGGGCTTCAGCCTATCTAGATCTATCCGATCAACTGGCAGGTCGATACGGGGCTCACTCGCAGGTGGTCTCAGGCTGGAGGGGGTTTGCTCTGGTGCCCTGGACAGGGATAGCAAAGTCTCCTGTCTGTCTTAGATAGTCTTCTCCTGCAGGGTCCACCAGGGCACCCAACAAAGACAGGGCTGCAGGCAGAGCTGCCTTTTTGGAGGCTCTGATAAACATGGCAGCATGCACAGCACCACGTGGGAGCCTGACCCCAAATCGGGGAAAGGGGTGTCCTCACTTTCTCAGCCACTCAGGAGGGTTGTGGCATGCTGAAGTCCCCTGGACCCCAGAGGACTCTGAGACAGGGAATGTTGGGGTCACACTGGTGATACAAATCACGGTATTCCACATGTTGCCAATGATCACCCTTCCACCTGCTGGTACCATAGGGGATATGGACCAGTTCTGAGTTAGCACAATTTTATACTAACCAGGCAATACTGGATCTTTAACAGAGGACAGCTCTGTGAAGGGGTGGGGGGGTGGGGAGTCCACCCCAATCCCTCGAGTGTAAAGGGGGGAGGAGAGGCACATCCTCTCCCGGGGCTATGGAGGTTAAGGGTGTGGTGTTTCACACAGACCCCAGCATGCGGTGAGAGCACAAGGGGTGCTGTTATTTTTGTAAGGCAAGTTTAGTCTCACAGACCATACCTTCCCACTTCCTCTTTTATACCTTTCCCACCATCTAGAAAGTTTCCTCGAGGGTCTAGTTTCATCAGGCTTTTTCCACCCTGCTCCTAAGGCATGTCATGAGTTCAAAGTAAGGTCTCTCACGACTGACAGCCTCCCTTTCTGGAGGTGTTTTCATTTTCATGCGTGACCACCCACTCCTAATGGGGGGGGGGTGCACACCATGGACTGCTGTGTGGGTATGTGGATGCGTGTGTGGAGGGAGGCAGGGAGCCCTTGTATGGGGGCCCTTGCAGCCTCTCTATGGAGGCCATACTATTGGGCCTGTTTGTCACGCAGGCCCTGCCTCCTGCATAAGAGATGGTGGAATTGTATTTGAGGAGGATGTCCTTTGGGAACCTGATTAAGTAATGCCCATGGCCTGAAAGACTTCAAGTGAATCCACTTTAGGTGCTCTCAGAGGCTGGGATGTGTGTTCCTTATGAAGAGATCATTTGCATTTGTTTTGCTATTCACTAACCGTGCAAAGATGAGTAAGAAGGACCTTCTAGGAAAAGGAAAAGGTGAAGTCTCTAAAAGGAAGAGGAAGGCAAGCCAAGGTAAAACGTCTTCTCCATCCATCTAACCCTAGATTTGTTGATCTGTTTTGTGAAAAGAGGGCACAAGTCTGACCTTTCCTTTGGGTACCATCTTTATGGCATTCACAGATCATCTTCCAATGAGAAGTTTCAAAAGCCATGGCTTAACTGCCAAATAAATCAACAACAAATGGCAGGAGTCCCTGAGATCTAAAAAGTGGGCCATGTAAACACCAGCACCAAGAAGCTTGGGGATAGGGACGGGTGAAATTCTAAAGCTGCTGTTCCTGGAAAGGGTTACTCCTAGGGCTGCCATGGCTTGTGAGGCGAGTGTGGTAACACACAGGGTGGAAACCCTCACTGCTCCTGGCTTTGTGCTATGTGGGCTGCCGGCCCAGAACTAAGGGGGGGCTTGCAGGAACCAGGGCAGTCCTCCTCGGCGATCATGTCACATGGGAGTAGAACTGCTGGTCTCAGAACTGCTTACCACCAGAAACCTCTTCTTTTCCTTCCCACTCTAACTCACTCTGGTATGTTCTCCTAAGGAGAGAGAAGTCACATTCCAGCAAGGAAAGCCTTTCTTTTTTTTTTTTTTTTTTAATTTTTTTTTTTAATTTTTTATTTATTTATGATAGTCACAGAGAGAGAGAGAGAGGCAGAGACACAGGCGGAGGGAGAAGCAGGCTCCATGCGCCGGGAGCCCGACGTGGGATTCGATCCCGGGTCTCCAGGATCGCGCCCTGGGCCAAAGGCAGGCGCCAAACCGCTGCGCCACCCAGGGATCCCGAAAGCCTTTCTTAAGCCTATTCACTGAGGTGAAGGGACAGGCTGAGGGCAAAGAATAAAAACTGTGTGAGTGGATCTCAGCAAGCCATGGGTGGGAAAGCCACGGAAATGCTGGAGGTTGCATCCAAGGGTCAGATGAGATGCAAGACTCAGAAGGACCTCTAATTCCAAGGGAGCTCTCACCAGATGGATGCTGCTTTCCCCCTTCAAAGAACAGGTTTTTTTTTTTGGGGGGGGGTTGTTTGTTTTTAATCACAGGTTTGGTACTATGAGAAATATAGCTTATTTTTCCACCATGGAGGGTCTCTTATGCTTTAAAAAATGAGCCTTCCATAATTCAGTAAAATTAGCCCAGAAATAGACAGTCTCCTTTAAGTCAAATGGGAGAAGATCTTGACCTAATTTTTCAAGATGTCTATGAAGAAAACTATGACTATTCTCATATTATCCACCACCAATGACTGAAAAGGATAATGAAAACCAGTGCTCTCTGGATCTTTGAGGAAAAGACAAAGCCTTCAACAAGCTGTTATATTTTAAACATACAAAAGATTCTTCCTGCTGTCCGTGGCCCAACCTTATTCATAACCATCTTGTGGGCAGCAGGGCTCAGGCACCATCTTGGATGTGAGAGAGAACAAGAAGGGGTATGGAGACTGATGGGTTTGGGGGGCCCCAGGTGGTATTCGTGAATGACTGAGCGAATGAGTGACAGTAGGGGTGAAGAATGAGGCTGGCCAGACTACAGACATTCTCTCAACCTACCTCAGGGATGATGCAAGGTTATTACCATGGCCACTGGAAGGACAGCCTTTACCACAGTGTGTGACAATAGGCAGGTTTGGGTTGGCCATGGCCTAAGAGCTCCAGGCCACCTGACAACACATGCAGGCAGCATTTGCTACTTGAGAGCAAAATCCCTTGGCGGGATGTGCACTGTCTTCACCTCCAAAGGCAACCCACACCTGTCACCAACTGAGGATTTTGCCAGTGTGTGAGCTCAGACAGTTCCTCTGGTGCTCCCTGAGAGCAGAGACTGCCTGTGTCCACGGAGCTGCTTTCAACACCAGAGGGAAAAGGAGAGGTGGGGTGGGAAGGACCCACCAGAGGCCACAAGTCCAGGGAATAGCTTTGGGAAACATACTGTACCTCTCTGTAAAGATAAAAATGGGGTTGTGAACGCCCACCTCCCAAGGCTATTGTGGGGATCAAAGGAACGAGAGTGTGTGCAATCCCTTCTAAAGATCAGGCAATGACACAGATCTGAGGCACAGCACGTACAGCACACGCCCTGCAGGTAAAAGGCATGTGATTAATATGTGAGGGATGAACAAACCCTATTAATAATCGACCTGCCTTATTTAGCTCTGGATTCAGGACATAACTCCTTTGTGGTTTTGACATTTCAACCCATTTGGTAAACTCATCAATTAATAATATGAGCTCAGGAGAGGTCAGGCATGGTAAAGATGGGACAAAGCATAGGAAGACACTGACTCCAGCTAGACTTTGGGATCGTAGTGCTCCCCATCCAGGCCCCTGGGCAGCACACGGTCCACTCACAACCCCATGCACCCTGTGTAAGGGCCGGGGGGAGAGTCAGCCTGCCCCGCGCACGTCGGCTTCTCATGATTCTTACCTGGGAGAGGCCACCGAGAATGCACAATACATGTGTTGGTCTCAATCCTGTCCTTTACCTTGGTGTCTCAGTCATGTAGAATGTAACCCCATGGTCACTGGTATGGGAATTAGGGTGAGTATGAGTAGCTTGAAAACACTGCCATTACAAAGCAAAACCAAACCAAACCCAGAGGAGCAGGCACAGTATGGAACCAAGCGAGAGTAAAGGCGTGTTGCAAGACGAAGGAGAAAGGGGTGGGGAATGTCTCTGGCAATTATTGGATGTAGCAGGATCTGCTTCATCTTAGGGCACCCCCTATTTCAAGTCTCACTGTGTGGTGGTCCTAGTGGAGCATTAGTAGGAACATGGCTGATATCTGTGCACGGCTTTCTGACCTGCAGTTGTGCACCAACTTCATTTAGTTAAACAACCAGCAATAGAAATGAATGGGGATATTGTGCTTTGAGCCTCCTGTGAGCTCATGTCCACACCATGGGACCATCCAGTGAGGGGGCTGAGGCGCCGGGCTGCAGCCCTCTGTGAGATCAGCATGCTCAGGGAACGGTCTTCCGTGCATGACCCAACGCAAGCAGAAGGAACACACTCAGGGTTAAAGAATGGAGTTAGTTTGCTCGTTTAGTCACTCAAGGATCTAGAAATGTGCTCACCGAAGGCCGGGATGCCCACTGAAGCCAGTGCATTTTGGTACAGAAAGTCTGGAGAATAAGAACGGACAGAGGAAAGTATTTGGAAAAGAGTCAGTGCCTGCCCTGGGAACTTGAGAATCAGAATAGCCCGTGTGAAGGATGCCACACACCCACCTGCACTCACACGGAAATGTCTTCCAGATAGATTGCTAGGTGAAAGATGCAAAAATGCGTGGTACGACCTTGCTGTGCGTATGATCACGCATGCACGCAGCCTTCCAGAAGCTTACAGAAGAGGTAGTGAATAGCAGAACCAGTAGTTGGGGGGGTGGGGGTGGGGACAGCTTGTCATTTTGTATCCATCTTTCCTTGCTTAACTATTTCCCCATATGGAATTAATACTTTAATAATGATTTTTTTTTAAAGAGGGATTGGGACCTCTTTTTGGGTGCTCCTGCCAACAGCACCTGTGGTGAGAGCCTGGAGACAGGTTTTCATTTCTTAGACAAAATTAAACAGTGCTTGCTTATCTGTTGCCTCTGAGCAAATCTCAGAAACCTGCACATCATCCTCATGCAGGGGCCACGCTAAATCTTCTGTGTATCATTCCAGTTTTAGTATATGTGCTGCCGAAGGGAGTGCTAGATAGAGCACGATGCAGAAAGGGCCAATTCTGGTCCAGTGGGAGCTGGTTCTATGGATGGGTGTGTTGACAGACACAGGCTATAAGCCACACATTGAATGAGTGGGTTCTTAGAAGCGTCAGAGCCACGTGTCTGTGAGGGAAAGGTCCTGGCTTATCCTAGGCCGTATTCTATGGAATAAAAACATGCACTCCGTTGAGTCTGTCTTTATACCAATGGCTGGCAATGGTGGATTCAAGGCTCCTTTTCCAAAACAAGTTGTTGTGATGGCCATCGTTGTCGGAGACCTTCACTTCAGACAATGGGAGGCTGCCAGTTGGCACACCTTGAGCCACGTATCCTGTTCCTCACCACGGAAGCTCCCTGAGGCTTGCGACACAGCTACTTACTAACCTTGATTATTATTTTAAATGTCTCATCTCTTCCCAGTTCTCTTTCAAGCCGGAGAGCATGTGGGAGCGTAGTTATCAAAGAACAGCCTCTTTGCTTCTCATCAACCAAGGAGGAGCTGTCTTGGGCTGGTTTAAAGGTTGACATCACCCCCGAGTTCACCTTGATGTGACAGGTTCCAGGCTCCAAGGGCTGGCTGGTGTTCACATGTTGCTGGAGGAGCTCCCCGAGTGTTGAGAATCTCTTGGTTTTACTTAGCATCGCGGCTGCTGGTGCCACTGAATGGTCAAGAGAAAAACCTACCTGCTACTCCACAGGATGATTACATGCAGCCCCAGGCTGCCTGCCGCACTGAGCTCTCAGACCACTGCTCCAAGACCCTCCTCCTTCTACCCAGAGGGCCAATGCTCTGTAGTATTACCTTTCTAGAGCAATTATTAAAAAGAACAGCACCGCGCGATGTCCTTGGTTTTAGGAAAGTCATGCAATATGTAGGTATAAACAGGCATCACATTTGCAACTTACTCTCAAGTAGTTAAAAAAAAAAAAAACAACCCGCACATGTGTATTATGTACACATGCATGCCTGGAGATGGAAAGAATGATAAAGCAAATGTGCTAAAATGTTAACATTTAGGGAATCAGAACGTAGCAATTCTTTATGCTATTTTTGTGACTCTTCTGCAACACTGAAATTGGAAGTTATTTCAAAATAAATTTTTTTCCCCGAAAATTAAAAAGGCATGCTGCACTGAGTTTGAGAATTAAACCATCATCAAACTTTCTAGACAAGCTAATGACGCCGTGCATTGCCTTGTTTCATTGTATCCCACAGACCCTGTGATTTTTTATAAATTGGAAGTCTGTGGCAACCTGGCATCAAGCAAGTCTACTGGAGCCATTTTGGAACTGCATTTGCTCACTTCCTGTCTCTGTGCCACATTCTGGTAATTCTCGTCATATTTTGAACACTTTCCCTATTACTGTATTTGTTAGGGGGACCTATGATCAGTGATCACAACTTGCTGAAAGTTCAGGTGACAGCATTTTTTTTTTTTTTAGCAATAAAGTATTTTTAAATTAAGGTACATGCATTGTTTTTTTTTAAGATATAATGTGACTGCACACTTAGTAGACTACAGAGTAGTGTGACTGTAGCTTTTATATGTACTAGGAACCCCCAAAATTCATCAGTTTGCTTTACTGAGACATGCACCTCATTGTGGCCATCTGGAGCCACACCCACAGCACCCCCGAGATATGCCTATAGAGGATTTCGGGGTGATGGGGAAAATTAACCTGACTGTGCAATCTCACCATCATGGCATCTACACTTGTACCTGCTGTTCTTGTTCTCTTTGGCTCTTGCCGCAAGGATGACAATGTCCTGATGAAAGTTATTTTTTTCCCCCTCTCTCTTCTTGACAAAATAAGGACAGTAATTTTACCAGAAAGGCTCCCTGTGACAGACAGGCCTATTTCCAAAGTGCTCTGCTCATCTATCAACTCTGGAATATATTTCTCGGTGTTAACTTTATAAATTATTCTCTCTCTCTCTCTCTCTCTAATAACCACTTAAGTATCGTGAAGGTTTTTGGCTTGCCTGTGAACTAGCTCTTCTGCTCCTTGGGGCCAATGGATGGAATTCAAAAAAGAAAAAAAATCAATTAACTTTCCACTTCTGATATTTGTATAAACTATCATGTATCACGGGCAAGATGAGCGGGAGCTTGAAGGCTGTTCTCCGGCATTTTACTCAGATGAATAATTAATCAGGGTAAAAGCCTACAAAATTCAAAGGGACACCAGATCAGAATCTTGGGCTCACGTGTGCCTCTAAGGGCATACTTTGTTTTTTTGGGCAAAGCCGAAAGAATGAGTTCTCCTTCCCTCCATGGGTTCTCAAGACACACGGCCAAGTGGGCTTGGCTGTGCCATCCTCTCCCGAGGAAACCTCCTCATTAACCTGATGCTGTGGGAGGCGGCCTGGCCTTTCGAATTTCTCCCTCAGCAACTGAAGTTTAACCTTTTCAGGAGTGACATCTTTAAACTTAAACATTAAAAAAAAAAAAAAAAAAAAAGAGACCTTCTTACATGGAATCTTCTGAACATTAACAAGCCTCTTTGAGGACTCAGGCTTGTTGTTCGGAACGTCAGCCAAAAGCCGAGCTGACGGTCCTTAGTCTGTGGATCAAAGGCTCTTCCACTGTTGTGTTTTCTTTGAGGGAAGACGAAACCAGCTTGCTGTGTGCTTTTTTTCCCCCATAAAGAAGGAGAGTCATGGGGTGGGGGTGGGGGGCTCATCTCCAGGAGAGCATAACATAGCTGTTTTGTTTTTGCTTTTGTTTTACATGATCAGCCAGTACATAAGTGACTGCTCCATCTTCTAGAAAATTGTCTTCACCTTCACAATTGCACACAGTGGTCTTCTGGGGACATGGCTCTGCTCTGCCAGAACAGGACTCTCCCACCACAGGGCACCTTGGGGGTAGGTTCTTGCTTCCTGCAGGTTCTTCCCCAGTCCTGCTACTTCTGTGGCTGGGATGAGCCCCTCTGAGCTTCCAGACTTGCCACTGTCAAGGGAGATGGCCGCTGTTCCACACACCTGATGCCCATCCCTCGCCTCTCTCCGTTTCCCTTCGTGAGTGAATTTAAACAGAATCTGGGCCATGGCTGCACTGCAGGTGGCCACGAGGTGGAAAGTTCTGTGTGGTGCCTCCTGATGGAGTCCCACATCACAGAATGTCTTTGGTGGTGGATTTTCACATTTCCTGTGGCACTCTGGTCTAGCTTCCGGGATGTCACTTTGGCAGGAAGGAAGATTAAAAAAAAGAAAGATAGGATACTATGGGAACCCTGGTTCCTCTGGATAAGCTCTGGGACTTGTCTCTCCTCTCTCAAGGAAGCTTGTGATTTTGGAGTCAACTTTCACTGGAGATTCAAAAGCAAATTAAAAAAAGCCAAGATGAAAAAAAAAAAAAAGCCAAGATGAGACTCCACAGCTTATGAGCACAAACTTGATCTCTAGAAGCACCCTGAAGATAACTGGGAGTGCTTGAAGGCTTACTGCTGGTATTTGCAATAACCAGAGTCTTGATTTCCTTCCTGGGAGCCAGGAGGGGATGGTCCTTTAATCCAATAAATCTCAGGGAAATGGATTCACGGCACCTGCTGAAAAAGCATCAAGACAAGTTCACCAAGGCAGACAAGCTTCGCCAGCCAGGGCTACCAGCACTGCTCAGAGGGGGAGATGCTCCCTGTGAGGGGTTCAGCAAACACGCGAGAACAAGCTTCTGGCAGCAGGGTGTTTGCCACTTTTCTCCATGGTGACAGTGAGGATATGCTGCTCCGTCTCCCTTTGAAACGACAAAACTGCCTATCAGAGACTACTCAGCTTTGCATTTCATCTGTAAACTCTTCTGACTTTTTAATTAACTCTGGATCAGGGAACTGCATTTTTCACTGAGCAAGAGGGGAAACATCACAGAGTAACCTGAAGGCGCCGTTAGCTGCTGTGCTGACATCAGTATCGTGTGCGGCCTCAGTGACATCTGGACTGAGCCTGCTCTGCGCTGTGGGAAACGTCCTCTCCTGCTGCCCAGACTGTTCCTGGCACATATGTGGTCTCTCCACTCTAGCTGGTACCTCGAGAACAGAATGCTGTTCCGGGGGGCTGCTGAGATGCTCCTTCACCCCAGGACTAGGTGCCATGGGGGTGGCGTGGGGTAGGGACTGGGGGGCACTGAGCTCTCCTGGGAACCAGAACTTTCTGGTCGACCTCTTTGCCCTCGACTCTCTTCGCTGCTCACTCCTGCAGCTGCTTGCTCCTAACCCCGGCATGGCCATGTGTCCCCTGCTGTCTTATCCGCTGCCCATGTGTACATTTTCAGCTTCTTCCTTTTCTGTGTACACTTCTCCGGCAGGACAGGGGCTCGGCCTGGGAAAGCCCACTGTGAGCAGAGGACGTCTCTCCTTCCCTCTGACCAGAGCCCTCACCCAGCGGGCCTTTTACACACCACCTCCTGCTGCAGGGCCTGGTCCATGATTTCGGCTTCTGTGTTTGAGTTCAGGAGCTGCTTCTTCACAGCCAGAGCCAGCCTCTTCTTTCTTGTTATTCTAGTTAGCACTCAGTTAAAAAAACACACAAAAAAACCCCAAACCACAAATACCAGCACTGGAGGAATAAATAAACAAACACACACTGCTCGTGGCTCAGCGGCCTGCCGCGGTAGGACTGTGTCCGGTGAGTTCCCCAGCCCACAGCGAACAGCCTTAGTCAGATTCCTGGCTCCTGGCCTCAAGCCACGCTCTTGTGCCCCTAGATCTGAACGCGGGGCCACGGTGCCCCCAAGAAGTGGGAGACCATGCAAATATACAATGTCTTCTGAGGACGGGGTAGGAATAAACAGGAGGAGATGTGTTTTTATGGCTGCCTTTGCTGCATCTTGTCCCTTTCTGGAAAGTGACTGACAAGCAATTGTATTGTGCTTAACACTTAAAGCAGGGTCAGCGTGTCACCTCTGCTAAGCTGTATGTAAGATGCGATTGCGCGCCTTTCATATTTTAAGAAGGCTACACAAATAGGAAAGGGGAAAAAGAAAATCCCTAACAGAATGTTCTAAGGCCGCCTGCAGCATTATCACTGCCGTCACGCCCCACCTCCTCAAAACCAGATTTTGTAGTGAGGGGAGGGATCCTATGAAAACCCCCCCAAAGCTGTGTCCGCGATGGGCTCAGAGAATGTGGGGTGCAGATATACAAGGGTCCTGTTGGACAGGATGATTCAGGAGGGAGTCAACTGACCTGATTAATTTTAGTTTTTCTCCCGTTTGTGCTAAGAATATCTTGGAAAAGTAGAAGTGGGCTCCCCACCAGCAGTTTTATTCTTGGAGCAGAGGACACACAAGCGTATTTGAGGAGGAAGCTGCTGCCCTAAAGAACAAAGCTTGGGTGCCAACCAGTCAGTAACTCAGTCACCCCAGGAGGGTCCCCTTTGCCTGCTCATAAGCACCTGCTAGAGGAGACAGATGTGGGTGCTTCTGCAACAGACCGTGGGACACAGCTGCTCTTGCTGCAGCCTCGGGGGCAAGGGCACCATGGGAAGGCATGGTCCACTAACCAGGGGGAAAGCAGACTCCCCGGGAGGCACCACCAAGTGCCTGGTGGCATGAGTCAGGAGCCCCATGTCTTACAGACTCTGAGATTACCTCAAGATATAAATGTTAAGAAAGGCCAATGCTGGTTGCCACCACCAGTCAGAAGATGGGCAGACGGCGGTCACTAGGATGGAGTGATGGTGTCATGAGGTAAGGACACGGATCTCAGAGCCAGAATAACCACCTACCAGCTGCGTGTCTTCAGGCAAGTTACTCAGCCTCTGTGCCTTAGTTTACCCACTGTGCAGGGTTGTTAAGAGGGTTAAATGAGCTGATTTGTAAAAACAGAGCCTGGTGCATAGGGTTTGTGGAATACACAGGAAAAATGGGGGTCATGTGGGAAGAGTCTCAATGAAGGTGGCAAAGCCAGAATGGGGACTGACACACACTGCTTGCAGTGGCGGCCGTGGCCAACATGGGAAACCCAGCCAGGGCCTGCATAGGAGTTGGCTGAGACTGGGTTCTTCTTCAGGAGCAAAGCAAGCCCAGGAGAGCCGGACACAGATGCGAAGTCCTGTCAAGGACGCAGAGCAAGGAAAACAGCCCCACTGGGCACGTGAGTCCGTGAAGCCTGCACCTCAAAGCTGATGTGCCCTGGCTCTCTCTCAGTTCTGGGGGGCGCCCTGCAGCCACCCTACTGGTGGCAGGTCTGGGTTGACTCTGTAAGTCAGCAGGAACCCCCGTGGCTCAGACCACAGACTGAACACAAGGCTGGCACCTGGCCATTTTTTTCCACCCTGCAGGGCCAGGGGTGACTGGCCTCCTCTCTCCAGAAAAAGGGTCGGTGGGACCCCGCTGGGATTTGGGAGACCGCGGCTCAGGAACAGGCCATGTCCCTTACTCACCACTTTGGGCTTGAAGGGTGGCTGGATCTCCCTGTTCTCGAGTTTTTCCCAGTCGATCCTCCGGAAGAAGGCGTGCTCCCGAACGTCTCTCTCTCCCTCTGGCCCGCAACCCAGCCGCTTGCCTGGGTGTTTGGTCATCAGCTAGAAGGCAGCAGAAAGAGGATGCAACGTGTGACGTGGTGACCAGAGGTGATGACGCTGTACTGTATAACTGAAATGTGCTAAGAGAGCAGGGCGTAAGTACTCTTCCCCCAAAAGACAAAAAGGTAAACTAATGTCAGGTGATGGACATGTCTTCTTGGTTGTAGGAATCTTTCACCGTGTACATGTGTATCAAGCCATCACGTGGCACATTTTAATACGTTGCAATTTTGTCTGTCAATTACACCTCAATAAAGCTGAGAGAGAAAAAAAAAAGAGCCTCCCTCCCCCGCCACACACATTAAAAGTAGGAGAAAAAGAGAATGCTGGATGATAATGCAGGCTTTCCTTTGCCAACTCTGCTACGGGCCCTGGCTGTGTGGACGCCCAGGGAGCACCCCAAGAAATCAGTGGCTTGCACAGAGAGACCCCAACTCACAAGTATAGTAGTGTTGACAGTATGGGCCTTTCTATAGTGTTTTTTTTTTTTGTTTTTGTTTTTTTTTTTTTTTAATGATAGTCGCACAGAGAGAGAGAGAGAGAGAGAGAGAGAGAGAGGCAGAGACACAGGCAGAGGGAGAAGCAGGCTCCATGCAGGGAGCCTGACGTGGGATTCGATCCCGGGTCTCCAGGGTCACGCCCTGGGCCAAAGGCAGGCGCTAAACCGCTGCGCCACCCAGGGATCCCCTCTATAGTGGTTTTTATGGTAAGGAACATAGGGAAACAATCTGACCCTAGAGCCAAACATAAGAATTTAAACAGGTGTCTTCATACACTATCTGCGCTAGAACTGCCATCCTGTATGTCTAAAAAATATGGATATGAAAAGGTAGACAATCACTAAAAATTGTGTGTGCTGAAGGTATCTCATATGATGCTAATAAGAAGCATCATATGCTGCCTATTTATTGCCTGGACCAAAATGCCTGAATCAGAGACTCATGGTTGGAAAAACAAATGCCTTGACCAGCAGGTGACTAGTTAATTCCCATGTATCTACAGCAGGAGACAGAGGCAAATGTGGATTATAAACTGGGCAGGGCCCAGCTGTCCCTATTTTTATATGTAAACAGTGCCTTGCCCTTGGAAGACACCTGCTAAGTGCATCCCAAATGATCAAACCAGCCAGAAAATGTTAGGAGTGTGTTATGCTTCATCCTGCCACATCTGACAATAATTTTGTGGCCTAAAACTTTACTATTAAAAACTAACCAGGTCATGACCCGGTAATTTCTACTCCTAGGTATCTCCTCCCCAGAAATGAGTTCGTATGTTCCCTCAAACCCAAAACCTGGACGTTTCAGGGCACTTCTATTTGTAACAGCCCCAAACTAAAGTGGAAATAACCCAAAGGCCCACCAGCAGTAGCACGAATAAACCAACTCTGGTGGGGCTACCCAACAGAATATTATGCAGCGTATGGAAGACAGAAGGACACACGTACATGGGAATGTGGAGAAATGCTACGATCACCGTGTTGGGGGAAAGAAGCCAGGGCTGGGGAACACCCACCACAAGACTGCATTTGTGTGAAGTTCAAAACAAACAAGGCAAATCCATGCAGGTTTGAGCGGGGCTGCTGTTTATCTCCAGGGGTGGGGAGTCGCTGCAGGACAGGAAGGGAGGGGGCCCCTAGGGTGTCGGAAACATTCTCTTTCATGACCTGGGTGAAGTTACGTGGGTGTTATCTGTTCTGTGAGAATTCACTGATCTACACACTGATGATTTGTGCCCATTTCTGCGTGCACACTCCATCTTAAAAAAGGACACTTGAATGAAGAATGACCCAAGGCATGCCAAGTCAGGCAAGGGAAGAGAACGAACGTTTTCCAAGGGCCTGAGATTATTTCTGACAGCTCATAGCACAATTTCAAGGGGTGGAGGAGACACTAAAACACCGTGAGATTAGCTGCCTGGGCCAGAGTTCCAGGAAGTGTGGGGATCAGAACGCATTCTCCAGGCCACCATGCTTCCCACAATGTCCTGCATGTCACCAAGCTGTAGCCCTTGATGGCTGAAAGCAGAGGTGTGCCTTTGAGGGCTCTCCACCACCTTTCTCAGAAGTGTGGGGAAGAGTCTTCCTCTGTTGACCCTCTTGGCCTCGATTATAAAAGAAATCTGGGTCTACTTACTCCTTTGCAGATGGAAACGGCCTCCTTGGACAAGGATTTGGGATAAGAAACGTTATGCTCCATTATGGACTGAAACAGCTCGTCTTCATCTTCACCATCAAAGGGAGGCTATTCCAGGAAAGAGACACACAGGAAAACAGGCAGGGTGATTCATTAGTGTGGTGCCTGATGACCCAATTCAGCACCAAGAACACACACGGGGCTTCTGGGTGCACCATGGGCTGCAGAGTTAGCTCAGTGAAGTTGCTGGTTTATTTGATTATTTTTCATTAGGTCGGTGGTTGTGTGTTTTTCACTTTTTCCCCTTGTCTCTTTAATTATCCTGCCCTGGGAAACCCAAAACAATCTTTAGGCAAAATGTTTTTGAGTAATGCTTTTAGTGATTTGCAAATAAATTATAATTAATCCGTTAATCTTGTAATTATGTGTTAAAAATTTTAATTATAATCAAGTTAGGTTACAGATGGTTCTGTGTGCAGTGATGGGGGCAGGTGGAGAACACTAGTGCCTTTGAATTCTGAGAATGGGGCATCCAGGTCATCAGGACATGGCCTAAAAGGACTTCCCCAGCTCTAGAAATTCACCCCAAGGGCCCTTCTGACCCAAGAGCAAGAGGGAGCTGCTCTGTAGAGAGCCCACACCTGTGCGATGACAGTGATGGGGGCTTAGCTGCCACTAGACACTCCCTTCTCCTCTTCTATTGGGTTTACACTCCCACGGGGCGGGGGGGCATAGTAGCATTCTGGGCATTGTGGGCGGCCATGGCTTTCAAGTTAGGTGGATCTGGATCAGAATCTAGCTTCACCATCTTCTAGCTGGGTGTCCACAGGCAAGCAACCGATCTCTTTAAGACATGGTTTTCCAATTTGTAAAATGGGGTTTCCTGGTGAGTCTACAAAACAGGATAGTCTGTCCTGTACCCAGCAGGTGCCAGATGAAGGATGCCTGGTGGTATTGGTATTTTATTAAAGCGGATGAACTGTCTTAGAAGGGGCTGTTAGGATCCTCAGGAGGAGTGGGTTGAGCTCAGGGACGTCCTTCAAGCTTTCTCTCCATCATGTCTTTAATCCCGAGAGGTCTGGCCAAATTACCTGTCACTCTGGAGGGATAGCGGGGCACAGGATAAGTGGGCTTATGGGAAATTTCTTAATGTTCCTTTTTGGCTTAGCTAACCTTGGGTTTAGCATAAGAAAGGTAGACCAGGAGTCAGCTCTCAAATAGAAAATCCCCGTATGTTTAATCTCATTGCATTTTCCCTCTCACGGAAAAGAGGGGTCTCTGTCACTCTGACTGACAATGGTTAGGGCACCGATAATGCAGAGCCCAGCTTAAATGTAAACTGTATCATGGAGCGAAGACAGCTGTGCAGCAGCCCGCAGACTATCACTTCTTATCAAACATTTCCCTCTGAGTAACAGAGAGCAACGGACCCAGCAGAGTGCTCCCCCTGAAGCACCACTCAAATCATCCCATCTGTTCATCTGACCCTCAATCTCAGTCCTTCCCCACCCCCAGCCCCAAATAGGAGTGTGGGGTCAGCACACGGGAGCCACATCCACTCAAGGGAAAGACGCTAAGTCTATACAGAACCCTACTTTGGGATCAGGTATTGGTGAATGGGGGGTTGGGATGGGTGCCACTGTTGTTGTTGGGTTTTATTTTTATAACTACTATTTTTTGGTCTAGAAACAGAAATAAATTGGCCTCTTTTTCAGCTTTAAGTACCTGGCATAAAGAATGTTTAATTTGGTTGAAGGCATGCAGGTGGGTGAGGAGAACTAAAATTAGCCCATCTGTGGGGCACCTGGGTAGCATAGTTGGTTAAGCATCCAACTCTTGGTTTCGGCTTAGGTGGTATTGTGAGACTGAGCTCCACATCCGACTCTATGCTCAACAGAGTCTGCTTACAGTTCTTTCTCCCTCTCCTTCTGCCCCTTCTGTTCATAGTTTTTTTCTAACATAAATCTAAAAAAAAAAAAATATTACCCTGCCTGTGAATGACTCTGAGCAGAGCAGGGAACAGCCCACAACGATGAGCTTCCCTGGGCAGAAGTAACATGCTGCCTGGGATGCACACAGGCCAGTGGGCTGGGCACAGACACCATACTAGCGAGTGTGGGTGGTCACCCAGGTCAGCGGAGGGTTGTGCTACTTCCACCTATAGAGAGGGCAGGGTGGCCCAAGGATGTGAGTGACGGTCTAGCTGTCCACCCCACTTCTTCTCTGACATCATGCAATCTACTTCTTCTGGACCCCTATGGTATGACACCCACAAAACATCCCATTTCCCCTAATAAGTGATCTACATATGTGGCTGAGTTTTGGCCAAGGAGATCTTTATAACTAAAGCAAACATGGCATGGTTTCTGCTCAGAGCTATGAAACACACATCTCCAGGGGGCTCCATTCATTCTGAATTTCCTATGTGTTCATACTCTACAACTTCATAGCGCTCAGGGTGTGGGCAAGGCACAGGGGCTGCTCCTGGATGACCAATCAACACCTCTCAACGTGGCCCCTTCAGGCCACTGGTCAGGTGAAGCTACATAACAGCACAGCATCATACCAGATACAAAGGGCTCTTGGAGCTTGGGCCTTGCAGTGAGAGGTGCCAGGAGAGTCAACTGGCCTCTCTGGTGATGCTCAAGTACTAGCAGCAGGAATCCTACAGGGGCTGAGTCACAGATAATCTTTTTTTTTTTTTTTTTTTTAAAGATTTAGTTATTTATGATAGACAGAGAGAGAGAGGCAGAAACACAGGAGGTAAAAGCAGGCTCCATGCCGGAAGCCCAACACGGGACTCAATCCCGGGACTCCAGGATCGCGCCCTGGGCCAAAGGCAGGTGTCAAACCACTGAGCCGCCCAGGGATCCCCCTGAGTCACAGATAATCTAAGCCAAAAGTTTAAGAGAAATTTTCTCCAAAGAGAAACTCAGACAAATTGTCCCCAGGAATCTTTTGTCAAGTGAGGCAGCAAGAACCTTTACAAGAACCAAGACAATTAGGTCAGTGCAGATGCCTCCCCTCTCCCTGCCCCAGCTGATGTGGGAGAAGGAATTTTGGGGGGAACTGGCTTATCACACCTGTTGTCTTCTGGCATGGGAACCACCTCGGCTCAGGTGAGCTGTGCCTACTACTGATCTGTTTACCTGAAAGTCCCCTCTGTGTGCCTGCCAAGTGCAGGACAGCTCGCTCCTGACACACCCCAGAGAGTATTCCTTAGAACCAGAAGATATCGGGGAGCCTGGGTGGCTCAGTGGTTGAGTGTCTGCCTTCAGCTCAGGTAGGGATCCTTGGATTGAGTCCCACATCAGGCTCCGGGCAGGGAGCCTGCCTCTCCCTCTGCCTGTGTCTCTGCCTCTCTGTGTCTCTCATGAATAAATAAATAAAATCTTAAAAAGAAAAAAAAAAAAAAGAACCAGAGTATATTAATCCTACAGGATACTCCTGGGTCAAAGTTTGCATTCTTTACCCTCCCTTTCAGGACATCTGCAGTAACATTTACATTATAAAGGTTCTAAGAAGCCTGCAGTATGGAACTATTTAATCCAACGTGAATCATACAGGTTGGGGATGCAAGGATTCTCTGAGGCCCCTTAGGCTCACCTAGTGTGATGAGATTCCTGAGCTAGAACAAAAGCCTTGTGACTACATGTCCTTGGGGGCAGAGCCTTGAGCTTTCAGCCGGTGTTCCACCCCTGTGTGGCCCCAAGGACTGGGGCTTCTCCTAGCCACACGTCCCAAGGAGGACATGTGCCTCTACCCCTGACTTTCTGTTATCACCCACTGTGAGTCTACACAGCCTGAAGAATGGCCAGGATTTGGGAGTGAACAGCAGTAAGGACAGCGGTGGTAGCAGTAACACAGGCTTTTCAGGCTGTTTCTGTGTGCCGGGCACTGCATGGAGAGCTGGTGCAGGCATCACTCCCCTAATCCTCAAAACCACCACAGGACGTACATACTAGTAATCTCATTTTACAGTTGAGCTCACTGAGGTTCTATTATTAAGCACTTTGGCCAGGGTTACAGAGCTGGGAAGAACCAAGATCTGCGTCCAGACATCTGACTGCAGAGCTTGGGCTCTTAGCCATTCTGAGCACTGCCAATCCCTTACACTTGCTCCGGCAGGTGGATGGTGAGGGATGGTCCCCTGGCGCTGCTGCTGGAAAGTGCTCAGCTGCTGGTCCACCCAGCACCTAATGAGGGCTTGACTGGGATATCGGGGGAAGGGTGCGTGTGGGGAGATCATTTTGGTATCCTGCAAACAGTAGTGGGGTTCTGGAAAGAAAGATGGGCAGTCACTACGGCCAGAGATGTTTCAAGTCATCATGTAGTGTGACTGTCTCTGGATTAGAGACCTGGCCTGACTTCCCAGCCCTGATTTTGACTGCTTATCTCTTGCTTTTGCCACACGTCCACTGTGAGACAGCAGAGGTCACCCAGGGACCCACGCTGATGGCACAGCTGTCATCCTGGTCTCGCTGGGGTGGAATGGGAACAGGTGCTCTGGGGTGTCCCTCTCCAATGCTCAAGCGCTCTACCCTGGAGCACTACCACTCAGACCTCATTGCTCAGAAGTAGTCACGCATGCTCCACATGATTACAGGTGAGCTGGGAGGTACAGTCCCATCATGTGCCAGAAGGCAGGAAGACCCAAAACACCTGGTGAACAGCAAGAATGAGCATCATACTCAGAATGAGAAATGCTCCCCGGAGCCCCATATTGCATTAAAATCATGTATTCTTGGGGGAGGGCAAGCCCAGGAAAGTAGCATCCCCAACCTCAATACAGAAACTGCTCTTATTTTTCTGTGAACTCATAGGCTTGTCGTATTATTTTCAAATACTGATGCATAGTTTGGAGTCTCTTGTTTCTCACTGGCTGTTGGCAACACTTTCTCTGTGCTACCGGGACTCCCAGGTCAAGATTAATGCATGGAGCTGATACACCATCCATCAGAGACGGGCTTATTTGTCCGTGGGTACATTCACAATTGCTTCCAGGGCCGCATTCTGATAACTAATGCTACTATAAACACTTGTGTGCATGTCATCTGTTTCTTCTCTGAATTACTTCCTAGGAAAAATTTCCCAGGTGTGGGCTTACGCAGCCGGAGGATGTGAACATTTTTATGCCTCTTGTTAAGTCTCCCCAGGTCACCCCCGGAGCATTCTTATGGGTAATTGCTGATTGGGCCTTAGTGTTGCAGGGAGGTCAAGGGTGAAGTTATAATTATATTCACTTTCCTTCCCAGCCATGTCAGCTACTGAGCCTGGGGACAATAGGAGGTAATGTGCTGCTGAGGAGTGAGTACAGGACCATTTTGGATTGCTTCTCTCCCCTCTTTCCCACAGTCCCAGGATTATTTTTAAATTTCTACAAATCTGGACATAGTGTCTCAAGCTAAGCTATGCATTAAATACAGTCTTAGTATGGTGTAAGAATGTTCCGAACCAGGGGTGCTCTCCGTAGCAATAGGCAATTTGTGAATTTTAAGACATGTAAGGGGTGATGTGAACCACCACATCACTTCTTTCCAAAATGATTTTTTTTCTTTAAACTAAGATTTATTTATTTATTTACAGATTTTATTTATTCATGAGAGACACAGAGAGAGAGAGGGAGAGACACAGGCAGGTTCCTCGCGGGGAGGCCTATGTGGAACTTGATCCCAGAACCCCGGGATCACGACCTGAGCCGAAGGCAGATGCTCAACCACTGAGCCACCCAGGTGCCCCTCCAAAGTGACTCCTAACCTAAATCCCTTGATAGTTCATGGTTGTGGGGCCCCGCCACATTTGTCTGCGGATCACTGGTGACCAGCGTTGGGGTGGGAGGGCACCCAAGGACAACTCAGGATAAAGTGCTGGGATCAAGTACCTATTACTGATTCATCAGGAATGAAGACAAAGCATAAATAACCGTGGCAGAAGGAGACATAAAGAGGAGAGGGCTGGTCCCTTCATGATGAATACCCATGAATGCTTGAAGCCGCAATATGCTCATTACAGTGCTGGGTAAATACTGTTTACGCCCCAAAGTAATCATATTTGTCAAGCAGTCCAGGAACTGAAGAAAGACTCGGGCTGTTTCTACATAACTGCCCCCTTGCCTGCTGACAATAAATACACCAAACGAGAAGAAAATGGCAATAAACGACCTCTTCTGCTCATCTTCAGCACTGTGCGATTAAAGAGGACAAATCTAGACCATAACCCCATCAACAGCTTTATAATTAATCTTACTTTCAATAACAGCATCTACTCCCTTGGCTGGGTCTGGAGGCTGCTGCAGCTTTGGGGGGCTCTGGGGGACAGGCTCAGAGCCTTCATTACCCTTTCTTGGCTGACTCACAGCCCAGAAATACATTGAAATTTGCATTGAGTCACGGGGAAGAAGTGGGTCCCGAAATGAAAACACCGTGTTGGAGACAGGCACAGCTGAGGACTTGGAGGAGCGACGGCTGAGCCTGCCACTGTGCCCGAGTGTGGGCCATCTTTAAGACGTCACATTCAAAGAGTGTCACCATCTTCAACAGATAATGAAGACTGGAAGCGATTGTATCAGGCAGGATGAGTCTGAGAAGCAGGATGGGAAATGAAAACCGTGCCTGAATGTTTACAGAAGCAATGGGTGTGGGGAGGGCACCTGCAGGTCAGGGCCTCAGGGACCACAGGCAACTGAGGCAGGATTTTTAAAATGCAGGGGACTTCTCTGCAGGAGGGCTGCTATCCTGAACTCTCCTGGAGGGAATGAACCTCCTCGAGCTCCGAGACAGATGAGGCTGCGGGTAGGGGTGTGGTGTGTGGTGTGTGGGGGGCCTGGGTTCTGAAGCCCTAGTATCCTACTGCCCAATGAAGAGTCAGCTCATTCCATCTCTTGGAAAGCTCGCTTGGAAACAGATTCTATTTCCACCCAGTTTCTTCTGTTGACATATGCAAATGTGACTCAGTGAAAAGAGGATTTGTTTCTGGACTCCAGAGTCAGGACGTGCAAGTGGGATCGAGAAGGGGAAACTCAGTTTTCTGTGCCTTCATGAATAGCATGGCTCCCAGGGGGCCGATAATTCAGTCAAATTTTATTGTCAAAATTCTAAAGAGGGGAAATTGACTCAAGTGGCAGGCAACACTCTCGTCTCACTGATGACTGTTCTGGATAACCTGCTTTTCTGTGCTTACAAACAGGGGTATTTGGCCTGAGATGAATAATTTATTGGGGTTAAAAACCTAAATTAATAATCACAAACCATTTTACTATGAATCGAGTTTGACATCACTTCTCAATTAATGACCGGACGTAGGCTAGTGCCCCGTATCTTTTAATACCTAAAGAGACTACTTTAGTATCTAAAAGATGTAAGACAATGAAAGAGACATAAGGAGAGCTCACCAATGGTCTACCATCCCAGAGGGAAACCCAATGGTCTGTGATGACTTCCATGCTCACAAGATGTGGGGCTCCCCCCAACCTCTCTGACCTCAGGCCTCTCACTCCCTCTCTAACCTACTCTGCTCTGGCCAGATTGGTGGCTTCCCATCCCTTTCTTAAACATGGCCATATACTGCCACCCCAGGGCCTTTGCACTTGCTCTTTCCATTGCCCGGAATGCTTTTACTCCACATATGCACATGGCATTCTCTCACTTTTTTCTGGTCTTCCGTTTAGCTCTACATGAAGCCCTCTCTGGCCATCCTTGCTACAAATTCAACCCTCCTCCAGCACTACATTTTCTTTCCTGCTTTATTATTTTTCTCTTAGCTTATCGCTATTATATATTTTCTATATTTAACTCACCTGTGGTTTCTCTCTCTCTAGCTTATAGGCCTCATGAAGGTAAGGGTTTCTGTCTATTTTGTTGACAGTGATCACTGTGGACATAGTAAGCCTTCAACAAATATATATTGAATGATAAATGAAGGAGTCAATGGATGTTACATGTCACAAAGGTTGACTTTCTCCCTCTGCCCCCACCCCCAAGAACAAAGATTCAAAGATCTTCTCAGGGGTAGTTTGGCAGCTCAACACGGGCATTTCTTTCCACTTTCTCTAGCTAAAGCTTTTGGCTATGGAGGATCCAACTCCTTGACACCAGTACTCGATTGCTGGGAATGATAAAAAGCTGCCCACAACAGAGTGGTGGTTAGGTAAAGAGACAGACGTCTGGTGCTCACCCAACCTGTTTCCCCTTCCGGAGCTCACAGGTACACTGTACTTCCATTCCCACCCCCCCACACACACAGCTCCCCGGCCCTTTGCATCTCCCTGGGGCCACGTGGCCAGTGGGCTGCAGGAAGGAGTGATCTATGCCATATCTAGGCCTGGCCCTAAGATATCCTGTGAAACTTCCCTTCTGCTCTCTCTTCATTGGCCAGTTGAATAAAGAGGGTTCACTAAAGGAATCTGGGGCCCTAAAAGATTGTAGGGACAACAGATGCAAGAAACTTGCCCCTTAATGACCATGTGGATCAGTACTCCCTGTCCCCCCTTGCCCCTACCCAGGGCTGTGCCATGAATGTAAAATAAACCCATGTGTTGTGTGTTAAACTGCACTGAGGTTTTGGGGTTGCTTGTTAAAGCAGCTAGTGTGATTTGCCCCAGTGCTACAGATACAAAGGCCATGTATTTAAAAAAGGGGGGCAGTTTAGGCATAATTCCTCCAATTATCTGATGCATGCTGCATTCCTAAGAGAAATTTGTCTTTTTATAACTGGAGGTTCAGCCTCGTTGGACTTTTGTGAAAACTGCAGTGAACTGCCAAGGGCGAGATGAGGAGAGATGGGGAGAAGCTATTAAAACACCTCTTCAAGTTTCACTGTCTTCTTCCTTTGATAATCATACCGCTTATACACACGGGTAATCTGGGGTAGCTGGGGTAATCTGTGCAGACAAGCTTGCAGAGAGCCATAACCCAGCCCCAGTTTTGAGACACTGAAAACCTCCAGAGGCCACTGTCGGCCTCAACATGTGGGGGCTCTTGTGTATAATACAAAAGCTACATTGTCGATGCTCCTGGTTGCAGCTCTCAGTTTGGGGTTTTTATGACCAGAGATAACTGCTGTGCCTATTGAATATAATAATATCCTTTTTTTGGGGGGGTGGGGGTGGGAATTACTCCCTCTTTCACCTGGGTCAGGGAAGTAGGACCAGCATCAGCTGCCGGGTCCCACTACCCTAGCCCGAACAGAGCCGAAGCATTCACATTATCCGGCAATAAACAAGTATGAAAACAAAGTGACACATTACCTGTCCGGCTAGCATTTCATATAATAGGACGCCATAGGCCCACCAGTCCACGGATTTTCCATAAGGCTGATAAGCGATTATCTGTGTGAAAACACATACGGCAGTTACATTGAGCGGTAAATCAAAAAGACTGTGTTAGAACAGGTAAGTCAAGCGTGTATGCCTTTCTGCACAGCAGGAGAGGGTCCTGCAAATCACACCCACTGGGAACTACCTCCTCGTGACTCGCTGCCTAAAACCTGCTTGAGAACTGCTCCTCTGAATCCACCTGGAGATGCCACAGCGCTTTCTGAAGCTAGATTTAATTATCCTCCCTAGAAAAAAAATATTGGGACAGTGAGATGGATTTAATTTTCGGAAAAAGCCAGAGGTCATTCAGACTGAAGGTCTGATAAATAAGATAATCAAACTACGTAATAGGATTTTGCTAAAAGTAACAAAGATGATGGTGGTGATAATGCATCTGCTGAAGTTTCAAGACATTCTGAAAGAGACGTAAAATAATCAAATGTCACATTTGAACCTTGTCTGAATTTTGACTCAAACTCAGCCAACTGTAAAAAAAAGAAATCAGGAACACTACAGTGTGGTCTTGATATTAGATAATATTAAGAGATTATCATTAATTTTGTGAGGTGGTAAAATGGTATGGTGACGAGTTTAAAAGCATCCCTTTTCAGTTAGAGGTGAGCGTATTTATGAGTGAAATGCATGAGAGATGAAGTATTTATGGCTGAACTGACATGACATCTTAGATTTGTCTTAAATACTTCAGCAAACTAGGAAGGGATTGGAACAGATGAAATGAATTGGCAAAATGCAGGGAACTGGTGAAGCTGGATGACGGCCCATGGAGACCCGACACCGACTGCTTCCTCTACCTTTGCGGCTCTCGGAAGTACTAGAATAATTCTATGACCTGCCTTTGTGGAAGTGATTGATCCTGATTTGAATTTCTAAGCATGACATGGGTTATTAAAACCCCGGGGTTGTGGTCTAAAACACACAATCCCCGGACCCATGGATCATGCCCCAGGATTCAAGGCCAAGACATCTGAACAGGTGCTCAGCATGACCATTCTACCATTTTGCACACACATGTGACTTTGAAATGGTCTAGGTTATTTTTTTAATGGCCCACGATGTCTAATGAAATGTCCTGGGACATAGACAAACTTTCTGCTTGTCTCTCTCCATTTCTTTAATGTATTACTAAGATTTTTCCTTGCAGGATGAGAAATCCAAGCTCCTGTGGCTTGCCTCAATGTGGGTGACAATAAGGGGGTACCTGTTTAGATCTGGGCAGCTTTATAGCTCATTTTCTTTCTTTTTAAAAGATTTTATTTATTTATTTATTTATTTATTTATTTGGGAGGAGGGGCAGAGGGAGAGAGGAAGAGAAAGAGAGCAGACTCTCTGCTGAGCAGGGAGCCCGATGCAGGGGCTCAATCCGAGGACCCAGAGATCATGACCTGAGCTGAAGGCACATACTTAACCGACTGAGCCACTTAGGCATCCCACAGCTCATTTTCTTGACAAGAGAATGACAAGCAAAAGAAGCTGCAAGGAGGCCTTCATTTCTTTTTAAAACTACATTTGTTCTTTTTTGAAAACTTGGAAAATGCACATATCCACAGAACAAAAAAACCCTACCAAAATGAGCCTCTCTGCGGTTACCTGATGACGTGCGATGAGGCTTGCCATTCTGGTTCCAAGACAGGAAATGACTGGATCAAAGCCTGTCTGGACCAAGTAGAACAACAGAAATTCTCTTTGGGAGAGTAAAGAAGTACACTTGTTAAGCATCCACTATATATCAGAATGTGCTCTAAGCACATTCAGTAGAATCCCGTGGGGCAGAAATAAGCATTCTTCCCATTTTATAGGTGAGAAAGCTAGCTGACAGAGCAAGAAGTTTAAGAGACTGGTCCAGAGCCAATCAGTTCATAAGTAGTGCTCAGGATACTGACATTTTTGTTTTAAAAATACAGTTTATAGCTTTCAAACATGTACACTCACTCACACTGAGATTAATAAAATATTAATCAAAGGGCTTTGAGGATTAAAGAGGTTTAAAATAATCATTTCAGTTGTAGCTGTATTTCAAAAGCACTTGAACAAAATTTGTTCCTGTACCTATATTAAAACCCGTCCTGGCAATCTATTTTCATTTATCAGTGTTTTTGTTACTCTGTTTTTAATGCAGGCGGAGCTGGGCACAGTGCTGCTGTGGGAATTATCAGGCTGGGGCACGGAGGGGGAAGGAGGAGTGTGGTCACGCTGTATTTCCCCGAGTACTCTTTACAGTCATACTCCTCTACCTGGGTGGTAGAAAATGCCACCTGAGTTTGGAAAGCTGTCCAAGGTCAAGGGTAGAGAAACCCTGTCTCTGATAAGAACGATTCACAAATCCTAAAAGCCATGGCCACCTGAAGACTTTTTTTTTTTTCCTGATTCTTTTATCAATTTTGGTCCAACTTGATTTCTATTTTCTATTTGCACAGCACAGCATTAAACTCTCATGCCTCCTGCTGATAACACCCTCTCCTTCCTCCAAGGCTTCCAAAGCAGAATGCCAAGTGCCAATGGCTCCTTTTTCTTGGTGGTAGCATTTGGCAATCCGTAGAGCCGGCCAGCTCAGCTATTGGGCTGAGATGACAAAGTCACGCTGAACACTGCAGTGCTTTCAATTGTAATAACAGGATGGGATTTGGAATTTAGCTGGAGCCTTTCGTCTTGGAGAAGCTCACAATGTATCTCCCCTGGCTTGTGCGCTAGATAGAACAGGAACATCAGAAGATCTAAGTTACAAGGTATATGGCTGCAACCTCACCACTGCAAATTCAGTTTTAGAGGGAAGCATGCTTTCCCCTCAATGATAAGCTGCTGTCAAGAAATACCACCAATATCCACAAATCTCACTATAAAAGGGAAACTGTGTTAGAGAGCCCCATTCGAAGATAAATATTTAGATACACATGACTGACTTAGGATGTTGGTTACGCTGTGCCTTGTGAGCTGTCTACACCTGCGCTGTGCAGTACAGTAGCAGCCACTAGCCACATGTGGCTACTGAGCATGGGAAAAGCAGCCAGTACAAGCTGAGGTGTGCTAGAGGTGGGACATACACATCAGATTCTGAAGACTTAGTACCCAAACCGCAAAATATCTCATTCATATTTTGGATATATTGGGTTAAATAAAATATATTAAGCTTAATTTCACTGGTTTCTTTTTCAACTCTTAAAAGTGTGGTTGTTAGGGGACACCTGACTGACTCAGTCAGTACAGCAGGTGACTCCTGATCCTGAGGTTTTGAGTTTGAGCCCCACGTACAGTGTAGAGATTAAATAAATAAACAAATAAATAAATAATAAACATTTAGGGAAAAAACCTCCCACACATATGCAAAATGTGGCTGCTAAATGCAGTTTGGCCTGCATTTTGTTTCTACTGGATGGTGCTGGTCTATACCCCCTCATGGGCTCCTACAATGCACACTGGTTCCTGGGCTCTTTTTGGCCTAGGGAGCCAACTTTGGGGTGAGAGCCAGGCTCAGAGGTCACAAAATGGATGGTGAGGCTCTCTTGCTTTTGTCCCCACTGGGGACAGGAGCAGGTGTCTCTGGGACTTGTGGGCCAACGGGGGCTTGCAGCCAAGACCAGGGGGACTGCATGGCAATTTGGTTTCCCACAGCAGAGAGCCTCACAAAGGGGAGGCTGACTTGGCAAGGATGCCTCCGTTGGCAGCTCTCCCTGCAGCACATGGGAGGCTGAACTTTAGCTTCAAAGACAGACCCCCAGCAGAGCCACTGTCATTCAGCCTTACTGCTATTTGTCATTATGATCATTATTATTATGCTCACATGAGCCAACTGCTTAGGGGGAGATGTCAGGATGTTTCAAATGGCTATCTGTCTTGTAAAAGTAAGATATGAATGAGCTTTCTCCCAGCCTGCTCACAGCACCAGGGATAAAAGGGGAAGGGGGCAGCTTCTCATCTCCTACCAGGCCAGCGGCCACAGTGGCTGGAAAATTGCTCTGAAGCCACCCACCTTCCCACCCTCTGCCAGGGCTCCATAGTCAAAGGCCTCCCAAAGGGGATAGGGCTTCAGAAGCTTTTTTTGGGGGGGTAATGGTGTACAGTTTCTAGATGCTACTGGCAATAGTAACAATGACTATAAGCAACGTCACCATCACAACACTATGTGCCAGGCTCCTTAGCTCTGTTAGCTCACTTGGCCCTCATGAGACTTTTATGCGGTAGGGGCATCCCATTTCAAAGATGAGGAAATGAGACACAGAGAGGGTAAGTAGCTTGCTTAAGGTCACACAGCAAGTAAGTAGCGGCACTGGGATTTGAACTCTGGTTCTCCGGACAGCTATGGGGCAGGGGGAACTGGCCCCAGCTGAACAGGATCGAAGCTGCCAAGATGACCACTTCACTCACAAACTCTGGCTCTGGACGCTTTGTCATAAAGGACCCACGGGAAGGCAACGTGTGTGCAAGGAGACTCACTCTCCCATTCCTGGCTGTACCTTAACTGGACTCCACTCTTCATTCTCACGTTAGGTTTACTCGCCAACCCCCCAGAACCCACCGTAACAGACGGCCTGACTGCAGAAGGCTCTTCCCAGGCTTCTGTTACACATTCACACTGGCCTTTATGCATAAAACATGCTCGACTCCTTTTACTGTCTCAGGGAAACAAAAATATCTTTTCCTTTGATCAAAAATAAAACTATTTTACTTCAATGAAAAAAATGATGGCCATTTTGAAAAATATCCTAAGTTCCCCAGGATAGAATGTGGGACATATGAGGCCTTCTTTATGTGCCTGGTGGAAAACACGCACGTGTCAAAACAGTACCATTTGGGGGAAAAAAAAAAAAGATAAGGTGGAGTGTCCTCTAGGTGTTCTGTCCTGACAGCTGGGCTGTGAGCTCGAGAACCATCTAGTCCGCTCCCTCCCTCCAGGCCCGACAGACCCTGGCCACACAGCTCCTGGGACTTTGCCGCATCAGGCCGAGGCTGCTTTGCTTGTCTGCCCCACTTCACCCCGGACTCTTCCCCAGCAGGGCTGGGCCACCCTCCTGCGCACCCAGCACTGGAACCCCGGCTGGCAGCTAGCATGGCAAAACCAGCAGGAATGGATCTAACCCAAGCCCAAACTCTGGGCACCACTTATCCCTGAAGTGTGACATCAAAAGGGCCTATAGGATTGCTGGACGGCCAAGGCTGGAGAGAGCCTTACAGATAGATGCTTTATAAAAGTGTCTTCAGGATTCTGGAAAGGCAGCTAAGGTTCAGAGTAGCTAAGTGGCTTGCTCGAAGGTCACTGGGCTGGTTAAGTGTCAAGGTCTCCTGACTGCATCCCCTTCCTGCAGCCCCGGGCTTAGACCAGAGTTTGAGAAGCAGGAAAGCTTTGTGGTGGGTAAGGGTGAGGCACCCCCATCTCTCTGCCAAGAGGTTTCCCAAACACCTTTTGGGTGGTACATCCAAGCCCACGACACCAGTGGCCACCATGTGGCAAGCACATTGTGATGTGAATGTTCTGAACCTGACTTCTGGAGACCAGCACTCACTGCCACATGGGAGCTGTGTGACCTTGAGCAAACTGCTTAGCCTCCCTGAGTTTCCGTTTCCCTAGCTGTGATATTGGAATTCCAGCATCCTCCTGGTCGGAACGTGGCAGGGGATAAAATGGTATTTTGCAAAATAAAATGTGCTTATTGCGGATGAGTTGGATATATGATATGACTCCATGCTGCCTAACATCGGAAGTAAGGACTGGCTCCCAGGCCTGGCTGGCAGGTGGAAATGAATCAAGGCAGTAAAGTATACCTGGCTCACAGGAGGACAAAGGAAACGTCCTGCTATGAGAGATTATATGCACAATATGTATTAAATACCCTGCAACGATTGCTGACACTTAGCAATTCTCATCACCACTGAACTTTCCATTCATTCTTTCAGCAAATATTAGCTTCCTATGTGCTGGACACTGCTAGGCAGGGGGTACATAAATGAATAAAATAGACGTTAAAATCCCCCTCTCAGGCAATTAAATTAATTTTTACCAGAGCAGCAAAACTTCAGGCTTCTCCTTTTTCATTCACATCCCCTCCCCACTTCCCTCCTTCCCTCCCCCCCCCCCCCCCCACTGTTTATGGCTAATTGTACATTTCTTTGGTCTGGGCACTCTGCTAGGCCCAGGGACTGTGACTCTAACTAGGGAGACAGGAAAATGGATAAATAAAACTAAAACGTAAAACTTACAGCAGGGATCTTTGTACACCACATGAGAAATATCTGCAATATTTGAAATCGTTGGACAAAAGTCATGATATAAGTGTAAAGAAAATTGCTACAAGATGAAAATGGAGAGTCTGGAGTCCAAAGTATAATATTTTCTATTCAGACAAAAATTGTGGCTCTATCTAGGATTGGAGAACAGGAAATGATTTCTCTAATGGCAATAAAAGTGCTTTACAATCTACTCATAGTACCCACCTCTTCTACCCTCCTGGTTGTTCACTTTATGAGAACAGAAAGCCAACAGCAGGACCACCTCAGTCCTGCTCCCCCAAAAGGTCAGAAGGCAAATAATTGGTACAGAAGTGGTTTGTAATGATTAATACTGGCTTTACAGACAAAAAGGGAAAAAAGGAAGGAAGGAAGGAAGGAAGGAAGGAAGGAAGGAAGGAAGGAAGGAAGGAAGGAAGGAAAGAGGGAGGGAGAAGCAAAGCCCAGAGCCTGGTAATTACAGACCCCATTCCCAGTTCTATCCCAGACTTTCATGCAGCAGAGAAAGGCCAGAGGCTACACACACACACACACACACACACACACACACACACACACACACAGATATATATATTTAGAGAGAGAGCAAGTAAGCGAGTGTGAGGGTGGGGAGAAAGAGAGAGAGTCTCAAGCAGGCTCCACGTAAGTAGGGCTCAATCTCACGACCCTGAGATCATGACCTGAGCTGAGATCAAGAGTCGGGTGCTTAACGGACTGAGCCACCCAGGTGCCTCTATATGATTTTTAATACATTTTTAAAAAGAGAACTTTCAGGTTCATGGCAAAACTGAGTGGAATGTACGGAGTTCCCATACTCCCTGTCCCCTACGAGTACGATCTCCCCCACTATGGGACATCTCTCACCACAGTGGTAGGTTTGTTACAACTGATAAACTACACTGCTGCCTCCTTATCATCCAGAGCTTATGTTACAGGCTTCACTCTTGGTGGTGTACCTTCCGTGGGTTTTTGAAAATGTACCGTGACACGCATTGACCACTGTGGTATTGTACAGAATTTCACTGCCCCTAACATCCCCTGGTCTGCCCAGTTATCCCTCCTGGTTATCCCTCCCTCTCCACCAACCCATGGCAACCACTAATCTTTTTTATGATCTCCATACATTCTGCTGTTTCCCAGGATGTGCTCTGGGCAGAATCACAGAGCGTTGCTGCCTTTTCTGATTGGCTTCTCTCACTTAGCAATATGCACTTAGAGCTCCTCCAGGTCTTTTCATGGTTTGGCAGCTCATTTCTTTTTAATGTTGAATAGCATTCCATTTTGTGGCTGTGTTACGGTTTATTTGGCCATTCACCTGCTGAAGGACACCTTGGTTGCTTCCAAGTTTGGGCAATTATGAATAAAGCTGCTCTACACATCCATGTGCAGGTTTTTTTAACGGACATAAGTTCTTGATTCATTCGGGCAAACGCTCAGGAGCTTGCTTGGCTGCTGGATCGTATGGTAAAGACTATGTTTAACTTTTGTAAGAAACCGCCACACTGTCTTTGAAAGTGGCTGGGCGCATTCCGAGGGAGCCGCAAATCAAAATCTGAATGAAGTGCCCACCTTTCCAGGCTGCAGAAAGCTGCCCCTGCCCCTGGCATTTCTCTGACTCTGGGATGTGTGCTGTGGAGCAGTGGGACGTGATCTTCCGTGACCCTCGGGGCAGACATGATCACTGAGTCACATGTGGGCAAGTGTTCCCATTTCCAGTCCCTGTGATCCTGCCAAGGAAGCGCCAATCTCCGGCTTGGGCTAATCTCTTTCTAGCTCCTGGGTAACATGGGCCAGTCATGGAAGAAATCAGGGCGGTGACAATAAAATGGGGCTGGGGCAGTGGCCTCCTAATTTGATTTGGCTACCCAACCTCTTTAGCACGACTTTTACCATCCCTTGTTACGCTGAAGAAATCAAACACCTCTTTAGACACTCTCCTCCCACCCTGATGTTTCCAAGAACCTCCTCAACAGCAAGATACACTGGGATACTAACAGGAGCAGAGGTCAAATGTGAATCCAAGCTACCCCTCAGTGCAGTCCTTGGGCTGCATTGTGCAGGGCACCACTTCTGTTTACCACTGGGGAACCCGAGGCACAAGCAAGCACCAGTGCAGTAATGCACAGTGGGAACGCAGCAGAGCCAGGACTCAACTTGGAGCCCACCATGTCAGTGGGAGCTGGCCAAGGACATCTGAGAGACTGCCTCTGACCTTGAGACTTTTCACTCCTCCTTCCTGTTCTGCTTGGTGAGAGAGATGATGATGTTGATTGTGAATATATAAAATATGTCTTGGTTTACAACATAATTTGCCTAGCCTAAATGTAGGACTCTATATGGGTTTAGGACGAGTCCATCTCTAACATTTGGAGCGGGGGGGGGGGGGGGGGGGGCAGGGGGCATTGGAACAGAGACAGGCCCAAATACCAGATGTCTAAATACACATTATAGATCAACCTAGTGAACTGTTAAACGTTCTCTCCTACTACCTCAACCTTCCCATACAAGTCAGCTCATGTGGCCAGAACAGAATTCCACAGACTGAGTGGCTTAAACCATATCCAATCTTGTTCTCATAGGCCCAGAGGCAAGAATGGATCTTAGGAAGAGGCCCACGTAGGTCATGGAAGGAAATTCTCAGGCCCGGGGACTTTGTCGCTCTCACCCTATAAGGTGAGCTAAGGCTGGCAGAGGGCCAGGAGAGAACCCTCTAAAGTTGGGAGCAGGAAACTACAACCTGCAGGCCAAATCCAACCTGTCTCCTATTTGTGTTCGACCTGCTTGTGAGCAAATAAATATAAAATGAAAAAATGTAAAAGAGACTATCAGCCTTTTGGCAAAAACAGTTGCTCGATTTTGTCCTTGGTTAAAATCTAAAATTTAAATTAGCTCAACCCTTAAATATTTACTCTCTAGCCCTTAGCAGAAGGAGTCTGCTGATCCCAGGTCTAAAACACAGGGCAGGGTCCCCTCTTGTCTGGGTCCTCGGCACCTTTGAGATTTGCCCTTTTTGGGGTGCCGTGTTGAGGCGCCATCCACTGACCAACATAGAGTTCCCAAACCAGCTGCCTCTGAAACTGGCCTCAGGGGCCCCTCCCATCCTGTGTGCCCTCCTGTGGGGTGACTAGACCACTCTTCCCACCACTATATAGCATTTCTATCACCTTCCTTAGAATCTGGGCTGGCTCTGGGACTTGCTTTGACCTACAGAATGTGGTAGAAGGGACCCAGTTAAACTCCAGGTGAAGCTGAAGGGGACTTGTGGCTTCCGTGTTTGCCCTCTTGGGAGGCAGCCACTGTGCCAAAAAGCTGCATAAACCACTGAGTGGTGACAGACACCATGGAAAGACAGACCACACAGAGGAGAACCCCTGGGGCCTTGGCCAACAGCCAACCGCCCAAGGCCATCTTGGATGCTGCAGCGCAGCAGAGCCATGGCAGCCAGTGCCAAGCCCTGCCGAGTCCTGCCCCACGGAATCGTAGCATTAACACGGGTGTTGTTTTAACCCATTAAGTGTGGGGGCAGTTTCAGAGCAACACATAACCGAAGCAAGTGACAAACAGGTACGGAGTGCTTCCTCGGAGGCAGCCAGGGCAAAACTCACCTCATCCTCAAAGCCATGCTTTGAGGTGGTACTGTGACTACCCCATTTAACGGATGTCACCCCAGGCTCCTAAAGGAACAGAACTACAGCCAGAGTTCACTACGCAATGATGAAGAAAAAGCTAGTGGAAATCAAATAGGAAGCTTCCCTCAGGGGTGGACATTAAGCACACACAAGGCCAACAGAGAGGGAGATGGGATCTGCACAGAATCATGTGATGCACCGTCATCTGCCCACTAGTCCCCCTTCTAGTGGTTCTCGGACTCAGTCACTGCACCCTGGTCACCGGTCACTCTCAGGCTGGTGGGTGCAGGTGGCTGGTTCCGGGGAAGCAGACAAGATCCACTGCACGGCGCCCACGTGGGATCCTCCTCAGCTCAGGCCCCCTCTGCCAAACAGGGAGCCGTTCCAAACGTCCACTGTGCATGTGAACAAAATGACTACGTATGTGCAGTGAAGGCATGACCTAGGGGTTAGGAACAGAGCTTGTGCCCGTGGGAGTTTTATTAGCTGGAATACAAGATTTTCCAGAACTGGGAGCTCTTGTAGCCTGGTGGTCCTTCCAGATGTGTTTGGTAGCAGGACAGTAAGTGATAGCCTGAGCAGGAGGTCCTGGCTGCTGATGACATGAGGGCAGCAGACCCATACTTTGGGGCTTAGGGGCCCTGTCCTGCCACTTGCTATCTGTGAGCCTTGGACAGGTCACCTGTCTTCTCCATGGCTCCTCTGCCTTTGTCTATAGACCTGGGATAATGCCACCCACCTCAGAGGACTACTGTGAGGTTTCAACGAGATGACAGATACAGGCACGTAGTACCTGCTAGGAAAAGAGCAAGTGCTGGTCATCGCTCTCAAGATACACTCCCCAGTAAAAGGTGAAGTAAGATTCCCGAAATCTGACCCGTTTTTACAGGATTTAAACAAATCCCTGAACATAAGGCCAAGTGTAGCGACAGCACGCCAGGAGGAAATGCTCAGTGTTCACAGGGCTCTGCAAACCAGGGATGGTGGCAGGAGGGGGCTTGGTGGCAGATAAGGGGTGAGGTGCTCTCGGGGTACCCCAAGTGACATCTGCTGTCCACCCCCCTCGGGATAGCAGCCACCGCAGCGAGATGTGGACCAGCCATGGGTTCAAAGCCCACATCTGCCCTGAACTGGGGCCGTGAGAAAAAGGACCGATCTCTGCACCCTGGGTGGGTCATCTGGAACCCAGAGCCCCCGACGCCAGCTCTGTAGCGCTGACCCAGTGATTAACCCACCCACAGGGGGCTGGTTAGCTCTGGAGAACGGGCTGGAGGGAAGTCAGGAAGCAGGATGGGCTCCCAGGTGCCCCACGGGCCACAGTGTCCCGGGGGAGGGGGGCGATGCTCCAGAGAACAGGGCGACGCTGATAAAACCCAAGGCCCAGCGAACTAAGAGCCGGGGCCGATCATGACCCGGAGGAGTAACGTGACCAGCGGAATTCCTAGACAAGATCTGGGAGAGTCACACGGTTTGAGGAGGAAGCCAAGGGGAAGTCGGGCCTTGGCTCTTTAAACATTTCTTGCAGGAAAGGCAGCGGCTTCATTTTCTCTTGCAAAGCCAGAGGCATGGGACCGCGACCCCACACGGAGGGACGAGGGACGTGGCCTCTGAAAGGAAGCGAGCCACCTTCGGCTCACGCTCTTCTCCTCTAATCAAGTGCTCTCCGCTCTGCCGGCGCCGGCTGGGTGGGGGGCCGGGGGGGGCCCAGTGCTGCTGATCCCGGAGGAGCCCCGGCAGGTGCCGACTGGCCGCTCCCCGCCCGTCTTCCCCTTCCTCTCAGCTGCGCAAGGGCTAATTTACTGCCTGGCTGCCTGCGCCTCGTCCATTCTTTTCTCATTTAACTTTCGGATCCTCTTTTATTCTCCATCCTTCTCTACAACCAGAGGCCAGGAAACGTCTCCGGGGGTGTCAATATTCCAGCACTTTGGGCTGTAGGTGGGGGGGAACCCAGGTTGATGTCCCACAACTTCAGACACTCGGGTCCCCCAGCACGCCAGCTCCTGTGGGTCGGTGGCGTGAGGCAGGTGGCTGTCCCCTCGTGCCACCGGCCTCGCCCTGATGGCAGCCTTGGGGATCATCCGTCTCATCCCTGCCACGGAGCTCCTGACCTCTCAATTCCGGGCCTTCAGCTCTGCTCTGCTGCCAGGCCCCTCCCTCCACAGCCGCTCCACGAACGTGGCTTGCTGCACCTGTTCCTCCGGGGTCCCCTCCGCCCGCCCGGCTCTGCTCCAGCCCCGGGCTGGGGGCTCTGTGGTGGGGAGAAGACAAAGATTCTGTGTGGGGGGCCGAGGGGGCTAGATAAATACACCCGTGAGCTCAGGATGACATGCTCTTTCAGAGGGTGAGGAGCACCGTGGAAGGACAGCAGGAGGGGGGGTCAGGAGTGGGGGGGGGGCTGGGGGTCTGTAGGTTTGAACAGGGTCACCAGGAAAAATGGCCTCCTGGAGGTGACACCGGAACCGAGGCACAGGTGGGGGCCCCACTGCCGGGGAAGGGTATCTCAGGTAGAGGGGAATGAGAAGAGCAAAAGCCCTGAGGATGGCAGGCTGACAAACTGGGGAGTGATAAAGAAGCCAGTGCAGGGGGTCTGGACGGACAGGGGTGAGGGGTGGAGGGCGAGGTGAGAGATGAGGTTGGGGGGGGGCAGACAGCAAAGGGTCTCAGGCCACTGTGAGGACCCCAGCTTCTCCAAGATGCCTAACTCAGAAGTGAACCCCCTCCGGAGCCCTTGCAGCAATGTCCTGCCCTCTGTCGCTCCCCTCCCCTTTTCCTTCTCCCCTCTCCTTATGGCACCTCGATGCTCTTTAGGACCAGCTCCTCAGTTCCCCTATTCTGACAGACAATCAGCACCAACTGCCCCCCACCTCTGGCCTTGCTTACCTGCTCCTACTGCTTGCTCAGTCACTCCCAGGAGCCTGAGGCAGGGGTCTGGCCTCCCCCAATGGGCCCTGCCCAGAGCCCTATGCCCCTGCAGGGGAGCCCTGTGTCTGCTGGGGAGTCACTGTATGGCTGTGGGTCGCTGGCTGTCTCCACCAAGCAGAGCAGCACACCGCCCACCTGCAGACCCTGCCCTGTCCTTCTGGGCCCACCTGTGGAAAATGCAAGCCAGCCAGTGAGGATGGTTTCAGGTTCCCTCCTTCCTCCTACTTCCCTATCCCGTTCCCCCCTTGCCCGTGGTATCCCCTGTCTCTCCCTCTCTTTCCGGTATCTTCTCTTTCCCTCTCTCTGAGCATTTTCCCTTTGGCCTGGAAACATATTCAAGTTCTCCCAGCCTTACTGGTGCTTCCTTCATCTTGCTTCCCTAGGAGTGCCCGTCCACCTTCCCCCGTCCATTTACCATCTGGTTCCTAAGACATGGTTCCTGCCTGGCTGCTGACACTCACACTCAACTCCATGCCATGCAGCTTCTGCTGCATCGTTACCACATGCTCTTAGGGATGGCTGGTTCCCCGTGGCCAGATCCCCCCTCCCACCCCCAACACCCACCCGCAGCTCTCCTTGACCTCCACGGTCCTCGGCCATCTCTGAGTTCACGAGCACTCACCTTCCTTGATATCCAACATTCTATGGCTCCCTAGTTCTTCTACCTCTCTGGATACCCCTTGGTCTTTTCTTCTTCCTTCCATTCCTAAAATATGGCTCCCCCCCAAAATATGACCCTTGGCCCCCTCCAGAAAAGGTCACAGCTCATGGCCCAGTAGTTCAATCTTACCAAGAATATACACTTCTCTTAATATATATTAGGCCCAACTTTGAACTTTGGTGGTGGTAATAGGCAAGATTGGGCTTGGCTGGCCTTCCCATAGGAATGGAAGGAGAAGCCACTGGCCCCCTAGGATGGGTCTCCAGCTCTCTGAACCCATCCAGCTCCCCCCACCCACAGGAGTCTGCACATCTGCTTATGGTCAGCTGACTGTGGGGACAGCACGTGTGCCCACAGACTGTTCCCTCAGCCGTGTTGCAGCGTGTTGTTCTACTATCTCATCCACATCTCTCAATCTATGTCTCTCCTGGGTGGCAGTGGCCTATTTCAAACTGCTCCCAGTCCCGGGCCCCCTCACAGGTCCCTGCTGGGCTCTGTTCTCATGCCAGGCCTGCCAGGCACTTAGTAGGTGCTCTGACTACCTGGCTGACTGCTGCCATGTGTGGGAGAGGAGCTTGGGTGTTAGTGGTTCGCCCGGGGATTCTAAGTGGTGTGCACAGTAGTACCAGTGGGAATACAGTCCCGAGTCATTGATTGTGGTATTGATCCTTGTGACTCAGGTCCCTGATACAGTGGAGATGGATGAGTATCCATCTTCTCCTAAAAGAGGTCACACATGCTGTATAACATCTCAGTGCTCACTGTGAACTGCTTGTTTGCTTGGGGAGTGTTCTCTTCCCTCTGAAGATGGGGCAATAGGTTCCAAGAATACATGTATTTGCTCTAGGGTCAGAATATCTCAGGTCCAAATCCCACCTCTGCCTGTTACCAGCTGTGTGACCGTGGGTGAGTCACTTAACCTCTGCTCATGTATAAAATGTGACAAACCAGATGTGTCCCGGGGTCTTTGTGCAGGGGCAGTCTCTCCATCATGGGTCCTATCCTTTGGTGTGGTCTGACATGCCCCCTGCCATAGCAAGGATTCTTCGTGGCACATTTTCAAACGACTTTGCTCCCACCACGGCAGGAGGTACTCAGAGGTGCACCAGCCAGGAGTAAACCCATCCCCTCCTGCTGCTCTTCTTCTCCCGGGAAAAAGTGGGCAATGCAAGTATTCAGAGCCTGATTCTTAGCTGCCAGGAGGTGGACTCCACATGCCCCAAATCACGTTCTGTTGGGGGATTAAACTCAGATGAAGCTTCTGTTTGTCCCTCCCAGGGACTTACACCGACCGCTAAGAATTCTTCTTTCTATGTCAAAGCAAAGAGGACCTGTAAGGTCAGATCCAGGACTTCTCTTCTGATTAGTGTCCCCCTTGTGGGTATCCAACTCAACTCCAAAAGTCCCATCTGTTAAGTGACATTTTCTGCTTTAGCTCATCTTCACTGGTTAAGGAGATGCCACAATATTAATCCATTTCAAGGGGTTTAAACAAACAGCCATAAATATTTAAGTCTCTGCTTTGCCTATTAAGGAAAATGCCAGCTAGGATAATTATTTTTGCCTCTGCCTGACAGAAAGATTTACACAGAGGACAGGATTATATTAACCCCTGAGCAAATTCAGAAACTTTGAACCTAGATGGGCTTCCTCTTCACAGCAATTATTCCCATGGTCAAATATGCCATATTCCTGGATCCGTATGGGGAAATGCCAACAAAAGGTGAAACCACTTGAACTGAGATTATTGTTTCAGGTAAAACAATGTGAATTACTGATTGAGCTCCCAAAGTGGTGCAGCTTATTTTACAATGAAAGTCAACCAGAATCTAACAGGTATTTTGGTTTCTGTTTGCATGTCATGTCTTCCACACTGTAAACTATGTCAAGGGCAGGGCCCTGTTGTAGATGCTGTCCCAGTGGCACCCTGTTTGGCACACTAAGTGTGCGGCACGGTACATTCTCTGAACATGTGAGTCACTTAGGATCTGAGCAGGGGTTCTGTGCAGTGGGCAGTCCACGGGTCTGCAGGTGGCCTGAGCCTGGCAGTGAAGCCTGGTCCTGGCACTTCTCAGCAACGTGGCCTTAGACCATTACCTAACTGCTGTGGGCACCTCTTCTGAATCATGCTGTGGGGACTATTTGAGGGAGGGTTGTAGTAGAAGATTGCAAGAGGCCCACAATGCAATGTGGCAAATGGGTCGAGTAATAACCATGGCAGGACCAACGTGCCTGGTGTCAGATGATCCTCCAAACTACATACAGTAACTTCATGAAGAAAACATTATCATCCCCACTCTACAGGGGAAGAAACTGAGGCAAAGGATGTTTCAGTAACCCACCCAGGGGGTAGAAGCACAAATATGATGACTACAGTTCTAGAAAGTGCCCAGATGAGAAAGCCAATCTCAAAAGGTTATATACTGTATGACTCTGTCATATGCTATTCTTGAAATGACAAAGTTATAGGATGGAAAAGAGGTGAGTGGTTGGCTGGTGGGGGAGGGGAAGGATGGGGACAAGAGGGGTGATGGGGAGAGGTGGGTGTGACTCTAAAAGGCCAGGAGGAGGGATGAACTATACTCTTTCTGAACTACACTGTTGGAGAAGCAAGTCTACCCGTGTGTGATCAAGTTGCACACAAGTAAATAAACATACAAATCAGTACAAGTTAAAAAAAAATGCCCCAAAGTTGCCAAGATACATTAGAAGTGTGTTTCAGTGTCCTTAGAGGAAGGAGGTGGGAGTTTATCAAATATAGTTAGATGGGACACCATCTTGAGCGTGGTAGGACGTCCCCAGAGGTTTGTGCATTCTAGTCTGGGAATCTGTGTATATTGGTAATTTTATTTGGTAAAAGGCACTCTGCAGATGTGATTAAGGATTCTGGGACAGAGGGATGAGCCTGGGTTATCTGGGTGGGCCCCCTGTAATCACGATGGTCCTATGAGAGGGAGGCTGTAAGGCTGGGGTCACAAAAGACGGAGATGGTAACACGTGACACCACGGACTGTGGCCACGCAGAGGCTAGAAAGGGCAAGGCAGTGGGACTCCCCCAGAGCTTCTGGTGGGAGTGCAGCCATGCCGACAACTTGTCTTTGACCCAGTGAAATGGATTTTGGACTTCTGACCCCCAGAGCCATATGATAATAAATTTGTATTGTTTTAATCCACTAAGTGCATAGTGATTTGTTGTAGTGGCAACAGGAACCTGATACAATGAAGAACATTAGGAGGGAAAAAAAGACAACAAATGTCAATTATTTGGAACATTTCATCTACGTGGAATGCCGTCTCCCTGGTGATGTCAGATGGTTGAAGTGTTACTGAGCACAGGAGGCTATTAGTTTGATCGCAGAGGATGGGTCTTAATGGAGATGAAGTTCAAACCACCTTTATTCCTAAAAACACTGCCTTCCCTGTCACCACATTTTTATAGCATCTGGTGGGTGTTAAATGGAGCATGCACAGCTCATAATCACAGCCTGTTTAATACATGTTAGCCTGTAGAAGGTGTCAGAATAAATACTGCATCAGGAAGTTGTATTGGTACTGTATGATCACCTTATTCTTCGTGTTTGAGAAATAGGACTATTTAAGCTCCCATTATGCCTGGAGACAGTGATGTGTGAGTTCTTTGGAGGGCAAGCCCCATGAAGTTATGTATCAAGATAACATGTCACCTTTGGCTATGTCACTGAGAATTTAAGTTTCTAAGTAAATGTTTGAAGTCTGTCTTTCCACACTGGGCATACGACAAACAAAACAAGGAAGCTCTTCATGCTGGAAAAAAGAAATTCAGCTTCCCTTTTGGAACTCTGGCTATCACGGAGGGTCTACTAGGTGCAAAAACACTTTATTTGGCATTTCTGTCCTCATAGGAATTCTACAAGGAGGCTACGCTTATCTCTAACTTGCCACTGCAGAAACAGGGAGGCAGAGGCCAAGTAACTTACTGAGTTCCCACAGCCTGTGAAGAATGGAACAACAGGTGAAAAAAATACCACACAAGCTGCCAACAGCTGACACGAGAGCTCTCCCGAAGAGGGAAGGTTGGGCTAACTTTGCATCTGTTACCTTCTACCATGATGGAGCTCAGCTGAGAAGAAACCGTTTCTTCCACTGGGCTGTGTGTGGATGGGAAGTTGGCTACACAGTGATCCAGGGTTATAACCCACCTGGTCATTGGCATGTAGGAAGGTTCACAATAGGACGGAAATTACTCAGAATGTGTCACAACAAGGGCTCCTGGGGGGTTCAGTCAGGTATCTACCTCTTGATTTTGGCTCAGGTCATGACCTCTGGGTTGTGGGATCGAGCCCCGTGTTGGGCTCTACGTGGAGTCTGCTTGAGAGTCTCTCTCTCTTCTCTCTTTGCCTCTCCCCACTGCTTGCTCACTCACTCTCTCAAATAAATAAACAAAGCTTAAAAAAAAAGAATGTGTCATAACAAAGATTAAGCAGTATAGCCACTGCTGTAATCACACATCTTGGAACCACACTGTTTATAACCAAACTGAAATGTTCTGTCTAGATTAAACACCATGACCCACTCAATGGGTGAGGTAGGGCACTAATCACTCTAATTTTACTAAAAAGTCATCATTGGAATCACCTTTTGATCCAGTTTTCCCATGCGGAGCATTTTTACAACCAAGATCTCTACTTTCTCTGCCCAACGGTGTAGCTTAAATTGTTTTGACCATGACTGTGTAAGAAACACATTCCACCATACAACCAGCTTACACATAACAAAACAAAGTTCCGTGAAATAAGACATATCCTTACTATGCAGTGAGCTCTCACACTTGTTTTCTATTTTGCTTTATTTAGCCTAGTTTGCCCATTTTGTGGTCACTGACTTAGTTATTCACTAATGATTCCATACCCCAATTAGGAGGTTGTATGTGTGATTTGAAAGGTCTGGTCTAGAAAACAAGGAGAATCGGGGGGCCCTACCTCCGGGGCAATGTAATCTGGAGTCCCGCAGAAGGTCCTGGTTGTGACTCCATCCATCATGTGTTCCTTGCACATCCCAAAATCAGCAATCTTGATATGCCCTTCCGAATCCAGCATGACATTGTCTAACTTCAGATCCCTGCAAGGAAGCAGGAGAGCATCAGAGTCCATCCCATGACATCACAGTCTGCTCCAGAGCTAGTGAGACAGAAGGCTATGTGACTAGCTGCCATTGCAATGGTGTATTAACTATGAGTCCTGGGAGAGCGGGGACCAGGGATTACTGGGTTTTGTTTTTTTACATCTCCAGAGTCTACTGTAGTGCCTAGGATACAGTAGGTACTTAATAAATGCACACTGAATTAATGATTAAATGGTTGGACTAGCAATCACCGCCTTGGCTGAGCATGTGAATCACCAGATTCCAATTTAGCAGGTCTGGGGCAGATCCCACTCATTTGATTTGCTACTGTCCCATACAGAGGGCCTGGCCTACAACCAGGTTTGCCCAATCACAGGTTCAGAACTACCTCATGGGCTCACGCACGTGTGGCTATTGCATTCTGCCCTAGTGCCATACGTCCTTGTACTCTTCAAAGAATACTAGAAGACATTCTCCTTTTTTTGGCATCAGACTTGTGCTGTTGCTCACCACCTGAAGAATTTAATTCAACAGTTTTTCCTCTGCTTCTCCCCTACACCCTGTATTCTTCTCCTGCTGAGCATCTAGAACAGAAATTCGGTTTCCATTGCTCCCTGATCTCCATTCCAAAAATAAAAAGGGGGGCAGAGGAAGGAGCTGTCAGTGGAGAGAAAAGCCACGTTTTCTTGTGGGAAGCAGAAATAAGATGCAACATCTTTTGAGGTCTGGAGATCAGAAAATGGCTCTGATTTGCCTGGAGGCTGTAGGCAAAGGTGGGTCCCAGCAGGTCTCTGTGACCTTGAGGGTTATCAAGTCTGTGTCTTAGGTCCCCATCACAGAATTATTTATGTGCACACGGAGGACCAGAGGTCCAGGAAGACTCTCAGCTGCACTGCTGGCAGCAGAGCTTCCATACGCACCTGTAAATGATTCCTCTTTTATGAAGAAAGAACAATCCAATGGAAATCTCTGCCGCATAAAATCTGCAAAAGAAAATGCTCATCAGGTCTCTGGCTTGCTCTGTGGATTTCTGAACATTTTGTACCTTCTAGTTTGGGCATCAGTGAGGCAAAAAAATGTAAGATCCCGCGACTATCAGAGATCAACATCACCCTACATGTGACAAACCCTTCATCCTTCCCTCTGCCATTTTATCACTCTCACCTCCCCAAGGAATTTTACAGCTAATACGTCAAAGAGACAGGCTTATTACCTGTCCAGAAACAAGCACTTCTTGTTTGAGGCCGGTGGACAGTTAATTTACTGCTTACAAGAAGTTCCTAATGCAATCTTTGAAAAAGTGGCTGCTAGACTCTTCTGTGTCAGGACTGGGGAAGAGTGGAGAAAATGTGCATTTCCCTATTCACGGACAGAATGCGTTAGTGTGTAAAAATGCAGTGATTCCCTAGAAGACAAAGTAGAGTGTGTGATGCACTCTGTAGCTGCTGTACTCACCCCCCCACCCGTCCCCGCCCCAAGTGCTGGGATAAATGGGACACACACCATGATTCATACTTGAGTTTACCCTTTTAAATAATTCATAATAAACTCAGAGTAAATGCTGAAAGAGGTTTTAAAATTTGCATAGCATTTAGGAATCTCTGAAGTCTGAGGAGCCACAAGGCTGTGTCTGCAAACATCACACCCGGGAGGTTTAAAATCGGCACAATGTCTACACAGGTAGAGGGCAACCTCTGGTGATAAGGACCAAACTCTTACTGGGCGGGGGGCACCCCTGAAGGCTGGCAAGAGAGGGAAGGGGTGGTGGAGGGAAGAGAGGGGATTACAGGCAACTTTTACGTGATTTTTCGTGCTTTTCTGTATTTTTAAAATAAACATTTTCTAGCAACACAAATACAACCAAAGGGCACTGGATGAGACACCTTGACATTACCTCACAACAAGGTGGCTATTCGGCTACTTGCTCTTTGCAGCTCCATCAAGCTGGGCTTTACAACCCAAGCATTCTAATGCTTTATAACTGAGTAAGACAGGGGGAAAAGGCATTTCTGAAGACTGAAAAATAAAAATAGAAATGGAGGGGTGCTCAGTGGTTGAGCATCTGCCTTTAGCTCAGGGTGTGATCCTGGGGTCCTGGGATCGAGTCTCACATCAGGCTCCCGGCAGGGAGCCTGCTTCTCCCTCGGCCTGTGTCTCTGCCTCTATCTGTGTTCCTCATGAATAAATAAATTTTTAAAAACTTAGAAAAAAAAAGAAAAAAAATCCCCTTCAACACCAAAAATCTGATTGGCATTTGTGTATTTGATTAATAAAGAAATCTGAGAATGAAAAAAAAAAAATCCCTCTTTGCATATTTTAAGTTTGCTACCAAAGAATTCCCTCTTCTGCCTTCACTCAATCTTCACTCAATCTAAGACACACCAAGCCACACAGGGCAACAGTTTTTTAGATTTATCTTTTAGACCGAAACACCGGCCAGAATTCAATGAACATTTGCTAACTTGATTAATCAGGGTATATGCCCACTCTGCATCCTCCCTGGGGGAAACGAAATAGCTGTTTGTATACATTTGCTCCTGCTGCCTGTCCTGTGACCTTCTAGCCCCTGGAAAACAGGATGATTTTTCTGATACCAAAGTCCCCCCTTAGATGGACCATTTTCTCTGTTCCCCCGGAGCCCATGTCTCTGCCCTGTGCTGCTGACTCTTACATCCTAATCAAACCCTCCCAACTGAGCTGATGATTCCCCACCCAAAGCATCTCTCCTGGGTGGCTGCCCCCAACCCTAAAATGAGGTATCACCTGAAAAGGTTTCTTGTTCTACACCAAGTTCTGCTTTTCTTCCTCCAGGATGTTTCTCAAAGACCCTTCCTCCTCTTTGGCTCCAAGGTCAAGGTCTAATTAAAGTTCCATTCTTTCTCCTCTACATAGATTTTTCACCAACCCCTGTGCACCAGTCCCCACTCTCCCTTCCTCCTTCCCCTCTTGGTCATAAAGCTCTCTGAAAACTTAGCCTGATAGTGTCAAGCCCCCCACAGCCTTCCATGGTCCTCAGCCAGGTCCTCCATCAGGCTCATCACCTGGAGCTCCCCTCACCCCCAATCTCAAACCACCTTCCGCCCTGCTGGCTTGGGCATTGCCTGAGGATGTGCAACCCTCACTCCCCTCTTTATCAGGGCTTGCGCGGTGCCACCTCTAAAATTACGGCTACATGCTACAATTGTCTAGTGACCTCTTCTACTCCAGGGCAGAGGGTGAGCTCCTACAGGGCAGAGAGCCTTTCACACTCCTAATGCGTGGTGTGTTGTGGGTGTGCAACAATGATTTGTTGTATCATGAGTGGCTGACTCAATCAGTGAGGGAACTGGGTGAGAGGGGGATACACCAGCATCTACAACTTACTGGAAGTAGAACAAACCTCTCCTTGGGATGGGTGTAGATGGACCCAACCAGTAAGTCTGCCCCCTGGGAGGTTACAGGTCTCAGGTCCGAGGATGGTGAAGCTCTACGTCCATACTTCACCCAGAAGTTTCTATGTGATGTCTAAATTAAAGGCCTTAAAAAAAAATAGTACATGGGATCCCTGGGTGGTGCAGCGGTTTGGCGCCTGCCTTTGGCCCAGGGCGCGATCCTGGAGACCCGGGATCGAATCCCACGTCGGGCTCCCGGTGCATGGAGCCTGCTTCTCCCTCTGCCTGTGTCTCTGCCTCTCTCTCTCTCTCTATCATAAATAAATTTAAAAAAATAAAAAAAAATAGTACTCACACTGCTTGTGGTTCCTTAAATTTTCCTACTTGCTGAATGTGGTACATGAGGTCCCCACCGTTGACGTATTCCATGACGAAGTACAGTCGATCCTGAAGATGAAGGTTCAACACGTGAGCAGGGCTTGGTCACCGGCAGAGAGGCTTCCATTACTTTCTAGGTTGTGCTTTGCTTTCTCATTAGTTAGTAAACCTTGGGCTTCGCTGGCAGATCTGCTCAGTGGAGCCCTTCAAATTTTTTCTTCCCAAATAAAAAATAAGTAACAGACCCTGCCACATGAGGGCCTCGGGAAGTATAAAGCCATTAATGTAACTCTGAAATAATGGCGCTCTGTCAACATGCCTGTCCCCATCTGGTTCCGCATGCTTCCTATTACAGTAACAGCCTCAAACCCTCTTCCCTTCTCTCCTGCACACAGAAGACATGTCTAAGTTAGGCATGGTGTGAAGAATCCAAGTGGGCCAATTATTTACTTTTAACTGGTGTTTCTGGTTTGCAGTGTCTGGGAGGCAAACCACAGCGCTGTAGTCGTGTGTTTCACTGGAAGCTTCTGAAAACCAATCTCATGAGTTAGGCTGGGCTCATAAATTATAAATGCCCAACGATATTTACTGTGGGGGAGGGGACTATACATGGCGAGGCTAATCAGATGTGCTGTTGCATCCATAATAGGCCCAAATATTGTTCTTTATCTTCTCTGTCACTGGTGTGTTAATTGTCTGCCCCACGGAGGGTGTACATCATCGACCCCAGTAAGTGTGCATGTTTATGAGGACATCACAGTGGGGCAGATAGGGGAAAATGGGGTTGAACAGCGAAATAGCTAACAGCACAGCACACCCAGGGGAAAGCCGACCTCTGCTCGCTTCTAGACATTTTGCTGAAGTTATTAAACATTAAAGTGTTGCACAGGGAGGGAAAAAATGATGAAGCTGGTGCTAGCAGCCAGGAAATAGCTCCGGGAGCTTCCATCTCTAGCTTTCCTGTTATGAATTTTAATTCCATCTTTATTTCCACGTTTTGTTGTTTTCTGGAGCTTCGTCAGTGTAACCAGGGTGATAGGATCCGGGCTAGGACTCGCAGACATGGGTCCCTCTCTGGCATATTGCTCTTCCCTCTTCGTCCCTACTTTGGTGCTGTCGGGAGGAGGGGGCTGTCCGTGCCACCAGTGCCAGGCTGACACACAGTGGCTGGCACCTGACTCTGCAGCCCTTCGCCTGCCCTGACACTGTGTGGTTACACTGTCATTTTGAGATTCTAAAATCCAAGAGCACTGAGGGGTCCCTCCCAAGACATTTTAAAGAGAGACGTAAAACAGAGAGTCACTTTCCGGCCAACAGAAAGTTGAAGATATTATAATCATAACAATACTAATTATAGCTACTGATTATTGAGTCATCTCTTTAAAAAGGGCAGGCGTTGAGGAAATGGAAAGCCTGTCTTGGGGCAAGACTGATGATGGTGCCCTCGAAATATTCATGTTTCTTGCAGGCTGCCTGCAAGCTCCATGCCACTGCCCTGGCCCCACTACAGGTTCATCAGTGCTTTGGAACTCTTTTGTCCTTTTTTTTATTTATACTGTAAGACAGGGCTCGGCAAACTTTCTGTAAAGGGCTACACAGGAAAGACCATGGGCTTTGTGCATCTCTTGCAACTATTCAACTCTGCCTTTGCAGCCTAAGAGCCACTGTGGACGATGGAGAATGAAGGAGCGTGGCTGTGTTCCAAGAAAATGATTCATGGACACTGAAATGTGAATTTCGTCTAATTTACACGTCACAAAATAGCATTCTTTTTTTTTTTTCCCCTCCAACTTTTCTCAGAGCTCATGGGCTGTACAAAACAGACCAGACTGCCAAGCCTGCTGTGTGCCATCAACAAGAACACATTCTTTTATGAGATCAAGTTTCCTCATGTTCCAATGCAATGCTTGGCAACTGGATCAGTAGTCTTAAAAAGCCAGGACTGTGGGTTATTTTATTGGTTTTGTATTCTTAAGTCTTAGCACACTGCTTGGTATAAAGAAAACCTTTGATCCAAATGTTTGCTGAATCAAAGAGAATTAGTGCCAAGCTTGTAAGTAGGGCACATCCCAGAGAGGGGACTCCCCAAATTTACCAGTGGCATAAGAGTGAGAGGCTGTTCTCAGGTTATGTCTTTCTCGAGCCTTCTCCACTGGAGGAAGGTTAATTCAGATGCTTAGAACACTGGGTCAAGGGTGGCCCTGGAGAGCCCCCCCCACACCTTGCCACAGATAGCCCCCCCCCCCCCCCCCAGGGTCCTTACCACTGTCTGGAAGCAGGAGTGTAGCTGTGTCAGGAATGGGGGCTTGTCAAGCAGGGCCAGGACTCGCTTCTCCACCATGGTGCACTCCACGTCGTCATCTTGAATCACCACGTCCTTCTTCAGGATTTTGATAGCATACAGTTCCTCTGTGCCCTTCCTGTCAGCAAGCATTACCTGGGAGCAGACGAAAGGCAACCTGAAAGCTTCGAAGTGTATGTCTGGTAATGGGAGTGGGGAGGAACCTGGTCAGGTGGCTGTTCACCTTGTGCCAATTTATAAATGCGTGATATAAACATTCGCAAAGTTCCACTTTATGTGCAAATTTTGAAAGATCGCATGTCAGTGCAGATTAAATTCTTCCAGTATTGGTTAATTGAGGAGCTGTCAAGATTTGTACACAGCGTAGGCTATGGTTGCATGATGGAGCTTTTGTGGCTGCGGAAAGGAATATACCTGGTCCTCGGCATTCGCCTTGAAGTGTGCACATTTTTCAGGAGCATCCTTTAGGCAAAAATGTGACTGACCTTTTTATAAGCTTCTCACGAGTCAGGAGCCAAGACAAACAAAAAGGCAGGATGGACATCACTTCCTGGATCTATCATGAGATTTGGGGCCAGAGAAGCCAAATGTAGACATATAGGTTGATCATTGAAGAAACCCAGTTCAGTGCCTCTTAATCATTACGTTTGCTTACTACAAATCACCTTGTAATTTTTAGTTGCGAAGATTATTTATTCAACCAGCATGTTGGAGCACCTGCTCTGTTCTCAACCCCGAAATGGTGATGCAGAGTGAACCCTCTGTAGCTTTCTGGGTATGGTTGCTTTTAATGAAATGAAGCGGTGGGTGGGTCGGGGTAGGCAGGGGAACATCTCAGAAATGAGTACAGAGCAGGCAAATCTCAAGGATGGTTCTGGAAACCCTAGGGAGCATGGAACTGATCCTAGCATTCTCTGGAAGAGCCCCTCCATCTCCCCGACAACTGTCCTCTTACCTTTCCAAAACTTCCCTTCCCCAGCACCATGAGGAAATTGAAGTCTGTGAGTTTCACTCTGTCCAGGTTGTTGGAAGGTTGTCTCCTGTCTTCTGAAGGACTGATTACTTTGTTACCAGCGGGGCCAAGCTTGGCTTTCTAAACAACAAGCACACATGTGAGAACAATGTGTCATTTTTCCCAGGAAAAAGAGTGAAAAAAGCATTTAATTAAGCTTGAGGTCAGCTGGGAGGTGGGAGGTGGGATGGGGGCAAGAAAAGAAATCACAGGATGATGAGATTTTTATTCCACAGTTGGTGGCCATGCTTACCCTAAGGGCAACATTTGCAAAGTAGAAGAAAAAAAAAACCCCACAAAACTGCCCTTACCTATCAAGAGACAACTCTTCACATAGTTAAGCAAGAATCAAGTCATGGGATTTTGATTTTCATTCTAGGACTTCAAAGTTTACTTCTTGGTGAATGGGGTGCTTCACAATGGTTAACATAATAGAAGCAATACCCTGTGTACTGGTGCTTTTCTTACTTGTAGATTTTCCTATTCTTAAATATGCAAATAGTTCATTTGCATGAAGGGAACTTGTACCCTAGCAAAAAGGGAGAATATGGTCTCCTGGAGAGGAACCTCTAAACCGGCAAGCTGTGGATGATTTATTGCTGCTTTAAAAGGCATAGTAAGAAGAACATAAGGTCGTGGGATTTTTATCTTTTTATTTTTTTATTTTTTTGGTTTTGTTTTTTGTTTTTAAGTCAAGAGTTGAACTCGGGAAACCTGGTTTCACACAAAACACACAGCACCCTTTGAACCTGACGAATCCTTGGTCAGTGACCAAAAGACATTTTTATAAACTAGGCTCATGCTACACAAAAATGCTGGAAAGACCACACCCTCATTACTCTGGTTGAAGAGCTGGAGTCTGTCTCAGGTAAAAGGTGGAGGAGAGAAAGAAGGCTCGGCATAAAAAGGAAAGGCTAATGGGATCATGTGGGAAGGTCTCAACAGTCAGCAAAGGAGCCCATGGAGAATCTCCCCACAGACTCTGCATGTAGAACACTTGCCTGACGGTGAGGGGACCAACTGCTGGCCATGTCAGCTGCTGAAAGGCCAGGGTCCTGCAGTGTGGCTGAACTGCCACAGCCCTGAGCCCAAGGACAAAGACTATATTGCTTTGGATACATCCTTAATGATAAGATACGCCCTCTACCCCTTCCCCCCACTCCCCCACCTCCCTGGCCTTCTTCCCCAATGCAGCAGACCTAAGAGGAGCTCCAAGTTCTGGAGCAGGTGCCAGGACATCACTTGAGTGAATGTAGCTACCAAAAAGAAAGTATAGGACATAAAGAAGGCGTTCTGGGCTTTTACTACGTGACCAGAGCACCATCAGCATCAGCTCTTAGCTCTTAAGGGCAGATGGGAGGATCTGACATGTTTTCTTTAGCAGCAGAGAAGGCTTTGAGGAAAAAACCATATTCCCTCTTAGAGCACCAGCATCCCTTCATCCCACAGTCACTGAGCGAGCACCCTGTGCCAGGCTCTGTTGACGAGGTTTTGCATTAGCACAGGCAGCCATCTCTGGATGCCCAGGCCTCACACAGTGCTCGGCACAGGGTATGTGCGCTACATCCTGGTTGAGTAAGGATATGACTCTTGAATGTGTTCATCAGATGCTGTGCTGTTGGGTGATGCTCTTCTGTGATAAAAATAACACGTTTGCATTGGGATCGAACCTCATGGCTTGAGAGCGTGTTTGGAATAACTGAGCATACGGATTTAGGTAGAGGCATTAACACATGGGGGAAAGATGGCCCTAGCTTTTTTGCTTCAGAGCTGAAAGTATTTGACACTGCTATATGATTCTTCTATGGGCAGTGCCTGGTGGGACGCACAGGTGAACCCACGGGTCGTTGGATACACCGACGCTCTTCAAAGATGATAACCTGAACTGCAGTGATACGTGTATTGGCCTCCGCTTTGACAGAGGATGGGAGAAATTTTTAGACAGGCTTTTGAGAAAGAGCCAAGATATAACTGCTAATGTCACATCAGGACCCTCCCCCCCTCAACTGCAGGACCAGCCCCGTCTTCTGGAAGCTAGGGAGAAGGATCTGGCCCCAGGGGTCCCAAACAGACCAGGTTCGACCACTCGCGGCTGACACAATGCAAAGGCAGACAAATGAGGGGTGGTGAAATGAGAAAGTGATTTATTTGGGGGAGGCCAGCACCAGGAAGACAGCAGACTAGTGTCTCAAAGACTGTCTCCAAAGTGCTGAAAGCACTCCCAGGATCATGTCAGGAAGACGCAGGGCAGAGGCTGGCGGGTACATGCATGCAGCTGAGCAGGGCAGGTCAAGTTGATTGCTGTCTTGGGGTCAATCACGAGGGGTCTTGCTGGCTCAGGGCATTCCTTATTGCCGGAGAGGGTAGTTTCGGTCCCCATCACGGGATGTTTTGCCCGCAGGGTCTCATGCCTGAGTTAAGAGAGAAGCTGGAAAGGAGAACTCAATCAATTAGAAGGTATGGACTGGGGTCAAAATGGAGGTGACGGACAGCAGAAGTCCTCTTTTACTTCAAACATCTGCCCCGGGAATGATTCCAAGTTGATTAATTTTCTGGTGGGTGTCGTCGAAATTGCAACGAACAATCAGGAAGTTCAAGTTTGAGATGAGAATGCTGACTATGCCCCTCTATTCTGTTCTTTTGATTTTTTAAAAAGTTATCAGAAAGAGGCATGAGATTAATTTTATTCTATCAGGAACGTCACAGTAAATTCTGGAAAGACCCCCAGACAACAGACTCCGTGCTCTGAGGTGCTTGGAAGAGTTGACGAGTGTCTTCACCTGGGTGAGGCTGTGATCTTGCAGGGGCTGCTCATGAACACCTAGCTTCCATCTGAAGCACGGGGCTCCTAACCAGAGGTTCTGGACTCACGTGAATTCCTAGAGTCCCTGCTCCTTCCTCCTTTGACACTTCAGCACCACAGACGGTGGTAAGAGGGTCCGTGGGCTGCCGTAGGTGACGATCTCCAGAAGAAACATTGGGCATTTTGCACACTGCCCTCACTGGGGGGCCATAATCGAGCAAAGACTGAGTTTTGGGGCTATGTTCAGTTCAGTTGTAGGGAAAAAATATTCCCCAAAGGCATGTAAATGCAACAAAAGCATTTTTTGCATTTGAGTGCTTCTGAACCCAACTGCAGTAGGGTTTTAGATTCCACTCGGAAATCAAGCCGTGAGGTTTGGGAGGAATGTCGACAAAGGAGTCTCCTACTCCTAGGAGGTGAAGCCGGATGGAGGAAGGACACCGGCTTCTTGCCCTGCCCGGGCAGATTCCATTCTTGTGTCTCTCTAGCCAAAAGCAGAGTTGGGTTTTGCGTGGCTGGGGGCGCAGGGGGTGGTCTGGAAGGAGGATGGGCCAGGCTGCCGCACTGACCGCACTCGCCGTCGGGGGGCTGGCTAGAAAGTGGCCCGGCCCAGTGGGCGAGATGGCTTTCTCCCCAGCTCTCTCTCAGCAGCCCTGAGATAAGAGCAGCCTGGGGGCTTCGCGCAGCTGGCTTCCACATTTCCCCTGCAGAGTATGCTTCTGGAGTCATTTCCACGCTGCCACCTGCAGGCTGGCTGCTGGATGGCACGGAGCCATCCTAATATGGAGTTTTCAAAAGCTGACAATTCCACGATATCAAAACCTCAGTGGTCTGGGCCTGACTCTGGCAGGTGTCTCGCTCAACCTGGGTCTAATAAACAGCACAGCTGGAGGAGACCGCCGGTGGCTACCCTGGCAGCTGTGCAGCGGGGGGTTGGGGGGGGGGTGCCAAAGGGCAAGGAAGGCAGAGGCCCTCCAGGAGGATGGTCTACACGGCCTCCACGTCTACTTGCAGGCACACTCTGACTCTGGATTCCCATCCTTCACCGCTGCTCCACCCCCCTCCCCCCGCCTGCCCCTTGCTGTGGGAGTACGGTCACACTCACCTGACACTGTCCTGCCGTGTCCCCCACCACTTCCTGGGCTGACTTCTCCCCTCCTGCAGGCTTTAGCTTGCTTGTCATCTCTTCAGAGGACCCCTCCCAAAGACTTTCTGCCAGTCTCCCTCCAGGACCCTGTTCTCAACAGCTCCTAGGGCAACCTGTGACTACTTATGGAGTATTTAACACTTCTTCCACGCTGTACAGCTGATCTGTCAGCAGGTCATGCCAAGTTTACCTGCAGGATATGTCCAGAATCTGGCCTCTTCTCAGGGCCTCCTTCACTACCTCTCTCTCGAGGCGGCCCCACCTCTAGTGTCCCTACTTCTGTGACCTTCCTTTCAGTATCTTCCCTGGAGGGACCCCGTTGTACTTCCCTGGCTTCCTGTCTGCTGGACAGAGAAAGGCCGACTTGTCACAATGGAGGTGGAGGAGATCTTGGCTGTCAGCTGGGTCTCTGATCTTAGTCCCACTATTCCCCGGGGCCCCTCTGTTCCAGCCTCCAGTCTTTGGTCACCCTTCCTACAGGGGCCTCGCTATCTCGTTCATCTACAAAATCCAGCTTAAGCACCACCTCTCCATCTTCTTGCTGCCTCCTCCCTCCTGGGATTTCCAACCTGTGGCAGATGTCGTCTGTGACCAGCCCACATCCCGAGCTTTTGGACTGGCACCCCTGTGCACATCTGAGGCTGTCTGAGGGTTCTGTGGGGGCCGTGCCTGCAGGGCAAGCCTGGAGCGCCCATGTTGCTGCCCCACGAAGGGGCAGCACGTTCCATGCTGTTTCCTTAGCTTCCCAGCAGGACTGAGCTCCAGTGTGTCCACGGTGGCACCACCAGATAACTGACTTGCCCTTACCTTACCCTTGCTGGCTTCCACCCTTCCCTGGGACACAGTCCTACTTCCCCACCCCTCCATCTCTTGGGATCACTTGCCACATGAAGCCCTTGCTCCCAAAACCCTGTGGCAGATCTGACTTCTCTGGGGAACCTAAATGAACACGTGACCTTTTTCTGAGGATTTACTGATCTTTCTTATTAGGCTGTGAGGTCCTGGAAGGCAGAGACTATTTTATTCATCTTTGTGTCTTTAGGCCAAGCACTGCACTGAGCACATAATTGTACATTCATTGAATAGTTCATTGATTGGTTGATTGGTTGATTGATTGATTGATTCATTCATTCAAAATCATACATCTTCATTAAGCCCTACAGCAGAATTTGAAGAGGCCAAATCATGAACGGTACAGTCAGCTTGTAGCCAATACCAACCAGCCATCTGCCAAACGTTAATTACAGGAAAGCAGCTGTTACCAAGTATGTCATTTCAGAGGGTGCCCCTGGACACTGTGCATTTGGAGGTTCACATGAATTGCAACTCCTTCCCTCAAACCATCACTGGTCATGCTGGGACAGCCGCAGACAAAGGGTGTGAGGGCATCCCTGCCTTTAGGGAGGTTGCCACACACAGTGACCCTCCCCAGAGGCCATGCTAGCTGGGCCAGCGAGCTGAAACCATGCCCTCGGAAGCTTCTCTGAAGGGACCTTTCTCCAGTGAGAAGTCCTGACTGCCCTAGACTTTGCTTGGATCTGACAAATGACCAACAATGAGCCTCTGGACTGTTTTTTCTTTGAGCTTTTGAATGGGTTGTTTGGCAACTGGTCTCCTGGCAAGACAAAGAGACCTGCCCTTCTCAGCTTGCATATTGTTGACATAACGCTTGTCCTTGTGGTGAATGTAATTCAGACTTCACCAGGAGTGCAAATAGTATGTGTCTAGGGATAAAGCTGAAGCCGATGGTCTAACTGCAGAGATTTCAGCAGACCCAAGGAGGCCTCAGAATAAGCATGCCAGCATCCTTTACGATAGCAACACAAACACACCCTGCAGGGCCAGACACCCTGGGCTATGTGCCCAAACGGGAATTCACACCAGGAGAGGAGAAGCAAGGATGTCTCCTCAAGGCTGCTTTCCAGAGGAGGGAGCAGAGAATCAGCTGGGGCTGTAGATTGAAAGCACTTAGGAGCCCACTGGTAATGCTCCTTGCTGATAAATCTCAAATCTTGAGTTCTTGCTCAGGACATGTTTTGATTCAACTCATGGGTCCTTGTGGGTGAATTTAGAACACTCCACCATTTATTCCACAAATATCTGTGGGTCTGTCATGTCCCAGACACAGGACCAGACGCTGGGGAAATCAGATCAACGTGAGGTAGCCTCTCCTCCGAAGAGCCTGCAGTCCAAAGGTCCTGTAGTCTATGTCCCTATTATTCAACATGTAGTCTGTGGATCAGCTGCACTGGCATCACCTGCAGGGTGGCCAGGAATGCAGATTCCTGGGCCCCAGCCCAGATCTACGAATCAGAATATGCATTTTTTAAGAAGATCCTCAATTGATTCCCGTGCATGTTTCAGATGTGCTAGACTAAGTTCAAAGTCCCCTTAGAGTCCCTGTGACCCTCTCCACCTTCACCAGTCTTCAATTACCATGTAAAATCAACGGCAAATTCTAGAAAGAGCCCCAGACTTTGATTCCAAAGAGTTTAGATCAAATCTTGGCTTTACTCATTTTTGCTGTGTGACTCTGGGCAGATGATACGGCCTCTCTGAGCATCAGGTTGCTCAAGTGTAATACAGTGGTACTAAGACCTCTGCACCCCTGGGCTATGCTGAAGGTGAAATGAAGACTCCTTTGCAAAAACCCCCAGTGCAAGGCCTCACATCATATCCTTCACTGTGCACTTCTTTCTTTGCCTTGAGCACTTCCCTTAGGCTGCTGGCCTCCACGCGCTCCTGGACCGTGGATGAGCAGCAGCAGGTCACCTGGGTCAGGGTTCTGCTTGGCTGACTCATGGCCCAGAAACCCTGTGACTATGGATATATGTCGAGCCTGCAGACAGGCTCTGCAGGAGCTCGGGACCTGTGGGGAGGCTGTGACAGATCCCTGTGGGCTTCCATGCTTCTATGCCCTCCCAGTGTGGTAGGAGAGGAACTGGGTCTGAGCTCCAGCTGCTCTGATTTCTGGAGCATCTTCTGTAGCTCCCTCAGGGGCTAGGACCATGCAGGGAAAGACCTTGACTTCCTGTGCTCTCCCCATCAGAAAATTTCCTAATAACTGACATGCATCTCATTTTATGCCCCAGATACATTCTCTAAAAGTCCTAACAGTCTGCAATCATTGGAGGTGTTCATAAATTTAAAGGACTCCTATGGTGAGTTTCTGTAAAGCACATCATATGAAGTGAATTTGAATACCACAAATCCAAATTCTCCAAGTGTGTATGTGTGTTAAATACCTTTGCCTGAGCATATGTATGGCCAAAGGCTCTCCACACGCAGCTCCTTATTAGGGGGGTGGATTTCAAATGAAAACTGAGAACTGGATCTGCCAAACTATGGCACCAGGTGTCTGTGAGGGATTGGATGGCAGTAGATGCTAACTAACTCTCTATTAGGCTGGACCATTTGCTGCCACCAAGCTGTGACAATCAGACCTACAGTAATGCCAGTACCAAACGGTTTAACACAATACCAAGGATAGTCTGCAATTTGCCAATTTTGTAAAGTGATTATACACCAGCTTTTGTATGTGGGAAAACCAACAGACAATAAAGACACAGGGAAGTGTGTAGTCCTGAATCGCCAGCCCCAAATACAATTATACCCTGACTGGCAATTTTTCCAAGACGTGCTAACTTATATCTTCAGTAGGAATCCAAGCTCAAAGGTTTCTCTACAGTAAGGAAGCAGAGTTAACCAAGTAATTCCAAATCTCTTGGTGCCATCTATTCTATAATCATGGAGACTCTGGGTAACCCTCCAAAGTATGCTGTAATGCTTAACCGCAAGTCATTGTAAATTTGTACCTTTTTTGTGAATGTCTTCAATATTACATCTCCTAGCAGAACAGAAGATATGGCTTTGATGAATATATTTATCAAAGATGTTTTGCAAAGTGTAGAGAGAGGAATCTGACAACATAAGTTTCTACTTCTAAGATTCCAAGGGCAGACAGGCCAACAATGACCAAGTGTGGGAGCAAGTGAATAATTGCAGATTTATTCTATAATTGTTTTTCTACAATGAAAACATCCTGTATTCAGGGCTTACGCAAACAATTCTGACAACGTAAGACTGATGGCATTTGGGTGCTGCTCCATAAACAGGTATATATCTTTGCCATATATAACCAAGGACCTTAGCAGAGCAGAGCATCTTAGCCCTAAGGTGACTTACTCACCTATACCCACTGCAATGCTGGTTAAATCAAGAGGTTTCAGGAGGAGAAAACCACAAAGGAACTGAAGGCATTTTCAATGATACCGTTAACAGATTACGGCCAGCGTATTTCTAACAGCCATGAGTCATGACATCCATTACTTCCTACTCAGTAACTGGGCAACGGGTTAAGATGATGGTACCTCATGGGCATCAAAGCCTCCTGGGTAATCTGGAGTAAATTAAATGCCCATTGTTCTCTGGCTAAACAATTTTTTCATCCTCTGGAACATGCCAAGCATGCTTGCTGCCTGAGGGCCTTTGCACTTTCTGCTCCCTCTGACCCAGAAAGGAACAAGACACGTTCCCATCTCTGCTCGGGTGATGCTTTAATGCCGAGGCTTCAACAGGGCACCTCGTCCTGTCCTTCCCATGGCATCGATTCCCTCACGCGCCTCTCACTACCTACTCTATCTTTCCCTTTCTGTCTCCCCTGCACAGGCACCTTATCTGTTCTGCTCACTGATGTGCCTCCAGGACCCAAGAGAAAGCCCGAGGCCACTGCTCCTCAAATATTCTTACAATGAATGGATGCACATGTGCACTGGAGAAGACAATTACATTTAATACAAAAAATTTTTAAAAGGTAGAGTTACCATATTAAAGAGTTTTAAACAATGCTGCTTGTTAAGCAGTGTACTGGTTCATTTTAGAAAATTTTAGAAAATTTCACAGACGTGGATAAAATAATAATAATAAAAAAAATCACTTTAAATATACACAGTTTTATCGCCCAGAGAAAATCATTGTTAACATTCTGGTGAACATTCATCTAATTCTGTTCATGTTTTCTTCTTTGAAATAAAGAGAATTACACTGTTTACAACCCGTTTTATGCCTTTATACGTAGCAAACTTTTTATTTGGAAGCACTCTTCCGCCACATGATTTTAGTGACTGTATCATATCCTGCTGTGTGGCTCTACTACAGTGTATTTAGCCATTCCCCCATTGCTGGACAGCTACGTTATTTCCAATTTTCAGTTTTCTATAACACACAGATGAACAATTTCATACCCCAAACTCTGTGCACATCCCTCGTCTCCCTAGGATGGGTTCCTGATGTGGAACTGCCAGGTCCAGAGGGTGGTGCCCAAGGCCAGACACTTTAATCTGACGCTGAAATGTCAGAGAGAAACGGGGGGAACCCAGAGAGTCAAGGTAACTTGATTCCTGAAGGCAGGATCTTGATTTCTTTCAGGTCTCGTGTCTGATTTCATGGTAGGAATAGCTAATTATCCCTGCCCCCCCCCGGCCCCCCGATTCAGTCATCCAAGCTACAACTATGATCTGGAGGCATGGGGCCAGATGATTCCTCCCGTACCAGTATGCCAACACCTACTACCTGGAGTTTTCTCCTGGGGATCACACATGACTGACAAATCTCAGGTGTGCATCGTTCATTCCTCTGCTGGCAACTGCAGGGAGTTCCTGAGACCCAGGGACCATCAGTCTCAGAAGGGCCCTTGGGAAGGTCTGCCCTGCTTTTGGTGCAGGTGCAGACACTGAGGTCTAGAGAGCTAACTCCACTACCCAGGGCCATTGAGCTGTTGATGCAGTACTGGGCGGGGCATTGGGGGCGCGGGGACAAGGATGCTACTTTCCTCTGTACCGGTCCTTGAAACAGGACCCGGATCATCAGGCAAAGGATCACTCTCTTGTGCTAACAGTCACTCCATCTGGGATGTAATGTTTGCCCAACAGCCCGAGGGTGACAGACCTTTTAGCATTTGGAAGGAAGCTGGAGAAGGGCTAACACAGGCCACCTCTGTTACAGATGAGGCAACTGGCTAAGCCATGTGCCTAACTCAGTTTCTGTCCCTGGGCTCTGAATGCAGAACTCTGATCTTTGAATTCAGTGCTCATCCTCTTCTATCAAGGGTAGGCACATGTCGTCCGTGAAGGCTTTGCAAGCTGTCTCTATTGTAACGACCCACTTCTGCCACTGAGTGTGAAAGCCACGTGGATGTGTGAATGTGGGTGGCTGTGTTCCAATGAAATCTTACTTAGAAAAACCTGCAGCAGCCGGATTTTGGCCTGTGGGCTGCAGTTTGCCTACCCTTGCTCTCTATCAAGATTTGGATTAGATTAGATTCAAACAGCACGTCTGTATCTCCTTGTTGACCCACCAGAACAGCAACAATTAAGAACCTCCAATGCACTTGAATTATCTGCTCTCTTCCCACGGTGCCCGATGTGCAAACTGGGACAGGAACATGTCATTTTGCAGTCAAACAACGTGGTGAATGAAGTACTTATATTCAGCAGAGTAGAAATTTCAGGGGAACCACATTAAGTCATTTTCTTGATAAGAAATATTTTTTGTGGACACATCCACTTAGGCTGTCGTCACTGCTGAGCAAATTCACAGGAAGCCAGCAGGCCCGTTGTCATGGCAACAGAGCCATAGTCTAAGGAGCAATGTGGGGCCCCTGACATCACACTATGCCCAACATGGGAAACACAAAGTGCTCGGTTTTGTCCTATTACATACCTCTAGTATCTTGCTAGATATTGTGTTTCCTTTACAGCCAACCCTGTTTTCCCTCATTTCCCAGATCTGTCCACTAATTGCTGTCTCAGGCTGGCTATTCCATGGTCATCAGGCCGTATTATCTCACTTGAGAAACAGATCCTGGGAAGGCTACTGCCCTAAGTCATCCCCAGTTGCTAAGACTCCAGACGTCGGTGAGGATCTGAGGACCAAAACTTGCCCTAAATGTTGCCATTTGTAAAAAGACGGTCTTCCCACCAGGGGGCTGACAGTCCACATTTGTCTGATGCCTTCCAGAAGGCATCATGTGAGGGGATGTGGCCACAGCAGGGTACCATTAGGGCATTTCTGGCACTTAGTGCTTTTTTGAAACCTATAGAACTTCTCCTGCCAGGAATATACCCCTTTGGGGTTACTACTGCACAGGATTTATAAGTCAGCTGGGGCAGGGTCCGGAGCTGCGAGAACTTCTGGGAGCTATCACAGTGTATGATTTTCTGGACTGTCAGCAGTATTGCTTAGGAGTGGGGAGGTCTGTGCTGCTAGGAAAGAGGAGTAGATATGAACGGGCCCATGCAGGCCAGAACAGACCACTGATGTCCCTCAGACCTAAATGTTTGGGACAAACATTTCAAGGGAAATATTTTCCCTTTCAAGGGAAAGCCTTGACTTCTTGTCTTTTTTGGCACCCTGCCATTCCATAAAACTGAGGAATAACTGGGTACAGAAAGTGGTGAGCCTAGCATCAGGTCCATCAAAAAATAAAGAGATCCAGTCACAAGTTCCTAACGGTCTTCTGTGTCTAACTTTTCCTAGAATCTTTTATTTGCAAGTCTTGACCGCCCTCTTGTGGTCTTTATTTTCTGGAGCCACTGCATTTTGACTGGGATTTTTTTTTTAGTAGAAATATGCCTAAGGATCCCCAGTCTGCCCTGCAGAATAAAACTCCCAGATATGCTCAGATTAGACACAACTGTATGTTTCCAGCTCTACTTTATAGAAGGTGACTCTAATCTCCAACGTGAAAGCCAGGCCTCTGAGAAATGCCCACAGTATGTGCACTGATGCCAGAACTGTGTTTTAGAGTCTCTGCATGCTTTGTGTCTTGAGAACAACTCAAGAGGTCTAGACCTAGGATTCCTGAATCTCCTCCTAGCCCTTCGACTGAGCTTAGACTTTGCAGGAAGGAAGCAGGGAAAAAGAGGCAGGGAGGGCTGCAAGGGACGGTGGAGTGGCCCCGGGGAGCCTCTGTGTTTATCTGAAAGGTAGAAACACAGAACAATCTGGGAAATTCAATTGAAAAGCCCACTGGGGAAATGTAATGTGAGCTAAATGATCATAGAACAGCAGCTCCTGAAATCAACTGAAAAACAAAACCCAAAATCCACAACCAAGTCCTAACTGGTAATAAAGCCCACAACCCTGGGAAAAGTTCCAGACACTTCCCTCCAACCCTGTCCAGCTGCTGCCAGGAGGTGAGCAGGACTGGGAACCCAGCAAAGGAGGCTCCACCCTGCATCTTTATGGGAGTCAAAACAAACAAAGGATCCTTTCCCCCAAAATACTAGATACCTTTGCTCAAGTACTCAGATTTTTTATTATAAAATGTCTCTCATTGACAGCAGCAAGCATTTTGAAAGTGGATCTGAATGCAATTAAATTTAGCACAAAATTTCCATAACCACTGATTTTACCTTATCTTCACCAAGTGTTTTAAAACCACACCAGTTTTTAAAAACCCAGGGACCTAATTATAGCTCAGTGGGACACCTGGTTCCCAGGCTGGCGGCAGCTGCACTGCTCTGGGCTGCTCTCTGGGCCGCCACCCCCCAACCCCCAGGGCAACAGGCTGACAGGGAAGCAAATGGCAAATGAGCTGGTCCACCAGATGTGGACTGGAATACCAGTTACAGCACTCTTGACTTTCCGAGGCCTCAGCTTCTTCATCTGTGAAATGGACTGATACTCCCTGCCTCTTCCTGCGCGGGGAGACCTCCCTTCCTATAGTGATGGTGGCATCATCAGAGCTCAGTAGCTGCTGCCACACCAGAAGGGAGGTTTCCTCCAACAGGAAGCAAGCAGAGAAGGGCAGAGATGAAGCAAAGGGACATAAATGAGTTGGAGGGGGTTCCCCACTGCTCTCAGGGGACACGTTTGCTGTAAGAACTGGTCTCTGGGGCAAGAGGGGCCTTGGAGGAAGAGCTTTGGGGGAAGGTGTGTATGGCTCAGATTAAGGGTTGGGGTGCAAGGAAGGGTGTTTCCTGCCAGGAAGTGGAGGGAGTAAGGTCTTGTGTCAATAAGCTATGAAGAGCCAGTACTATTTAAATTCTTTCAATTACTGTGATCCCACCAGTACCTACAGGCTGCTGGGGCCTGGGCGGAAATGAGGTTCACAAAAGGAACACCTCTAGTAAGGAAGGAGACCGTGGCTGCTTCTTGCAACCCCAGCCACCAGTTCTGTGCAAACCTGGCTGCCCACCCATGGCCACTGGTGAGAGTCATGGACAGTCCTGCCTGCCTGCTTCTTCCCAGCGTGTCAACACAGAGAAATGGTCCCTCTGTGACCATTTTTCTGTGACCAGAGAAATCAGCCAGACTGATTACTGACAGGTCTATTTTCAGATAAAGCCACAAGGTGAAGATATGTTCATGAACAAGCAAGAGATGCCACTCTGCAGAGGTGTAAGTGATGCCACTCCATTTTCACTGCCTGGGTCGTGGTGGATTTCCAGCAGACAGGTGACTTGTCCTAAGACCCGTAACAAAAGGCACAGGAAACAAGAAATGTGCATCAACACAAAGCATGTTGGACAAGCAGCTTTAATTGACAGCTCCTGACCCTGCTCTTCAATGAACCTCATTGCTGCGTGCAGGGTGTGGCTGGGGATGGGGTCGGGGTTGGGGAGCCAGGGTGCTATGCCTCTAATGCACAACCAGGTTTCCCAACCCAGGGGCCACGGGGCGGGGTTGGGGGTGGGGTGGGGAGCTCAGAAAACACAACAAAGGGTTCGTTTTAACTTGGCGATGGCTTCTCAGAAAATGGCTATGTTTCTTCTTCCCATGTGGGAAGACCCCTGGGGTTCAGGGTGGGTAGAGGGAGGATGCAGAGGGTAACAGCCGCAGCAGCACTTTCCCCAACCAAGTGCTGTTCTAGCCACTTTCTCTGTTTCCTCCTTCAGTCCTCCCAGCCTTAGGAGGCTGGTTGGTTATTTTTTTATTGCCCCCATTTTAGATATGGAGATGCTGAGGTTAAGAGAGGTGAGCTAAGTGGCCCATGGCTTTATAGCTGGGAGGCAGGAGCTGGGATCTGAACCCAGGCAGCCCGGAGCGTCGCGGCTCCACCGTGCTGCTTCCCTGCAGCGACAAGGTGGCAGCTGTGCCACCCGGGCAGGCAGGAGGGTTGGCAGTCCTGCTGAGGATGGGACAGCCACTCACTGCAGCTGGGAGGAGCCAGGGTTTACCTGCGGGGCGGGGCCAGGGAGGTGGTGGCTTCCCCCTAACTTCCTCCTCTTCTTTTTTCCTCTCCCTTCATTTCCCTTTCCAGCCACACCGGAGCTTTGCACCAGCACCCGGCTCCTCCTACATGTTGTGAAATAGAGCCGCGTGATGTGTGTGCTATTTCTCCCTGGGATAATAGACTCTCCAACCTAAGCACAAAGACAAAAACACACCAGACAGGCAAGAGACATCTGGGTCATGGTAAGGACCCAGAGCCCCCAGTGTGAATCCACCTCATCAGAGGAGGGTGGGCCTCTGAATCAACAGGAATGACAGGTGACTTGTTTGTTTTTACATAAGAACTGTCTCCACTGTCCTGGGAATGATCAAGAGGTGTGTCTGCTGGCTCTGAGGATGCAGGATGTTTTCACCGTGAGGGAGGAACCACCGGGTGGCTCGGTGTGCTCGGGTGTATCCAACTTCTCAAGAGGTTTCTCCAGTGTGAACACATGCAGGGCACCGTGTGACAGCGTTTTTAAAAGACAAAATAACAGGAGGGCGGCCACGAGAGAAGTCTTGACAGATGCCAGTTTACACACACACGATCGTCACCACACTCTGTAAGGCTTGTGAAACCTCAGAGAATATTTTTCTTCCCTAGTTCCAGTAACTCTGGGTCACTGATCTCTTGTGGCCCCTTCAGGGAACACGTCTGTCATGTCAGATATGAGATCTACAGAGAGAAACTTGAGAAGCATTATTTACTAGATGTTTCCCTGAGTATAGAGTTTGAAAAAGAGCATGTGGTGTTGATCCTCGCTTAGGCGCAGGGTGTGGGATTTCCCCTTGCAAATTCTTCACCCAAGCATCTGAATGTTTAAATTTTTCAGGTGGTTCCGATCTGAATATGCTATAACCATCCAGAGTGGATTTCAATTATTCACACAGGCAATCCACTGAAAACACAGCTGGTACACAGCTCCGACCAGCTCCCCAAAAGAGAGTGGCATTGTCAGAAATGATTATGGGGAAGATTTCTGAAATAATTTACATGCATGTTGTAAAGTTCCACTTGACAGTTTGAGGGTAGAATGGTGGATTAGGTTATGACAACTGATTTGAGAAAAAATCAAGAAATGAAAAAAAGAAATGAAATAGAATGAGTAGTATTAAGCCAGGCATTGAGAACATCAGAAAAATCTGATGATTTCAGATATATTACACTACATCTTCCATATAAATGCACACATGTAGTGTAAGTACACCATATTGCTTGCATGCTTATGTAGATGTCTGTATAAAATTGAAAATGAGGCTTAGTATGTGATTGGAAATATATATTGACAAAAGAAAAAGGAAATGTGCTGTCAGTTTAAAGATGCACTCTTTCTGTTCATTTGATGCTTTAAAAATAGACTTGAACTTATCTTTTTACTCACTGATAGGAGATTTCAGTATTTCCTACTTTGTACAATCTTAAACGAGCCTACTCTGAAGACAGGGGAGGACTGTTATACTCTCTGGGTGATGCATAAGAAGCATTTTTTTTTTTTCCCTCACTGGAGGGCCTCGGTCATTTGGACGGGAGCACACCGACTGGGACACAAACAAGTAGGCATTAAGGTTCAAGCCACGAGAACACACAGTGCATCCTTAAGAGTGGAGAGCATGGCTGGGGGCTCAGGCTGGGCAGCCACAAAAACCAGGGTGGACATTTTTGTGGAAGGCAAGGCGGAAGAGAACAGAGTGGAGGAAGAACTACCTTTAGGAAGCGGACATGACATCCCTGTAAGAGACGGGAGAAGGAGAAAAACTGCTAGGTTAGTAGGGAAGACGCTACAGATACAGGAAAACAGCACCATGAGAAAAAATAAAAATCGAGCACAACACACCATAGGTTCCATTTACAGTGCAGACAGAAAGCACAGGGGAGAGACAGCCCAGGACACACGTGAGGGTCCAGGAAAGAAGGCAGGCCCGACAGGGGCAGCTGGACTTGGCCCTCGCAGGGGTGGGAACTCTTTTTTGTATGAATGATGAAAGGACTAGCATCAAACCACATGGAGCCAAGGCCCTTCTCTTTCTCGTGACTATTTTATATGGCCACGCGTGGCATCACATCAAATACCTCCCTGGTCATCATGGATGCTTCTTTTGCTTTTGGCTGATCCATATGATGGAGTAATGGGGGTACTTGGTTCATCCTGTGTCTGAGGTGGCACATAGCTAGTTAACTGCTGATTTTAGACACATAGGTTGCCACCCTTCAATAAATCAGAATAGAGCCAAACCCACTTACCATTAAAGCTATCCATACTAAAACCTTTTTCTTGATAATTCAGAAGACTCTTCAGTATCCTAAAGAGCCAAAGATTACTGGTAAAACCTAGGTTGGGCAACTTGCTAACCACATTCTGGTTGCCTAGACGCCAGGTAACCAGGTTTGCCTCCCCAGATGTACTGCTTTTCATCTTTCATCTTTTTTTTTTTTTTTTTAAAAACAAAACAAAAAACAAAAAACATCATGACTAGATCACTTTACTTTCTCAAGTACTAATGTGAGGAAAATAAATTGAAACCATCTTAACAGAAAATTTTATACAAGGAGTCATGAGACAAATCCTAAAAGTTCATACAGAGTGCAAGTCTCCTTCTAGGAGAAAATTTGAGAAAGAGTTTGGTGTTCTGAACCCAAATTTCACAGCCTGAAAGGGTCACCGCATCCCTGAGCCTGAACAGAGACAAACAGATTATGCTTTGTGTTCGGAGGGTTTTGTCTCCTAAAATAGGAAACTGGCCAAATATGAACTTTACATCTCTTTGAACAGGTACGGATAGATTAGCTTCTGTTACATCTTATAATTAGGATCCTTTAAATCTATAATCACAAATCTATTTATAATTGTTCTCAAAATAGGGCATTTTATTCCAATCCCAAAAGCTCTATTTTAGGCTAGAGATCTTAATCCACATCAAGATTAAAGGCAACTAACAATAGCAACAAAAACATCCTCATTGAAATGTTGGTGTTGTTTCCAAGAACCTTAGAGGAAATTTAATTGACATTTCTCCTGCACCTTTTAAATTTTCTTTTTCTTTTTAAAGATTTTATTTATTTATTCATGAGAGATACCCAGAGAGAGGCAGAGACAAGCAGAGGGAGAAGTATGCGGGACTTGATCCCAAAACCCCAGGATCACGCCTTGAGCCAAAGGCAGGCACTCAACCACTGAGCCACCCAGGTGCCTAAGTCTCCTGCATCTTTCTGATAGAGTTGCCCAGTCTTTGCCTTAATACCTCTAGGTATAGAGGACTCCACATTGACTGAGATGCCCTGAAAGGTACATGGTGTGGCTTCAGAAGGGTCCTACCTCCAACTTCCAACTGTAATAGGTCACCTTCCATAGGGAGATAAAAAATCCTTTAGCAGAGACACTTCCATACCGAGGCTGGGCAGCTTCACAGCCTTCCAGCAATCACTGGGCAGTTGCTCTTGGACTCAATCAACCTAGAAAGATCCCTAAGCCATTTTATGCTCGGTAGGACAAGCTGACCCAAATAGTTAGGAAAAAAAAAATCAAGGAAAGGCTTATGAAGTGAATCAAGTTAGACACCCATAGACCCTTTCTCTCCACACATCCATGAGCACTCTGAGGGAACACATGCTGGACCTCACGCCTGGATGTTGGATGGGAGGTGAGAAAGTAGAGCACCTCTGTGCAAAGTGAAGATGGTAAATGTCTGACAGCTGCCTAAATGTTAACTAATCAGTTTTCAATAATGGACACGAGAGACACTGAACTCATTGAGGTCCTGAGCAATGGCCCTCCCTGACTCCACCTGGTTGGCTTGATAAGGTAGGAAGAGCACAATCCTTTGTCTATTAAGGCAATGGTCTTTTTTTTTTAAATTTTTAAAATTTATTTATGATAGTCACAGAGAGATAGAGAGAGAGGCAGAGACACAGGCAGAGGGAGAAGCAGGCTCCATGCACCGGGAGCCCGACGTGGGATTCGATCCCGGGTCTCCAGGATCGCGCCCTGGGCCAAAGGCAGGCGCCAAACCGCTGCGCCACCCAGGGATCCCAAGGCAATGGTCTTAAAGGGCAGAGACCTCATCTGTGAAACAAAACCCATCAATAAAACCGAAATAAGCACCCAGTCACCGGTTCCTGGGCCTCAATTTGGGAGCTGCCATTTTGAGTTCTCTGAGGCCACTGTGGCCCCATGTTAATGTCATGTCACGTTGCAAGAGCCATAATCTTTTCAGCAGTGAGGCTGGATCAGTGTCTCAAGAACTGGATGGAGAAACTACTAGATCTGACTTGTGACCTGAGTCAGATGCCTGCTCATCTATGGTTTACTGGGTTCAGGCTAGAAAGAAAGTTCTGCTTCTCCTCCACTGTGAGGGTCAGGAATATTACCCACAGAGTGGAGACAAAGTAAAAGATCTCACATCACCTATTCCTACTCAGCAACGTTCTCAAGACATAGCATTCACCAGTTGGGAACTTTCAGAACTATCCATTTTTGGAACCCAAGTATGGGAAAGGAGCCAGCTGGTCCACCTCTGAGCATGACCATATTCATCACACATGTGGTTCTGTCCCAGGATAAAGGGACTTAGGTGTGAAGGAGGGAGACTCTCTAGGCTGCAGAATGGCCTCTCCCCGGAAGACCTCCATCAGCTGAGCCATCCTCCTGTGGGCTGTCAAGGAGAGCCAAATAGGTTTAGGTTCTGAAGCATTCAGAGCAGGGCTTGAGGTTCTCCAGAATGAGATGAAGGTAACAAATTTTACAGGTGTGACCAGCAAGTGAGCATCTTAGCTGGCACAAGGAAATTTTAGGCTGGTTTAAAAGGCTTAAGAATTAGATAAATATGGGTAGGCTCTGGAAAGCTTGAGGCCGAGGAGAGTGGAGGGGAAGGGGGGAGTCTTTCCAAGGTAAGCAAGTACTAAGGAGCATGCAAGAGCATGATGTGTGCGTGAAGGGGACAGGAACGTGGTGTCACAGGGAGGGTGAATGAGAGGAAACAGGAGAGATCTGGGTCACACTACACCCCAGCTAGACCAAGTCCTTTCTGTGCTTTTGTTTTCTCATCAATAGAGGTAATTTTAAACATCTCCCTCACTTCTGATATTCTATTATGTTATAAACTTTTGCTGTAAAGGCCAAACAGCACATATTTTAGGCTTTGTAGGCCAGTCTGTATTACAGACACTCAGCTCTGCTCTTGTAGCAGGAAAGTACCCAGTGACAATAAACCAATGAACGTGGTTGTTTCAATAAACTCTACAGACACTGGAATATGAACTTCACCTAATTTCCAAGTGTCACGAGTATCACCCTTAAAAAAAAACATTTAAAATATTAAAACCATTCTTAGCTCATGGGCTGTACAAAAGCAGGTGGCTGGGTGCCAGTCCCTGTCCCATTGAACTTGGATACTGGGTGTAATGAAGTCTGTCCTCATCACCTCTACAACTGCTGGAGGATATAAATTTATTCACTCATTAGTCACCAGGTTACATCCTCTCCAATGGTATTTCTCAAACTTTAAAGGGGACAGGAACCACTTGGGGATCTTGTGAAAATGCAGATTCTGACTTGGTAAAAGTCTAGGATGGGGTCTGAGAGTCTGCATTTTTTTTTTTTTTTTTAAGTAGGCTCCATGCCCAGCATGGAGCCCAATGTGGGGCTTGAGCTCATGACCTTGAGTCAAGACCTGAGCTGAGATCAAGAGTCGGAACTTAATCGGAGGCACCAAGGGGCCCCAGAGTTTCTGTATTTTCAGTAAGCTTTCAGATGATGCTCATGCTGCTGGTCCATGTACCATACTTGGAGTTGCAAGGATCTGAAGCACTGAGTGCTCACCACTTTCTTTTTTCAGGATACCCAGGGAGTTCAGAATCCTCGGGATTGACCTCTCTAGACCCCAATTCTAATTCTTTGTAGGACATGTTCTTTGGGGAACAGCAAACAGCATTATGTGTGAAGTCACTCTTATTCTAGGATTTTCTCTGTTAAGGGGCTTTAAGCTTCTTCTTTGGTGCTTAGGCTAGAACCATAGGGACCTGTATCAGGGCTTAGGTGCCATGTCTCTGTGCCAAGGGACATTGGCTCTACCTTCCTTTCTTCCTTTAAGTTCCTGACCTGCCAATCTCCTATGGGTGCCAGGGCCTGGGTACACATGGATAGCTGCTTTTAATATTTAATATTAGGCTTGCCCTGTTTATTGAACCAGCAACATCCACCCTTAAGGCCAACCCCATAGCTATAAACACAAGGCCTTTAATGTCATTTCAGGAATCCATTAGGATGGAACAGATAACTGGAATGTCTTTTTTTCTGGTTTCCCACCAAAGTCATTTCCATAAGAGAAATTAAACTGAAAGCATGTTGCCAATGCTAGGATATAAATGCATTCACTCTCCCTTATGGACTAATCAGAAATTCTGCGCAGTTGCTTTTGGAAGCTTTGAGTCTGCTCAGGTGAGTGGTAGTGTTAACCTCTGTTGACAGCGATCTAATGAATGCATGAAAAAGGTTTCCAACACTAAACCTTGTCCGATTTCAGTTTAAGATTTTGCTTCTAAGACAGAGCTGAAATATAAAGATTAAAATATCCTTCAACGAAAAAAAAAAATATCCTTCAACGGATGTGCATTTTACAGACTTTCCCCCTTAATATCACATTGGTTCAGAAAGTAATTAAGTAAGCTATTTAGGGACCAAAATGAATAAACAAACAAAAAAAAAGCAGACTCTATATTGGGGCTCACAGATTTTGAGTCCAAAAGGTCACTGGAAAGTACTCAGGTTTCCATAGTAACAGTAGCAGGACTGATCAGATCAACAAATAGCTACAATTTATCTGAGGGTCTCCAATGAACTATTTTCTTTTTCCTCATCCAGAGAAGAACATTCTGAATTAGATAAAGTCTTCAAAGACAATAGAGGCTTTTGGAAAATCCAATTTCAGTAATAGTAAACAGGAAAATGCTTGCTCACTCTTTCTACATATAGCCTAGTAACAGAATCTCATCAACGTTGACTTAAAAACTTTAACTACAATAGTAAGTGGATATTAATTTGTTAATAACAGGCACAATCTCAAAGCATTTCTCTGGAATAAATAAAAAGTAGATATGTGTGTGTTCTTAAGGCAATCTGCAGAATCTCTAGGGTGATTGTCTTTCTAGCAGTTTCTGGATCTCTATTACCAATCCCACAAAAGCTTATTCTAATGGAACATGCTCACCAATTTTAGCTTGGCTTCTTTTGCTTTAGATCTCCATATGGTTCTGAGTGGTCACAAATACAAAAACTGTGAAGACACAGACATCACAGAAGCCACTGCTAATTCTCCTTCATATTCTGACCAATGGACATTTTGTAGGATACATTCAAAAAAGTCTTTCAAATAAAACATTTCAGCTATGGAAAGTTAGAGTCACCTTCTTTCCAAAGTATCTGTTAACATTAATGGAGCTCATGGGTTCATAGCCCTTAGGTAATATAGTTAGCATAGCCCATGAGGTAAAGCAACATTTTGTCTAGAAGGGAGGGCCCAATGAGAGTTCTGATCCTCTGTTCACAGCTTTCTAATTACTGAATTCTCAGATTTCACTGTGACTTCTGGAACTATTATTAGAAATGTGTATTATTAAATTATTAAGTAACTCAAATTTTATCCCAGCCTTGTTACATTTGTCTAATAGTTATTTGGCCATGCCAAAAATACACACACACTCACTCACACTTATCTGGGCCTAGCAATATACCCAGAATCTTGAGAGAATCAACTTTCTGAAATTTAGTTCTCTTGGATACAGATGATTTAGAAGCCCAGGAAAAATACATTAGAAAGTCACTGGTTTTGCATTTTAGTCCCTGTCCCGTGACAAACTATATTTCCTGGGAGGAATGTTCTAGATTAGCCCTATCCCATAGAAGCCATGTGAGCTACATATATAAATGTAAATTTCCTATGAAACTCATTAAAAATTTAACCAAGTAAAACTGATTTCAACTTTAATATTGATATATAGAAGTACATAATAGATTTGTTAAATACATAGTTAACCTAATATATCCAAGATATTATTTCAATATATAATATAGAGATTATTATTAATGAAGTTACACTCTTTCCTTTTTGCTGAGTCTTTGAAATCCAGTGTGTATTTCATACTTGGTGAACATCTCAATTCAGACCGGCCACATTTTTAAGTGCTCGATAGATTCATATGGCCAGTGGCTGCTGAACTGAACAGTGCAGCCCTAGAGGATTTTCAAGGTAAAGGAAAATGCAGGTATTCACCTTTGGGATTTAAGATTACGTGATTATATAGCTGACGATATTTAAGTGCTCGATTTTTAGGTGCTCAATAGACTCATATGGCCAGTGGCTGCTGAACTGAACAGTGCAGCCCTAGAGGATTTCCAAGGTAAAGGAAAATGCAGGTATTCACCTTTGGGATTTAAGATTACGTGATTATATAGCTGACGATATATTCAAACCACCAAAGAAGAACAGGCTTGGTTCCTATAGGCTGCCCCTATTCAACGGGCTGAAGAATTTCTGGTGTTTCTAGATCATCTGAAGATAAAAGCTTTATTTTTTTTTTAATTTTTATTTATTTATGATAGTCACAGATTGAGAGAGAGAGAGGCAGAGACACAGGCAGAGGGAGAAGCAGGCTCCATGCACCGGGAGCCCGACGTGGGATTCGATCCCGGGTCTCCAGGATCGCGCCCTGGGCCAAAGGCAGGCGCCAAACCGCTGCGCCACCCAGGGATCCCGATCATCTGAAGATAAAGGCTGGGTATGAAGTCAGATGAAGATGGTGATGATGGTCAGTAACTGGGGAGAACTGAGGTCCTGGGGCAGAGCACAGATGACCCATGGGCAAGGGTCAGGCTGAGGGTGGCACCAGCAAAGTTGCCAACTGGGTGAGCATTCAAGCTTAAAATCAGCCTGAAACGTTGCCTCGACAGAAAACAGAGCTGAAGCAGAGACAGGTTGGGAAGCCTGCCTCCAGGGAACTGGAGTTTAAACTTTGGGCCCTAGATAGTTTGAATGCTGGGACAATCAGTCTACTGGTCTGTTCTCAGGAATGACTCCTTGACAAAACTTCTCTAAACAGCATTCTCAAATGCTCTTGCCTCTTTGTAGCATAGCACCTCTTTGCATGTACAAGGGTAGTGTCAGAGTTTGTAAGCTTTCATAAATGTAAGCTAAACCAAATCTGAGTAAGTCCGTTTTATAGAATCAGATATGATAAAAGGAAAAACAACAACAACAACAAAAGTCCTAGCGGACACTTATTGAGTACTTACTATATGCCAGGTGCTAGGCTAGGCAACTTATACAAATGAGCCCATTTAATCCTCAGAGCACTGCTATATATAGTAGGTACTACTACTATCCCCATTTCACTCTCTCTCTCTCTCTCTCTCTCTCACACACACACACACACACACACACACAAATAAAGCAAATGAAAGATCAGAGAATTTAAGCATCTTGTTCAAGGTCACTACTGCTAGTAAATGGTACAGCCAGAATGTGAAACCATGACTATTTCCAATTGTATCCTCTTTCTAGAATACCATGCTGAACTCATGGAGTAACGTGTCCAAGTTCACACAGTGAGGATGTGGACAAGCCAGGATCCAAACCCCAGCAGAAGGGCTCCTGGACTGGGGCTCATACAGTGACACAGGGCCACCTCTCAAACCCAAGTGGTCTGAGTGCTCAGCACAGGCCATTTGCAGCTAAAAGCGTGAAGCTTAGGGGTCACTCCCTGTGCCCACTGCTGGTTTCATCTTTGTCCTCGCCAGCACCACACCTCTCACGGAAGGGGCAGGATGGGAGGTGGTAGTCAAGACCTCGCCCCCAGAGCAGCTGCCATCCTTCACACCTGATCATAAGTTTCTCTCTTCAGAGAACTCCGCAAGTAGGTCTCTGTAGAGAGCTCACACTTGTTTCAAGCAATACTGCAACTGAAATGCATCCATCTTGTTCTCTTGAATCCTGACACTCCACAGAGAGTTATTTATGATGTATCATTTGCCAGCTCTCTAATGGGACATTGCTTTCCATTATTTTCTGACAACAGAAATATTCCACTGCAGACAAAGCCCAAAGCGCACTGCCTCTTGGCGATCTTAATTCTGCTACAAATACGTCTGTTTTGCTTTTTAACTTTTTTTTTTTTAATGTTCAATTTTAACTTACCCTGGAGTACAGCAGCAGTGGATGGCAAGTAGAAAAAAAAAGACTCAGGTGCTTTTAGCTTCTCATTTTGTTCTACTTTAATTACCCAAAGCAAATGATGAAAATAACAAAAAGCCTCACCAACTGGGCAGAAGAGAATGGTGTTGCCCCCTTTTAAGGAGAGCTGCTTGGCTCTTTTATGGCAGCATCTCCAATAACTGTAAACAACATATAGAGAAGACAAGCAACCCCACTGGGAGAAATGAGTTCATTTTAAGGCCATTTGTAGCTAAAAGTCATCAATATACAAATTAGAGGTAGGGACTGTGGTACTGGAGCAAAATGAGAGAATTCGGGTTTTATTTGTTAAATACGGATGTAGGAAATGTGCAGAGGTGGGAAGTGGTTTTCGTGGTGCTGTGGGCCTGAGGGAGGCAGGTCCAGGGGCTCATCCAGGGCTCGGGTCATCAGCCCTCCTGCTCCATTTCTCTATGGGGAGGATCAGGGAAGAAGGTCTTGGCTGGGAAGAAAGGTAGATGTGGGCCCAATGGCTCAGGGGAAGAATCGACTATGCTGATGAAACACAAAAATGCTCAACCTCACTAATAACCATGCAGACAGATGAATAAGATCCTCTGGAAATGTTTGAAATGAGGAAAAGATGTGGTCAGAAGATACTTTTCTTCAAACTGGAAGAAACTCCCTAGGCATAGCTCAAGATGTGAATTATTCAAATCCCAGATTTGGTAAAAGATCAAAAGAACAACAGGACACTGACAGAAATGCTAGACTTTTCACGTGAACACAATCACTAATAAACCAACTGTGCCATTTCTGTTGTTAACCGAATGAACCATTAACTGCTGCTATGCTTATGACTATACTTGGGTTCGTTCTCGGTGTGGTTCACATCACACATCTTTCAGTTGTGCTCACTTTTGAGTCTTTGCTCAGGACCTTATACCAAAACTACAGTGCTAAGAAATGTCAGTGCAGACTGGCTCCTCAGGGTGAGACTCCTTTTGCTCCCCTGACAACTCCCCTGTAACCCTGCTTCATCCAGAGATTACCTGACCCACTGCCAGTTACACAAAGTTCCCAATTCCCACACACGTTCTAGAAATCCATCTAAATGTAAACGAAGATCTACTTTTCCCATAAAAATATGTTATAAATGGTGATCAAGTTTCATCAGTATCTTTCTATTTCATCATGTGGCTGGACCAAGGACACAGAACACACCCACCATTTAGAACATGATTTCAACATAAAAAAAAAAAATTTTTTTTTTCTTCAGGAAGCTCTAGAAGTTTAAAAAAAGTCCCCTCTGTAACCCAGTTTCTATTAATGAAACATATTGAGGATGACGATAAAACCCTAGTATGAAAGTCTGCTTTTGGAAATTTCTAACGACAACCTAATTTAATCTTTAAAACAATACCATTAAGTCAATGCTATTATTATTCCCTTTTACAGTGAAGGACACGCACAGGGAAGTCACGTGGTTAATACATGGCAGGGCCAGGATTTGATTCCATGTAAGAATTCGTGGGCTCAACCTGGGATTAAACTAGCCTCACGGGCCAAATCTGGTCTGTCACCTGTTTTTATAAATAATGTTTTATTAGCACACAACTGTTAATCTATCTGTTGTTTGTGGCTGCTTTTGAGGTGAGTGGCTGGGACAGAGACTCTGAGGACTGCAGAGCCTAAACTATCTACTACGTGACCCTTTATAGAAAGTTTGCCGAGCAAGGACTAAACCACCATCCTCTGGGCACTTCGAGGCGAAGGCAGGCCCTCTCTCCAGCTCTGGCCACGAGCCTCAATGCAGGAAGGGGGTGCCCAGTAGCAGGAGGAACACAAGTCCTAGATCTTATCAGTTGTGAGGGGAGGTCCTGGGGAAATCACTGACCAGCATGGAGGGTTAGGATAAGCTTATTTCTCAAGAAGCTTCCTGCCTCGTTTCCAAAAAGATCTGAAGCGGGGCTCAAAGGTATAGATGTAAGCTCCACAGACAGGAGGAAATGTTTGCTTTATTCACACTGGAGCCTTATTATTGAACAAATGAACAAATACATAACTTATGTTTGTGAATCAGGAAGTATGTAGACTTTATTTGAAGACAAATCGGGAACAGGGTAAAGGCCCAGGGATGGACTGTCCGTGACAGTGAGGTCAAGGTTCTGCTTTGTCTTTTACACAGATAAACTGCTCTAGGGGCACAGTGCATTACGGAATCAGGTCATTTCCAACCATCCTGGGATTTCCTTGGCTCCTAAGAGCTTTTACTCACTGATCATTCCGTTTGCCTGAATTCTGGAATCAACAATAAATTTGAAATTTTTCCCCATGTTATCAGATAAATGCTAACACGGTGACAGGGCTCTGAAGGCTCATTTGTTTGGATTTTTATTCTATCAGATTGAGTGACTTTTGATTCCTGGAAGAGGACTTGAAAACCACACTTAGTTATTAGATAACAGAGCTGGGCACGGAAAGAACAACAACCCTGTGGACAACACCACTGAGTGATGCCCAGTCATGATTCACCATGGAACTTTAAGTTAAAAAATTTCAGCTGAAGCATACTGTTACCAGAGGGTAGGAAAGTATCTCTTAAAGACTTGGTGGAGGAGAAAAGGACTTGGATGATGGAAGGCAAGTCAGGATGGCAAGTACATGGAGAGATGGGGACAGAGGGGTGAGTCTACAGACACTGAGAAGCAGTCATACCATGGCCAGGAATGGAGAGGGAAGAATGGGGTATTAGAGAAAGTTCTCCAAACTGCACCCTGGTGCCTGGTGGCACCCTGTCTGGGGAGGCTGGCTGTGACCCAGAACTGCTCAAATGTGGATACAGCCTTTGCTCAGGCATGCTGCTTCCTTATAAGCAGGGAAATATTACAAGTTTCACGTTTACGGACCTCAACAGCACACAGCTACGTGATAACTCTTGCTTGAAATCAGATCTGAATATTCCATTTAAAATGCAACACAACAGCTGTGGAAAAATTCTCAGCATCTCCTTGACACTACTGTAATCTAGCGGCTTTCTGTCTGGTCTCCTGCAACTCTAAGTAAATGAGCTAATGCAATTCCAGCAAGATCTAAGGGGCTGAAACATGTTTAAAGAAAAAGCCCGAACGTAGTTCGTGCAGGTGCTCTGAGCACAGAAGTCAGTAAGCTAGACAGCAGAGGCTCGGTGTCTCTGCTGCACTTGCCCTTGGGGGCTAGCAGAGCTCCAGTGTAAAGTACATTGCCAGGAGGGAGAAGAGTGACCAGCATGACACACATGGCCTCTAACGAGCCTCTAGAGAGAAATGCAATTCTGGCCTCAAGCCCTCAGACCTAGCCCCCACCCCCCTTTTTTTTTTGAGTTTGGAACTCTGACCTTTATAAAAATCTAGACTCACTGCCCAGAAAAACAGGAAGGTTACTCACCAGGAAGCCATGGAAATGAAGCATGAAAAGTGGGTCAATATTTCTCTGTCAGCAAAGCTAAGTCTCAGACATTTCCAAGAGTGACACCATCAAGATGTCCCAATACTGTTCCTCCTCCCTCAACTGTGTTCTATACCACCAGTTCCTGACCTGTTGGTTGCTAACAACCTAAAACTATGGCATCAGATTCAGCAAGGCTCTGTCTAGCTTCTCAGCAATCTCTCCTGCCTGGGACATCTGAGGAGTGCTGGCACTTGGGGTCCCAAAACTCTCTGGAAAGATTCATCCTTCACAGAGGTGGTGTGATGTTGGGGACGGGGCTCCTGTTCTGAGCTATGAGGCGGAGATGGGAGTAGCTAAAGGAGGAAGTGAAGGTAAAAAAATAAAAAATAAATAAAAAAAATAGCTTTGTCTGGCATAGATACTTGCAGCTACCCCAAGCCTTAACACAGTTTTGCACTTGAATGCCTCTATTACCATGCCCCTTTGGAAAGAACTTCACCTTACTTATAAATTTCTCTTTCTTCTATATGTTTTAGGAGTAGAAATTGCAAGCCGATTACTTCCAACTGAATTTTACCTGTGTCTATAGCAATAGATGTGTTTGGCGTACACCAAGCTTTGACTTTTAATTAGTTGCCAATATTAAAATAAGTCAGAAGATGTCATATAAAAAAATCTGGATTTTTGGCTTCTCTCTAAGAACCAGAACATCAGGTGGCATAGGACCCTCCTCTGTGCATGGCAAGGATCAGCAGATGCTGAGTAGCCCAGGCTACCCCCTTTAGACAGGGCTTGTGTTCACCAGCTTAATCCAGCCCCCACCCTGCTGTCACCAATCCTGAGCCCTGCTGTTTGTTGCCATTTGCTGATATTCTTTGTGACTCATTTATGTTCCTGAGGGCATCCAGGCTCACAGCCCTGACCTTAAGTATTTGCAATCAACATCCACTTTAACCAAGTATCAGCCTGAAGAAAGCACTCTGAACATTTTTCTGTCTTACATCCTTAAGAATTCATTCTACCTCGATATGATTTATAGGTTTCTCTGGGACAAACCTTTATTTCAGAGAAGGAAACTAGAGAGGGAGGAAACAAAACCAACAGCATCTCATTAGTGTCGACATTTCAGCCACAGTTCAGTATCTCTGAGCACACATGTGTGTGTCTATGTGTGTGCGCACGTGTTTCTTTAGGGGATGGGAATTCTGAAAATCCTAATTTGCCTGAGGTACAGAAAGATTCAAAAAGAAATGAGCCGGTTACACAGACTGTTACGCCTACTGTGTGACTCCCTCAAACAGCCAAAATGCAGGTGATTAGATAAATAGAAAAAAAAAAAAAAAAAAAAAAAAGCTGTGACCTGGAATGTAAGGCAGATATCCAGAGAAGAGAATGTGTGTTAAAAGCCAAGATGTCTGGTAAGTAAAGAGCAGTATGTATAGAAAGATGAAGAAGGAAGTGAGGAGGACAAGGGGGACAGAGGAGAAGGGAGGAAGAAGACAGATGAATCTGGGACCCAAGGCAAACACAGACACTCGGGAGGAAGGAGACAAAGAGCTGGCCTTTTCTAAAGCTTGGAAGCAAAAGTGAAGATGCCGGCCTGAGAGCTTAATTACACCCAAACCACCTCCCGAGTTAATGCCAGCACGTCCTCCTGCCATTTGGAGGAGCACAGTCCTTCTTTCTAATGAGAACACCGCACTTGGAACCTTGCCTGTCCCCCCCGCTGATGTGCCAAGCAATTTCTTATGCACAAATCAACGACGCTGATTCCGGGGATAGGTCCCGTCTCTGTTCTCACAACCATCGCAGGCCTAGAACGCTAATCCAGCTTGCAAAGGAAGCTGATCATGCAGCACTTCTATTTTCAAATAAAGGAAAAGCTTCACACTTCAATTGCTTTAGGTCGCCTAGCAGGTGTGACCGCAAAACCCGGGCCCTTCCTGAGGTCAAGCTCACCAAAGGAAAGGCGGCTCCAGTAATTTCCTTAATATCCTCACCTCGAATTTCTGTCTGAGCTCCACGTTTCCTTCTTCGTCCCCTTCTGGGATGGGTACATTGTAGTACTCACCTTCCTCTTGGTTAAGCAGCTTGTACCTTTGGGGGAGACACGGGATGGAAGGAGGGTTACGAACGCTGTGTTGGTGTGACAGAGTTAGCAACTTCCCTCCTCCAACCCCTAGCCTGGCTGTTTCTGAAATGTGTCCTGTGGGGAGACTACAGCCAGGTAACCTCAGGCTCAATGGTCACTGCAGACTGAAGCAGTTTGTTTTCTGAATCTCCTGGGGCACTAATGTTTCTGAGACTATTAACCTTTGATTGACAAATTGCATATTCAATCTGCGGTGTCCTTACCATCCACTGGCTGGCATCTTCATCAGCTCTGAGACTCCGAAGGAAAGGGAGCCCATGAAATCATTCCTTGTTGTTCGATCCCAGTCCCATATCTCTACGGATAGCCGGCGGTCTTTATCTGAAGGTTTTAATTTGCTACAAAAGAGCACACACAGACGGACACAAACACAAGGTTATCTAGACCACAGTTTCTTGGGGGCTACCACATGCTCATGATAGAGGAGTCTGAGATTAAAAAACTAGTAGTATATTCAATGTACCTCCCTCCCTACTGCCAACAGAGTACCAGCCCCCAGCAGCCAAAGCTCTAGACTGGCAGAGAGCAAACAAGGTCCCAGAGGCCAAATCTGGCCCTCTGTTTTTTGTAAATAAAGTTTTACTGGAACACAGCCATGGCCATTTGCATACGTACTGCCTATGAATGCTTTGGCTCTAGGTCAGCAGAGCTGTGTGCTTGCAACACAGACTGTATAAAGCCTGAAGTATTTACTGACTGTCCCTTTACAGAACTTGCTCACCTCTGTTCTATATAAAAGAGCTACCTTTCTGGTCATCCACAGGTAAACCACTCCCTGTGGAGCGGATGTGCTGTTCTAGTCTACACGGATGACCACTTGGTTGTGCTCGGTTGCAGAAGTGCTTCCTTGTCCCTGATGGTTTTATGCCACTCCTTCTCACTGCGTCCTTCCTTCTCTTCTACTGTATCTGCCTCTGAAATCCCGGCACTCCTTTAAGCCTTGTTTAAAATGTCACCTCCTCTAGGAAGCCTTCCCTGCTGAAAAGTGAGGATGGTGTTCCCATTTCAGTGGCAACAGCACATGACTCCTGTATTCCTTGTTTTAAAAAAAAATTATTATTTAATTTCTTACCTTACCTTCTTCCAAAGCCTCAATAGGACTCAAGTCCATTAAGAAGTGGGACATGTGGGGTTCCCTGGGTGGCTCAGCGGTTAAGCATCTGCCTTCAGCCCAGGGTGTGATCCTGGGGTCCCGGGATGGAGTCCCACATCAGGCTCCCTGCATGGAGCCTGCTTCTCCCTCTGCCTGTGTCTCTGCCCCTCTCTCTCTCTCATAATAAATAAAATCTTTAAAAAAAACAAGTGGGACATGCTTTATATACTTTTACATCATCTTTAACATAAATGAATCTTTCTGTACATGGTAGGTATTGATGATAATCTGGGGGACCTGCATTATGTAACTCTTGGCTACCATCTGGTATAACAGGTGACGGCAGGTACCACTTAGCCGTGGCCTGAGAAAGCCTTAGGAATGAAGCAACATTTAAAGACATTTATAACAGGTCCACCTCATCACCCCTGACAGTGAGGTGGGCAGTTCTGTGATGTGTAGGGAGGGAATTCAACTGGGAAGAGAAGACAAAACTTACAATGTAAAAGACTCATTCCACTGGGGATTCAGTGTAGAGCGGATGGTTTTGGTTTTCTGTTTGCTTTCATTCTTGGGATCAGGAATTAGTTTCAGCTTCACATAAGGATCTGAAAGCCCATTTGGATCCATAGGAATCAGATTCTTTGCATCTCGTACTGTGAAGGGAAAAGGAAAAAAAAAAAAGATCAAATGTTATAAAAAGAGAACTGACCTATATTGTTCAGTGTCCCATGTCGAGACCAAGTTGAATGACAGAGATATCTGTCAAGATGGTGTTTAAAGAAAGAGGAGGTGATGACTAAAATGTCTCTGATCTTCAGTATGAGGAAAGCTGCCTGCTGTCACTGCTGCCAGAGATAATGGGCATCATGCGGGCCCTGTGGTCAAGTCTTGAGATGCAGCACCAGCCTGGACCAGCAGCAGTAGTGACACCTGGGCACCTCATATTAGAAAGTTGGAAGCCTGGGTCTCTCTCCAAAGCTGCTGAGATAGAAGCTGTATTTAAGCAAGATCCCCAGGTGCTGTCTGCAGCCCTTTTCCAGAACTGGTCGTGCCTGGCTCCAGGCAACCAGCCAACCTAGTCTAAGCCATTGAATTATTTGAGCTCCTAAAAGGATTCACCTTTTTTCTATGTAAAGGCCAGTGACTTTCAATCTGGCTGTACATTGGAATCTCTGGGGTTTAAAAATCCCAGTGCTCACTGGGCACCTGGGTGGCACAATCAGTTAAGTGTCTGACTCTCGTTTCTGCTCAAGTCATGAACTCAGGATCATGAGGTTGAGCTCCACATCAGGCTCCACACTCGGTGGGAAGTCTGCTTGTGACTGTTCCTCTCTCTGTTCCTTCCCCTGCTTGTTTTCTCTCCCAGATAAATAAATTTCCAATGCTCACAGCTAAATTAGAATCTCTGAGGGGTGTAGCCCATGGTCTTAAAAGCTCCCCAGGTGATTCTACTATCCAGCAGGTGCAAGAGCCACTGACGCATACAGCTGTAATACAGAATATTCTTCCCAGGTGTGCTAACCCTTGCTATGCAATGTGCACATGTCCATAGACCAGTAGCACCTGGGACATTGTGTGCTCATCAGATGTGTGCAATCACAGGCCCCACCCCAAAATTACAAACTCAGAATTCTCACTTTAACAAGACTCCCAGATAATTCCAATGTACATCCTAGATTGAGATGCATTCATATGGGAATCCAAAATAATGAGGAGGAAAGGTCACCTCATTCACAGAAGGAGGCATGCTCAGAGATGCAGAGAGCAAGGGCTTATTACCTCTTTGGGAACAGGTAAAGCTACTGCATGTAAATGAGATAGGTCATTATCTACCACGATGATGATAAGGACAAAAGCCTGAGCCTGCCTACCCCAAATGTCTTCCTCACCATCTTCTGATGACATCTTCCCCAACATGGCTGAAACTTCCCATCATCAGGGTCCCTAATTAGCCGACACCGTGAGTACACATGTAATTGGTTCTCCCAGCATAGCCCCTGGACCAGCAGCCCTGGCATCACTGAGTCAGAACTCTAGGAGCAGGTGCAGTGATCTGTATTTACCAAGCCTTTTGATTCTGATGCAGAGAAGAGTTGCGGAAACATTGTTCTAGCCTATCATACAGATCATTAGTTTAGGGTGACTGTTAAGTGAAGTCCTTAGAATAATTTTACAAGAAGATGTTGGAGTTTGGCAGTGGGAAGACAGAGAGAGGGGTTGGAAGGATGCTGAGGATACTGGGCCCCAGGGCCTTGCCCTATGAGAAGTCACAGACAAGCACTGCCTGTTCCCAGTGGGACACATTGAGTGCGCACACTTGCTGGCGAACAGCCTCACATCCTTTTTGCCTAGAAGCGTGAGCATAGGCAGGTAACAGGACCGTATCCAAATGGTCTGAGTGTGGGGTGGGGGGATGGTGGGCTGGCTCATATCTACTAGCCACAGAGAAGCCAGGCCTATCCTATGTTCCTTATATTCACTTATGCTTTCCAAGGATTTTCCCCCTAATATCTAACCTCATCGAACTGGGAGTGGGTACAACATAAGCAAGCATGCATGGGCTTTTGCAGCTCAGTACACCTGCTTTCAAATCCTGTCCCCACCAACCCCCCACCCCATGTACTCCCAAGCACAGGAAACATAAGTTCCTGAGCCTCTATTCTTTACTCACAAAAAATGAAGAGGGGCTCATTCCCAGTGAAACAGCATTGTTGGGGGGAAGTAAATGAAATAGTTGTCATAAAAATAGAGCTCTCCCACAAGGAACGGGAAGGGGCAAAAGGTCTCTCTCCAATTAATCACTGGAATGAGAATCAGATCCTTTTTAAAAGGCGGCTAAAGCCCTGGAATGTCTAACATGGAGGCTACAGCCCAGATAAACTAATGAGGAACCACAGAGGCTGCCAAGGGTATTGCCAGTTACAGAACGATTATGGTGCTGGCGTTTTCTTCTTCAATTTCTGGTCCTGACAGCCAGCACACACAGCATCGTTTAAGGCTGATCTCTTCTGAATGGTGATGAGTTACGGTCTTGATGGGATTTAAAGCTGTGGGCTTCCTACTGAGATACTATGATTGAAGTGGAAAATAAAAAGAGTTACCAATTCCAAACATCATTGAAATAGACAGTGGGTCCAAATTTCAATTTCCCATTGCAGTGGAGACGAGCCTGCCCGGTGTGTGGCTGATTCATCACATGCCGGGGCACCTGAGTAAGGACCTGGAGCAATGGACTTGGGGGCTCCCACTGGCTCAGACTGTGGGCTCTGGGGCCAGGCTGCCTGCGCTTGAATTCTGGCTCTGCCACTCTGGGGAGGGGGGTGGGTATAGCGCTGGGCAAGATCTGTAACCTCCCGGTGCCTCAGTTTCTGCATCTGCAAAACGGTACCTCCCTGGGAGGAGTCTGTAAGTTCATACATGTGAAATGCTTAGAACAGTGGTATGCACACAGTAAGAGCCCAATAATGATTATTATCATTGTTGTTAATACAAGTTGCTGGCAGAGAGCACAACCCTAAAGGCTTAGATGTTCAGAAACTGGACTGGCAGCTTATGAGTTGGCAGGCGGATGAAGAAGAGTATGACGTGGAGATTTTCTAACGTGGTTGCAACCGCGTGGTACTGGCAAGGTCTTAACCTGGGAAGCAGTGCTGGAGGGGGTCGCTAACAGGAGCAGGTGCAGGGAAGTTAGGGATGAGAAAAGAGCAAAACAAGCGGGGTGGTAGATGAGAAGGGCGAGAGGCAGGAAACAGAAAGAAGAGAATGTGATCGAGTTGTAGGGTCAGAGGGCAGTGAGGATGGTGCCCCTGCACGGGTGCTGATGGTGGCTGGGTACCCCAGGGCAGTGGTTCTCCAGCTCAGCTGCACATGGGCAACAGTCAAATACTGATGTCTGGGCCCCACCCCTACAGAGTCCCAATTTAATTGGTCCTGACTGAGGCCCAAAGTGGTATTAGCAACTTTGAAGCCTCTCAGGTGAGTATTGCATGACACCATCCCAGGCACCTGGCCGATGTTCTTACAGGGTGGTCCCTCGGCCCACATCACTGGCATCTCTTGAGGACTCAGTATATTACGTCGAAAAAAAAAATCCACTCACTTTTTAACACTCGGCCCTTAAATGGTTTTTTAAAAATTTATTTGAGGAGGGAGGTGAAGGAGGGAGAGAGAATCTCAAGCAGACTCTCTGCTGGGCACAGAGCCCTGGGCTCCATCCCATGACCCTGAGATCACGACCTGAGCCAAAGCCAAGAGTCTGATGCACAACCAACTGCACCACCCAGGCGCCCCTTAACACTCAACACTTAAAAAGGAAATGTGTTACTCTGGTAAATGGAAAACCAAGGCTGTCTGCTATGAGGAGAAAGGAATCATAAAAATAAATACAATGCCTGAGGCCTACTCTTAGTTACAAAGGGGAAATTAAACCAGGGTGAATGCTTAGGACATTCCAGCCCCAGATGGAGTTCCCCCCTACACCGTACTACCAAGAATGAAGGAAAGCTGGAAAGGGAGCAACTTTCTCACCATGTGATTGAATGCTTTCTAATGTCAGATCAGTGCCTTCAGGAATCCAGTGGAGCACGAGCAGAAGTCCTAGCCTGTCGGATCCTGCCCCACATGTGAGAAGCCCTGTGCCAATTATGAGGCACAGAGGAAGGTGAGCATTTCACAGTGGGGCCAAGAACAGACCCGGCACAGGTCCCGTGGCTCATTTCTTGTCTCTCATCTTCTGTGACAGCCACCCTGTTCTGACCCTCAGACTTCAGATCGGAACAAATCTGCTGTGGAACCTCTTGATGGGACTCTTCGGGGCAAAGCTCTATCATGCCAGCTCAAATTCTGAGAGGTTGATGGTCTCTAAAGGTGGCGGTAGAGAAGCAGCACATCCCCTGCCCCACTCCACTGCTGTGGCACTAATCCACACAGGCCCTGAGCCCCCTGGAATGCACGCGGGAGGAGCTCTTGCTCCCGGCATGTCACAGCAGTTCTGCAGCTTCCGTGAGGAGAACACATCTGCTCAAGAAATATGTCTGTGCTGTGGTATTGGCCCTTTTAGAATCAAAGTCTGTTCTATAATTCCAGGACTTTAATAGAAATGTAGAACATGAGTTGTATTATCATCTTTTGGCTTGAAGTGTGGCTTTGGAAAGGATCGGCAGTCAAGCGTTAAGGAAAGCCATCCTGGGTTGAAAGGTTATATAATTTCCTGATTATGTAAGGTATCCCTCCTGGATAAAATCCATTCAAATAAGATTATGAAGATTGAAAAACACCTCCACGGTGCCTCAAGGATACCTGATAGAAGTGGCGAGGCAAGCCCAGGACATGGGAGTTTTGAGTAAGTGTTCAGGCATATGAGCTGGCTCATCTAGAGCTTGGAGGCGGCCTTACCCAGACTGGGAATCTGCAGCAAAAGCATCTGGTAGATGGCACAGCCAACACTTAGGAATGAAGCCAGGGATTTTCCCAAAGGTCTTTTTGAGGGGGAAAAGTACAGGTGACCACCATGCTTTCTCAGGGAGAGGCCAGCCAATCCTACAAAGACTGGCAGCTAGGTGACTGTCAAATGCCCATCTGAGGACATACAATGACAGTCAGGCTCACTATACTTGCAGATAGTGGCTGACTTCTTCTCAAGGGGCCAGTAAAATATATAGTGGCTAACAGCGTGGACAGCTAGGTTCAAATCATTGCTTTACCACTTTTTAGCTGTAGGACTTCAGACGAGTTAGCCCACTTGTCAGTCTGTTCACATCTGTAAGACAGGAACAGTAACAGTGCCTGCCTCACAGTGTCATGGTGAAGATGAAGTGCATTAATATCTGTAAAGCATTTAGAAGAAAACCTGGAATGGATGGAGTGTTACAGAAGCATCTGCCGCCATTACTAATGATCATGTTCACATGTGTCTGCCACTTTACCATCATCAGCCAGCCCTCCTGTCTGGCCCAGGAGGCAGGGCTGTTTCCTCAGAGTAAAGAAATCTGGTATATTAAAGGGAGGGTTCATATAGTACTGGAATTTCCAGACCTCGGGGTTAGGTTAGAGTTCAATACTCAGATCCTAGTGGTTCTAAAGTAGCTTGGGATTAAAAAAAAAAATCAAGGCAATCCTTGATCCATTCAGAGAATGGTCGAGATGGTCTCTTGACCCAGAGAATATAGGTAGCATAAATTACGAAGTATAATAATAAACACCTGAACTCACCACCTAACATAAAAGCCAGACCAGGGCCAATGCAGCCATCCACCATATTTTTCTTACCCTCTCCCCGCCTCCCTGTGGATTTTCAGCCTCAGTCTGAGGCTGCCTCAGGGCACTCTGGCTAGGCACAGAGCTCGTGGAGGCTTTGGAAGATTCACACATGACACACACTAAAGGCTTCGTTGGGGAACACAGCTAGAGCCCCTCTACCTGCAGACTGGACTTGTCTGCACTGACCCATAGTAACCCCTGCCCATCAGAGTTCAGATCTGTATGGGAACATTGTTCAGTGAGGCACAGAAAAGTCAAGTGCCTCTAAATTCAAGGACAACGTGGCCCTTCAAATGATGTGTTTTGCTTTACAAAAGAATTCTCTATTTTTAGTGTCTTTACCCCTCTCTCTGCAAGCATCCTTGTTCATGGCTTCTGCTTACAAAGCCAACAACAAGGTCGAAAGCCCAAAACAAAGCCTTGCTGCAAAAGTTGGGATTGTTCAGTGTGTGCTGACCTAGTGACGCCCCCCTCCACCTCCCTTCTTGCTCGACAGCAAAAACAAGAGTGAACAAAATTCTAATAATCCTACCCCAAATCACACAAAGGCAAAAATTACATTATCTGACACTACAGAAAAACAAGACCATACAAACTCTTCTTTGTCTGAAGTTACCAACAGCGAAAGAAATGGGAGTGCAAAAATGTTGGGGGGACAGGCAAGAGCAAAAAACAAGCGGAGGTGTAGTGTCTGTGGTTGGTCCAAAGAACCTGGTGTCATTTAACATCACGCAGGCAGAGTGATGGAAGCTTCCCAAATCCATGAATGGTATTTTTAAGCAAACCCAAAGAATTTTGATATATTATTAGATGGTCAAAGCATTGTCCTTCAAAGAATCTTAAGACCCATACGTCTGGGGTGCCTGGGTTGCTCAGTTGGCTCAGCACTAGCCATCAGCTCAGGTCATGATCCCAGGGTCCTGGGATAGAGCCCCAGGTCAGGCTCCCTGCTCAGCAAGGAGCCTGCTTCTCGCTCTGCCTGCAGCTCCTCCTGCTTATGCTTTCTGTCAAATAAATGAATAAAAACTTCAAAAAAAGACCCATTACTTCTTATAAAGATATGATCATATGTAAATAGACATTTAATGCCAGAGATTCTCTAATGACATGTAGGAATGCATTAATTCATATATTTTTTTAAGATTTTATTTATTCATAGAGACGAGAGAGAGAGAGAGAGAGAGAGAGAGAGAGAGAGAGAGAAGCAGGCTCCACGAAGAGAGCCCGACGTGGGACTTGATCAAGGGTCTCCAGGATAACGCCCTGGGCTGCAGGCGGCGCCAAACCACTGCGCCACCGGGGCTGCCTGGAATGCATTAATTCAGAATAATTTCCCTAACTCAAGATTCTTCACTTCATCCCATCAACAAAGACCCTTTTAAAAAAATAAGCTCACGTGTATAGATTACAGAGATTAGGACCGGGTATCTTTGTACAGTCACCATTCAGCTCAGCATAGGTACCATTTAGGAGCTTCCTTCTGGGGTGATGAATATGATCTGCAATTTAGTGAGGACAAACTTGTGAAAATGCTGAAAACCACTAAATTGTATACTTTAAAAGGGTGAATTCTGGGGCACCTTCGTGGCTCAGTGATTGAGCATCTGCTTTTGGCTCAGGTCATGATCCTGGGATCGAGTCCCGCATCGGGCCCCCCCGCACAAGGAGCCTGCCTCTTCCTCTGCCTGTGTCTCTGCCTCTCTCATGAATGAATTAAATCAAATCTTAAAAAAAAAATAAAATGGTGAATTTTATTGTGTGTGAATTATATCTCAATAAAAAGAATAGGTGGATTTATTGACACATTTCCATGTGCCTTACTACACCTGCTCACTTAAGCTTCACAATACCTCTGTGAAATAATGACTCAGATGCCCATTTTCCAGATGAGGAAACTGAGGCACTGGGGTGTTAAAGTAACTTGCTCAAGGCCGAACATTTAGTAAATGATTGAGTTCAAGAGTGCAAACAAAGGAAGGGCATCTAGGTGGTGCTGTCAGTTAGATGTTCAATTCTTGGATTTGGCTCAGGTCATGATCTCGGGGGTCCTGGGATTAAGTCTTACATTGGGCTCCATATTCAGTGCAGAGTCCGCTTAAAAGTCTCTCTCCCTTTCCCTCTGCCCCTCCCCACTGCACTCTTTCTCTCAAATAAATGAATGAATATTTTTTTTTTTTTTTTAAAGAGTACAAAAGAATCCTGACTCTGGGGCCTGAGCGTTGCCCTCCACTGAGTCCTCCCAAGGTGGCCTCTGCATTCAGGTACCACTGTCAGCATAGAATGGGGGACAAACTTCTATAAAGGAATGGATCATATCCTCTAGGTTCTGCAGGCCAGGAAGCCTCCATCACCACTACCCAGGCCTGCTGGTATAGAGCAAAAGGAGTCAGAGACTATACATAGACAAATTAACATAAGGTGTTCTAATAAAACTTCATTTAGAAAACACAGGCTGAGGGCCACACCTGGATGTCAAGCCATAGCTTACTGACCCCTGATACAGAACGGATATACCACCTCCCCACTTCCACACCACCCTGGGGAGAAAGGGACATGGGAAAGGAGCCTCTACTTCATGGTTAAGACTCTGCTTCCTTCTGGTTCCTTCTGCTTCAGTCTGAGTCTCTTCAACTCTGATTTTGTCCTAAAACTTGGGAGGGATCCTGGGCTGGAGTGGAGGAGACGGTATGTCTCCTACCGGGAACTAGATCAGCCGTTATCCTTGGTCTCAAGGGAACCTCTGGAAGCCAACATCTCTTAGGAGTACTGATGGCTCACCTTCTTTGCCTCCAGGAGCATGAGGCTTTGTTAGCGTAGTAGTCTGCCCTCCTGGACAAACTTGATTCACAGCCTCCTCCCTGGAGCATTGGATCTGACCAGGACTGGCTGCAAATAGCCAATCCCACCTTGTTCGTGCCCCTCCAGCCTGTTCCACACCTCGGCTCCACCCAGGGACTGAGTACAAATAGTGAGCATGATAAGGCATCAGTGGGTCCATTCTTTAGTTATGCGACAGCTGCTGGGAAATCGGAATTTTAGAGGAATATGGGAGCAGCCCCTCTGCTTCTTAATCTAGCTGTAGCTAATGGCTTGTCCTGATGAGAGTTATGCTCCTGACAACGGCGTAGGTGCTCAGTTCAGGAGCATCTCAAGTGCTGGACAGGCTGGATCAGATAGAAAGAGGGGGGGAAACCCTCAACCCACTAGCTCAGAATAACGTTCCCCATCACCAAGTTGTCAAGTTTCCTCTAGATTGCACTTTCTTGGTCACATTACTAGGAAGAACATCGTGTTCTCGAGGTTTGTTTTTGCCTTTACTTGGGGCCTCTTCTGACGATGTTACAAGGGAGAGAACCGTGTCTCAGAAGCTGCCAGCTTCTTCACGTTGCTACAAGTCAGTTCTGCACCAGAAGCCAGAACGGCTTGGCAAATGTTGATGGGAAACTGGTAGGGTGACAGATTGCTTCCGGAACAGGATTTACCGAACGCCCTTCCCACGAGATGTTTCGGGGGTGGCCAAGCTGTCTAGCAATAGCCAAGGTTCTGGGCTTTGGGGATCTGAGCTGGAGCCTCTCAAACCACGCAGACAGGCATGCCCTGGCACAGGTGTGGCATGTCCCAGGTGACAGTGGGCAAGACAGCACGGGTCCCTGTTAAGGACCAGAACTGGCAAAGGAGATTACCACAGAGCAAGGGCCCTAGGCAGCCTCAGAGAGGAACAGCTCCCAAGTCACTTTCCTGCTGTGCAAGGGTTTTAGCTGAGCGACGGGTCCATTCTAACACTTGGGCTAAAGATTTTTTATTCTCTTGAAGCTATAAACCCCTTGCTGCACTATCCCAGTTTTTATGATAAACTTAGGACACCCATGGGCCTGAGTTGAGGACTTCTGCTGCATGCCTGAAGAGCCCTGTCCTTCAAGGATTGAGGAATCTTCCTGTCTCCACACACTTCCAGAACTTTCTCTTGGTGCATCCCTGCTTCAGCTGGGGATGGAAGAGGTCTGGAAACTGGGAAAGGTCCTGGCAACAGGGAGTGAAAACTGGCTGGGAACTACTCTTGGATGGGAGGTGTGGGTCAGGGGGTCTCTCCAAGGCCACAGGCACTGTAGCATATTTCTCTAGTAGCATGAATATGGGTGTGGATTCATGGGCACCCACGAGCCATCGAGCTCAATCTGGCAGAAGGAGGTAACTTCAAACAGTCAACAATGAAGACTTGATAGGTGAGAGCTGATCAATGGGTGGCAGCCTCATGTCACTGCTCATCAGACTGGTTCAACAGAATGTTGAGCTAGAAGAAATAAAATGTCCCACTCTTCTACAAACAAAATGGAACTGAGACATTTTCAATCACTGCATGAGTAACATTGTATTTTTGAGGCTCCCAACACAGAAAACGAGGCCAATAATAGTCTGTGTTCTCTATCATTTAATATTTCTACCCAAATTTGAAAGACGCTGTGTACTCTGGTCCATGTTCACCTTATGCTTGGTGGCAGGACTCAGGAGGTAGTATCGGTTCCAATTGTTAACTAACTGCACCTACCCTATCACTTCTAGTACTTACATAACCCAAGAGACTCATTCCATACCAGTGAGGCCAGTGTCTTCACTACCAGTTATTTTAACCCTCCACTGCCTAGGACATCACCTGGTACCTATTTAGTAACTCTTTGGTAAGCATAGGAATCTCCATGCCACCCTGTCCTGTGCTTCTGGGGTTCATGCTGCCCCATCCCTGGTCATCTGGAGTACACACCTCCACCTCCTCCAGTGCTACTGGCTCCTATCTTGGCACAAGACATCTTCTTGGCCCTTCCACTCTACAACCAGCCCAGGCTGCCACACTTCATCTCTACAGACCAATAGCAGCTTGGGGGCAGGGGCTGCATCACATCCTACAGGGTCCCCCCGGGTCAGCACAGGGCAAGGCAAAACCCAAAAGGGCCCAACAGATTCTTGTTATTTGGCTGAAAAGCTAAAGCACACAGGAATGCTTACACTTATTTTTTGGTTGCAGTACAAAAAGTGTCCATTTGGAGGGACTCTCAGACAAGGAAAAACCTAGCAGGCCCAAAGGAGTCACATAGTTTTTTAAAAAAAGAATGTTAGATGCTCTCAAGAAAGCATCACCGAGCCCCCCACAGATTAAAGGGCAAAAGACATAGCTCTTTCTGGGAAAACATCTCAGAAAGGGCCATTTACTCTCGGGGAGAAAAATGACCATGTAGAACTTCTCAAGATTTCAGAAATAAAATGAGAAGGTGTCATCAACAACAGCAAACACCTGAGAAACAATGGACTGCGATTCTGTGAACAAAATGGAGTCTTGGAGCTGCTCAGTTTGGTCCATTGGTACTAATTTTGCTGTGTCCAGTCTCCTGATGCCCCATGTCGAGTCCCACAGAATCTCGAATTTGATCTCTTCCATGTTAAGGAGATAGGACCCATACGTTTTGTAATATTTGTTCCTTCACTGACAAAGACAAAAATAAAGAGATACGCTAAAAATACACCTGCTCAGCATCCCTGTCCTACCACATAGAACCCATACATAAATCTGGATTTGGGGACATAAGTCATCTCACATTTTAGGGCCTATTTATTTAACGTTCTGTTTCATTGCTGAACTCACTGGTGTGGCTTTGATAAGGATATAATTTCTGCCCCCATAAATCCAATGGCCATTCATACACATGCATCAGCAACTCTTCAATCAAAGTGTCATTGGAATAAAACTTATGAAAGAGAATTTAAAGGATTATGGTCTGAGATGAGGAAGCAACATTTGGTCCTTGGAAAAAGATCATAAATATTTCACTACTTTTTCTTTTATAGTTAGTGGACAATAAAAAGTATTAAAGTTCTAGAACCTTGATGTTCTGAAAGGAAATGGGACATAGTTGTGAGAAAAATAATATTTTCCAGGTAATGGGAGACTGAAACACAGGCAGATTTTAAGAATTAACTTTTTTCCCTCATGAGAGTAATGGATATACTCATCCTACAAAAAGTTTAAATACATGAGAGTATAAGGAGGAAAATTTAAATCACCCATACGTCTGCTGTAGGAGAGAGCCACTGTTGGCATATTGGTATATTTACTGCCAGGCCCTTTGCTCTGCATGGAGCTCTACTGAAATATTTATTTGTATAGAATTCACATCTTTGAACCCAGTTTTAGATCCTGCCTTTATAACAAAGCAAGCTTCGAAAACATTTTAAAGGCCTAACATCCCACTTTACATAACCATTTCTTTAGCCAATCCCCTGTTTGAGGCTGCCTGTGTAGTTTAAAATTTTTCATTTCTGTAAATAATATAGCAACTGATCACCTTTGTGCACAAATATTCGTCTGCATTTCTGATTTTTTTTTTCCTTTGGACACATTTTTAGAAGTGAATCACAGCATGCAAAATCATTCGCGACTCTTGACATATATTGCCAAATTACTCCCCCCAAAAGTACTACGGAAGTCTTGCCAAGGGTGTGATTGAAAAGAGTAAAAAATAACATTGTAATTCTAGCTTCCTTGATTGTTTTTCAGGTTGAACTTCTTGTTTTCCCGTACAGTTATTTTGGTCATTGGTATTTCTTTTTCTTTGACTTAGCTCCTTCTTCAAGTTTCCTACAGGGTGCCAAAGAATTTTCTTACTGGGTCAGAAGAACTCCTTAGATGTCAACGAATGATAACAGCCCTTGTCTTATTTGCTGCAAACTGTACTGCATTTAGATGTCATTCACAATGCTTCTTGAAACACATAGGCTTAACTTTTAAACAGTTAAATCTGTCAAACATTTCCTTTTTTATTTCTCCCATTTCTATTATGTTTAGAAAATCCTTACCCTGACAATAGCTAAACATTCACTTATGGGGATCCCTGGGTGGCTCAGCAGTTTAGCGCCTGCCTTTGGCCCAGGGCGCGATCCTGGAGTCCTGGGATCGAGTCCCACGTCGGGCTCCCGGCATGGAGCCTGCTTCTCCCTCCTCCTGGGTCTCTGCCTCTCTCTCTCTCTATGTCTATCATAAAATAAATAAATCTTTAAAAAAAATAAAACATTCGCTTATGTTTCTTTAATTATTTTTTACGTGTAACTGTAAAATTCATTTGAAGTTTATTTTGGTGTGCAGTGTGAGGCAAGATCTAATTGATTTGTTTCTTCCAAATGTTTACACAACTTTCCCAATGACATTCGTGAAAGCAGGCCCATCTTCTTCCACTGCTGGATCATGACATGGCTTCTGTTGGTTTATACTACGCCATCTACTTCACCATATTCAACCTCGTTAATTCTTTCAACAAAACTATGCTTTAAATTGTTGTAAATTTCCCTCATGTTTTAAGAGTCAGCCTTTCCATCCAGGTGCACAGTTTTATGACTCAGGGCAATTCCACTTCAGCTGCTTTTTGCTGTTTATCTAATAAAGCTCTGCCTGTTTGTTCTTTATTCTTTGGTTTATGAATCGTTTTGCTTCAGGTTGATGTGGTTCCGGACATGCCACCCCAAAATATGACACCTTGGCATATTGAATATTTTAAGCTGAAGCAATCTAAGAAATGGCAGGTGAAGAAGGGACTCTCTGAACCTCCTGTGCAGCAAGTGATGCGACTCTCCTATAAGAAGTGACTTCCCTACACCCAGAGGAAAGAAGCATCCTTATCTCAGAAGATGGAGGGACCTCAAGGAGGACTCCAATGAACAGCCCTTACTAAATTCCCCACCAGCCCCTAGGTTACTTTACCCAGCTCATATCCTTCTGTCTTATTTTCTTACAACTGTACACTTTTCATCAAATCTGGTAAAGAACAGAACACTCAGGTTTAACTGTTCCTTTGGGTATTTCCTTACAAAGGCTCCTGTGTCGTATAAAATTTACATAAAATAAATGTGTGTTTTTCTTATTAATCTGTCTTTTGTTAATAGAGCCCCAGCCAAGAGCCTGGAAGGGTACTAAAAGATTTTTTTTTCTTTCTACAAAATATAAATCCTGTTAATATAGCTGAATTTTGTTTTTCTAAAAAGCCCAATCCAAAAGCTATGGGCAGTTTATAGCTATTACTTGATCCCCAATATTTGTAAACACAACTATGTGCCTGATGAAATGCTCAGAATTTTGAACACATTAACTCGCTTCCATAATAACCCAATGTGGTATTCCCAGTTTATAGATGGGGAAACTGACATTTGGAGGGATGGAGGGGTACCCACCACAATGTTGAGCAGCTTGGGGGGGAGGGGCCAGAAAACAGGCAGCCAGATTCCAGTATTTATTTTTTTTAAGTAGGTTCCACGTCCACTGTGGGGCTTGAACTCATGACCCTAAGATTCAGTTACACTCTCCACTGACTGAGCCAGCCAGGCTCCCCCAGATTCCAGTATATTCTTAACCTCCACACTGAACTGCTGCCTGTGATGTGTGGCTTCACTTCTGTTGTCACCACCTGCTTGCTTGCCATTTTAATTTTTTTTTTTTAAAGATTTATTTATTCATGAGACATAGAGAGAGAGAGGCAGAGAGAGAGAGACAGAGACATAGGCAGAGGGAGAAGCAGGCTCCATGCAGGGAGCCTAATGTGGGACTTGATCCCGGGACTCCAGGATCACACCCTACGCTGGAGGTAGGTGCTAAACCACTGAGCTGCCCAGACATCTCGTTATTTGTTTTCAGTCATTTTGCTATACTGTGTTTTGTCTGCATTCATCTTTTCCAAGAATTGTAGTGTATGATGGACAATTGTCAATAATTATTTTTTACATTTGATGCTCACAGATTCTAATGCTTACTACTTGTCCCCATGTATTAGGACGACCCCATTTCTGAACTTTTAATTTTACTTCATCTTGCAGTCCTCTTTAGCTTGCCTTTAAATGACTTTCGAAAAAGGCAGTTGGGGGGATATACGTTCTGAGCTCTTACATATCTGAGAATGAGCCATGTGAATGGCAGTTTGGGTGAGAAATTTTAGGACAAGCTTTGTTTCTCCAAGCTCTATAAGTGATGCTTCCTTTCCTCCTCAAATTTTGTCCTGCATACAAAGGGAAGTCTAGTGCCAACTTGGTTATTGTTTTCTTATATGTAACCTATATATCCTGAAGGAAGGGTATTTGTTTGCTTTGTGATTAAGAACGTCTAGAGTGAAAACCAAAAAAAAAAGAATGTTCTAGAATGGATGAATCACTAAATTCTACACCTGAAACTAATATTACACTTATGTTCACTAACTGGAATACAAATAAAAACTTGGAAAAAAAAAAAAAAAGGAACGTTCCAGAATGTTCCTAGCTGTAGACTTTCTTCCTTTAATTATGCTGGGATAAGGTTCATTCTCTTTAGTATGAATGCTCCATAAATTTGTTCCTATTGTATGGAATTATTGCTTCCTGTTTCAAATTTTCTTCTTTCCTTCTTGGAACAACACTATGATTCTCCAGTCATCTCCTGTTCTCAGTCTTCCATTTTATTATGCTATCCCTCATTCATTTTCTCCTTTTGCTTGCACTCTGAAAGAGCTCCTCAGGATTCTCTCACAGCACTAATTTGATTTTCTACAATGCCCCTCTGCTCTTTACTGTTCCATGATGATTTTAATCACATTACAACAATTTAAGTTTGCAGGCATTTCTTACTTGCCCACCTCCCTTCATCTTGTCTACCTTTGTATATATCCCTGCCTTTAAAAAAAAAAAAAAAGTCTCATCTTCCTTGCATCTCAACCTGCTTGCTCAAATGGCTTCCTGTTCTCATTTTTTGGAGATGTTGTATTCTTATGTTCTACAGAAGTTTATACAAAGCTTTCTCAAACGTTTTGTAGTCCTTGATCCCTTAGCAATTTACCTTTAAATATGTCCTCCATGATACTCTTTTTCCTTTATTCCTCAACATATATTTAAAAAAATTTTTTTAAAGATTTTATTTATTTGAGAAAGGGAGAGCTTGCACATGCAAGCACAAGTGGGGGAGGGAGAGGAGACACAGACTCCCTACTGAGCAGGGAGTCTGATGTGGGGCTCAATCCCAGGACCCTCAGATCATGACCTGAGCCAAAGGCAGATGCTTAACTGACTGAGCCATCCCGGCACCCCTATTTTTAGGTAATTTCCGTACCCAACGTGAAGCTCAAACTCACGACCCTGAGATCAAGAGTTGCATGCTCTACTGACTAAACCAGGCCAGGTGCCCCCTGAATATATATTTTAAATGGGTTACGTATTATGTGTATGTTTTCTTTCTTTACTCGTTTTCAATGAGTAAAGCTATATTCAGAGGGATATATGAGGAAAGCTATATCCAGACTTTGTGTTTGCCAACAGATGCTATGTTTAGATTCCCCATTGGCTCTGTCCACTGTCTACTTGGATACTGGTGAGCTCTCTTTCCTCAGAACCAGCCTGGCACTCAAATGGATGTACCTGGCTCCTACCCCAGTATTAGTGGGTCTGTGCTGGGTCCAGGTGAGGTCACATCCCTTTCACAGTGCATGATAATCACATGCACACTGAGTCAATGCCATCCATTTAAACTTAAAATCCCACTGACATTGAGATTCTTCATATTTCCACATGTATCCACTATGCTTCACACCTGAAGCTCATGAGCCCTAGGACATGATCTGCCAAGATCAGTCCTTTCTTATGGCCAATCCTTTCTTCTTTTGGAAGGTGCACTGTGTGGGATGATAAGAGAGAATAGGATTTTGGCTCCCTGAAATCAAAGGGCTGCCTCCCAGGTTTTTTGGCTTCTGAAAAAAAGACTCTGTTTTTTCTGAGCAAAGGGGGAGACATAAAGAATCTTCCTGCTTTCCTACAGGTGCACAGGGCTTTGCTATATATCATGCAAAGGGGGAGACATAAAGAATCTCCCTGCTTTCCTTCAGGTGCACAGGGCTTTGCTGTGTATCATGCACCAAGTACGGCCAAACCACTGATATGTTGTTGTTTTTCATGCAAACCCATTAGGTTAATAGTCAGTAGAAACTTTTCTAAGGTTGAAATGGTTGTCAGTCTCAGCTGTGGGTTTCTGTCTTTTCCTAGGTCTTCCTAACATTTCAGCTGGGTACCTTAATGAGCAATGCAGAAATCTACTGATTCCTTACACGGATCTAGGAACTCCACTGTTCCTGGAGAGCCTGGTTAATGGAAAGAGGAGTAAATTCTTCTTGGCATCTCTCAGTTTAAATCTAAGCTGCTCACCACCATTTCCCCTGGCAAACTCTCTACTCCTGCTTCCCTGCTGTCACCTTGTCACTCTGTGGGAAGCTTTTCAATGTGCTCACACCACTGGGGTCTGCCCTTTACAGGCCAAGGCCAGGTCTGTGTAACTCAATTCTACATCATCTTGTTGGCCGTTTCACCTCCAGCTCTGATGTAACTAAACCTTCAGACACTCCAGACAGGACCCGAAGGGCAGTGGAGTCCAGAGGGGAACACAGAGAGGAGAGCAGAGCCTGTTTCCAGCCTGCTCGGCCCACCACTCACCTTCCTGGGCAATCTCTAGTGGAGCGCATAATCTGTCTGAAAGCAATGGGGCTTGTTGGCCTAGGAAATCTCTAAGATTCCTTCCACTTTGAACATAAGCTGCATACAAACTGATTTTTCACAGCATATATTTATGGCTTTGTTTTCATAGTATCACCTATGTCCGAAGTTCTATATCCCTAGGCTGGATACTGGATAGGTATGTGAAAGGTCCTGCACACTGTGCTTCATCCTAGAATTCCTAAAATTGGAGGTTCATAGGATGTGTTGGAGAAGATGATGGCTGTGGCTTCCCTCCCTCCCAGAAGGTAGATACAAGATTCTGCATATAATTTTGGAGGTCTCCCTGACTCCCTGGAGCTGGCGTGGGGCTGGGGGTATATCCACAGATCAGAAACTAAGAACTTGCTCTGAGATACACATCACTCCTCTGCTACTTGGAGTTACTTTGTATGAATCATCTGAAAGATAGGGAGTCATATTTGAAGAAGGTATTTCTGCAAAGAATTAAGATAAGAGGCCTTGTTAAGATGTGGAGCCACAATGAGGGAAGTGGGAGTCTTTTCTGAGAATGAACAAATTCCAGGCTCCATTAACATTAGATCACAGCATGGCTTGGCCAAATTCACTCAAGGAGACCGTGGGTTCCTAGACCTGTAAGAGCAGCCTGTGTCCAGTAGGACTAAATTTAACTAAAAGAGCCGGAGCAGAGGCCCCAAGGTGGACATCAGGAGCGCTGGGAATCTGGTCCAGGGAGGAAGGAGTGTCTGGGTGTTTAACTCCACATGCTTCTGGCTGCAAAAGCACAGTGGCCTCTACCTTGAGATGAATATGAAATCTTAGCCTGATGACTTTAAACATTTATCTAATGCCATTATGATTCTATGTTCACTTGGCAGTGTTCTCAGTCCCCCAAGGTCTATTTACAGGGAAAGAAGGCATTACCCCAGTGGATTTCTGCTATTTGTGGTCTACAGGACAGTGTTTTCACATGGGAAACAATAAAATGGGTTCATTATGATTTGTCTTCATGGGTGTCTTAACTGGACTATAGAGCTGCTCTGATCAAGCCTGCAGACACACGGATGGCTTTATTTCTCCCTATAAATTAATAAACTGGTGTCTTGATGCACTGCTCTGAGAGAATCGCACTGGATCTGGTCTCTATGGGCCTGGCTGCCTCTGAATGGTAGCAAGAATGGATCTTGGGGCTTTCAAAATGGAAGACCAGAATGAGCTGCATCCCCTCCCCTGCCTTGAGATGCTACCGCATTTCCACTTACATCTATTTTGGGTAATGGGGTGCTCTGGTTTTAATTACTTACCCACAACCCCATACCAAATATATAGACAATGTTCTGTTTTAGACCGAAGTAAATCTAACCTACTACAAGACTAGAACTTGTAATCCCCAGAGCTGCAGTTCTCAAATGTTACTGTGTACAAGAATCACCTTGGAGAAACTCATTAATGACAGATTTGCTGGTTCCACTGTTGGAGAATTGGATTCAGGATGTCTGGAGTGGGAGCAGTAATCTGCATGCTGAACAGCATCATGCTTTGAGAAACCTGGCACAGAAAAGTGGTTACAGGCCCCCTGGACCAACTTTAATGAGTCACAGGGGGTACTTGGCTCACCAGAGACCTCTCTACCCCGTGTCATTCCTACACTCAGACCCAAACCAAGTAATGCTCCCTCTCAGGGCACAGGCACTCTGCAAATCATGGAGGGCAGGTTCTGAACCAACCCTCACATGAGCGACCCATTCAATTGGCACCAAAAATCTTTTGGTCATGTTCTCATGGAAACTCCCAGGATTCAGAATGGAAATGCTCCCTCGGGACTCAAGCTCTAGCTCTATCTTGTCACTGGGAAAGTCCCTGAACCCCTCCTAAGCTATTTCCTCACTTAAAAACTTGAGATAATAAGAATCTCACTCAATACGAACTATAATATAAAAGATAGCACGCCAATAAAACCACTGGCATGGAGCTTGGCACAAAGTAAGGAGTAACTCTTAACTATTGTTAAGACCAGTGTCATCTAGGAAAAAACCAGTCTTCCCATGGGACACTCACTGAGACTTACTATGTGCCAGGCACCCTTATAAGTGTGCCAACAAGGAAAATAGTAAGTGAACATAAGGGTTCTGGGTGCTTGGGAGCAACACTGCAGTAGCGATAGAACTTTCTATCTCCAGAGATAGCACATAAAACTGGGCTAGATCTCTCTCATTCTAGATCACTATTGGTACCAAACCAGATGCATGCCCTCAGGGCGCCCCCCTGGAGCAGGGATGATGGGGTGGCCTGAGGAAGGCTGCTCCTGGTCTCCATGTCATGAGAGTTCTGGTTCTGGGTTTCACTGAGGGAGCTTCTCTAACGTGCTGACCTTCAGACACCTGTCACACTGGGAGACCCTGGCATCCTGCCTCCCCAACTCCCAATTGCAGGGCATCAAAGCGCTCCAGAGAGGAAGAGCTACAAAGACCCGATGACAAATGCAGTTTGCTGAAAGGAGAAGGGGAGGGGCAGGTGCAGGTGCCATTACTCAGTGCTCTCCTGACACTAGAGAAAATTGCTCCATTTGTATTTCTGGCTGCATAATTATCTGCCCCCCCCCCCCAATTGATATAATGTTTCTTCTCAGAGGAATAAGAGGATACCAGAGATGAGGAGGGTAAGAACTAGAAGTTGGCAGGGCTGACCTGTCTCCACCAAGTCATTTCTCTCAAGCAGGGTCAAGCTTCAGTAACCCGGTAGGGGACAGGAAGGTACCTCTCGCCCCTCCCTCCTCCACCCCCTCCCTCTGATTACTTCCCCTTCATCCGTGCTTAAAATAGACTGAGCCAAACTGAAAATAACCTAGGAGATTAAATTAAATTAAATCAGGCCTGGCTCCAAGGCAGCTGCTAATAAAATCATAAGCATTCACATCAGTGTGGCAGACAAAGACAAAAATGTTTATTGGTTCTTTATTTTTCCCCCCTACTGAAGTAGCTGAGGCTTCAAGAGACAAAGCCAAATGAAATCAGCCTTCTATCCTCTTTATACAAGGGACTAGCTGCAGAAACCTTTGAGGCAGGTGATGAGCAGGAATTTGTTTTTGCTAGAAGCCTGAGAGAGCCTCATCTTCTGGTGGGCTTTGCTGGGCTTCCCTGCCAGGAATGCACCAGCTGAGCATCGCACAGGATGCCTGGTAGCCCATAACAGTTCACATAGGAGGCTGTATTTCCTCCAGTTGTCACCAGTAAAGGGATGGACAGTCCCATCCTAGGGCTGTTCCCAACCCCTGCAGGATCGACGATCCTCCCAGACGTTCTTGATCACCAAAAAAAGGGATCAGGGCTGATTCTGAGGGATGTATTTAGAGGGAGCTATTGGGGGTTCATGCAAACAAGGGACTAGTAGCTTTTGTCTCTACAGTCTTTGGTGAAAGAGCTAAAATATAATGAGCCACCTTTTCCACCTATCTGTTGTACCACTGCAGGCCTTAATCTGAAAATACAAAGCTGCAGATAAACATTAATTAAACTTGGGATGTCAGGGCTGAGAGATCTTTACCTGGAAAAGCCTCCTGTCATTTCAACTGCAATTAAAAAAAAAAAAAATCTACAAGTTCTCATGTCCATTGGGATCTCTCTGACTAGGTCTAGCCGTCAAGGGTGACTACCCCAACGTGATCACACATATCAAACCTAGCATGACACTAAATTAATTCTGAAAAGATTGGGGACTGGGTATCTTGGGTGCAAGGCTTTTAATCCAGTAAAATAACCAAGTTGTTTGTATAACCACCATGCCATGGTACTAAGGCAGTCACTGGTAGGAAAAACCGCCAAGTGCAGAGATTAAACAGGAAGCCAGTCCGTGTTGTAGGGTTCACAAGTCAAAGACTAGCCACAGGATGAAGAGTCAGTTCCTCAGGAGGCCTCAAGAGGTAGGCATTTGAGAGCTAAGAGCTTTAGGGAGCAGAGAGGGGACCTGCCATTCTGAGCATAATCACCATAGCTGAAAAACCAAGCAGGAGACACATCAATGTTCCATTTGTGGGAGAGACTAATGGTGATGATTCATGGATAACATGTACCTTGCTTTGTCTTTCCCCTGCTGAATGGAAGCCAGGTAAGCTGGCTTTTTTTTTTTTTTTTTTTTTTTTTTCAGAGAGAGGCTAAGAATCCAGAGGCATTGTTAGCATATTGCCAACTAGTTCATTCCCGCAGTTGGAAATGCTCATGAAAGCAAAGCTCTGGGGGTGACAGGCACAGAGTCCTGGGACCAAGTAAACCACAGAGCCTGCAGACAAAGCTACCCGGGGGGGTGGGGGGGGGTGGGGAGAGTAATTTCGGGCCGCGCAGTTCACAATGCAGGCTGGAGGGCTTTGTCCAGTCCCCAGGCCCTAATCAACCGTCTCCACCTTCCTGGCACTTGTTCTACCTTCTAACTGGGGCCCCATTCAAAGAACACTGCTTCCTGGGGGTACCGCCATCACTAAGCCTCTTCTCCATCAGCACCATTTCCACTTGGAACCCAGTGTGTGGTTTTACAGCTTCTGAGAGGGGTGATTAATGGGCCAGGCGGCTGGACTGGACAAATAGAGCCAAATCCATTTTTCCTTTATCCTTGGCTGTTTCTGGAAACTGGCCAGGTCAGGAATGCATTTTATTCAAAAGGGACGTATGAGTCATATCTAACTTTTGTACAGAAGCATAGACACTGCCACTGCTCTTTAGTAACTGTGGACGTGCAACATGGTTGAAGGAAAAAGGCACCCAAGTGGAGGGCAGGAGCCTGGCTCCAGTGCCTGTTCCGACAGCAGCTTTCTGCATAACCTGGCTGCCAGCTTCTGGTCGTGCTGCACTACTTCTCATCCTGTCTGCTTAACACCCACCTCTCTGGTCCTGCAAAATGCCCTCCCCCCCTTGGGCCTACCCACTTCTATGACCCCATGCTTCAGCCATAGTCAAGGAGTCCAGGGCTGGCACATGACCCGCAATGAGCCGATGAGTCCCTTCCCTGGGTCTCTGGATTGTGCCGGGCCCAGAGGGAGATATGAAGCAGTAAGAGGCAAAGCTGAAGAACCATCTGGGGCCATGTTTTCTGCAACGTGGGGAGAGCCCAACTAGCTTTGAAAGGGATGAAAGATAGTAGTTCGCATGTAGAAGAGGGGATACAAAACCCTGTTTCCAGGGTCCCAAAGCCTTCCCACCCTTGAGTTCTAGCAGCTATCCCAGATTTCTTTTGATAATTCCTTTTTCATGAGTGGGCTGAAGTCTGGTTTTGTCCCTTACAACCCCAGACACCCTACACCAGTCATGTTCCCTCTCTAAACCTTGGTTTTTTTCACATCTAGAATGCAGAGGTTGGGCTGCATCAGTGGTTCTCAACCTATTCCCCAGTCTCCTCACGGGTCGAAGAGGAGGGGGTACGTGGGTGCCACATCCTCTCCTTTCTAACAAGGGGAGCTCTGTTTAATGGGAATATCACTCCAAGTAAGATGTCACTGGAAGGTGTCTGCTATTCAGACTTGTCTGAAAGTCACCATGCCCAATGCTTCTCAAGCCTTATCAAGCTGGAGCCCCCAATTCTCTCAGTTCCTCGAGGAGGGCCAGGCTGGTTGGCCCCAGTGATCAGCTCTTTCTCTCTGAAATGACACTTCCAGCAGATAAACGCCAGAGCTGCGGGGACCCTCGGAGTTCTTACAGTTAAATGCCTTTGTATGAACTTGCATATGAGGAAGGCAAAACCCAGGGAGCTAAGGACAAGGTGCATGGAAGGTTAAAATCCTCAGGGTTAATATTCTCAGCTTGATACACAACTGTTCCATTCACCGAACTCTTTCCATTCTCAAAGTGCAGATTCTGGGGTGTTCCTGGGTCCTGCCTGGTAGGCACCGTAAAGGAAAAAGCAAACGAAATCTGGGATTAGGCTTTCCTTGCTGTGGCTGGAGCCCTCCTGTGGGCATAGTTAGGCCATGAACAAATCCCTATAGAAAGAGTTAATGTGTCAATAAGTGACACATACTGATTCATTGAACCATATAATATAAACGTGACTGCAACAAAACTTGTCATAGAGAAACAATCCCTAATTATTATCGAGCATTGGTTAGTGGCAGAGTTGGGAGTCAACCCCAATTGATCTGACCATAAAGTCAATAGCATAGTTTCCACTAAAACCAGATCACATCTCTTATCTTATAAACACAGGCTCCCTGTATCCTTTCTTCATGGAGTGTTAGTCATTTAATGTGTGCTGAGATTAGTTTCAAAAAATATAATGGGCATCCTTCAGAAGTTCAGAGTTTTCAGGCTACCAGAATCCCTGCTCTCTTAGGGGGTCAGGGTAGGGGACTGAAATAGGTTTCAGGGTCATCCAGAGTCGAGGGGATCTATGAGGATCTATTAGTAAGATCTATGAGGCTGCACTGTGCTGGTTAAAATGTGTAGTGCACACACTTTCTGGCCTTGTGGGCAGATGTTTACCCACAAGAGTTCTTCTGTGGGTACTCACCCAGGCAGCCCATAAAATGAGAGTGGCAATACACAGCCAAAGAACCATGTCCTGCACACTCTTCGTTCCGGCAGTGGTTGGCTGCAGGCAGAGTGACTTAAGCAGAAGGAGATGTCAGTGTCGTATTTGCCAGAACAAGAGTCCTCCTCCGCCACCTTCCCACTGGGTGTTGAGGAGAGTAGGCATTTCTTTCGATTACATCCCCTGCCTCCAGTGGGTCGAAGCTGGTGAAGCGACACTTTCTTCAATGCAACTCTCTCCAAATTCAGCACCCCCACCTTGAACACTTTTATAGGAAGTTTGCCTTGCATCTGTTCTTGTTTCATTATTCTAGGGAAAAAAATGCTTGACTTGGTTTTAAAAGGGACCCTGACTGTATTTAATTAACCACAAACTTTGCATTAATTACCAAGGAAAATGGGTGGTGAAAGTACAGCTACTGTTCCCCTCAGCAAAGTCCTCCGTGGGGGGGCACTCTGGTGCAGGGCTTCCGCAGGTGGCCATTCCCTGCCTTATTCAAATAGGGATATTTTAGAAGAACCTCAGGAGCTAACTCCTATTTTCTCAGGGAATCTGCATTCTTTCCAAGTGGAAATGCCTAGAAGCTGAGATGAACACAGCCTGATGTTTCTCAGCACCATTTTGGGGCTAATAACCAGAGCAGGTGTATACCCATGAACTGGAGATTCCTTTCAAAACATATGAAAAAGAATGCTTGTGGGATATAGGAGCAGCTTAGTGTTGGAAGGGACCAAAAGGCAGCATCCGCTCACCTAGCTTTTTAGGGGACTACTCTAATCCATTCATGAAGATGAAATGGATCAAAGGAGGAAAAATCTCTGCATTTATTTTGGAACATTTCCACTGGTAAACAAAGTGAACACTGAATGTTCAAGTTTTCCAACCTTTGGGTGGGGTGATGGGAGAAATCTAAAGGGGCATTTATCTGCTATTGTCTCTTCCAGCCTGACCCCCTTAACATCTCTCCCTATCAAAGATTAAAAAAAAAAAAAAAAGAAATTTCCATGATGTGATTAAAAAGACATCATTTGCAAGCTTCTGAGAGATTCTTCACTTGGCAAATGCATTTACTTTCTAGAAGATCAAGTTCCTTGCAATAATTTCATGGCAATTAATCTTTTGCTTAAATGATAATCCTATAATTAGAAGCAATTAAAATCCTGCACAAGAATGACCCACTCAGTCAAGGTCAACGTCCCTGTATGCTAATGGCGTCATCTTGAAAGAGGTCCCAGAAATATTTCTTTTTTTTCACCCCCCCCTTCCCAGGAATGTGGGCGTTCAAAGTCCATGCATTTTCATGGCAGGAACCATTGATGCCAAAGTGGATAGATGACTGAGGTCCCTGTCAAAGAGGCTAGGGGCTTAAGATCATCTTAAGCAGGAGACACAGAAGCCATGTCACTTTGAGCTTGGATACCAGGGTATTTTAAGACAAAGGCACACACTGCATTAAGAAAACACCACACGGCTTTTGCCCTTTGCCCCAGTCTTGTTGCCTCCCACGACATCCAGTGACTAAGCAGCCAGCATGGAAAGCTGTGTCTAAACCACTGCGCAGAGAACCGTGCAGGAATGACAACATGGGAGAGGGCAGGCCGCTAGTTAGTACACACTTAACACTTAGCTCTGCCTCCGACAGGCCAGAATGAGGTACCACGGTCAGGATGTAAATAATGACATGCTTCTTTTGAGAGGATGGACCTCTTTCCTCTTTCTTGGCTGATATGTGTTTCTCTGAAGGATCCCAGAAGTCACGTGGCTTCATGAATTAGGCAAAAAATAGAATAATTTTAGCTTGATCCAGACATAGGGCCAAAATGGGAAGAGTTGCTTGGATCTGGGATGTAAAGCACGGTATAAAGCCAAGTGAATTTTTAAATTCTGTGCCTACTGAAGACTTCTATAGTCATCACCCACTCAGCAAACACACAGTAGGGCACAAATTTGAGGTACTGGGCTGGATACAAGAGGTAAGATGCCATTTCTGTCCTCGAATGGCTAATGGTCTGCTGGAGGGAGATTAACATGCAGATGAACATAAGTGAAATCACATTATGAACATTATAAAGGACATGAGAGAAAAGTGGTTGATCTTAGGCAAGCTATAAAATGTGAGGAGAGGTTTCATAAAGGTATCTGGAGCAGAGTGTTCAGATGTTCCCAAGGGAAGGGACACAGCATAAACAAAAGTGAGGAGGTAGGAAACAACCTGCCTACCGGGCAGACAGCACATAGCACATAGCTTGCTCTACCATTGGGACACTGAGTGTCAAGGGATGGGGGCCATTGGGAATCAGACTGGGGAGGCAGGACATCTGACGTTTAGGAATATCCCATCAAGGAAGATGACAGAAGAAATAAATCCCTTGAAGACATGCCAAGAAGCCATCACCTAGAAGCACACACATCTGAACGGGGCAACACACGGGTGCTCTTCTATCATTTTTAGCTTAGAGATCATGCCTGTTTTCTTTTGAAAATTCTTTTGCAAATGTTAAGCAGCAGCAAACTCAAGGCAGGTGATTGCCGGAGATGGGTTCTTCCAAGACTGTGGGAATGGGAGATGAGGATGGGTCTACAATGAGAAAGAACCAGAGCCAACAAGGAAAAGCCAGTGATGGGAGGGTGAGAAAGGATGCAGCCAGGACCCGTGTCTGGCCAACTCATGTGCCCTCGGAACATGTCCGGAGGAGGTATTTGTTTCCATCTTTCTTTGCCCATTTTAATTCTTTTTCCACCAGAGTCCCTGCTGCCATGTTTATTTCTAGCCATTTTCTAAGCCCTGAGAGATGGAGGCTGGGGGAAATGATGACAGACCCTCACTCGCAATGATGCCAACAGCACTGTAGTAATTACAGGGGCCGCAGGACCAGCACAAAGCAGTCTCACCTGTTAATTGTAGGACAGAAACGCGAGGTTGCAAACCTCACACCGGTATGGGCCATGTCTGTGCTAGCACACAATCTTCCCTTGGCAGGGCTGGGGGTCGGCAGCGTGAGAGAGTGGGAGGCACGTGCCTGGGTGCTGGGCAGGAGCATCCTCCACTTAGCAGCTGTGTGACCTTGGGCAGGCCTGGGAACTCTTCCAGACTGTTCTTTCATTACAGAATGACAATAATGATAGCACTTTTCTCGAAGGGTTGTTGTGATGAACATACAGATCATCACAACATAATATATAGAATTAACATATAGAAAGGCTTCCAAACAGGGCCTGGCACATGGAAGGTACTTACAGCGGCTTTTCTGGTTTGCTCTCCTGACCCCTTTTCCACATTTCCTACTTGTGTTTGGACTGGCTGGCAGTCCCCTAGAATCCCCACTGGGAGCACTGATGTTGGCTCACCTGGGGGCTTCCTACCAGCTGAGTGTCATCTCTATAGACAGCAACAGAATGTTCCAACTTATCACTGCCCAACGTTCTGGAAGGTCGGTTTAAACAATTTCAAACCCACAGTGGAGTTGAAAGAACAGTACATTGAACAGCTATATATCCTTCACCTAGATTCACTATCTATCTAATCTACTTTTAGATTTGCTATTTATTAACATTTTGCCACACATATTTCTGTGTATGCACCTACACATATTTTCAGCTTTTTGCTTTGTTTTTTGTTTTTATGGAGTCATTTGTAGATGAGGTACAGACATCACCATTATCTTCCAGAAACTTCACAGATACAAACGTATTACCTAACATATTGTCCAGATCCACAACCCATTCCAACCCTCACTGTCACCCAAAGTCCTCTATAGTTGTGTTTTGAGATCCAGGGTCTAATCAAGTGTTACAGATTGCCATTGGTTGCCATGACTCCAGGTTCCTTTACTCAAGAACCGTCCCCTTGACTATTTTGTTTCTTGGGATATTGGCGTTTTTGAACAGTCCAGACTGGTTAACGAGCAGAATGTCCCAATATCTGGACTTATCTGCTTCCCCCTCCCCTCTCATAATTAGATTCAGGTTATAAAATTTTGGCAAAATAAAAAAATAAAAAAATAAAAATAAATAAATAAATAAATAAATAAAATTTTGGCAAAAACACTTGATAGGCAATACCATGTACCTTCTTATTACATCACAATAGGTATACCCTTTTAGTCTGTGGTATGGGGGGAGGCTGAGTTTGGTTATTCACTTAAGGCAGCTTACTTATATCAAACGGAGAACAGAACTTCATAGGAAAATGTTCAATCCAAGTGACAGTATTCTGACTCTACCTTTAGTGGGATATCATCCAAGGATTTTTTAGAACAGCAATAAAATCTTGAACTTTATGGAGTAGATTGGGGTTATTGGTCTGTGAATTCTAAAATTCTGCTGCATGTAACGTGAGGCAGAGCAAATAAGTACACTTGTTGACATCATCAGGAACCAGAGATCTATATAGGGAGGAGGAGGAATGAATAAGTACCAGGGAAATGTAAGGAAGAACCCTGAGCTGCAATCAGAACCAGAAACACTAGTGTGGAGTCATTACCTTTGTCTACTGCAGGAGCTGAGAAATAGTAATGCCCCAGGAGCAGTGAACACCCTAGCACACAGACCTTGGATTTTTATTTCCCAGTTAAAAAAAAAAAAAAGATACCCAGAGTCACTCAGAGATATTAAGTACAAGGTGGGCTCTTCTGTTCTAGAAAGAAAGGAAGTGCTAAAAAAAAAAGCCTGATGGGTTATGTCAAAAGGACACAGAGCCAGTTTGAAGGGGCTCCGACTGGCTATATTTTGAACAATTTGAACATAAAAAATTGAAAGAACTTGTGAGCCCAAATTGCTATTTTAAAAAATGCAGGGGAGGGGTGTCTGGGTGGCTCAGTCAGTTAAACATCCAACTCTTGATTTCAGCTCAGGTCTTGAGCTCAGGGTCATGAGTTCAAGTCCCGTGTTGGGCTCCACACTGGGTGTGGAGCCTATTTAAAAAAAAAAATAAATGTAGGGGAGAGGTAAAGGAAAAGCTTGCCTTTCAGACGAATGGCAGCAAATGATCACAGAAGGAATTACAGAATTAGAAAGTCATCATTGTGCAACCATCAATGTAATAGCTGATTACAGCTCATCCACGGATGCTGAAACCACTGGGTGGAAGGCTGCTGGTCTCCAGCTATGACACACCCAGATTCCTTACTATTTATAAACAGAAAAGGGTCCCTTTGTCGTGGAGGGATCTGATGAAAATACCTGAACTAGGTATCACCAATAATAGACAATCTGGGTATACTTGAGGGTAATCAGCTTCTTGTTGGCCTCCCCTCTCTATCCCAACCCACAAACCAGCTACCTCAGCTGCATCACCTTCCATGTGCCTGAGCTGGATCCAAATTCCACAGCCAAGATTTTATTTCATGGAAATTACCTCTGAGTAATACCTTTTCCTTCAAGCAATAAGCTCGGTCCAACTCCTAGCTGGCAGCCCCACACTGGGATTATTATATTCCACAAGCTTGTCTGTCATTAGGAAAAGCATCCCTACAAAGCTTTCAGGCAACTAGTAGGGTACCTGCTTTGCGCCCTTTCCCAGCATTGACAAAGAAAAGTCAAGGGTCACTGTGAACCTCAGGGGGACATCTGGAGTTCAGGCTATCAGATCGATGCTCTGTCCTTGAAAACACAGCCACCTGGAACTTGAAATCCTTGTTTGAAAAGGAAATATTTAGAGCCTGTACTACACGACCCCTAAGAACTGTGCAATCTGTACACTGTGATGACTCTAGCCCTGATGCCTTAAAAACAGAAAGAAATTGCCCTCCAGCTCTCCCTACCTCACACTCCAGATTCCCCAAATCCTAGACTATGTGAGCTTCCCGAATGCACCACGCCCTTCCATGGCTCTGCATCTTTATCTGAAACGTGCTCCCGGCTTCACTGTCACTTGCTACACATGGAGCCCTCGGCAGCTTCTGCAGGGCAGGTGAGGCACTGCTCTCCCCATTTCCCACTCCACTTAAAGGCAGGTGCACCCCCTCATTCTTTATTATGTCTCAATCCCCCCCCACCCCCCCGCTTCCCAAGACCACACATTCCACAGTAAGGACCATGTCTTAATTATCTTTGCTTCCTTGGTGCCTTGAGAGGCCCTGACACATGCTCAATAAATGTATAATGAATGGGTGAATCAATGATTGTTCCCCAAAGCTGAGTCGCACTGCTTTGACTCTGTAGCCTCTAGGCCCAGAAGAGGGAAGAACACATTCAGGGAGTGTTATTGCTTCATCACAATACCATGACGACAAGTCTCGATGGCTGCAGTGGTGACACAGGGGCACCGAACTGCAAACTGCCCTAGAAGGCAGAATGAGCAGGATGTGACTGGTCCGTTGTAAGGAGCCTCAGCTCCTGTCCCAAGCCCTCCCCGCCTCCCAGAACTTGCTGGAGAACTTCGATCTCCACGCCAAATTAACCACCCTGAGTATTTGAGAAAATGAGACTCTTCTGCAGAATAATCTATTTGTGGGAGACATGTGTTCCTGGAGCAGCTGTAAAGCATGATATTTTTTCCATTTACTTACAACATTAAATTGAAAATTTGTTCCCACGAGGGATTTTTTTTTTTACCACTCCTCCAAAAAACCAAATAAAAAAAGCACACAGGAATGTAGAAAACCTATTAAAATCGCATATTGGAAGAAATAAAAATGACGCTGTTCAGATAACATCAGCACCACTGCCCAAAGGCAAAAAATAAAATTATATCACCAAAGCGGAGGCCTTTCCCATAAATACCACACCGATCTAGAAAGGAAACTCATCTCTGATTTCAAAAGGCTGATTTCTGTCCCAAAGCAGGAATCTTGGTAGTTTCTTTTTTATTTTGGGAATTATTTTCAATTTAAGTGATTCTGCACAGGTAAAATGGAGATGAACTAATCTAACCATCAGCACAGCTGCTCAGGGGTTAAATGCATTTTCCAAGTTATCACTTGCATTTGGACATAAGCTCTGCTTGTTACGGTTCACTCTTTATGCCTGCATTCTTATTAAAGCCAGGCTGATGCCGCCATTCCATCTGGGTCCTTCACTGGAACTCTGCTCCCTCTGCCTCTCAAATACCTGCCCCTCTCCATGGCATACCATTTAGCACCCACATAATCAAGCATTTAATTTTGCATGCACTTGGATTGGCTATTAATTCCTTCATGAGTTACTTTTTTTCCTCCCCTGGTTTTAAGTCTCACATTGGGACCTTCTGTACCTTCAAAGAACCTGTGGGATACTGAATATGGGTTTGGTGAATACATACAGGTTTGCTATTTATTCAAAAAGAGTCTCTTTAATTAATACGAGAGAATTAGGAGGTTCGCAGCCTCTGGGCTGAAAGCAAGGGGCTGGGCGTCACTCAAGCTCCAATACCAATGCTTTCTTTCTTTTTTTTTTCAACACCAATGCTTTCTACCTTAGAACTCAGAACAATTTCTTCCTTTCTTTCTCTCAACTCATTTGCATATCTCAAAATTGAGGCTAATAATAGCACTTTATGGCATTGTTTGAGGGGTCAATGAAACAAGGAATAGAAAGCACTTAGCAGAAAGAAAGGTCCAGTCTTATAAACACAGTACATCCATACCAAGTACTACTTGGTAGCTACTGTTATTTAAAATATGTGTCAAGACAAATTTGTGCCTGAACCATTGTGTTAGGAGGTTTGGCAGATAATGCAGGAGGAGGAGCCATCACTGGCAGCTTCTGCTCCAAAGGGGCTTTGCTTTGTATCCTTGGCAGTCTTTTCATACTGGATTAAGAGAAGTCTGATGTCTTCTCTTTGCCTCTTTAAAATAATTTCCAGTGATGAACTATAGGTATGCGGGTACCTTTAAAAAAAAAACAAACAAATTTACCAGATACTATTAAAAATGTGTCTACTTTGAGGGGTGCCTGGGTGGCTTAGTTGGTTAGGCGCCTGCCTTCGGCTCAGGTCATGATCCTTGGGTCCTGGGATGGAGCCCTGCATCAAAGTCCCTGCTCCGCAGGGGTCTGCCCCTCCCCACACCCCAGTTCCTGCTCTCTTCCTCTCTCTTCTCTCTCCAATAAATACATAAATCTTTAAAAAATAAATAAATAACAATGTGTCTACTTTGATATTTACCCTATGGTTCTAGAAGAATATCAATACTGAGGGGCAGGAGAATTGGGTGAAGGGAACCCTATACTACTTCTGAAATTTTTTTTTTTTTTTGCATTTGGATCATAAGCTCTATTTGTTATGGTTTATTATTTATATTTGTGTTCTCACTACATCAAAGTTAATTCTGATTCTGAAAATCTACTACATTCAAAGTTCTAATTTAGATAGATGATTATCTAATAGTTACCATCTTGAGTTTGGCTCTCCATGCTTAGGATGAAATTTTTTTCACACAAATAACAACCATATTTTAAAAAATAGTTTTGCTATGGACTGAATTATGTATCCTCCCTGAATTCATATGTTGAACCCCTAACCCCTAAAGTGATAGGAACCCCTGCCCCTCGAATAGGGGGCTGTGGGGAAATAGTTGAGTCATTACAGTGAGGCTCCCCTCATGATGGGTTTAGTGCTCTTATAAGAAGATACACCAAAGAGCTTGCTTCCTCTCTTTTTCCATCCCCCAAGTGAAGACACAGCCAGACAATCATCTACAAACCAAAAAGGAGTCCTCACCAGGAATCAAATCAGAGCACCTTCATCCTAGACTTCCCAGCTTCCAGAACTGTGATCAATAAAATGTGTTTCTGCCACTCAGTCTATAGTATTTATGATAGCAGCCAGAACTAAGACAAGATACCAATTCTTATCAATACTATCATTGAAATACCTTATATCTCTACTCATAGCAATTACTCACTTAATGATTAAATTTACCAACTGCTTGACTTTGGGCCAGTCATGTAATTTCTCTGTGCCTTCATCTCTAAGTAAGGATAATAAAGTAATATTCCACATAGGTTTACAGAAGTTAACTAGGCGATATGCTCAGAAAGTGTCCTTTCTGTGGAGGCCACTCATGTTGGCTGCTGTTGCTACTGTTATTAAACTCTTGCTGGACTCATATTCCTAGAGCAGAGCTGTATCTATGCAAAAACACTTTAGACTAATTCTCAAGAGACTTGACCTAGATTTTTATCATAAGTTATACTCACTGGCTTTCACATGTTAAAAATCTATATCTAACTCAGTGAAGGGTGTGGTCTCCTAGGAGGATTCTATGGCTCGAATCAAGTTCGGCTCTTGGCAATGGTGAGGCAATGAGCATGTGAGCTCTGGGACAACACTCCTTGCTGGGCCTGCATGATGAGACCTGATCTTCCTCCTCTGTGTACCATGTGCCACCCTGGCTGAGGCATCTGTGACCCTCTGTGCAGTTTTATACATGTGCAAGCTTCTCGAGGCTCAGAGAAGACAGTAGAAAACTCAAGCAGCACTGTATGGTTGCTGCTTTTATTACAAGAGAAAGCATGGGGCAGGTCCAGTATGCAGTGTGCTCTGCTGTATTCAGAAACAAAATGAATAAGAGCTGAATGTTTAAAAACTCTGCCGGGGCATTCTTGCCTCACAGTGAGCCATGCACTTCACAATTAAGCTCTGACGGGTCACCTGTGATGTTTCTTATATTGCCAACAGCAGTGGCTTTATAAAGCTAAAGAAAAACAGTGCAGTGTTTAGCCAATAGGTGTTCTAACTTTAGGCTCCAAATCCCTTACCACCTACTGCTTTCTGATCATTTTCTCTTAAGCTTCATGGTCCTTGCCCCCAATATAGGATTCTGGCAAGGTGGGAGCCTCAGTAGAAAGAGAACAAGTATAAGGCTGTGGTGGGACAGACATTCTCAGGGCCCCCGAGGAACCCTGCTTCCTCTGGTACCCACAAGGGAGGCCGCCCTGGCTTCCAGCTTGGAGGACAGAGTGGACCCCACCACCAGTGTCAATCTTGTGAAAGGGAAATGTAGATGAGCCCCACAGAGAAGGATGCAGAAGCAAAGGTCTGGGGAAATGAACTTCCCTGAAACCAAAACGTCAAAACGCATTCTGTGTCTATGGCAGGGATTCTATTCACAATTCACTCTTGAACATGAGCTACACTTGTTTCACAAGGTTACCCAGAGGCAAAGGGTGTTGATCCTTTTTTAGCAACACCTCAAAATCTTTTGATTTTTCTCTAAATTCTTACCAGGGTGGGGGGAGTAATGCCACCCTCCACCCCCCAGCTTAAATAGATCCTGCTCATCCTTTTTCCTTAATATTTTATGTTATTTGCCAATACATAACAATAAAGTCTTCCCATGTGTTTGACAGCTTAAAATTTCTAAATACAAATGAAAACCTAGTACCTTTATTCAATGAAAACAAACGCTCTTGTCAAAGGAAACAGAGTATGTGGTACCACATGATGGAACCCCAAGAGCTAAGGAACAAGACTGACTGACAATGGGCCGTAAAACCATAAATTGACAAGAGTGGATCATGGCACAGATAATCACATAATCAAGCATTTGTCAAGCCAAATCAAGCCAAGTATCTCAGGACACATGATGTGTCTCGGGCCAACAAGTCTCTTGGACAACTGGACAGAGTGTGCTGATCTAGCGAGAGTGGATTTGGTGGGAAAACCAAAGGAAAGGCCATGCTATGGCACAGCCCACAGAGCCACAGCCCTGGGGAAGGAGTGTTCTGGCCTGTGGACAGGGAACTCTGGTCTCACGACTGCACTGTTTATAGGAGGTGTATTTGGTGTGATAGTTAAAAGCATAGGATCTGGAGTGGAAATGCTGCTTTTCCAACTGGCTCCTCCATGCTCTATGACATTCCAAATTTCTGATCTCTCTATGCTTCCGTTTCCTCTTCTGGAAAATGAGGCTAACAACTGGGTAGCTGGGAGGACTAAACAAATTATCTATGGCTAAGTTCTTAGCACTGTGCCTAACACAGAGGAAGCATAACTCGATAAGCTGATGGCTAGTTACTGTCAGTGTCATCATTAGGATGGGCTGATCAGGTCACCACAGCCTGACGCCAACACGTCTGGCCATCCCTCCACCTCCCTCTGCCCTAGCCGACTCCCTTCAACAGCATTTTGTTTAATTGGCTTCCCTGCTCCTCTGTCACCAGGGGACAACACGTTGGCCATGCTGTCAGAGTACCTCAACCCACACGGCAGTTGTGACTCTGTATGGCATTTGAGTAGCTGGGAAGTTGGCGTACTGAGCAGTCTCTGGGGAGATGTGTTAATGGCAAATCGATGGCTCTGAGTCTGACCAGCTCCGAGGCAATGATGCCTTGGGGTCAACCTGACCTTGACTCGAACGCCCCTGGAGAAGCTGCGTGCTTCACGCGTCCACAAGCATGTCTTACCAGTGACATGGAGCTTCTCATCAGTGACCTCAGCCTTCAGGTAGATCCGGCCCCTCTTCTCCGTGTGGTCCATCCCGCAGAGGCTGGGGACATTTATTACACACTGCTTGTGCACGTTCATATCACAGGCTGTGAATCATGAAAGCAAAGGGTAAGGCTGCGCATATGGGCTCAAGCCCTCACTTCCTCCATGTTTTGGTGTCTGAGCACAAGTGAAAATGAGCTACCCTCTAACTCGATACTTTGCTATCATGTTTTTGGTGACACGAAGAACTGTTAGCAGATGTTCCCTATAACAGAGGCTTCATGTGAATGACAATATCCTTAAAATACCCATGCCATATTTGTCCAGTCTTAACTGAAGCAAAATTCCCCTGCTTGCTCTTCTGTGACTGCTTCAAATATTTAACACTCTACAAAATTCACACAGGTAAATGCATACAGAGCACAGGCTAATTAATATTTCATGTATGCAGAGGCAAATTACATGCAAATTTTAAACAGAGGATTTTTTTTTTTGCCAAAGAATTTCTTATGCCCTTCTGAGCTTACCATTCAGGGAGATTGAGAATCTGTGGAGCGAGTACAGGAAATTGATAAAATTTCTTTCCTTAGTTAACTCTGTATTTTCAAGAAGGCTTAAGTACATTGCTCTTTTTTGTCTTTTTTTTTTTTTTTTTAGAACTTGTATTTTAGATTTTAAACCTGTCTTCAAATATTTAAATATTATTCTAAGTAAAACAAATACACGCCTGGCATGATAAGCCATTCCTTACCAGCTGACACTATGTGGGTGAGACAGAGAGGAATAAAAAGATCAGTCTCGGTGCAATGAACCAAAGAAACCCTGAAAAGAATCCTGTGTGCTGAACACAAACAGAAGACTCTGTGTAGGTGTTCCAGCTCTATTGTCCTTGTACCTTCAGGCTTCCCAAAGAAGCGATGGCCACTGGAATCCTCACATACCCTGGACAGGATGTCATAAAGGCTCTTCTGCAGCCTTAAGGGTGGAGCCTTCATGCTCATTTCATTTTGAGTGCTTAACATGGTGAAGTAAATGGCAAAACACATGGCAAATAACGTATATTTGCCATGATTCAATACGGAAAACAGGCTAATGGACACAATGAGGAAAGAACAACGAGCTGATTAACAAATGTGGATTCTCTTTAGGTTTTTATTTCCAAAGCTAACTGTTCAAAATCATGCACCTCGACGCAGCCAATATAAAAGTTTCTTGACAAGATGTGCTATTGACAGGACTTGTGTCAACCAACTCCCATCTTTGAGTGCCTGGGCAGAATTGCAACTTCAAAGAAATTAATGCCAGCCCCTCTGCAAAGGGGGAGCATGGGAGGCGAAAGTGCCCTTGGTTGTATTCATGTCTTGGCTCTACCATTAGCAGCTTTTAGATCTTGGGAAGCTCAAGAGCTCTCTCTGATTCCATTTCCTGCTCTGTGAATTAAGAGGCTGGTCTGGACAAGTGGTTGCTAACGTCTTTCCCCTACCAAGCAGAGCTGTATACAATATTCTAACCCTGCAATGTGTGAAGGCATAGGGACAGGTTTCTTCTCTGCAGAAGTTAAAGTTGGGGTGCTGGTGCAAATCTGCTTATCTGCTTCCCTGGAGGAAGGAGCATAGACAGAAGCTCTACAACTCCGAAGAAGAGAGCTTAAAACAAAATAAGACAAAACAAAAAGCATTGGTCCAGGTCAGTGGTTTTCAAAATATTTTTGGTAATGGAATCCATTTTTCAAACAAAATCCTAAGCAGAATCCTAACATATAAACCAGATGAGTGTTAACTTCATCAGCAAAAACTTAGTTAATAAATTCTAATTTATACCATTTATTACAAAGACATTCATGGATAACCAATAAAGCCCTCTGATCCAAACAAAATTTTGAAACCAGCTGTCTCAGTTCTGCCCTGACAATGCACTTACTTCTGTATTTTGCTAAAGTTGTATAGATCCATGATGGGAGAGTATGTAGAAACGGTAAACACTATTCAGTGACATACAACCTAATAGACTCTTGGGTTAAGTGGATGTGACAGGAGAAACGTGATTGTGTGGTCTGCCCAATGAGTGAAGCTGGCAATGATGTCTCCACTGTCACCTCCAACTTGTCAAGCTTGAGTGTGTAACACATTCCAGAGTTTGCTTCTGTTCCATGGTTTTAAAACAGTTAAAAGTGTATTTACAAATGCACTTAGGATTCACACTTGCAGAAGCCCTGGAAATCATGTCTTTGGAATCCGAAGGGTTTCTCAAAACATAGAAAACGGCTGGCCTGGATCATCACAAACGTTTTGTTTAGGCTATTAAACATGACAGCTTTCTAAGGTGAAGAACCTCTGTGTGCTGAGAAGCTAACCATCTACTCTGTAATGTTCATTTAATCTTGATTTTTATATACATACTGCCTTTGCTCCATGGAGAATGCACATAGAAAGTTTTTGGTCATAAGAGCAGTAATCAATGAATGGCAACATACTGGTATTTCCATAACACTTCCTAGTCCACTAGAAAAACAGGTTTAGTAATTACTTTTTTTATGTCCTAAAAACATATACTTTTATTTAAATAAATAAGTGGCCTGGAGGAAGCTCATAGGAATGATCAAAGCAGAGAGTTTCCAGAGCTGTTTTTCTTCCTAGCTTGGTGCTTGATGATGATATATATGGAATAAAAAAGAGAATGGAGGGGCTGATGCCTTGTCCATGGTCTTCAGTGATTTCATCTCTAACTGGACTAATAGGAATTTGGTCTGTCTGTGAACATGCAGGGTGAGTGTACTTCAGATGTCTGGTTTTTATTTTCATCGTAGTTTCAGTTTTAAGGAGAGCCTACTGGATTTTTCCACAGTCCACCCACTAATTAGAGACACAGGAAGATAATGACTATGGTTGCTTAGCTTATTTTGAAGCCTAACCAAATGTAGAATCTGGAGGTGGGGACTCTTCTTTCAACACATGGCATTTGCTTTGGGGTTTGACTAGCCTGCATTTTACAGTGACTGAAGATTTCTACCACCAAAAAAAAACAAAACAAAAAAAACAAAACAAAACAAAACAAAAAACCGTGACAGCACTAACTTCATTTATAAATCGGGTGGGTTTTTTGTTGTTGTTGTTGTTGTTTTTGGTTCACAATTAGGCAAGTAAGTAGTTTAATAAATTAGTACTTTGACAGCGGAGCGATCCTATACTTTTTTGATTTCTATTTGATTGAGTTCTTTTTACTGAAGAGTTGACAAGGTACTGAAACTGAGGTGCTCAGTAAACCCTGGGCAAAGGCTGCAGAACCTCACCATCTACTGGGAAAGAAAACTTACTGTCACATTTCATTCCTTGATGGATAAGTCCATACAGCAATGACCCACAGTGATCACAGAAGGTGGGACTTCCATAAGTGTGGATTTTAAACTTGTGCTTGCTTCTGGGGTCCTGGGGGGAAAAGAAGCATATTGTTCATTCCAGTCATGACAGGAACACATTTTTGGACTAAGCCAAGGTCAGGCCCCACCACTTCCTCTTGCCATGTCAAGGTTCAATAGCATGAGACTGTGTGCCATTCTCTGGGATAATACAAAGGGTGGTGGTGACTTTGTCACATCATGTGTTAATAGGCTGCCCATTTGGGGCCATACAATAAATATCCATGTTTCCTCTCTTTACAGGGTATAATTTGCACACACCAGAATTTCCAGCAATGTTGTCACTTTGGGACCAATAGTCATAAAAATATTTGAGGGAAAGCATAGTGTTTTAAACGCCATAGTATCATGGTATTTCCAGTGCCCAGCACAGGCTGCAGCACATGGTAGATACAAAATCAGGGTATATTTGTGAAGCTGAACTGAGTGACTACAGATCCAGCTCAGTGGAGCTGGGGTGATCTACTTTTGGGCAAGTTTTTTAGCAACACACTATTAAGACCAGATATGCACCCAAACCAACAGAGACCTTTTCCTGCTTCTGCACTATTTCCAAAGTATCACATGCATTTGGATGGGCAAACTCCAGGATAATTGGGTGAAAATTGGAAATGCACTGAAAGCACACTTTCCACAGCCCCCTGCTGCAATTTCATTACCTTCCCTAGCATAACATACAAATTACTGAAGGCACAGGCAGCTTTCTCTCAAGTAGCATTTTTGTTCTTCGATTCACAGACAGATTACAGATAAAGGAATAAACATTATATACAGCATAGTAACCAAAGAGCACGGACTCTGCAGTCAGACTGCCTGGATTCCATTCTAAGGCTACCACCTTCCAGAAGCGTGACCTTGGACAAATAACTTATCCTTTCTCCCTCTTCTGTAAACTGGGAAATTAATAGCACCTATTTTATGTGGTTGTTATGAGGACAAAACAAGTCAGTCTTATTAAATGCTTATGTGGTCAATCTGCTTCTTAGACCTCTGTTCACTAATATGCAAAAGGAGGCTGAGCAGAAAGACCTTTATGTCCTACTTGAAACAGAAAACAGTTTCATCCTTGAGCCTGTATCAGGACACCCCCTTATTAAATCCCTCCTCCTGAATCATTCTTTGTGGCCCAATCAGTTGTAAATACCGAGCTGCCATTTACTGAATTAAGGAAGACAACAGAGGGGAGTGTGGTTTTGGGAAGGGGCATGAGACCGAAAACTCCACTGCAGACATGGTGAGCCTGATGACTTCTTTAGTCTCTAATGTTTTTTACATGCAAAGATACACAAAGAAAGCTACTCTTGGCTTCTGACTTTCTAAGAACCCAGGTGCTGGTGATTTGAGAGAATTTTCAAGGGGATTTTGATTTTATAAGAGGATTCATCTTTTGGTTAACTTTGAAACCTACAATCCAAGCCACATATGCCAATGAATTATACAGTTGACCCTGGACAATGCGGGGGTTAAGGGCATCAACACCCCCCCCCCCCCCCCACAATTGAAAACCATGTATAACTTGTGACTCTCCCCAAAACTGATAGCTTACTGTTGACTGGAAGCCTTACCAAAACATAAAACAGTCAATTAACACATATTTTGCATGCTGTATGTAGTATATATACTTTTATAATGAAGCTAGAGAAAAATGTTAAGAAAAACGAGAGAAAATAAATGTACTGTACAAAATCCATGTATATGTGCAGCCAAGTAGTTCAAATCTGTTGTTCAAGAGTCACCTGTAATTACTTTTTAAAGTCATTAATTTAAAAATCCTGGAATATTTCAATCATGTAGAACAGTATAAAGAATATTAAACACGTAAGCGCCACTCAGACTTGATAAATGTTAGCGTTCTCCCGATTTTTCATTGTATGATTATCTTTGTTCTACTGAGACATTAGTGACCTTCAAAGTCATGTGGCCAGTGAACAGTAGAGATAGGATTTGAAAAAAAAAAAAAAGGATTTGACCAACATCTGCATTTTAACAGATTCTCATCCAAGAGGTTTTAAAAAAAATATCCATCCAAAATGAAGATTTGGCTCTTAACATTTTTTTAAACAAAGTTTTATATTTTCAACACTTCTTCTTTTAGATTTTATTTATTTGAAAGAGAGAGCACATGTGTGCACAAATGAGGGGGAGAAGCAGAGAGAGAGGAGAAACCAACTCCCCACTGAGCAGGGACCAACCCCTCCTTGATGTGGGGATTGATCCAAAGGCAGACACTTAACCAACGGAGTCACCCAGGCACCCCAACACAATTTTTTTAAAAGATTTTATTTATTCATGAGAGACATAGAGAAAGAGGCAGAGACACAGGCAGTGGGTGAGGCTTCCTGCAGAGAGCCCAATGTGGGACTGGATCCCAGGACCCCAGGGTCACGTCCTGAACCAAAGGCAGACTCTCAACCACTGAGCCACCCAGATGTCCCAATACAAAAGTTTTTAAAGCAATTCTACCACCTGTTTTGTAAATAAAGTTTTACTGGAACACAGCTACGCTTGCTTATTTACATATTTGCTGTGGCTACAATGGCAAAGTTGAGGGGTTATGACAGAGCCCACAAAACCTAAAATATTACTTACTTGGCCCTTACAGAAAAGCTTTGTCAATCTCTTCAGGACCATGGTTTTCTCTACACCGCAGCAGCATCACCTGTACCTTGTCAGAAATTATGTAGCCTCTCCCCAGACCAAATGAATCAGAAACCCCATGAGGCCTCAAGCTTCATGTTTCAACAAGCCCTTCAGATGATCCTCATGTTGGCAGGCACACCGAAGACTGAGAACCACTGCCTTGGAAAGTCATTTGTCAAGTATCTAGTAAGTGCCTACTGGGTGCTAGGTGCAGGTGTCTGTGGATGATTAGCAATACTGGGTTGGGACATTAGTGTACTTTCAAAATGTCTCTTAGGGTGTGAAAAATCAATGCCATCCTTGGGAGATTATTTTCCTTAGTGAATAGTAGCTATGAGTATGGTTCTCAAGAGTATGGGCTTAGCCTTCCACCATTAGAGCACTGCACCAATTTTTCCAATATCCCAGATGTTAGGCAGAATGTTGAGGGAACAGAACAGTGTCAGTATCAATTAAAAGTCCCCATGTTGACAGCAAAGGGCATGTCCTAGCACGTGGAGGGCAAAGAGGATGCTAGGGGAAGGGAAACCACCAGCTTTCCCTGCAGAAGGCATCAACAACTGGCGCTAAATAAATAAAGCATGGCAGCTCACCCTCAGCCCTCTGGAGCCTGGGTGTGCCAATTAGCTCTAGGGCGGCTGTCCTGCCAGTTGGTTGTCACACAGATCTCTATTGATGTGGCACATGGGCAACCTGCTTCACTTTTCAGGAAAATCAAAGTCTTACTCATCCGATCTCCATATGGCACCCTCAGGGCCCAACCATTTAGAGGTGTAGGAAGAGAGAAAACCATTGCTTCCACCTCCTGTAGAAGTCTGGAGAATGACCAAGTGTTGGAGTCTTCATGCTCCAAAATCATGAGTGGCCAAGAATCATACTTATATTAATGAGAATAGTAACATAGTAATACCTGTTTGTTGATCTACAAGTGCATGCAGGTGCTTTACAACAATCACTACCTCTCCTACAAAAAGAACATTTACCAGAATTCTGGAGACCTGTGGTCTGACTCTAGTTCTGATATAAACTCAACAACTTTGGACAAGTCATGTCACTTATTTATAAAGCAGAAATAAAACCAATTTGCCTATGTCATAGGCTGGCGGTGGGGCTTATCTTAGGGAACATATGAGACAGGGCTTTGCAACCTCAAAATTCCTAGACAAATACAAGATTATTATAATTACTTTATCTTTGGAAGTAAAGACCAAGATGCTCCAGGTTTTCCAACAGTACTTTAATGACTTGAGTCAGAAAAGGAAGGAAGAGGAAAGTTGATCAACTCTGGACCTCACAGGGAGCTGGAGCGAGGCTGAATTGGCAAGGAAGAAGGGGACTTCTTCTAGGGTCCAGAGTTCCTGTCCTCTGCCCTACAGTGGCCTTTCCAGGTAGGTGCCCCACGCTGGGTGGTAAACTGTAAAAGCCTGCAAACCCAACCCGCCCTGTGCACTGCTCTGACCATGAGGACAGCTCATCTCTGTCTCCATGGAAATGGAACGCAGGAGCACAGACACTCATTTCCAGTCGAATTAATCTCACCTTGTCTGACAAAGGAAACCACAGTGTTAGCTAAACAGCTATGACTTATGATGATTTACAGAAGCAACTGTCCTAAAAAGCTCCCAGGCTCTCTCTGTTCCTATCCATAGCTGCTAACTAGTGGTGTGCTTTACTTCTTTGGGTTCTGATTCCCCCTCTGGGGATCTGAAAGGATTGAGTCAGCACTTTCAAAGGGGTATATTTCCCAGGGCCCTTCCATTGTCAGGAGGTGCCCGTGGGCTGCTGCTGAGGGTGAGGGAGGCCAGTGCTGAAATACAAGCTGGAAAACCACCAGATTAGATGATCTCCTTGATTCTGTCTTGCTTCTAAAAAAGAAAACATTTAATTTTTATTCTGATGCAATGTAAGACTCACAACAATTCGTAAAAATAGTATGGATTGTTCCCATACATGCTTCAGCCAGCCTTCCCCAGTGATAACATCTCACAGAGCCACAGCACGTTAGCAAAACCAGGACCCTGACTCTGCAGCAATGCCATTGACTAGAGACTTTAGGGTTTCACCAGATCTTGGATGCGTAATTCCAATGCATATATTCTTAGTGTACAGCTTATGAACCAAATATACTGTTTATTGAATGGGGGATACAGTAATATTTGCTGGGTCGATACCATGAATTCAAGCAGACCACCACCAAAGGAGTGTCTGCTGCTATTTATCATATACATAACCCACTGGATCTCAGGACAGGGTTGTGGGAGGAGTTGTCCAAAGATTTATCTGCAAAGTCGAATCAGAATATTTTCTCTTAATAAATAAACCACATGCTATTTCCAAACATTTCCGACCAACTTTTCAAAACCAAATGATTTCAGGGCATAGGCCGATCGAGGGCTCACCCAAGTGATGGTGCCAGCCAGGGGTCAGAGCCATTGAAAGGTGTGTAAGTCATGGGCTTCCAGGTGGTATGTGCAATCCTGGCTTCTCCTGTGTTGCTCTGGCTGTGCCCTCCACCTGGCCCAACCATATTATGCCAAGACCCCATATGCCAAAACACCAAAAAATGGTATTAACAAAGCTGTTTCCTCCTCTTGGGAAGCCTCTCCAGACTCTCCAACACCAGTCACAATTTTCCTCTTTCATCTGGCCTTCCAAAACACGTGATCTCTGACTTTAATATGCCTCTTACACATCCTGCTACTTCTGAGGCTTTACTTCCCTTTCACATTTCCCTCATTTATCACACACATATGCATATCACAGACAAACACCTGAAGGACACACATCAAAGTCCAAGAGCTGACCCTAAAGCTCACCACCGAATCAAAACCAAGGTTAAAATGAAGTTTTTGTATCAACCTTATCTCCAAGCTTCCTGGGAAGCTGGAGTAAGAAAGGAAAAAAGAAACATACCAAAATCCTCTAGGATTGCAAAGCCACCTGGATGCAGACATCCATCTTATTTTCCTCTAAAACTACTGGTCTCCCACATGGTGAACTTTCAATAGGTGTGCACTAAATCTTCAACAAAGCATATTTTTATCATTGTTCACCTGAGAATTCTAGATAAAGCTACCCCACATATTAATTATGGTAAAGTCTGGCCTCATTTAGTGCAATAACAACAAAAACGGCTGGTATACTCTAAGTCATCACGGTTACCAAGTTAGTGACACTTCCCTATTTAACACAATTCATGTAATTTTTTTTTCCTTCTCTAGACACTGGCAGCCTCTCATTAAGTGGAGTATGAAACCTACTGTCACATGTCACAAGTTTGACATGATATTATAATGAAAGAGGGAGCCATTCGGCTCCAATGTTTCTGTCATAGACACCGTTGGGGGGAGAAAGAGAGATTTCTGACTAAACCAATTTTCACAGGCACAAATGAAGTCTAACCTACAAATCTAAATCTAGACCTCTTAGAAAAAAGTACCAAACGAAAATTTCAAGTTCTACCGAAAGCATCTGCTGGTCTGTTCCTCATATCTTGGTTTTATAATACAGCAACTTAATTAGCTTTCCTTGGAGACATTGCTCTACATTTCTACCAGAACTTGTCAGTCTTTTGTCAAAATCATCACAGCCACCATCATGATGCATTGTGCTAAGAATAAACCCATGGGTCTGTGCTGCACAAAATTTTGATACTGATAAGCCCCTGAATGTCCTAGATGCCTTCTTGTGTTATCTAGAACCATCTGGAAGGTGTGCTTGAGGCAAGCTTCAAATGGTGGCCTTCAAGGTTGGCGTCCACCATGTCTAAGGTGAAATCTCCAGAGAGGTTGAGGCTCCCCACACACCTGGAGGCAGGCAATCAATGGTGCCTTTTGATGTTTACATTTGAACAGACTTCATTTCAAATGCCCTTTTAATTTGATGAGTAAAATAATGGCAGGTTTTTGGCTAGAGGTCAGCCTGCCTTGAATGTTCCACTCAATTCTGAATGCCCTGAAATGCCCCACAGGATTCTCACAGAGCACCAAAACAGCTGTCATGGAGGGCTGTTTCAGTTCAGACTTTAAGAATTTCTGGAAAAGACTCTGTTTTTAATAGTAAAGCCTGCAGGGTGGCTTCCTGAATCGCCCAGAGCAGTGTGGTTCCTTCAAGCTGCTCCTTCTAAATACCAAAGAAAATTCTCCACTTTCACCATCTGATGTGTTCTCATGAATCATACTTTAAGCCAAGCCTAGGTCTAAATGTCACCCACATGCTGACTATACAAGTGACACCAAAAACATTGCTCCAAGGGTAAATCTGGCATCATTTCTGTGATCTTAAATTTCTTGGGAAGCAGTTTTATTTTTTTTTTTCAGTAACTTTTAAAATTCCTATTTAAATTCTTTTTTGTTACCACGAGAGTATTACTAAAGCCAGATCATATGACCAGGGTGATTTTATGTAACTTGGATATCACCATAATTATTACATTTGATACCACGTACTGAGAAAGGCTCTCACATCCCTTCTCGGGCTGTAGTATCAGCCTGGTTGACTGTATTTGGGTGTAAGGAATGTACTTGGCTTTTGATTACACTGGTCTTGTTGAATGTTGCCTATTCTAAGGAAGAACCAAAGAACTTACATTTCTGGTGAGTTAAATTTTTTATCTTAATGTAATCCTACTTTATTCTGATAAATAACATTCATCCCTACAGTTGAACTTGTCAACCCAGGCTTTGCAGGTAGGATTCCTATGGGTCCTTTGCCCAGTTCTGCAAGAGGCTGTAATCATTAAATAAAAAGCGGCAAACTCTTTAAGAAAAGATTCTGCGTAAATCTCTACCAGCAAGACAAGGGCTAAATAAACCATAACATATTTATACTATGGAATACTATGTAGCAGTTAAATGAACTAGATCTTTTTGTAACAACACGGACAGATCTCCAAGATAAATCGTCTAGTGAAAAGAGCGAGCTGCAGAATGGAACATAAAATGACATTTATGTAAAAGAATCAAAGACAACCCCCGGACACAGAACAATAATACAGCTTTTCTCTCTCTCTCTCTCTCTCTCTCTCTCTCTCTGTATATATATATATATATGTGTGTGTGTATGTGTGTATATATTTACTTATTTATATATGCATATATAAATAAAATGCATCTGGGAAAGTGTGGTGACAATAAATTCCGAAATGACAGGGAGACTTTACACTACCTGAAAAATTTTAAGTTAAAAAGAATGAATTCATATACATTATCTATGCAACCCAAATTACCTTGAATCCCAGCTGAATATGTTTGGTTCTGTTTCAACCAGATGGTGAGATGCCATTAGAGGGAGAGCCTACCCATGTCAAAGGAACTGGGGTACAACTGCTCTGTGATAAACGGACTGTGTTAATAGCTTCTCTAGCAATCTGCTGAGGAGGTGTCTGTATGAGCTCACTATGCAGATATTCAGAACCACTAGGCCATCAATGAAATGGAAATCTTAATTAAAAGTTATAAGGTAGCCATCATTTCCCTACTTGTAATCAATTTTATATGCTGCCATCATCTCAGGACAAAAACCTGACATATAGTCATGTCCTGTCAGTTACAGCTTTTCAATTCCAAAAGAATCTTTGACGGTTTAGTATGAAGTGCTGGTATTAAAATGTTTAAGATGTGCAAATATTCAAACCACAAAGCCTATTATTCATTTAAAAATGTGGTGCCTCCTACTTGGCTATCAATTTCTTCATTTCATCTCAAAAATTATTTCCTGGCGAAGATTCCAGGTGTGGCTCTGGTCCTGTCTCAGTTGGGAGAGGCAGAGTTACACTGCATTAACAAATCACGAACTTTTTAACAAATCACTCCTGATTTTCAGTGGTGCAACACAATAAACATTTATTTCTCACTCTTTCTTCTGGGACCCAAGCTGAGAAAGCAGGCCCTATCTGGGATATTGCCAGTCTCATGGCAAGGGACAAATGTCAGTACCACTCAATGGCTCTTAAATTTCCAACTTGGAAATGATGCCATCGTTTCTGCTCACATTTCGTCAGCCAAAGCAAGACACACGGCCAAGTTGGGAATCAGCAGGGCAAGTGTATATAATCCTCCCCAGGAAGGGGCAGCAAACATTCTGAGTAATAACATAATCCACAAAGACCCAGAAAAAGCCCAAAGTCTACTGCCATTTTACATTATTTGAAGAAGGACAAAAGAATGGATTAGAACTTCAAACTTTAAAAGCTTGTAGGTTTTAAGGTCAACTGAATATAGTTTTAAGTTGGAGGTATCAAATGAACTACCTACCTTTCAGATGTTAGATTAATTTAGCAGCAAAGGACACCCCCTTTCTTAGTGGCTTATCACCACATACATTTATTTCTCTCTCATTATATAAATCAGGGCTGCAGAGCAGGAACATCTGCCTGCTTATTCTAGGACGAAGGGATGAAGGGACATCCGCTGTCTGGAATACATCATTATCAGGTAAAGAAAAGCAAGAGGTAGAACTGAACAATGAAATCTGTTAATGCTTCTTGCGAATGGCTAGTTCCCACCTCTCCCTCCCTCATTCCCCACACCCCCTGCTCACCACTGGTCAAAGCAAGGCACAGGGGGATCCTGACCCCAAGTGGAAATGCTCCTTGTCCAGTGGGGAGCTGCAAGCCACATGGCAATGATGGTACCCGTCATCTTTTTATAGGTGGTGGAGCAAATGGTGGGAGGCAATGGAACCTTCCATAGATGCTCCTCTGCTTCTCTATCTACACCACGTACTTAGGAACTCATGGACATGTTTGTTTCCAGGATAAATCGTTATTTTTTCTCTTTCCTGTAGTCATATTGACTCTTCCAAGGAAAATCATTCAAATATTGTTTCTCTGCCCATTCAATTAGGCATGGTGATTGCTTTATTTATTTTTAAGATTGTATTTGAGAGAGAGAGAGAGAGAGAGAGCATAAGCAGTGGAGAGGGGCAGAGGAAAGGGAGAAGCAGACTCCCTGCTGAGCAGGGAACCTGATGTGGGAACTCGATCCCAGGACCCTGGGATTATGACCTGAGCCGAAGGCAGATGCTTAACCGATGGAGCCACCCAGTCACCCCCATAGCAACTGTTTTATTTTTATTTATTTTTTTTTTTAATTTTTTTTTATTTATGATAGTCACAGAGAGATAGAGAGAGAGGCAGAGACACAGGCAGAGGGAGAAGCAGGCTCCATGCACCGGGAGCCCGACGTGGGATTCGATCCCGGGTCTCCAGGATCGCGCCCTGGGCCAAAGGCAGGCGCCAAACCGCTGCGCCACCCAGGGATCCCTAGCAACTGTTTTAATTAGCTTTATGATAACCTTTTGAATGGTGATCTATTCAGGAAAATCTCACATTTAAAAAAATTTTTTTTTCTAAGTTTTTATTTTGAAAGAGCTTTAAACTCACAAGTTGTAAAAATAGTGCAGAGAGTTCCCAGGTACCTTTCACCCAGCTTCCCCTGCCCATCATAACAGCATACAAAGCCAGAGTGGATGATCAAAATCCAGAAACAGATATTGACACAAGATCATATGGATTTCTGGAAGGCCTGGGTGGCTCCGTGGTTGAGCATCTGCCTTTGGCTCAGGGCATGATCCTGGAGTCAAGGGATCAAGTCCCGCATCATGCTCTCTGCATGGAGCCTGCTTCTCCCTCTTCCTGTGTCTCTGCCTCTCTCTCTCTGTGTCTCTCATGAATAAATAAATAAAATCTTTTAAAAAAATCATGGATTTCACCAGTTTTCACATGCACTCATTGTGTGTATGCGCATAATCCTATAAAATTTTTATCACATTTACAGTCATGATAAGAAGAGTTCCATCATCACAAAAAAGCCCCTGGTTCTACCCCTTTTATAGTCACATGCTACCCACTCCCACTCCTAACCTCTGGCAAACATTGATCTGTTCTCTATTAGATACATTTTTATAGCATTTTGTTTTAAAGCACCAAATAATGCTTGTGATAATTAAAGATCTGGTTAGCTCCAACGCCATAGCTTGAAAGGAAAATAAAATAGGACAAGAAGCATCTTAATTATGTGAACCCTTGCCAGCCCTGAACAAAGTTATTTGTTTCCAAAAAAAAAAAAAAAAAAATCATGGCCAAGTTTATAAGACTATCTGAGAACAAATCAGAGATAAATGGAAGCATATTTATTCAAGAGCTTCCAAGATCCCATCATCTCTGTTCAATCTAGTAAAGACAGAACTAGATTGGTCATGTGAGGAACCCTGTCTGACACTCTAAGACGGTGTGGGACAAATTCTGAAGCTTCGCATTTCATAGTAGGGAGATGCTGCCCTTCTCTTTGTCATGGACTTGAAAAAGTATAAAGTTATTTGCAAGAAGGCTGATTTTCACAGCCCCCTATGATGCTGTAAGATTCCCCAGCAGCTGGTATTTGTTCAACTGATTAAACACAGAAAAGGAGGCAGAAGGTGTATCCCTGTCCGTCTCCTGACTGCAAAGTCCAGAGGGGGCAGGATTCTTTCTTTCTTTAGGTGCATCTCATTCTTTCTCCAGCTCACTCAGTACTCCTAAGAAATATTTCCCAAACAGCAACCCCTCCTAGCTGTGTTCAGAGAGATTTTACTTCCTAGGGGCACCTGGGTGGCTCACTTGATAAAGCATCTGATTCTTGATTTCAGCTCAGGTCATGATCTCGGGGTCATGACATAGAGCCTCACATCAGGCTCTGCACTGGGCGTGGAACCTGCTTAAGATTCTCTCTCTCCCTCTACCTCTCCCCCCAACACACTCAAAAAAGAAAAGAAAAGAAAGAAACAGATTTACTTTCTGATGGCCAATGATCTTTTCAGTTATGACCTAATGTGTTTTTTTTAATGTGCAATTTATGGCAAAATATCTTAGTCACTTGTTATTTTTCAATTGTTTACCTGCACGTTCACTTATGCAGATAAAATTAGATTCATAAGAAAATCAGAAAATACAGTTAAGTAGAAAGGAAATTATATATATATTAGTGTTTTGACACATTTCATTCAAGAAAGATTAGACTGTGTTTTCTTAGGAATCATATTAAATAGACTGGGTATTTTTGTTTTTAAAAAGACAACTCATCTTAAGCATCTTTCCATATCATGAAATACAATGCAGTATCTCATTTTACTATATATTTCATCACAAGGAGGTGCCATACATAATTGATTTACTCAATCCCCAAGTCCTGGACATTTACTTACTATTCACCATGACAAATAACACTACCATAGTGTCTGTGAACACACACCGCGCAAGTGTCCTATTTCCTCAGGATAAAAGTCACAAGTAGAAATCTTGGGCCAAAGGGATGAACGTAAAATATTAAATTTAAAAGCTACCTATCCGTTACAAGCCGACGGTCTGGGTTTGATCAAAGCCACTCTGGTTGTGCTAGATGGTTGCTGAGCTGTTTGGCTAAGCTTTCAAGTAACTAGGATTTTCTATCTTGGCTAAAAGGTGATAATATTACTCTTGGCTTTTCCCTGATTATTTTCAGGTTCAGGCATTTAGGATTTCCCTGGTTGCTCCCTGACTGCTGAGAACCTCCAGAAAATGGTGCCATTTTGTTTTTTTCTCTCCAATGGAGGCTGCTCTCTTCTTAAGGCTATGCTATTCTTTCCACCAGTATCTTTTTTTTTTCCCACCAGTATCCTTCTGTTCTTCCATCCCCCCCTCCCTTTTTTTAAATAGTAACCAACCATTTGTCACTTAAGGATGACTGGTCTAAAGCCATAAAGCAGAGCATATTACAAATTAAAAAAAAATCCCTATTTCTGGCATTTAGCTTTCCATGGATGCACTGGGCTTGGTTTGGTAGCTGTGCCTGGGTAAGACCTTCCACCTTGGGCCTTCACTTGGGAGAAGCACCGTCACGGGGACAACTGTGTTGTCCTTGGGCAGTGTCTGCCTCTGCCCTGCCCCTTTTCCATCCAGGCATCTATGCATTTGGTTGCTGTGTGCTGGTGGTTCTAGGGTGCGCACATCTTCAACAGACATATTCCTTTCTTCCGGCACCTTTTTTTAAACAATGGGAGGTAACACGAATGCACTTTCCTCCAACTGTGACTTTAAATGCATCCCGGGCAATGAATGCCTCCCAGAACTCTGCCTGAAGAATAATGGCAAAAATAGCACTTGTTCAGGCATCCCCTAGGACAGCACCAGAGATCTCCGATCCTACATCTTAAACTGCTGGCACTGTGTGTGCAGCTCTTACAAAAATCTGAAGTCTGCCTTTGGGATGGCAGAAACCTCGTACGCACGTTGGAACTGTGGGTTTTTTTTTTCCTGGGTTTTGTTATGTAAACAAACATCAAGCAAAAATATCACTGAGAACATGCTAATATTTCTCCTGGCAAAGGGTGTGCTACAATTAAGGCAGAAATTCAGCACTGGCTGCCCCACAAGTGGTTAGTCTCAGGGCTCGCTTCTTCCCCCTGCAGAGGGAGAGGGAGGCTGGTGGTGGGGGGAGGGATGTGTGGCATTTAAATGTGTTTATGCAAACACCGATAATCAACATTCTTCTTATCTGAAGAGACAGAAATATTGCAATAGCTAGTATTCTTAAAAAAATTTTTTTCCCTCCTATTAATTGAGTTAACCTGAGAGGGAAAAAAAAAAAATCAACATTGAAAGGAAAAGGGGATATATAACAAAACCAAATGGCAGCTGGGGGGGGGGGGTCCCCTATAGCTTGTTTGAAGGCAGCCCTAGCCCCCTGTTGCTCTATCTGTATGCAGACGATGCAGAAACATATTTCCAGTTTCTCTATTTATCCATTCTTTCCAAGAGGACGCTGCAGTGGGCGCCCACTTTTAAGTCTCAAAGGGCATGCATTATCTCCCTTCACCTCGTGATATGGCCGTGGAGGGTCCCAAGGACAGTTCCCAGTTTAAAGATGAAGAAACTTGGGGCACCTGGGTGGCTCAGTGGTTGAGCTTCTGCCTTCGGCTCAGGTTGTGATCCCGGGGCCCTGGGATTGAGTTCTGCACTGGGCTCCCCGCGGGGAGCCTGCTTCTGCCTCTGCCTACGTCTCTGCCTCTCTCTGTGTCTCTCATAAATAAAAATGAAAAAAAAAAACCTTTAAAAAAAGATGAAGAAACTGAAGCTCAGGATTTAAGCAGGACCCATGGTTAGTGAGCAGTGAAATCAAGATTTCAAGCCAGGCCTTTGACTCAATTGAATGGGTCTGACTCTGTCCTAGATGTTGAACCGAAGGCAGACATAGTACTCGACTGGGCATGAAGGCTCCTTCTGGCATCGAAATGAATTTGATACATAGTCTAGATGCCCAAGCTTATGTTTTCCAAGTAACTAAATGGACATAAAGCAAAACACTATTCCCCCTGCCCCAGCCCAGAACAGAAAAAAAAAAAAAAACCCACAAAAAAACCAACAACAACAAAAAAAACCAGGACAATATGTAAAGCAGCAGCCTATCTATCATGAAATGGAAACAAATATTAACAGTAATCTCTATCCTTAATATCTTTAGATTCCCATTTCTACCATTGCAGACATGTCCAGGCTGGAGGATAAAGCCAGATACCCTTTAATTCCGCTAGAGGGGAATAGAATGACATGAAGGGATGCGAGTCAAGCATTTTAAAAGACTGTCACCATTGGAGTAGACAGGAGTCTTGCATTCACCGCGGTCCTGATGAATTTGTGTTTCGGAGCGTGTGTGGCCCTCTCCTTTACAACCATCTCCTCTGAAGAAGTGAAATCAAGCTGAAATCTTATTCAGCCTCTATGATCACGTGCGATTCAAACATTCTGTTCTTTCTAGAAAGTGATTTTTCTATTCTTCTTTATCAAGCCTACAGCGTTTGACAGCCAAACCAATGTAATTTCACAAAGAGTCTAATTGGTGTGTGTAAGTGGATATGTTCTGCATGAATAGAAATTTCAACAGGGAGGGTAGTCTGTGACATAAAACACCGTGGGAGACTTGCTCATGATCTACAGAGAGATGAAAGATTTATTCATCAGGCAAACGAGAGGCCCAGCTCGGCGCTGTCCAACAGAACCTTCTGCAGTGGTAGGAATGCCTCCCACCTGCTCTGTCCAATGCGCGGACTTCTACTGAGGGGCTGGGTTTTTAAATTTTCATTTACTTGTAATCCATTTCAATTTAAAAAACCATAGGTGGCTAGTGGTGACCATGCTGGACAATCCAGATTTCCGGAGACACCCTGTTTGCTCAAGTTTATGCTTTCTCCTTTTTTTTTTTTTTTTAACATTTTTTAAAGATTTTATTTATTCATGAGAGAGAGAGAGAGAGAGAGAGGCAGAGACACAGGAAGAGGGAGAAGCAGGCTCCACGCAGGGAGCCCGACGTGGGACTCGATCCCAGGCCTCCAGGATCTCACCCCGGGCCAAGGGCAGGCGCTAAACCCCTGAGCCACCCAGGGATCCCCAAGTTTATGCTTTCTTCCACCTCCTTGTCAGAAAGTCCCATGATGGCAGACACACATGGGAGGGAGCTTCGGGTTCTTTGCAGGTAACTGGACGTGTTGGACCATTAATCAGTGACTGGGTAGCTCTCCTGATCTAGTCTTTCATGTGAACCCCACTCTGCTGTCCTGAGCCAGGACTTACAGCCACATATCCAGTCTCCTGATGGCTTGGGCCCCACTCCACGAACCCAGCCTGACCACATCCCTTCATACCATTCGCTGCCTGGCACACACCATTCCTGGGCTCAAAAAACCTCCCCGCTGCCTTGGCCTAGCCCAAATCCAGTTTGTCTCCACAGGACTCCTTGTCAACTGCCTACTCCACAAGCATCCTTGGTGTCTGCTCACAGGCCTCCCTCCCCTACTGGGAAAAGCCCTTTCCTTGCCCCTGCCTCTTCCTAGTCAGCATGTCTTCTACACATGCCTCAAGGCCATTTGTGGGCTGCCTCCTCCCTGAGGCCTCCTTTGACAATCTTCACTACGGTTTCCTTCTTTTGTTTCAAAGCTGGCTTCCAACCTACCTACAATTTTCTAAAAGTTGATAAAGGATCTTTGTCATTTGTTCTTTGCATATATCCTTTATTTGTCCTCACCTCAGGGCCTTTGCACTTGCTGTCCCTGTGCCTGGAACCAGGCACCCCAGCTCTTCACATGGATGCCTCCTTGTCATTTAGGGCTCAGCTCAGCTTCCCCTTTTCTCCTGAGCAAGGAGGTTTTCCCTGATTCTCCATCCAAAAGAGCCCTCCCACACAGTTATGATGAGCACTAAGTAATGTATAGAATTGCTGAATCACTACACTGTACACATGAAACTCCCTGTATGTTAGCTATACTGGAACTTAATTTTTTTTTTTTAAAGGATTCCTCCAGATATTCTGTATTCAATTATCCTCACTTATTTCTTCTTTTCACTTAATCTGAATTATTTTTATTAGTTTTTACTTGTTTAAATTCTGCTTTTCCTTTAAAATGTAAACTCCCTGAGTAGAGGGGACCTTGTGTCTGCCTTGTTCTTGGCTGAACCTCGAGTACCCAGAATAGGTCCTGGCATAAAGCAGGCTTCTCATGAACTTCTCTGGACGGAATGGATGCTGGATTCCCTCCCAATGGACAAGAAACTTAAGAGGTCAGAAATCATATCTTATCCCTAACAGGAGCTCAATACATGTTTGCGGAAGATCCTGACAACAGCAACACTTAACCTGAGCAACAGCCTTCAACCAACTCTCTCAGGTAACAAGCCCCTAAATGAAGTTAAGTCTTAAACTAATCTTCCAAAGTTTCTAAACAGACATGTTACTTTATATATAAAGTTACTTTATATATATATATATATATATATATATATATATATATATATATATATATATATATATATATCTTAAAAAGCCTATCTCAAGTTTAGGCTGAAAAAAAAAACCCAAAGGATTTTTAATTGCATTTAAGGATGCAATAATCAAGTCATAACTACATTGTTACCCATTTAGGAAAGTCCTAGAACTTTTCATTGATTTTGAGTGTGACTTATACTGCAGAGTGGGAGAACACAGGTTTTGTGAAGAGGGAGCCATTCAACTTCTCTTACCAAAGAAATGAGGTATGGCAAGGCTTTGTCACCAGGAAAAGACGAGGAAGAGAATGTTTCTGAACATTTGTCCTTCACGAAATGGGAAGAGAAGACTGAGCACGCAGTAGAGCTTGTGGTTCTAGTCCTGGCATTACACTTTCTTGAAAGTCAACGGTGTCTGGGGAGAGGTCGGTGCCACCAGTTTACGGAGCAGATCGCCTGAGAAAGGTTCCTATGGTGTCATCTTCTGTGTTAAGAGAACTACCACGAGTCTTCTTACAACTCACTTTAAAATGACTTGGCTTTACTGTTATTCTGTCCTGGAGCTGTGATTAAAAGAAGTGAGCCATCTTCTGGGGTGGTGGATCTGCTCTGCTGGGCTAGAGTTCTGGTTATAAACGTATCTGTAATTGGCTTTCCTCTGTGACTGCTAATCTCATTTCGCAGATGGAGATGGCCATTGTCTGCGTGTGATTAACTAGGAACTCGGTATCCACGAGAAGTCTGCAGGCAGGCTGCAGATGTTAGGACTGTTATTCCATGTACTTTTTAAGACCCTTTTCTTAATGCGAACTCTGACCTTAGTTGCCTATCCTTGCTGAGATTTATTTTTATTTTTTATTTTTTATTTTTTTTCCTTGCTGAGATTTAACGCAGCAAACACATCGGTGTTATTCTGACACAACTCAAAATACAGCCTCCAATGATATTTTCCTGGTCACTTCTGGAACCTCTATGGAACTAGAGGAGGTACTAGACCAGCTCTTAACCCCTGCCATTCTTGGAAGTGTCTGGGCCATTTCCTAAGAAAATACATCAACATAAACACCAAATCAGCTACAAGTGTCTGTCCTTCTAAAAAATGTACCCTGTTCATCAATGAAGCATTCACGTTTAATGCTTTCACATAACTCTCATCCTAAGAGCTACGGATTTCATAAAGAAATCTGGTTCTAGGGACACCTGGGTGGCTCAAATGGTTGAGCATCTGCCTTAGGCTCAGATCAAAATACCAGGGTCAGGGATGGAGTCCCACATCGGGCTCTCTGCATGGAGCCTGCTTCTCCCTCTGCCTATGTCTCTGCCTCTCTCTCTGTGTGTGTCTCTCATGAATAAAAGAAAAAAAAGAAATCTGGTTCTGATGAAGATGTAAAGAGACTTCTACTTCGTAAATGGAGCAAATGATCCTCTTGCTTGATATACCAAGTGGTATGTCACAGGTGATGAAATTTGATTACACTAAGTTTTAGAATAGTAAATTTAGAGCAAAGTAGGTCCTTTAAAAAAAAAGATTATTTTCTATTTGAGGGGGAAACTTGGAGGGAGAGAGAAATCTCAGTCAGACTCCCCATTGAGTGCAGAGTTTCATCTCATGACCCTGAGATCATGACCTAAACCGAAATAAAGCTTAACCAACTAAGCCACCCAGGTGCCCCCACCAAGTATGTCTTTAGGCATGAAGGATAGGAGAAAAACAGGGCTTGGAGATCTAGGAGGTCCTCAATGAATAGAATGCCACAATGGGTAGAATCATGATTTTGATGAACTTAGAAATACACAGACACACCTTGAACTGCAAAATTATTACCAAGAAAATGCCATTTCATTTCATGTAATTCAAACACTCAGCCATTCTCTTGGGTTGGCCCTGGTAGGTCTCTGCAGCCTGGAGCTCCAAGGTTTCATGGACTAGTGCAGCTCAATCCAAAATTTTGGGAACAGAAGGGAGATTCCTTACTTGACAAACATCATGATCAACTTGAGTCTTCTCCATGGATTTTGTGGCTCCTTTCTGGTTAGGCCATCAGGGGTTAATATGTGTTAGAAGCAGATGCACACGAAGTCTTTGAAAGAGCCTAAGTGAACTTGTGCTGATGAATGGATATAGATTTACTTTTCCTCCATTTCCAGAGGACAATTTCATCATGGAACTTCAGAGCAGAATTATTTTCAGATGCTCCATGATAAAATGCATTTCAAGCCTCAAGACTATTTTGTTAGCTGCAAGACAGATCTATTTCCCCTTAATAAGACATGTAGAGAATAATTAATAGAGGAGTTCAGGAGAAACTGTGACTTTCCAGGTCTAGTAAATGCCTACACTTCCTATGGACAGTTGACAGCAAGGCATCTGGACAGGACACAAGGCACTTACAATGCCAGAGTGCTGCTGAAAATGTGCTCACTTTGACTTCTTAGAATCACTCAGCTTCCTTTGACTGGGACATGCATTTCCTCCCAGCAGACACTACTAGGTTCCTGACCAAAATCCATTTTTCCCCCCTTAGAGATGTCTGGGTTTTGTTGGAAAGACATGTCTAGCTGAAGAGATACACTTCCTAGCTTCTTTTGCAGCTAAAGGGTAGCCGCATGCTCCGGCCGATGAGATGCAAACACAAGTCTGCTGGTCACTTCCAGGAAAGCTGTGTTTTCCTGTTACAGTTGCTTCTCCTTTTCCATCTTCTTAGCTGGAGATGAAATGGCTGTTTATGACCAGAGATGATCCTAATCCCTCTCTGGAAATGGAGATTTTTGGCAACTCTCTTAAAAAAAGGAGCTGGATTTCTCCTTATCTCAGGAAAATAGGCATGAGCTAACTAACAGAGGTTTCCCAAAGGTGGCTGAGCAGTTTTGTGGCTTTTATCCATTTCATAAAATTTTCACAGATCTAGAGAGGAGAAGAGAGAAGGGCTTCTGCTTCTTTCTCATTGCTATTGCTATTCATGTGACAGGGTGACATGCACTGCTCTTTGAAAGTTATTCTGTATGTGACCCATGTTTATGGATCTGTGTTCTCAACGACCCCATTGTGGCCATCTGAGGGAACATGTAAGTGTGGCTGACCTGAATTTTTTCCTAATTACCCAAAAAAGCCTGTTTTCTGAGATGTTTTGGGTTGTTCCTAAGTAACAAGTGCCCATATCTCAATTTAGCTCCCTTATTACTTTATAACCTCATAACGGGATTAGGAAAGCAAAGAAAGGGGGAGAAAAAAGGCTTCTGGATATTCTACAGGCAACTTTCCTTCTCTCCTTCCCTCCATTTCAGAAATCTGAAAGGTACTATAACAAACATCTTAAAACATCTGCTTAATGAGGTTTTGCCTTGAGACACTGAGTAGGGGAGAGAGAGAAAGGATGGGTTTCAACACAGTTGAGCTTTGCCAAAACCCATGGCAAATTTGCACAGCCTTGCCATCCCTCAAAGCCTTTTTTATTTCATGGATGAAGATAATGATATTCATTTGAGGGGCATATTATGCCCTTCTGTTGCATATACAAACCAGCCTTAATGGATATTTTAAAAAATTTCCCACGGGGAAAATAGGCCATGTGGAAGTGCCAGGCATTCAACTGTCACTTCCTCCCAGGGAAAAAAAGAAAAAAGAAAAAAAAAAAAAACAAAAAACAAAACAAAACAAACAAAAAAAACCCCAACAGTCCTACTTAGATGGAGCGAGCTATTGCTCTCACTGTTAAAAAGCTCTTAACGGTTTTGCCTACACATTTGGCTTTAGGGCTTCCTCAAACCTATAGCCACCTGCTATAGACTAGTTTAGGATAGTTTACACAGACGACAGGATGGAGGGAAAAAGAAGAGAGACTCCAATTTGTTTCCTTTTGCAACCAGCTCTGACTTCCATAATTCCATATTTAATGAGACAGACTTCATTGTAGTCATGTCAGTGAAGAACCACTACGTCTGCCATTTTGCATCTGTTGGTCCTTTAACAGACTTAGAATACCACATGAAACTGCCAAGGCTGTAAGATCTTTTCACTCTATAAGCCTTAATTTTCTCGGCTCTTGGGGGGAGGGTATGTGATATTTGGGACTAATTATGCTCAGTGGGATCAATTTCACTCCTATGGGCTCCCCCTTCCTTACCTACTTGCCCAGGAGAGTCTAAAGATGCTAGAAATTAATAAAAGAGAACAAAGATGATCAATGGATGGATAAATAAATGAATGAATGGATGAGGGAAGGAGGTAGCAAAAATTTATGCATGAGGAAGTGGGACACACTCTCTAGTTAAAACTCTTTAGATATGCAGCAAAGGTCTATGCCCCTAGCCTATGTCTCTGCAGAATGCCGACAAGGGGTACACATGTAGTACATTTCCCAGACTATGAAATGCCTGAGTCAGACTCTTATTAAAATGCATGAGTAAAGTCTCAAATTCTGTAATCCCTTGTTACTTGATGTCTGCTACTTATTTTCCACAAGCAGAACTGTTTAATGCCCAGAATGTTCTCAAAAACTATACCTGGAATGAAAGTTTTTATCATGATTTTAAAAAGGAAAGTCCTAAGAGGTCCAGAGATAGTTAATCTGTTCTATAAGTGAAATACTTGCAATATGCATATGTAGAGTATAGGGGAATAAAGATGACACATGCACACCTAGGGAGGAAATAATGAATGAGAACACATGCAAGAATGAAGGAATGAACAACTCAGCTTAATGGAGGCAATCCCAACATCTCCAGACCAGACTCTTTCAATAGTGCACTGAAAGAATAAAGTCACACTTGACTTGAAAATTAATGTAGCATTTCTTCTGGCCCTAATCAAACAGGTGACCATGTGGGGCCAACTGAACTTTTAGGAGGGCAACAGGTATCTGGTACTCACTAGACCTTAAGACATTAGCCTCTCAGCCTAATAAAATCTCCATGTGGGTTCAAAATAATGACAATGTATCTCTCATTATAACACAAGTTCCCCCTATAGCAAACAGTCATAAAGGCGCTTCATTTTCAAAGTCTTTTATGTTCCTCACAAGAACTTGGCCAAGGCAGGCCTGGTGGTCATCAGATGGTTGAATGACCGAATTTCCATATGGTTTTTAAGATGTTAGGGGGAAAGCTGTGCCCATCTGTGGCCACAGTTGGGAAGCCGCCTGGTGGTTTCTTCCAAACTTGGATTTAAAGGGTTTTGGTAGCTGGAGGCAGCTCTGACTAGTCTGGCAGTTCCCTCCCTGTCAGTTCGTGCATAATTCACCCAAACGGATGGAACAGGCCCATTAGGGACAAACCCTGGCCCTGTTTCCCCTGGTTCATCATCAAATTTGTTCTCTCTTTTGATCTCAAATCCTCTCCTTTGATATCGACGAGGCTGGTGTAAGTCAGATAGCAACATGAGGTAGCTGGTGGCAGATGGACTGGGGCCCACCTGAGGGACAAAGTTAGGCTTCCAACCCAGCCAGTGAGCCAGGAGTGGGGAGTCCAAGAATGAGACTGCAAATGTCAAGAAAAACAGCCTATACCTGGTTAGGCTGAAAGACATGAAACAGACCAGATATTCCACATTGAAAACCCAGCCCATCATCCAGTCCCCATCAGGCCCTGAGATGAAACAGCTCCTGAACATCTGTGTCCTTTGATCTTAGGCTCTTTGCATTTTTCATTAGGTAGGAAGAGACTGGGAATGCCATGTTGTAATGCGTTCTGTGTCACTTTTCCAGGGGCTGTAGTTTATAAATGTTCTGTTAATCAGAGTTATAAATGAAAATTAAAAGGAATTTCCTTCCTTCCGTTCTTCCCTCCCTTCTCTTCTCTTCCTCATCTTCCTCTCTTCTCCGTGTGTGTGTGTGTGTGTGTGTGTGTGTGTGTCTGTGTGTAAAATACGGTGAGCTCTTCAGGCCTGTGTCCTTGTCTTTCTCAACCTCCCACCCAGCCATGGGAAATCTAGAATTCCTCTCCCCTTAAGCAGCTGAAAGCTTCCCACAGCCTGTGAGAACTACTACTCAGCTCCCAGCCCCCTCTCCTGCTTCACCTTCTAGCCATTCTGCTCTTTTTCTTCCGGTGGGATCCCTCCGGAACATAGGCTTATGGCACTTATCACAATTAGAACTAATTAAGTGTGTGATGATGGCTCAGAGCAAATCGTCTCATTGGAGTGGAGAATCCACCCGGTGGTTTCCTCCATCCAGGGATGGGCTCTGGTCGCTGAGGACAGAGGTGCCTCTGCATGCAGCTCCAAACACCGCTGGAGCTGCATAAATCACGGCGGTGGATGGAACCGGCCACTGTGCAGTTTTCAGTTTTGTAGCCCCAATGCCCTACCGAGTGCCAGAGGCACAGCAGACATTTGAAAGACATCCATGAAATGAACTGAATAAATGAGCAAATCCATCTCAGTGCTCCAAAGACTTTCTTCATCACTGCACCTGACTCATTCTACATTTGAGCAAGGATGTGCTGAAGGATACTCAGCTATCAGGCATTGGGGCAGAATTAGAATGTGAGTCTTATGGTGGAACGTACAATGTTCTTTCTGTCATCATTACAGGGGTGAGGATGGGAAGACAGGGGCCCAAACAGCTACTTAAATGTGAATTCTATCTAACGTGTGGATTTATTTCTACCTAATTTTTTTTAAAAATTCATTCTTCCTAGAAGTAAAATTCATGGACAATCAACAAGTAATGATTTGCTAGATCCCAGCCAGACATGTGGATTGGGACCTCAAGAAGGGCTGTGAATTACAAAAAGACATTCTATTTTTCTTGTCTTCTAAAGCCAGGATTCAGAACAGTGATGAATGTCTTATTGCCTCAAATCTCACTCAGCAAAGTGACTGACCAAAGCATGGAGCATTTTATTTTTCTTAGTTCTGGATCTATAAGTAAAACACTGCATGTTCTAGTGCAGCCTTCTGTCCTAATGTGCAGGGGGAAGCCAGCATGACCCAAGGGAAGGGGTTTCACCGAAATCCTGAACAGACATAGGATCATGACACCTGCACTGTGATGCTCTGTTTCAATGGTTATGGCTGGTGGATTTTCTTTCAACCAGAGGCATTACTAACAAAGCTTTGCTTCCTTTTCCCAGATGACATGCAGGCCTGAAAGGACCAATGGTACAGTGGGAGAAGATGAGAATGAAGAAGTAAATTATGTTCTTTCAGGCTTGAAGTATAGACAGTGCTCTACTGCAAATGGGTGGTTTTATCATTTCCAAGGCTGTTGTTTCTAAATCAGGATATTTTTATCCTAGAAACAGGGCTAAGTCTATGGTTCACTTTCCAGATTAGACCTTTCATCCTAAAAGTGCTAATCTTCAGAGCCCTACCGAATATAATCCCATTACAGTACAGAATGCTGGTTATGTACCCTGTCTACTCAATCTTTCTCCTTCATTATAGAATCCCTATTTTTGGCTGGGCACACTGAGATTTGTAGTGAAAGAAAACACTTCTCTAGCAGCTAATTGTGGCCATGTGACAAATAAGATATAAGTGTAAGGACTGAGGTGCCTGGGTGACTCAGCTGAACGGCCAACTCTTGATTTTGGCTCAGGTCATGATCTTGGGGTCCTAGATTTGAGCCCCACTTTGGGGTATGGGCTGGGGGGGGTCTGCTTCAAGATTGTCTCTTTAGGGATCCCTGGGTGGCGCAGCGGTTTGGCGCCTGCCTTTGGCCCAGGGCGCGATCCTGGAGACCCGGGATCGAATCCCACGTCGGGCTCCCGGTGCATGGAGCCTGCTTCTCCCTCTGCCTGTGTCTCTGCCTCTCTCTCTCTCACTGTGTGCCTATCATAAATAAATAAAAATTAAAAAAAAAAAAAAAACTTAAAAAAAAAAAAAAAGATTGTCTCTTTACTCTTTACTTCTGCCCTTTCCCCTACTGTCTCTCTAAAATAAATAAATCTTTAAAAGAAAGCATGAGGACTTGAAAAGCTGCTTAAAAGGTGGTCAGTCATCTGGGAGTGGTACCATTTTTGCTGTATTGGGACATGTACCACAAACATGAGGGCTGGAGCTTCAGCAGCCCTTTTTAAAAAAAAATATTTTATTTATTCATGAGAGAGAGAGAGAGAGAGAGGCAGAGACACAGGCAGAGGGAGAAGCAGGCTCCATGCAGGGAGCCCGACGTGGGACTCGATCCCGGGTCTCCAGGATCAGGCCCTGGACTGAAGGCGGCGCTAAACCACTAAGCCACCAGGGTCAGCAGCCCTTTTTGACTATACACAGAAGCCTGGGGCTCAGACAGTGTGGCAGAGACAGAGCCCTGTTTCTGACAACACTAGAGCTGCTCCATAAATCTTGACCTTCTCCCCTCAATGCTCCTTTTACATGAGAGACAAGCAAATGCTCTTATTTCATCTTTTATCAGTTGGGATTTTTCTATTGTATACAGATGTGTGCAATTCTTAACTGACAGGTCATGAATAACAAGGTCTTGATGCAAAATTGGGATGTCTGCAATACATCTATCCTTAAACCCTCTCTGGCAGTAATGACTAAAGGAACATGCATGCTCATGTTCCTAAGAAAAAAAGTTACCATGATAGGGATTGGCATTTGTGGAATACTATGTATTTGACGAACAGTATTTCTTTGCCACAATGTTGTTATAAGTTAACTGTGAATAACAGCCCCACTTTCACAAATAAGGAAACTGGGATTCACGTTGAAGAATCTGCTCCAAGTCAGCTCTGAAGTGGCTAAGAGTCATATGTTTGACATGAGACTTAAGTACAGGTGAACAGGTAGGAAATGGTAACATTTTAAAGGTCTTACCAACAAATTTAATAAATTGCTATTATGTGAGAAACTAGCAAAAAAAGAAGGTAACCTGATAGAATTAAAAGAGGGAATATAAAGGTGCCTACCACATGGTAGATTCTCCAAAAACATCAGTTCTCCTCTGGATTTTTAAAAAGCCCTTCCTTGAAACAAACAGCCACTTCCCAATTTTTTTAGATGGATTTTGTTAGATTATTTTGCTTGGGAGAGGACATCCATGGAAATGTACAATAATTTAAAAAGATACACCTGAAAAATGAAGTGGCTGGGTTTGTGAACTGGGTTGAATAGCATGCATACAGCCCCCACCCAGATTCCTGTCCACCTGGGACCTCAGAATGAGACCTTATTTGGAAATAGGGTTTTTGCACATGCAGTTAGTTAAATTAAGATGCAGCCCTACTGGATTAGGGAGGGCCCTAAATCCAATGACTGCTGTCCTTATAAGAAGAGGAGAGAACACACAGAGATACAAGAAAGAAAAAGGCCATGTGAGGACAAAGGCAGAGAGAGATTACAATGATGTATCTATAATCCAAGGAATGCCAAGAATCGCCAGGGAAAGCAGGGAAGGATTCCTCTCTAGGGCCTTCAGAGGGAGCCTGGCTCGCTAACTCCTTGACGTTGAACTTTCCAGCCTCAGGACTGTGAGAGAACACATTTCTGCTGTTTTGAGCTACCAGCTTGTGGCAATTGGCTCAAGCATCCCCATGAAACTCATACAGTCTGGAAACATTTAAAGCATCAAAGGGCATTGACCAGTGGAAGTATTTATTATACTGAGATCCATTTCTGTGTATCTGAAAAATAACTCTGTAGGATGCTATGCCTTTGAACTTCAGTTTTCATTCCTCACAGTCACTGCTGTGGTGTCTGACTCAATTCCTAGGAGCATGCGCCAGGCTCTATGATTCTGGCTGAGAACTCTAATGGTCAATGTACTACCTCATCTGTTGACGCTGTACTCATGACAGGGGTGGGTGGGGAATGTCAGCTGTTGTGTGTCAGATACACCAAAAAAATAGCTGTTAATTAGATTCTGGGATCAGATGTGAGTTTATCATGGAAATATAAGCAATCCTTGTATACAATTGCAACTTGCGTATATTTGCCTAATTCTAAACTTAATGTTCTATTCTTCTGAAATTAACATAATCAAGTTTAGTATACTTATGTTTGGAATATCAAATGAATAAACATGACTTTATACACACTCCATAGTTTTACAAGTCTGTGATGGAAAAACCCAATTATGATAATTTAAAGACAGAAACGATAATTTCCTTCAACTGTCTGCAAGAAAAGAAGGTTTTCTTCTCCTGGAAAAATTCACAATACCACAAATGAGATACTTATCTCTTGAGTTGCCATACAACTTAGCTAAAGACAAAAAACCTCCAACGAAAATAGTCCCAATTGCACATATGAGTTTTGAATTTATATAACATGAAAGATCTATAAATATTAAAATGTTCTCAATGTAAACAGTTATCTCCACTAATTTAGTATTACCCTCTGTAGGTCTAGCACCTATCCCAGCAGGCTATAAAAGGATTCATGATTCTATATATGTGCTATATTTAATGTATTTATATTATCAAGGTCAGATTTCTCCAATACCAGAACAATTCTGTAAAAGTAGGTTACACAGAACTATATCATAAGCCAGTCAAGCTATTTATAATGTCTCTTCAGTGTTTAAAATATTTATTTTTCCATTCGTTTTTCTACTCACACAATGAGACATGCTTAAAATAAAACAAGTACTCTTACAATATCAACAATGAAAAGATAAACAACCCAATTATAAAATGGGCCAAGGATTTGAATAGACATTTCTCTACAAGAGACATATAATGACCAATGAACACATGAAAAGATGCTCAACAACATTAGCAATTAGGGAAATGAAAATCAAAACCACAATGAAATGCCACTTGACACCCACCAGGAAAACTAGAATCAAGAAGATCTGCAACAACAAGCATTGGCACGGATGTGGAATGGCTGGAGCCCTCATACATTACTGGTAGGATTGGAAGATGGTACAGCTGCTTTAGAAAAATTTTTTAGGGGCACCTCAAAATACTGAACAAAGTTACCATACGACTCAGCAATCTACTTTCTGGTCTATCTTCCAGAAAACTGTGAATGTATATTCACATAAAATCTGCACGGTTATGTTCGTAGCAGTATTAGTCACAAAAAGTGGACACCAAGGTACCTTGGTAGCTCAGTCAGTTAAGCATCTGACTCTAGATTTCGGTTCCGGTCATGATCTCAGGGTCATGAGATGAAGCCCCCACCCCCCACCCCCGCCCCGACCGGGGCTCTGCACCAGGCTTAGAGTCTGCTTACGAGTCTCTCTGTCCCTCTCTCCCTTTGCCCCTCCCCATCCCAAGAATAAAGTGGACACAATCGAACATCTATCAACCGATGAATGGAGAAACAAAATGTGGTATATATACTACATAATAGATTATTTGGTCACTGTCAGGGAGCAGGAATTCCTGTCCCCTTCAACGGTCCTTCCAGCTGGACTGAGGATTAATGTGAGACAGATTAACAGGAGAAAATAAAATTTAATAGTATATGCATGAGGAATCCACATAGATGTGGAAATTCCAGAGATTGGCAAGATGAGGTATTTATGTCAAGAAGAAGGGGGTAGGGGTCTGGGATTTCTGAGGAGAGGAATGCACTTCACAGGGTGATAAAAAGAGCACATATCTGGCAATTAGATCTTTGCCATGCCACACAGATGGCTCACTTACATAAAATTTCTCTCTGCTAATAACCCTTTTTCTGGAAAAGACCTCCAATTTAGATTCTTCTGTGTAGTTAAGGGAGGACAAAAGTTCCTTTCGAGCCTGTAGGGTGTGTTTGGACAACTCTGTGAATATACTAAAAATCACTGAACTCTTTATTTCCAGTAGGTGAAGTCCCCCCCCCCCCCCGTGGGTGAAATTTATGTTATGTGAATATCTCCATAAATCTATAAAAATATGGACAACTTTTTAAATGGACATCTATAACAAAAATGTAAAGCAATACTTATTTTCATTCGTATTTAAAAAAAAAAGAAACTCCTTGCCAAAGCAAAACATAAACCAAGGTGGCCCCTATGAGAGTTCTTTTCAACTCAACTGTGGGGTTTCCCATTCTCCTTCCTTCTCCTTTTCCTCAGCTCTTCCTTTCCTCTCTTGGGGCTTCTGGTCAAATCATCCAGACAGTTTGACACATTTTGAACAGAGCTGGACAGCTGCTTGAGGAACTTGATAACATGTTTCTATATGGCAGACAAGTTAACTGTTTTCTTGGCCAGACTGGAGGCTCCCACCCATGACTGGCCACAGACAGTCTAGACTGGCTTCTCTCACCTTCTAGTCTTTGGCTGGTCTCTCTCACTTCTGCTCTGCAACTGCTGCGCTATTCATCAGACACTGCTTACTACAGGCATGCACCACTGCACTCGGCAAACCCCTTTACCTGATCAGTCACTCGTTCTTGTATCATTGGACTCACAAGATTGACCACTGGGCTCTGAGGCAGAGTTGAAGCACCGAAGTCTGTGTTTGAAAAGCCAGTGATTATCTTGTAACCCAAGGGAACAATTGTAAGTGCATACAGAAGAGAAAAATTTGTGAACAAATCTTGCAAAACTCCATTTTATTATTTTTTTTAGAGAGAGCAAGAAGGAGTGGAGGGAGGGGCAGAGGGAGAATCTTAAGCAGGCTCCATCTCACAACCCTGAGATCATGACCTGATTCGAAAACCAAGAGTTCTTGGGGAAAAAAAAAAAAAAAATTGAGTCATACATATTTGGTTTCTTTTTTTTTTTTTTTAAGATTTTATTTATTTATCCATGAGAGACACAGAGATACAGGCAGAGGGAGAAACAGGCTCCATGCAAGAAGCCTGACTGGGACTCCAGGATCACGCCCCAGGCCAAAGGCAGGCACTAACCCACTGAGCCACTCAGGGATTCCCTCATATTTAGTTTCTTAATGTTCTTTTAAATTCCAAGAAGATCACCAAAACGATTAGTTTACAAAGGCAATGTGGAGTTGAAAGCTCAGGCCTGTGAGGCAGAACAGGAGTTCTAGATCTCACAAATGAACTCTATGGCCTCTGCAGTTTCTCCTCTCTTAGGTGGGAGGAGTGGATTGTGCCTCCCAAGGTTGGCTGATTATCAGGATCACCTGGGAACCTTTTTTGTTGTTGTCTTTTCATGATGGAAACTTTCAAATACATGTAAAGAACAGAGAGAACCATGAATCCTGAGTACCCATTTCCAGCTTAAACAATGATCCACTGGCGTGTTTTGTACCACTGAGAATACCCTTACACTCTTTCCTCCTCCTTCCAACCCTACTGCAGAGCTTTTCAAAGATACAGATTCCTGGACCACACTCCATGCATGGGCTTCTGATTGATCAGGTCTATAATAGGACCTGAGAATTGTTTTTGTTTCTCTTAAAGACTCAGTTTGGAAACCAATGACCTGGAGAGCCCCTGAATTTCTCTCTAGCAACACAAATTCTACTAGCTTAAGATGTGCAAAGCAACAAATGCCATAGGTCAAGTTTATGAAACGATAAAAATACATCTTATGTACAGTATATATACGTTATAGGGCATTAAACCCTGATGTGACAAAGCAGCTGACAGTACTTGTTTCAATTTCAGCATGGACTCAGAACCTCAAGAAAGGATAATCTTCACTGCAGGCTGTGGAGAAACCCCCAGCGTTCCAGAATTTAGAACTGCAAACTACAGATGATTCTAACTACTTGTTTGGAACCAGAGTGAAGTCTGCCACTACCAATGTGAGAATTTAGGTGTGCAGGAAATATTGCAAAGCACCCAAACTTCAAAATGAAACCAACTCATGTGCTTCAGGACATTCTGAGATCAGCTGACAGGAATCAGTGCCAACATGTGGACAAATAGGCACCACCAAAACCCCAACATACTGCCCATACAAAGGGTTTGCGGTTGGTAAACATTTTTCTGACAATTTTGTCTTGAAGGTACTTTCCTAGGACCATCTTAGCTTATAAATTAAGCCAGCGTTCTGACAGTGTCTTGTCTAAAGCAAACCATCCAGATCTATAGGCAGTTGCGTTCAAAAACCAATTTTTCAGCCTCCCAACTAGAATACAAAAAGCCTTAGTAAGGAACTTCACGCTGCATTCCTACTCTGAGATCATCAAAATCCTAAAAATGGAAGGGACTTCACGAACTATGTAGCTACTCAAATTGATAATGAATCTTTTCATTTAAAAAGACCACTTTAATTTCAACTGGTGTGTATGTGCAATCAAAATGACAACGTCCACTGATTTAAATATAAATCCAGAAAAGTGAGACCTGTTTGATCCTATGGGATCCCAAACAGCTCCTGCACTTTAAGATCAGACTTCGTGGACCCACGAAAAGAGCCGGGCTATGTGTGAGCAGCTAGCTGGAGGCGGAACCCAGAAATAGCAGTCAAAGCTTTGTGCGCATCCACTTATAAAGTACCCTGAGCTGGCTAAGGAACTAGATGTGGCTACAAGAAAAATTGACTTTTATAACTTGATATATATTTCTTGGGATCAATACCAACACAAAAAGAGGAGAAAATGACATGGTGTTTTCTAAACTAGACCTCAACAATTACCCTAAAATTTTAAATCAAGCTGTGTTTATGAAAGATTCAGATTTTTATGTATTTTTAACGGCGGGGTTGGTATAGGCAATTCATGCCTTCCTCTCTCAAAAGGGTAACTTTTTAAAACATAATTTATAGCTTGCTTGCAACAAAGTCTCTGCTTCACTGATTATATATCTGAATTTTTGCCCAAAAAATATGCAAATTGGAAAAGAGAATCATTTAACCCTAGAGTAGTTTGGCAAAAGTACAATTAATCCATGGTGTCTTAAGCACATTTTTCTCATTAAGATAATAATGCCTAATTAATATTTCAATTTGAAAGTCAGTCAAGTAAGCCTGAATCATTTGGGTTTTATTGATTGAAATAATAAGCATAAAATTAATAAACACTTTAGGGAACAGAACTCTTAAAAAAATAAAGTCCATTTATAAAAATGTTTTAAATTTTAAAAGTAACTATCACAAAATAAAAAAACACTTCCCAGAATCTCACCACGACAACTCAATCACTGATCTTTCCAGTATAATTACTTTTGGTAATTTTAAACAGGTTTCTTTTTGTAAAGGTATAGAGTAACTATACTTTTAAAATCTTACTTTTTCATTTAATATTAGGTAAATTTAGTCATGTTGTCACGACTTCAGAATAATTTTCAAATGAATGGATAAGTCATAATCTGCACCATTACTTCATTACTGAAAGTTAATATCTCAATGGACATATTCATGTATATATGAAAATATACATTTTATACTTTTGTATTCTTTTCTTAGAAGAGATTAGAATAGCCATAAACACGTTAGAGCTCTTGATATGTATTGCCAGACAGCTTTACACGAGTAGTACCAACTTATAATGCAAGCAGAAATACAGAAAAAATATTTGATAGACTCTCCACCAGCCATCATGCATATTAGGTATTTTAAAACAGTTTTTTTTTTTTTTGCTAATTAAATATGTGGGAGTGATACTTCATTTTCCTAGTTACAATATTTTTGCCAGAATGCCAGAATAATTTCTATTTGTTAATCATATATATTCCCACTATTGTGAGCTCTCTTTTTGAATTACTTTGCCAATTTATCTACTGGAGACCTTATAAATTTGTATGAGCTCTTTACTAGACTTCTTTGTCATTTTTTTTTTTTTTAGTTTAATTTTGTTAAATTTGATAAAAAGAAGTGTCACTAAAATGGAGTCAAGAGGTTCAGCAGGGGGAGCTCTCAGGCTCCTCTTCATCAACAGCAGACCCAATGGAAAGAGACAGACCTTGCAGGTGGCTACTGTTTTACTATGGGGGTAAGAAAAGGAGAGGCTTCTCCTCACCCCCCAGCCCCTTGCCATAGCCTAGCCAACAAGAAGCCACCATACATCCAACTCCCACTTTCCTAATGGACTTTTTGTTTACAATAGCCTTCCTATGTCCCCCCTTTCATCTATAAAAAGGGTATCCTCTTTGTCCTGCAGACTTCCCTATGGTTTTGCCATACCTTGTTTGTCCCAGATTGCAATTCTCTCCTATTCTTGAATAAACCCATCTTTTGCTAGTAAAACAATTGGCAGATTTATATTATTATTATTTTTTTAAAAGAGCAAACATGCGCACAAGTGAGTGGGGATTGGAAGAGGGGCAGAGAGAGAGGGAGAGAGAATCTTCAGGCTCCATGTTGAATATGGAGCAAAACACGGGGCTCAATCTCACGACCTGGAGATCATGACCTGAGCTGAAATCAAGAGTCTGATGCTTAACTAACTAAACCACCCAGGTACCCCATTGGTAGTTTTATTTTTAAGGTGATGATTTTTATTATATTTAACTCCTTTAAACTCTCAGGTTTATTTTAAAGCATGGTATGAAATGAGCCTCTAAATATATTGTTACCTCCAATTGTTGATGACTTTATTCCAAATATCTTTTATGGAATAATCTTTCATTTCCCATGGATAAGTACTTGTAACAGTAAATTAGTAAGGAGCAGTTTAAACAATTCAGCAGTATTCCCACCCCCACCCCACCTAAAGTGAATAGATGCTTGGAAAAATCTGGGTGGCATAGAAAGAAGAGACCAGAATGTCACTGCTATTCATTTATCTTACATGATGACTATACTTATATATTTACATGTGTTTATGTACATATACATACAATGACCTATAGCTACTTCATTGTGGTTTTCATTAATCCTTCCATAGACATCTGGTGTTTTCCCACCAACAGGGAAGCCATGTTCTGATGGGAAAGGCACTACTAAGCTTTGGAGTCCCACAGGCCTCTTTCCCCATTGATGAACTGAGGGAGCAGATGGAATTCTAAACCACTAGGCCACAATTTCTTAGCTGTAAAGTGGTGACAATCATGCCTTTCTCAGGGTGTTAAGTTCCTAGGCTTGCCTAGAATGCAGTAGGCATCTAATAAGTGGTTGTTGTCACCAGTGCCATACACTGACCCTGTACTTGGAACAAAGCAATGCAGAACCCAGTGCCTCCTATAAATACAAGGTCTAGTTCGCAAACCCTATGTGTATATGATCCTGGGGCCATGTGATAAGTACTCTGATGAGCTATTCACAAGGAACTTTAGGAGCATGGAAGAAAAGATACCCATATCTAGCAGGAGAGGCAGTGATGGCTTCACAGAATAATCAACCCAGCCAAAAAGTTACTCTTTACCAACCTATTTCAATATCCATGTTTCTGCCTAAGCGACTTAGCATGCCATTATATGCGACTAATAGGTCTTGGTGGTTAAAGGTTTACAAAAATCCTAAAATTGAAAAATCAGAATTGTAGTGATTTTACATTATTATTCAAATTTTATGTTGTAAGCTGATTCCAGATAGTTACTCCCTCAGAGAACACAGATCAATTTGGACTTTGAAGCGGGCTGGGGATTTGGCTAAATCAAGTCATACTCAAAATCAAGACTTACATCTTTTGAGAAGCAGATGCTATTGGCACGCCTTAAGAGAACCCTAATTAAGTAGGGTTGTAGGCTTGTACTTTGTCCTGAGCATATGCTACTGAAATGAATTCCACAAGCCATTTCTTTACTCAGCAGCCAGGCAGGCAGGCAGAGTTTCATCCAGGATCCACATCCACTCAGCAAAGGGACAGAAGACCACCTCAGCTATGACAAGTATCTTGTTCCACCACCTTTCTCTTATACATAAAAGCAACACATGGTAAAACAAAATACTGCACATGGCCTTCAAACACCATTTTTTTCTTCTAGAAAGTAACTCTTAACAATATTCAGTACTCTAAGATTTGCATATGGCTTTGGGAAATGCTTTATTATGCCAGGAAGCCTTGCTGTCTCCCGGGCCATCTTCTTTTCCTCACAGATGTCGCCAAAACTTGCCTGAAGCAGGTTTTTATTTGGAACTAATATCTGTTCTTTTTTTCTTTTAACAAACTCTGTTAAATCTTGTTTGCAGAGATGGTTCATGACAACAAGATTCTGTTCTGGTGCATGTCATGGAAGAGAAGCAGGCAGCTGAAGGTGGAAACAGATGGAGAAGAAGGCCTCAGGAAGTCAAGGAAGAAGGTAGAAACTCTAGTGCCCATGGATGGGTGAAAGAGAAAACGCTGTTTACACACACAATGGGACATTACATAGCCTTAGAAAGGAAATTCTGACACAGGCTGCAACACAGATGAACTTGGAGGATATGCTAAGTGAAAAAGCCAGCCACAAAGGACAAATATTACATGACTTTGCTTACATGAGGTCCCCAGAGTAGTTAAGTTCAGATACAGAGATTAGAGGGGTGGTTGTCAGGAGCTGGCGGTGGGGGGCTGGGAGTTAGTGTTTAATGGGGACAGAGTTTCAGTTTGGGAACACAAAAGTTGTCTGGAGATGGTCATAATGGTTATGCAACATAATGTACTTAATGCCACATTAAGGCTAAAATGGTAAATTATTATATATATTTTGCCAAAATTAAAAAAAAAAAAAAGGAATAGCTAGACCTCCAACTCAAGCTACCCAAGCCCACTCAGAGTCATCTTGAGCCTTCTCTATGTTCATTTTAAAAAGATCTACAGGGGATTCTTATATGTGTGCCTGCCAGTGTATAAAATAGCCGAGACCTAAAATTCTTTACTTCTCAGCAACCAAAGAAAACACAAATGACATTTTCAAGGCTACTGTCATTCCTTGTCCTAAATTAAAAAACAAGTCACGTGAGGCCTTTGGGACAGTGGTGTTCTCTCGTTCCTTGTCCTCAGAGAGGATGAGCTCAGGAAAGGTCTCAAGGCCAGAATTTGGAGGACACACAGCAGAGCCATACAAAGCAGCAGGCACTGGCCTTCCACTTATCCCGTCACAGAAAACACCTTCTGGAGACAGTCTCCAGTTGGTGCTAAAGAATCCCAGAGCAGGAAGGAGGACTCCAGATGGTAGTATAAGAGCCAGATTCAGAACCAGAATCTCTAAGGTCCACCCGTCAAACCCCACCCCTGCTTCATGTTCAAACCCAGAGAGACTTTTTCTCATCCTACGGCAGCTGAATTACATCATCCCTTGTAATAAAAAAAGGAATCGTTTTAAGTTTAAAATTTCTTCAATTTCTTACAAAGATCTTGAATGCCTGACAGAAAGGACAATCTTCCTCTTTCCATCAGGCACCCAGGAAGACACTGATTACCCCGGAAAGGATGGGAACATGTGGGGGCGGGCTTCATGTCACTGGGCACCAAGTGGGACAGAGCCCAGCTCTGAACAGGGAAGCGGCAAAGGCAGGAGGGCGAGGGAAAAACACATCCAATTGAACCTTCCACGACTAAATTGCAGTTCTGACTTTTCCTGCCCTGTTCTCACTTGCTTCTTTTTTTATCTTGTTTTTATGGGACTCAAAGAAACCACAACAAACAGCAAAGGTATAAGGTGGAAAATATGCCAGAAGGTGCCCATCAAGAAGTAAAATAACACTTATCAAGCCCTGGGAGATGAATGACAGGAGCTGCAGCTCCCCCCACCCCCGCCCCAACTAATTACAGAGCCTAAGAAAGAAAAGCTCACGCAAAGGAAGCATCCCTGACAATGTGCGAGCTGGCTGGTTCACAGGCAGCTGTGCAAATGGGGTTGCCCATGAACGTGGGCATGCCCCGAGGCAATCTATCACCCATCTCTGTGGGAAGAGCCAGTTCGCTTTTTGGCACTTCTGATTCTCCAAATGTGAAAAATGGGCCTGTTGCCTTTCCAAGGGTCTATGCGGTCAGTCTGGGCAGTCAACAAAATGGAGTTTGGTGCTTGGTGGTAATGGACTTAAACTCCTCTCCTAATGCATGTTTACTATGAGAATGTAGTGCACTGAACCCGTAGCTCAAAAAGATAGGCCTGGGTCCTGACCCTGTTACCTGGGAACATGACCTTATTTGGAAACAGGTTGTTTGCAGATATAATTACATTGAGGCTCTTGAGATGAAATCGTCTAGAATTTAGGCTGGACCCTGACTCTGAACCCAGTGACTGATCTCCCTATGAGAAGGAGAGGGAGATTTGAGACAGAGACCCGGGGAAGAGGCTCCCTGCAGACAGAGGCAGACCCTGCAATGATGTGTCTGCAAATCAAGGGCTGCCAGTCTGCATGAGAAGCAGTGAGAGGCTGACAGCCTGGAAGAAACGCTGCTGACAGTCTGATTTTGGAATTCTGGCCTCCAGAACTGGGAGAGAATACATTTCTGTTGTTTTCAGCCACCAAGTTGTGCTAATTTGTCATGGCAGTCCCAGGAAACTAATCCAGATGTGCATTCCCTTGGTAAGAGACTTTAAAAGGTTTCTATCTTGGTCCTTCATCTAGGAATGTGGCTAAGTGAACCACCCACAGTTCGGTGGCCCCACTTGAACAATGCAATTTTGTAGCAGCATATAAGATGTCTGAGGCTCCCTGCAGCAGAGAGGAGCAGAGTTCCACTGTAATTTGTAGCTTAATTATTTTCCCCTGGAAGGGAGAGAGTGTCTTTTCGGATTTGAGGAATTTAACTATACGTATGCCAAAGGAAAAGTGCAGAAGTCATAAACAAACCTAGTCTTCTAGGATTCCTTTGAATGTGTCAGGCGATAACACACTCACAAATATAACCTTCCTGAGATTGCCCGAGTTTGCCCTTTATTAAAGTTACTCAGACCACTATCATGACAAAATAGATTCCAGAAATTTTTTACTGAACTAAAAATAAGGAAGCCATCTGGGAGCATAATCTATGGCCTTGTTTGTTCTATGGAGCATCATCAAGCAGGAGCCCAGTGTTGGTAAACAGAAGCCTAAAACCCACAGTCATTAGACCATCCTACTTGACCAACACCTGCCAGGATAGTTGGCACTGTGAATGCTGGGTGACATCATTGGGTTTGAGCTCTGGAAACTCATGGCTTTCTTTTAACTGTGTCCTTGGATCTCTCTGAAATATTCTACTAGGGGAAGGCGGCCAAGCCTGCCAGTCCTCCTGCACAGTAGACCATTGGGGGTAACAGGTGACATGGAATAGACTCCCACTCACACTAACTGTGCCTTCCCGGGCATCTGCCTTCCAAGGCATGGGGAGTGTCACAGTTCAAGCAGCAGAGATTTCCTTCTCCCACTTTGGGAGAGAGCAAAAGGACAGGAATCAAAACCACCTTCACATCTGTGACCAAGGTTGCTATACATCCTCTGGTAGTCATTTGTCTCCTCTCTGTGATAGAAACCTCTTTCGACCCACTCCCTTTCCCACCTACAAGTTGCGGGCTGTTTGGTGGGGACTACATTTGTTAGCCTCTCTCATTGTTTGAGGTTTGTGCCCAACAGGCAGAGAACACAAGTCCTGTGTGACTCTAAGCCACTGAGCTTTAATAAACCACCCCCTCCACACCTTCCCTCACTTCCATGCAAACCAGCTTCAATGATGCAAATAAGGAAAGCATCCCTGGAAGTGAGCAGAGCACCAAAATTAAAGAAATGAGGGTCCCAGGCAGCCCCGGTGGCTCAGCGGTTTAGCGCCACCTTCAGTCCAGGGCGTGATCTTGGAGACCTGGGATCGAGTCCCATGTCGGGCTCCATGCATGGAGCCTGCTTCTCCCTCTGCCTGTGTCTCTGCCTCTATGTCTCTCATGAATAAATAAATAAAATATTGAGGAAAAAAAAAAGAAACGAGGGTCCCTCAATGACCATATGCAGCAAAGCGGCCCTGCCAACCTCAGGACTGCTACACAAGAAGACAAACTTCTAACCCTAGCCACTGTAATTCAGCATCTCTTTTTGCAGCTCAGCCTTCACCCTGACTAATCCTCAGGATAAGGCATTTGAACACTAAATAAATGCTTCTTTATGCAGTGAATTGCTGTTCTTTGGCTGTGAACAAACAGAAAACAAATCGCAAAATGCAACTGCATCACAGTCTCCTTCCGTACAAGGCTTGGAGTCAGTTTAAATCACTCAGTGAATTAAGCAACCTACGAGGCTCAAAGGAACTTCAGGAGGACCTGCTCCAGTGTTGCCTGAATATGATTTATCGTGTTTATCTTATTTATCTGAATAAGTCATTTTATCTCTCTCTCTCTCTTTTTTTTTTAATGTGGATGGGATCTCAGATGCACAAGAGAACAAGAAGAACAAAGGAGGAAGTTTTTCATGAAGTTATGTAAGGCAATCTTTGGAAACATACTGAGTTTATGTCCTTTATTTCTCCCTCCCTCCCTTGAGGGAAGAGGGAGTTGAAAAGGGCTTTCTTTGATAAAATGGTGGTTTGGTCAATAAACGGAGCTTCTAACTCATTTTCTGTAAGAGCAGACCAGCTCTTTCTTCAAATCTTATTCAGAAAACAAGCAAATCCTCATGGCCCATAATTAAATTCCCAGAGCAGGGCACTTTTACTAGGAAACAGCTATTTAGGAAGTTCCAGAATGATGAATGAAAACTCAATCTTAAAACTAGAATTTGATTTGAGGTTGCTCTTAACCTGCTGATGGAAGGAATGCTTCTCTATGCTCTGACAGTTTCCTCACAAGGATTAACAAGCTGCAAATAACAGTAACAAAGCTTCCACACACTAAGCATTTACCACCACCAGGTCCTGGATTAGACACCTGATATGCCTTATTCGGTTTGGTTCTCAGAAGGACGGGATGATCATCCTGATTTTATGGATGCAGAAACTCTAGCACAGGGAGGTCAAGTCACTCGCTTAACATCACAGGGCTGGGGTTTGAACCCAGATTGTGAAAGCAGAGCAGTATCCTTAGGGTGAATCTAAGCCCCCCGGCAGGTTCTTGGGGCTGCCATGCTTCCTTTCAATGGGGGAAGGATAGATCATTCCAGCACCAGCATCCCTGATTCCCTGATGTCCTCTGGGAGCTGTCACTCATCCGATGCCCTTGTGTCCACTGGAGGACAACATTAGCAATACTGTTTATACAACATTTATGTAGAATCTGACAGAGAACCACTTTTCCATCCATTCTGTGACTTGAATCTCACGTCTGTAAGGCAGATAAGGCTGGTGTCATCATTATGCCTGATTGATGAGGTGCAGACTGCAGAACTGGGAGTTACGTGACTCACCTCAAACACAGGTGAGGTTGTACCTCTAGTCAAGGTAAATGATTTATATCATTTAGACTGAAAGCTAATGTGTGACAAGGGTTGCCTTGTGTATCATCCCAAGACCATTTCGGTCCTCCTTCCTCAACTAGAGATCAGCCTCCTCCCTCCCAGTGACAGCCTTCTATGGCCTCAGTCGGCTACCTCTCTGCTCAGTGGCTCTGCATAGCAGCCCAGATGGTGAGCCCTGATACCTGGGACTGAGATCATCTCAACATCTCCACGTTCCCAACCCACTGAAAATGCCCAGCATGTGACAGGTGATCAACCAGCATCCCAGGAATGAGTGACCCACATGGCCCTCCCCCACCACACCAAACAATCTGGGCTACGTACCAACGTCTTAGAAATGAGCATGGCTTTAGCACAGTAATTCTGGGTCTTGGACTTTTTTTTTTTCCACAAGGAAGTAAAAATATTTATAAATATCCATGTTTACTTCAAGGCTGCTTCTTACAGTCAAAAAATGAAAAAAAAGGAAAGACAGTCAGTATTAAGGACTCTTTTATAATCTTCCAGGTACAAGGGAAAGCTATGCAGCCATTAAAGTTGACACCATAGAAACATCCATTAGCCTAGAGATTTCCAATGTTTAAGTGAAAAGCATGCAATCTAAAACAATAAGTACTTTATGACACTTTTGTTATCATGTTATTCGCATAGTCATGTACATATTAGAAACACTTTAGCAGGATATAAGTCAAAGTATTAGTTTTGCTTCATGTCAAGTGTAGAATTATGCTTTTTTGGCACAGTTCTGTAATAAGCAGCAACTTCTTCTGTATTAAGAAAAACATGTCAGGCAGCCCGGGTGGCTCAGCGGTTTAGCGCCACCCTCAGCCCAGGGCATGATCCCAGAGACCCAGGATTGAGTCCCACATCGGGCTCTCTGCATGGAGCCTGCTTCTCCCTCTGCCTGTGTCTCTCATGAATAAATAAATAAAATCTTAAAAAAAAAAAAGTCTCCACTTAGGGAGGATGGCAGCTAATCAACTATGTGCTGGCGGATGTTCAGGTTAGGTTCAGGCTACCCTGAACCTTCCAGAAGTCACAGGAACTAAGGGCTCAATGTACTGGAAGTGGCCAGGCTGGTGTTCACCTGTGACCTGAGTGAAATATCAGCAATTAATTACTGATGTTCCAAATAAGTGAATGTAGAGAATCTCCAAGAACAAAGGCATTTTCCTAAAGATAATACTTGTAAAATACAAAATAAATCAGAGACCTTGGAGAAAAAAAATTAGAGATATGTATGAAAGCCTTGTCCTGACAACACCTAGATAAATGGGAAGTACTACAATCCATGCCCTTAGCATGCCACAAACTAGTCTCAGAAGCAGAATTAACAGACCCCTTTACAGATGCTTCTCTTCAAGGCTAAACTTCTTATCCTCATTTCTCATTTTTCTTTCATAAAGATATTTTAGTGAAAATGTCACAGACCCAGGGAAGATACTTGCAAATCGTATCAACAAAAAATTAGCATCCAGAATATGTAAAGAAGTTCTACCAATTAGTGAGAAAAGAACCACCTCTCCCCCAACATTTCCAAAAGTAGAGGAAAAATATGCCAAGGATATAAACACACAACTAGAAGCAGCAGCCTGATGGCTAGTAAACGTGTGAAAGGGTGCTTAACCAACCCTCTCACCCAGCAATTACAGAGAGGCAAATGCCTATTCCACACCTGTCAGGTTGAAAAACTTGGTGAAAATTATAAGAGTATTGATTGGTTGGGACGTGAGGAAACAAACTTCTAACCCAGCTGGTGAATGTAAATGGGTGCAGGCACTTTGGAAAGTTGCCAAACCCAAGAAAGATATGCCCACCTTATGACCAGCAGCTCCCCTTTCAAGTGTGCCCTGGACCTATAGAAATTCTCACATGAGCACAAGGAGAACTGAAGAAGGTGTATACAGCAGTTATTTAATACAGCTGTTTAATACAGTAAATGTGGAAGCAACCTAGCTGTCTACCAGTAGGGGAATGGACAAATTAGTGTCATTATGTAATAAGTAAAACCAATGAACTGGATCTACATGAATGTAGATCTCAAATCTACTATGGCTCTCAAATCCATAGAGGAAAAAGAAAACAAGTTGCAAAAGAATTTGTATTGTATAATACATGCCACATTTAAAACACACAATATGGGGGCACCTGGGTGGCTCAGTCAGTTGAACATCTGACTCTTGGTTTTGGCTCAAGTCATGACCTCAGGGTCATGAGATCAAGGCCCACATTGGGCTCCACTTGGAGTCCTCTGGAGATTCTCTTCCTCCCCTTCTCCTTTGTCCCTCCCCTCTGCTCATGCATTTTTTTTAAAATCTTAAAAAAAAAACCACAAAATTATGCTAGATAATTAGCCAGATCTTTATACATGTGTTGAAAAAGTATACGATGATGATGCACATCCCCTTCTGAATGTGGTTACCCTGGTAGGAAGGGGGGAAGAAAAAGTGATGAGGAGTGAAAAGATGAAATAAAATTTGACACAAGAAAACGTTACTAGAAAGACACTTCCACTGGGCTCCGGGCACATGGAAAGAGAGGAGGCCTCAGTGATGCCAGGAGCGTATAGGTCATGTTCAGCTTCCATGACTCCAGTTCAGGAGTTTGCTCATTTTATATTCTAGGAAGATGGAAATCTCTAGATTTTTGAGTAGACATAATCTGCTGGCCAGACAAGACCGTACATGATGGCAAAATATGAGCAACATGGCAGCCCTAAGGTAGAAATGGCCCTTCACTGTTAACAATGCTTCATGTACCCTCTCTGTCTCCATATCTTCAACTGTGAACTGTGTCAATCTTTGGTACCAGTGGCCCTCAGGCCCACAGCTGTGGAAAGGGGACCCCTTCTACCCTCTATGTCCTGACTGGGCCTGGCACCACTGTGGATATGGGTATCTAGTCAATGTTAACTGGTAACAAATGATATCACAGGGAAAATCTAGACAGCAGTGGAACACTGAGTCATCCAGGGAATGAGCCGCTGAAGGAATTCAGTAAAAGTCCCTTTGAGGTGAAAGCAGGATTCTGTTATTTAGCATCAACAGAGCAACAATCTTCCATCAAGGATCAAACCTCAAGGGGCAGGCAGGTATAGATGGCTTCTTTTAAACCAACTCTTAAGGGACCAGTTACTTACTGGTCCAAGGTCAAAAGGGTGAAGCCCTTTCTGCTGATAAAAGTACAGACAATTCTTGTCCTTTTTGTCTTCTGCAGTGACCACTAGACTCTCATCACACCAGTTAAGGATATGATTGGGGGAAATGCTGCTAATTCTATTACCTGAACATCTAGAATATTTTTTCTTTTCTTTCTTTTTTTTTTTTTTTGGTCAAGAGAATTTTTTGAAGCCCTACTAGGTACTGAGTCCTAAGCTGAAGGATATAAAAAACTAAGTAAAGGCCAAGTGGATAGCCATATTCATTAGATGCCTTGGGGTGGATTTAGGGTTGCCCCATTTGTGATCTTCAGTGGCCTCCTCGAGGCCTGTTCTCTGCTGGCTCAAATCAACAGGGTTATAGTACCATAGCAACCACAGCAAGGACAACCACAAATACATGGCCAGGTGCTGCCAAAACTCTTCACATGAATTCACTGAATACTGTCAACACCCTAAATTGATAAGGTCTCAATTCTCTGTCCCCCACATTTGTCTAGATTCACCCGACAGATTTGTTGTCAAACATAATCCATCTGAGAGCAAGAAAGTTAATGTTAAGGTCAGTGTGTGACAGATTTCAGACTCGAAGACATTTATTAAGTTCCTGCTATAATCTGTGCATCATGCTGACTGCTTTGACACATTTTCCCATATGCTCCTTAGGACCCAATGAGTTAGTATCACCTCCATTTTACAGGAGAGAAGAGCCAAGGCTGGGATACATTTAAGAACACCTTCAAGGCCACAGGTGAGTGGGGAGCTGGTTTCCAAACCTAAGCTGCCAGCCCACCACCTCTAAGGCTTGCTTACTTCCACTCCAGAGTACCAGTGTTCTAGGGATGGGGAGAGTGTGTCACCGGGTGGAAAGCCCTGCATGGTAGTCAGCTAAAGCATCTCTGAAGCCAACAGTAGTGGGTCCAGAAATGGCCCCCGAAAAAAGTCCTAACCCCCAGTATTTGGGAATATGACCTTCTGTAGAAATAAGGTCTCTACAGATGTAATTAAGGATCCTGTAATCTCTTTAGATGGGCCCTAAATCCAATGACTAGTATTTTCAGAAAGAAGAGGGAGAAAGATGTAGGGAAGAGGCCACAGGGAGGCAGAGCCTGGAGTGATGCTGCCATGGGCTAAGAAACACCCACAGCTGGAAGAGGTGAGGAAGGACCCTCCCTTGGAGCCTCTGGAGAAAGCGTGGCTCTGCTGACACTTAGATTTTGGACTTCTGGCCTCCAGAACTGAGATTTGGATAAACTTCCATTTTTTTAAGCCATCCAGTTTGTGGCAATTTGTGACAGTAGTCCTGGGAAACTATCCTCAACCTGTACCTCACAGACTTGCTTAGAGCCAAGCCAGAATGACATGAAGGCAGAAAGAATGCAAGAGACCCACGGGACAAGGGACAGGGAACTCCTGTCCAATTATGATTTGTCTTCCTTCCAGCCCACCTGACAGGCTTCTGCTTTGAACTCAAACCAAAGCCAACGAGAGAAAAACGCCAGCACGCTTAGAAAATGTATCACCTGCTTCTTAGAATATCCTCACCTACTTAAGGCTTTAGGCTGTGGGTCTTAATTTTATGACACACACCTCTGCAATCTTAGAGTTGCAATGAAGATAATTTATTTTGGTGACAGATCATAATAGCTTCGGGCTCTTTTTTCCCCCCTTGCCTGTTTAAAAGACAAATCAATCTTTTTTTTAAAAAAAGTACTCATCACCCATAATCCTACTACCATAACAGATTTCTCATTTTCAAAAATTACCTCTCGATTAAAATCTTTTTTCTTTGCTCCTTAACCAGGCAAAGTGATTATATACATATACATATATATGGCTTGTGGGTTTTTGTTTTTGTTTTTTTTCTTCCTTTTTGGCTCATTTAAGCAGGGACCCAGGAGTTGTTTGATTTCCATCAAATACATGTGAGAGAAGCACTGTAATTGCTTAAGAATATTTCCCCCAAAGAAACTAGCCATTAACAGTGACTTCCTCTAGGAGAGTACTTTAAGACCTCCTAGAAATAAATCCATTTTGCACAGTATTTAAGCCTTTGTCACTCATTCTTAACCCCTGCGTTCTAGCATGTTTTGGAGCCCCCAAGCAGAAAAAGACCACTTCAGGAGTAGATGTCTATTCACTTAATCCACCCGAGGTGGTAGGTATGACTTTCCTGCACTTTACAGACACCTGACATGGGACTCGATCCCAGGTCTCCAGGATCAGGCCCTGGGCTGAAGGCAGTGCTAAACCGCTGAGCCACCCGGGCTGCCACATTCTTAAAAAAGCTCACATTCTTAAGAGCCCAGTTGATGGTCTGACACAGAGTTTCTCTCCTCCACTTTAGGTCACTTTAAGACTAATTAGGAACAGCAAGGTAGATTGAGTGGCCAGGTGCAGTTACAGCTCACATCCTGTAGCCATTAGGGGAATAGAAAACTATAAAGTTTAGACAAGCTAACAAAATCCTAGAGGTAAGGAGGAGTTAGGGATGTAGAAGCAAAGTACTCCTCTTAACCATGAACATCTAGAGCCATTTCTGTAGGAGGAGGAGGGGAAAGTGCAAAGATCATGTACTGGGCAAAAGTTAGGTAAGGTATATAAGAAATATCTGCAAACAGGACATTGTCATCAAGGGTGATATTCCAAAATATGTAACAGCTCCCACAGCCTGGGCACTGGAGCTCTGATCAGTCAGACTGGATTCTCCTATCTGTGCCTGACTAACACAGCCACGCTGGTGCAACCAGCTGCATACCCTTCCGGACTATCCTCCCATCCCATGCAAGATGAAACCGGTCCAGGGAAGTAACTCATCCAAAGAGACGTGGCAAGAAGACGGCTGGGGATTCTACACCATGGTGCCCAGATTTACTGAGAAAATGTCATCAGCTCAAGCTGAGAGCGTAGAGGAATTTGAAAGTTTTGAGAGATTCCTCTCAAATATGGTTAAAGTTAGAAGAAAAAAAAAAAAGGAATAGTATTTTGTAAGTGAGCAGCATATGAACTTCACATTTCAGCATCCATAAATCAAGTTTTCTGGAGTGGAGTCATACTCACTTGTGCAGATCTTGTCTGGGCTGCTTTTACATCTCAGCAGCAGAGCTAAACGGCTTCCACAGAGACCACATGGGTAGGAAAGGCGAAAATATTTACCATCTGACCCTTTTCAGAAAAAGCCTGCCAGTCGCTGGTCTAGGAATTTGGGATAATTTCTCAAATGATAAAATAAACAAGGCAGTAGTGTATATATAAAACAATTTTAAAAACCGCAGTTATTATAATCACTAAACTCTATAAATTCTAAAGCGTGGCTTTGTGCCAAGTGTGTTTGATCCTTGATGGAGGACTTCCCTCTGATGAGACTGCCTTTCCGCTCATTTGATTTTGATCTCTAGGAACATGTGATAGATTGAAGACGAGGGAAAAGACTTTTTAAATCCCAAATTTCATCTTAGATGTACATCTTCCTACACGCTGTAGGATTCCATTGGTAAAAACTTCAAAAACAGCCAAAACTAATACAGGTTGTCAGGAGTGAGGGTAGCCTTTACTTTCTTGGGGAGGGTAGCATGCTGTGACGTTCTGCTTTGGGAGGCGAGGGCAGGTTACGTGGATGCATTCAGGTGGTGAAGATCCACCTTCATGCTAGTGAGACTGCACTTTTTATGAAGTGTGTTTTAATGTCACCAAAAGTTTATGTTAAAAAAACAGGCAGCCTCTCTGATGCTTGGCTACATAGATGGTAACATGATTGGTGTTTGTTCTCTGATCCCAGACATGCTGAAAACACATGGAGCTCTGAACCCAAATACTGCTCCGTGATGTCATGGTGAGTAACAGGCTCCGAGGCCCACGAGGGGAGCCAGGAGGGTCAGCCTGTTCCCATCCTGGCCAGGCCCCCACTGCCAAAGTCTCTGGGTCTAGGAAAGCAGCAGCACCAGGATACATGGGTTGGCCTGCCATCCTTCTCTGACTTCTTAAGAATGTGAAGTTGGAGGAGTGATCCCAGCCACTTAAGCTATTAATGGAAAGGAAATTTTAACTTTAATGACAGACCACTGGTACCCCACAAGCAATTTGTTTTATTTAGGGTATAGGCTTATAGAAATTGTTATTCAAGATGCTTGTCAAAGAACATGAAGGTGGATTTTGTTCCGGAGCACGACTGTAGGAGGGATAGGAACTACCACGTGGGGTTCCTCCACAGGGGACGGAGGTGGCCTCAAGCCTGGAACCCACAAGAAGCAAACTTCCTTCAAAGGAGCAGGGTAGGGGGTCAGTGGCTGGAAAATAAACTACCAGGAAGCATGGGGGGGGGGCGGTGGAGGTGAGGAAGAGTTCCAGCAGGCAGGCTAGGGCAATCAGATGTCCCCCAGGGGATGGTGCTGGCTGAAGAGCTCCAGCACACATGCAGTGTGATCGGATATTGAAGGTGGGAGTTCTGCATAAACTGACCCAGCAAGATTCTTGCTACAACCAGACAATGCAGACACACAAACCCCAAAGTCAGGGCTAGTTGAGAAGACAGTTCAGAAGAGAGAACTCTGAGTTTGGTCAAGGAGAACCTTTGTCAAAGCCACAGCAACTTCACAGTGTGAAGGTCACATGAGAATGAACATTAACTTGAACCACAAAATTAACAAGATCCTGGACTTCTTACCCTACAAATTCATCTTGCTTCTATTCTTTAACGTATTTATTACAAGCCCACGTGTGTGGGAAATCTTGAGATGCCGGACTCACCGGGAGGATCTTGAGGAACTCCAGCAAGATGAAGTCAATAAGCAGAGACACAAGCACCAGACTTTGAAGGACAAGTAGGAAAGAATTGGGTGAAGGAGGGATCCACCCACTCCCATTTTTACCCCTAAGCTAGTAAACCAGAGTGCATACTTCTCCTTGCTTCATCCCTGTGACTCCTCCAGGGCCTTCACAAACAAGTATACTGGTCACTTAGAAGTGCAAATGAGATCCTGTCACTCCCGAAACTGCTGACTGGGCTTCCTCAGCTCGCTCTGTGCCTTCTGGCCTCGCCTTGCTGGACCAAGGTGCAGCCACACAGGCCTCTTCACAAGGCCCTGACAGGGCCCAAGCAAGGGAACGCAAGATTATGCCATGACTAGTCAGGGTCAAATCCCACCACCCTACAAGCCTCTCCATGCCGTAATTTCCACATTTATACAATAGGGATGACAAAAGCACTCAGTGCGAAGGGTTTTGGGAGCCAGTACAGGCCAAGACCTTAAGCTGGTACCTGGCATGGAGCAAACCACAGCAAGTATAAGCTTTAGTGACCACCACTGCTATGATCAATCCTCTCCTTCCTCAGGGCCTTGACCCATCTTGGTCCCTGCTACTGGAAAAATCTTCCCTTGGGCTCCCACACATACCTGAAGACATTTCCCACCTAGATTTCAGCTTATATGATGCACTACTGACCCCTGGTCTATCACCCTCATGGCTCCTGGCACCATATTTACTCATGTAATTACTGCTGAGATCACTTGAGGTCCATCTTCCCTACTAGTCTATATATTTCATGTGGGGTAAAGTCATTTCTGTCCACTCTGTTGTATCCCCAGCACCACTGTAGGTGCTTTATTTAGGTGCTCACTGTAGAACATGTGTGTGAATACATGCCAGGTAAAAGGAGCAGCCCACACCAGAAATGCAAGTAACCCCTTGTGAGGGAGACAGAGAAGTAGAGTGAGGGACAGAGCTGGAAAGAACAGTTAAGTCATAAAGGTCAGCCAATGGAGCCACTGGAAGATCTGAAACAGAAGCATGGGCATCAGGGGTATGATTCACGGTGCAGAGGGGGCCAGGGCAAGACTGGAGACACGTGGTCAGTTGGGGGGTTACCACGGCAGTCACAGATCTGGATGAGCCACCACGCTGGGATGTAGAGGTGGGGTCTGATTTGCAGTGATGAGAAGGGTCACCAGAACTTGGGGACTTATGGAAAGAGCTACATTTTTAGGATGACTAGGAATCAGTGTCATTTATTTTCTTCCTTTTTATTTACCACTTGGAGGAAGGAACAGTTTGAACAGCCAAACCAACCCCCAATAGGTTTATGGCCTCATATATATTTTATGTTCTTGTTGATCAGATGGCTTGCTGAGCTCACCTGGTCGAAGATGTGAGTTTCCTGGACCATCACTCTAGGGAGACAAATATCAATGGAAGGGCTCCTCTGTGATGGATTCCTCTTCCACTTTATCCTTCTCTAAGGATTTGAAACCCATTGAGCTGATGGGATTCTGTAGGACAAACTTGTGTGGATGTGACCTGTGGGAGCCCTCCCCACTCCAGCCTGTGGGGTGCTACCTGCCACAGGTACAGAGTCTCAAGGGTGCTGACTTGGGCAGGGGTGGGGGTGGGGTTGCAAGATGAAACTCTGGGACAAGATGAAAAGCAAATTACCAACGGAAGACAATGGATGTCAGGTTTTGTTTGTTTGTTTGTTTTCCAGTGCAGCCTCCTCTTCCCTCACAGATGAAAAGAAAACCAGTTTCTGAGTGTGGCATTTGGAAGGCAGCTGGGGAGAGCTGGGTGAAGGGTTAAGAGCTAAGTGACTGGAGGCAGCGTCAAACACGTACCCTGCACTCCAGGCTGATCTCTCAGGCCAAGGCAGGAGGGGCTCAATCAGTAGCTCAGTAGGTGGGGGGAGCAGAGCGGTGGGGGAAAAGGGAGGCAGGCAGGCGGTGAGGATCCAAAGCAAACACAGGAAGGACAATGACTCACAGGGAGGCTTTGGGGACAGGCTCAGCGCAGCACTCTCCCCTCCTGTTACCCTCATTCTCTGCTGTAAGGATAAATATGACAGGGACTCATGGTTAGGATGCTGTTGTGCAGTCATGCTTTGGACCTGCTTCCTTCAGCTCCAAATGCACGCGCGCACATGCACACACACACACACACACACACACACACACGTGGAAAGACCTAGTCCTCCCCCATACAAAACAAGCATCTCCATGGGCTAGAAATGGAGCAGAAACCCAAAGCCTAACTAGAGCTGAAGCTACAGGTTGAACGAGCTCCAGGTCTGAAGCAGCCAAGGGGATGGGCAGCTGCAGCTCCTGCAGAGAGACACACAAAAAGTGGCCAGGCAAGGAGCAGGGAGGGGGGTTCGGTTGCAACAGACTGGGATAGAGACCCCCACCCACAAAGATTCCTTGGCCCAGGCCACAGGCCACATCCTGGAAGGTCCTCGACTCTGGAGTCCTCATTTGCTGTTAGTCTACTCCAGAGAGGGAGCTTGCACGTCTCACGCCAGAACCAAGAACAGAAACAAAGCCCTTGACAAGTGGAGTAAGGGACAGAAAACCCCATCTCCGCACCTCCGACAGCAGGCCCACTGTACACTGCCACAGGCATCGGATCCAAGGCTCGTTATCCCACCATCTTTCAACCCTTTTGGCTAAAGACAGCTTGGATCAAGAGCTCATTGCTGTTTTCCAGAGAAACACCTTAAGGGCTTGAAAAGGAAGACATGAAAGAGCACAAAAGTCCTCCATAAACACTTCACAAGTGACACGAAGATCTGAGGGCCCCTGGCTCAGGAGACAGGACAATGGAGCCCGGCCACCGGCTCTGTGCGGGATCCCCACCAAAGAACGGGTCCTCTAACTTACATGTGAGCAGCTGAGCAATCAAAGAAAATGAAATTTCAAGCCTGGTCAAGTTGTACATGGATATCCAATTTCTCTTGTCCTGTGACAAGTAGAAATGAAATTTCGGGACAGAGAGCATCTTCAAGCACCTCACAAAAATCAATAGGCAGCAAGTCATATGCCGAAGAAAGAGCCATGGGCTCTGGCACTTCAAAAGGCACTTATTTCAAATTATAGGCTGGCCCAGAATTCAAGTTCTTCCTTCATCTTAATGATATCTATAGTGGGGGCTTAAGCTCCTCTCATGCTTCAAATTAATTTCACAAGGTTGGAATCCAAGCTTCATACTTTTCCAATCTCCATGGAAGCTGGTGCTATAACTGAAATGAATTTCTCTTAGTTCACCTGCCTACACTATATCCTTTGTACGTATACAACAGTGCACATCCAACTGGGTATCCTGATGTTTGACAGCGTTGTAACGGATCTTCTGTGTTGTGACAGAGTCTTCTGAGCCAACATTTGGAACCACTATAATTTATTGTACCTTTACTCCAGCTTACTGAATGATTAGGTGTTTCAAGTTTTATGTGCTAATATTAACAACTAACACAGAGTGCTGTTTATCCAGACACTGTCCTTAAGTGTTACTTCATTTAACACAACACAACATGAGGTGATAATAGGCAATGTTTTCAATGTTTTCTATGTGCCAGACAGGGTTCTGAGTGCTTTACATACTGAAATTTCATTTTAATCCTCACGAAACATTCAGAGGCAGAGATTGTTGTCATCCCCATTTAAGGATGTGGAAACCGAGGTTAAGTTAGAGGGTAAGCAACAGATTGGTAGAAGGCCATCTGGATTCAAGTATAATGGAGATGGAGCCCATCCTCTGTAGAATATGCCACTACTCCACCGGGCTGAGCATTTCAACACAAACAGCTTACTAAATATCGGTTCATTCTGGAGCATCTGGGTGGCTCAGTGGGTTAAGTGTCTGACTTCAGCTTAGGTCATGATCCCAGGGTCCTGGGATCGAGACCCACCTTGGGTTTTCTGCTCAAAAGGAAGTCTGCTTCTCCCTCTCCCTCTGCCTGTTGTTCCCCCCTGCTTGTGTGTGCATCACACTCTGTCAAATAAAATCTTAAAAAAATACATGGATTAATTCTTCAATAAGCATAACTGAAGTGGCCAGGTCAAGGCTCTATAGTAGTCCCCCTTATCCCTGAGGGATTCATTCCAAGACTCCTCAGGCATCAGTGGATGCCTGAGACCATGGAGAACACCAAACCTTATGCTGTTTTCTCCTATACATATAGACCTATGACAAAATTTAATCTATAAGTTAGATATGGTAAAGATTAATAACAAGTAGAAGGGACTTGCCCTACCAGATTATCAAGGCTTTTTATAAAACTACACTAATTAGGAATTTAGGATTATATTCTCAAATTCTATTTTTAAAAAAAAAATTTTTTTTAATTATATTTTTTAAAAATTTTATTGATTTGACAGAGAGAGGGGGAGATAGAGAGTGAGCACAAGCAGGGGGAGTGGGAGAGGGAAAAGCAGACTCCTCATCAAGCAGGGAACCTGATGTGGGGCTCCATCCCACGACCCTAGGATCACAACCTGAGCCAAAGGCAGACAACTAGCTGACTGAGCCACCCAGACACCCCACAAAACTGCCATTTTAATTGTACCTCCCTTGCCAATCTTGATTTCATTATAATTAAACCGGCGGGATATTTTTTCACAGTTTTATTACCCTTGAGGCCATTTTTCTAGATGCTTATCTACAAGTGGTATTTCTTTTAAGAAGGTGAAACGTTTTTATGGGCGAGGTGTATATTCTGGTGGTTGGATACGGCCCTTCAAAATGAAAAATACTTAGGAGGTGAGAGCTAGCTCACTAAAAACAGAAAAGCATAAAGTTTGGAATAATGGAAGCATAAAGAAATATGCTTATATTCCTTTATAAGCATAAAGGAATAATATTGTTTTGTTATAACTGCTTATCAATATTTTTCAAACTATCCCTTGAATTTTGGGTTATTTATTTTTCATACTTTTGGATATTGTTAGAATCTCTTATACTGAACATAATCAGAAAAAACAGACTTTTTCAAATGGATGTTTGGGGGGTAAAGGTTAGTGCTTTTATAGTTAGTGCTTTTCACTTTCTATACTAATAGATCAGTCACCTAAGAGTCCTTGATTTCAGTGGAATAAGAATAGATCAAGAGTTCTTCAGGGTGTATTATAGTCTTAAGAGATTTTTTCTTTAAAGCAGGGGAGGGACCGAGAAACTTAAGCCGACTCCACCCCTAAGCCTGGAGCACGATGTAGGGCTCAATCTCAAAATCCTGAGATCATGATCTGAGTCGAAATCAAGAGTCAGATACCTAACTGACTGAGCCACTCAGGCAGCACCCCTAGTCTTAAAGATTTATAATGTAAAGACATTCCGGAAATAAGGGCTTACCTGCTGATGGCAGGGCTCTTAAATCAACTAACAATGGTCAAACTCACGTTAAAAGAAGAGTATTTTTGTGCATTTTAATAATTTTTCATATTTCCTACAGTTATCCCATTGGTCAACCCATGGACCAAGTGTTCTTACATAAAATGTCACAAGAGATTCATAAAGTTCTATGGTAGACTACAGAATTTATATAACTTGTATAAATTATATAAATATATATATAAATGTTTAATATTTTAGTCAAAAAACCTCAGAGAAAAGGTTCAGTGCTTAGGAAGTTAGTTAAACATGGACAATTTGATGAAGAAACATTTCTGGAAAGCTGGCTCCTCCTGGATGTTTTGTTAGAGTAGGTACTGATAATATTTTTCACAGCCTCTCAAAGCACAGCATTCATTTTGGAAGCTGTATAAATTCAACTGAAGGCTAATATACTGGCATTGAGAGGTACCAGGGATTTAACTTATTTTGTTGAGGATCTCAATGGCATCACCACAGCCAAAGAATTTTCAATCAGTGTGCTGAAGGGAAGAGGACCCCAGTTACGGGGGGACGTGTTGAGATATACCACCATCATAACATGTACAGAATGTTCCTATACTCTAACATGGACTAATGTCTGTGCCCAACTTTCAGATCTCCATAGTAAAAGTACATCACCCTTCCCACTCCCTGCTTCAGAGGGACCTCCCTTTTATCTGTCCTATATATTGAGTCTCAGCAAGAGGTTTCATTTGTAGACATATACATCTGTCACTAAACAAGTTTTCAAACCAAAGGCTTAAATCAATAGTCTGTTTTCTGAGAACAATTTCCAAAGAATTCACCTAGGAAGGTTGTTCAAATAAATGGAGGTTGATTAAAACATAGGTTTTTACTCATTCTCACATGTATTTCTTCTGACCAATTCATTTGATGGAAGGTCCCAAATTAGCTTTTTCTTCCATCAAGGAGAACATTCCAAATATCAGTGATAAAACTTGCAATGATCAAGCAGTATTCTGCAAGTGAAAAAAAACAAAAAGGCAACCTACAAAATGGAAGATATTTGCAAATCATACGTCTCATAAAAGGCCTATACCCAAGTCATATAAAGAACTTACACAACTGAAATAAAAAAAAAAAAAAACAGACCCAATAAAAAATGGGCAGAGGACTTGAATAGACATTTTTCCCAAGAAGACATATAGGTGGCCAATGGGCACATGAAAAGAGGCTCAACATCTCTAATCATGGAAATGCAAATCAAAACTACAATGAGCTATCATCTCATACCTATCAGACTGGCTATCATTCAAAAAGACAAAAACAAGCACTGAAGATCTGGAGAAAACGGAACCCTCATACACTATTGGTGATGATGGAAATTGATGCAGCCACTACTATGGAAAACAGGATGGAGTCTCCTCCAAAAATTAAAAATAGAACTACCATACAGTCCCACAATTCCACTTCTGGGTATCTATCCCCCCAAAATGAAACCCCAATTCAAAGAAATATATGTACCCCTATGTTCACTGCAACACTATTTACAAGAGCCAAGATATGAAGCAACCCAAGTGTCTGATAAAGATGTGATATGTACACACACACACAGGAATATTATTCAGCCATAAAAAAGAATGGATCTTGCCATGGTCTTGCAACAAGATGGCTAGACCTAAAGAGTGTTTATGCTAAGTGAGATAAATCAGAGAAATGCAAATACCATATGATTTCACTTATATGTAGAATAAAACAAAAACAGAAACAGACTAATAGAAACAAACTGTTGATTACCCAAGGATTGGTGGGGGATGGGGGAATGGCAAAATAGGTGAAGGGGATTTTGAAATACAAACCTCCAGTTATAAGTCATGGGAAATATAATGCACAGCATAGGAAATACAGTCAGTAATATTATAATACCTTTGTATGGTGACAGAAACTAGACTTACAGGGATCATTTCATAACGTATAAAAGTATCAAATCCTACAGTACACAACTGAAATAGGATGTTGCATGTCAATTAAACTTCAATAAAAATGACTAAGCAGTGTTAAACTCATTTTTAACTTGGAATATTATTTAACAGGCAAATAAGTTTAAATATATCTGTATTAACAGAGAAAAACTACTTTTGGAAATACAGGTAAAAAGACCAGTAATTTCCTGAACTGACTCCTAGTCTGTATATTCAATTACCCTGTGTGGTCAAGCAATAACCTGAAAACAGAGAGATAAGTATATACAATCCTGCCATAGAACAGGATTTAGGAATAAGATAATTTTATATGTTAAGATTTCCCTAAAATTCCTCCATCGTGTTGACTTTTAAAAACTGTGCTTTAGTTTTCACACCTCGCATGTCTACAGATACTAAGAAGTTTAAGAAGCATATGTAAACATGATTAGAACCTCACTGGAAGTTATGGTTTATGGAAGGAGATTACTCTATCATCACAGATATCACCCCATTGGATCCTCACAGCAATCTTAGAGATGGGGGTATGATTTCCAAAAGTAGCTTCAATGCCACTGTAGTGGTGGGGGATACCTACAGAGAAGGGCTGAAAGACTTACTCCAGATAAGGACTTAGAAGCTGAATGTAGAACCCAGGGCTCCTGGGTTCCAGCCCAGAGTACACATCCCACTGGATTATGCTGTCAATCTGCTAATGAAAATTTCATTCCCAGAATTCAGGTTGAAAAGTGTATAGCTATTTAAATACTCAGCTCCAGACAAGCATAGTTATATCAAGACGTTACATACAATTTTAATAGGAAAACTGCCAAAACTAGCAAAGAATGGCAGGGAAGCCCGAAAAAAGAGCTAAAGCAGAGTCTTTCACACCACAAGCAAGTGATTTAGCAATATCACAATCTCACTTTCTACTCATTGGCATCCTTCCTCCGCTTACCAATGCTTCAAAAGCACCATGCAGACGCTATCACCAAATGGCACAGTAGCCTGGGTGTTTGAAAACATTTCTAAAATAAACTTTTCTTTCATCAGGTATAAGAACATTTTTATGTATATATAATACACAGCCTGATACATTAACACCTGAACCACTCCATGTATCCACCACTTGATCAATAGTCACAATGGAACCTGAACCCCAGAAGTTCCCCTGTGCTTCGAGTTACCATCCTCTCCAAGAAGGTAGTGATTATCTTGATGCCTGGCACCACTGGTTCTCAACATTATGTCTGAGAGAATCACATTTTTGTAATATAGTATTCCATTGTAGGATTATATAAAAAAATCCATTCTACCTGTGAGGGACTTTTGGATTGTTTCCAGATCAAGGCAATTATGAATACAGCTATGAATATTTTGTATGTGACTCTTGCTACACCTTGGTATGCATTTCTTTGGGGCACGCACCTAGGAGTGGAATTGTATCACAGGGGTTATTATGCTCAGCTTCTGACAATATGGACCATTTCCCAAAGTGGTTGTAATAAGGTATAACCCTGCCAGCAGGTCTTTCTCTACTTAGTATTGTGGGGTTTTATTCTTTACAAGAGTGGTTTTTCACTACAGATTGCACTTCCCTGATGACCAATGAGGTGGAGTACCTTTTCACGTGTTTATGGTTCTTGTGCATATCTTCTTTCATGAAATGAATAAATCCACTGCCTGTTTCCCTACTGAATGATCTTGTTGCTACATAGGATTTTTTAAAAATTTTTATTTATTTATGATAGTGAGAGAGAGAGAGAGAGAGAGAGAGAGGCAGAGACATAGGCAGAGGGAGAAGCAGGCTCCATGCACCGGGAGCCCGACGTGGGATTCAATCCCGGGTCTTCAGGATCGCCCCCCGGGGCCAAAGGCAGGCGCTAAACGGCTGTGCCACCCAGGGATCCCCCATAGGATTTTTTATTCTGGACTCAAGCCTTTTATTAGGAGTGTAGTAAACCTCTTCCCCCTCCTGGTGAGCTTAACTTCCATTCTTTCAATGGCTCAATAAATATATTCTCTTAATTTTAATGTGGTCTAATACATTAACCTTCATGATCAGTATTTTATGTTCTGTTTAAACATAATTCCCTATCATTTTGTTTTCTAGAAACTTTATGGTTTTACAATTACAAGGAGATCTATCTAACCAGATTTTTTTTTTAAGATTTTATTTATTCATGAGAGACACAGAGAGAGGCAGAGACATAGGCAGAGGGAGAAGCAGGCTCCATGCAGGAAGCCCAATGTGGGACTTGATCCCGGGACCCTGGGATCACGCCCTGAGCCAAATGCAGATGCTCAACCACTGAGCCACCCAGGCATCCCAGGGATTGTTTTTTTTGTATAGGGTGTGACTTGGTTGAGATTTTGTTTTTGAATATGGATGCTCATTTATTGACCATCCTTCTGCTGCTCCTCAGCAGCTGAAGACAGAGCTTTAACATAAAAATGTTGATTTTAAATATACACAGAAAAAAAAATGCCCCAAGACCTCAAAGTTTCCATCTTCCATGAGTATAAGCATCCTCACCTAATTCCTGTCTGAAAAGGATGGCATAATTCCAAAGATGAAAGGCTTTTTCCCAATTCCACACCTTCGTCCAGTCATACAAAGTTACTCTTCTGGACTGGCGAGCTCTAGACAACAGAACACGAGGACCTGATTTTCAAATCATCCGAAATGAATGACTACAACATTCTTTGATGCTGCAAGGACTCCTTCTATACTCCTCAAAGCCCATTTCTTCCATATTGTTTTAAAAACGTCCATACTTCATTACCTCTCCATCTAAAGAGCTGTCCCAGGGAAGAGCAGTTGACAGAAGGAGTTAATGATCATCAGATTTCTGCAGCGCATGTTTTCCTACTCTTTGATAACCCTGATAGGAAATGTGCATTTCTGAGTGAATATGCAGGCTCCCAGTCGAACAATAATGGGTTCCCTCTCATCTACAGCACCCAACAGCATCTCCTAGAACAAGCTGAAGAGCCAAGGGATGGAAATGCTAGCCTCTACAGAAGTGGAGACTCTCATTCTCCTTTTTTTAATGTAGGCCAACATGTTAACTTTTTTTCATGTGTAGTGCTTCTTTAGCTCTGTGAAGAACATTTTCTCAGGAAACAAGTACAAGTAATGGTCTCCCGTGACCTCTCTCTCTTTTTTTCCCCATCCACCAGCTAAGATTTTGATCCTATCGCAGTCATGGAATGAACTCAGATTTTTGGACATCTTCCTATCTGATGAGTATTTTCAAATATTTCCTAGATGAACAGTATATTGAGGTTTTCCAAAACAGTGCCTTGACATCAATTTCTTAAATATCTAACTCTGGGGCTCTGTGGAATTCCAACTCTTCTGTGATAACACAGAGGATTTGCTTTTTATTTCCATGAAACCTCGAGGAAAGAGGGCAGGGCAGGACAGGCAGAGGAAAAGGCGGAGTCCTGAAATGGGAAAGGGTGGAAAGAGAAAGCAGTGGATGGTTGGACCAGAATACTATGAACTACAGTGTCCGTTTCTCCTTCCACTGAGGATTCTAGCAACAGCTTCAACAGTTGGCTGGAGTGAGAGACCTACATGGAGCCTGGTAGGACAGTAAGCATGCGTGGGGACCAACGCACTGCTTCCTTAACATCCACAATTTGGTAACAATCCATAAGCAGGGATCAGTCTCTCTTACCACACACAGACACGCTCTGGAATATTCTGGAAGTTGTCTAGTGACACTGCATGATGTACAGCCCAAGCTGACTTCTTATCCAGTCACCTGAGCACCCCATTTCCCATTTGCTAAATATTGCATGTGAATACTCAGAGAAATCAGCCGCTTATATTCATACTGAATTTTGCATACTGAGCTAAATAAATGATTACAGGAAGTTTGGTGTATCACATATGCACCCTCCTTTCCCCTTGATATTTACCTGCTGTGGCAAAAAGGTTTGCTTTTGCATTTTACACATTAAGTACAGGTTGCACTCCTTACTTGCTATGGAAAATGTTTAAACAGAAAATGTGACAAATTCTAATATTTCCACTGAGGCTTCAATTATGTGGAAAATTTTTTTCTAAATTATAAAATATCCTTTCATGAAAGCATCTTCCCCCAAACATATCCTCTCTCGTCAAATGCTGGCTCTGATGCTTGTTGCCAGCTGTGTGCCTTGGACACTATTCTCTTTGTATTCCTTTGGTCACCTCTATAATAGGGATAATAAAACCTCTGAAGGTAGTTGTTCTAGTTAAGGCATTTCTCACAGGCTTGGAAATATAGTATTTTTCTTAATGTTGGTTATTATCGCTATGATTACACACACAGGTGTATCTGAGAATAGCAGCTGAAGACTCCTAGAACCTGGAAAAATGTTGGGCGACCCACTGTAAGTGATGAAATGGACCACTTGGGTGGCTTTCCTTCTATTTGTCCTCTTCATCCTGTGTTCCTTCAAGGTCTCCTTCCCAGGGTGCTCCAAACATATCTCAATAATCGCTCTTTTCCTTCCCCAGTTTTTGGCAAGGAGAAAGTACTGTGGTTGCCGTGATGGCAAAATTACTGAAGGTCCGCCATTTCTCACAGAACCCTTGTAAATCTGGGTAGAGAAGGTCCACATGTTTTACTATATTTTTATTGTAATAAAATATATAGGATTACCTAGATGACTCAGTTGGTTAAACATTTGACTCTTGATTTCAGCTCAGGTCATGAGCTCTGGTTTGTGGGATTGAGCCCCACACTGGGCTCCATGAATGGCTGGGAGTCTGCCTGGGATTCTCTCCCCTTCTCCCACTCTTTCCCTAAAATACACATACATACACACATATATGTATACATATATTTCCCCAACACATTTATTTCATATGTATGTATACATATTTTGTGTGTGTATACACAATTTACCATTTTAACGATTTTTAAGTGTATAACTCAACAGTGTTCACTACATTTACACCCTTGTGCACCCCTCAGCACTAGCCATCTCCAGAACGTTTTCACCTTCCCAAGCTGAAACTCTATATAATCAACACTAACTCCTCATTCCCCTCTCTCTTGAGGCCCTGGTGACCACTGTTTTACATTCTGTCTCCATAAATTTGACTATTCTAGGTACCTCATGCAAGTGGGTTCGTACAACACATTTGTCTTTTTTAAAGACTGGCTTTTTCACTTAGCATAATCCCTTAAAGTTTATCCAAGTTGTAACATGTGTCAAAATTTCCTTCACTTTTAAGGCTAAATGATATTTCATTATATAGATATACCATATTTTATCAATTCATGCATTGATGGACACGTGAGTTATTTCTGCCTTTTGGCTATTGTGACTAATGCTATGTACATGGGTGTATAAAATATAAGACCTTGCTTTCATTTTGGGGGAGTATGTACCCAGAAATAGAATTGCTGGGTCATCTACCTTGTTTTTAAGAAAGGCATCATCCAGGCAGCCCCAGTAGTGCAGCGGTTTAGCGCCGCCTGCAGCCCAGGGTGTGATCCTGGAGATCCAGGATCGAGTCCCATGTCAGGCTTCCTGCACGGAGCCTGCTTCTCCCTCTGCCTGTCTCTGCCTCTCTCGCTCTCTCTGAATAAATAAAGAAACCTTTAAAAAAAAAAGAAAGGCCCCATCCCTGGGTGTGGAAATGATACATGCAACACAGAGTCTAAAGGACTCAGTCTCTTCACCTCACTAGCAAACATTTTTAGTGGTATGACTAAAGCTAGCTCCCCTTTTAGGGTAAAGCATGGCTTCCCTCTGCCTATTTGCTTGCAATGAATTCAAAGCAGCGTTGAGCTGTACTTCAGCTTCACAAACTGACAAGGAAGTTGGATTTCTTCATTAAAACAGACTAATGAATTCTGTATTCAAAATTTTAAATCCTAGCTCCATCGGTAAACACAAGCTCTTTCACTAATCTTGGCTGAATTAAAAAGCCTGTGACAATGATCATTTCCACACATCTAACCCTACTACTACTTTATCAGATTAATCTCCTCAGTCTAATTTAACAAGTTTCAGAATTATTTTAAATGGTATGTTTTGAGGAAAACAGTAGTTCTTATTCTCCACAGGCCCACCTTTTCAGGCAGTTGACTCATTAATACTTTAGACTCCAGCAGGCTTTGGCTGAATCAATATTTAAATGGAATGTGAGCACAAAGGAAGACAGCTGACAATCTCCCTAGACCTATGATTGACTTCCAGAAGGCCTCCAGACTCCTTGGACTGTTCCCTGTCAGGCCTGAGACTCTCACCCAGGTTTGCCTAGAACTACCTCAGGGGCTTTGAAAATCTCCAAGTGCGAACCCAGACCAAGTGGAAAAAAAATGCCAGAGGTGTGGTTGACAATATAATGTTCTTCAAGTGATTTGAATGTATAGCCAGAATTTGAAAAACACAGAGCTGGGAAGGAAGAGACTTTGAATGGTTACAAATGGTTTTGTACATTAACTCTTATAAATGGTTACAAATGTTTTTTTGTTTTTTTTTCTTTTTATATTAACTCTTTTGATCCTCTCACCAATTTAGTGTGGTGGGATGGGCTCATGCTAATTTTTTTTTTTTATATATATAAATGGGAAAACAAGACTCTGAGAGGTCAGAGAACTTGCCCAGAGCCACCAAGTCCCAGCCCAGTGCTCTTCCCACCACAAGCTGCTTCATGAGCATGATGAGAAAACTTCTAACAAAACTCAGAAACCTCTTCCCCTCTAAAGAATATATTGATGATGGGCTTGAAATGCAGCTAACCTTTTATATTTTCCTGAGCCTGACTAACAATGTGTATGGAATGTTCCTAATTCATAGAACTGGCTTCAATTTCACTTCATATTTTAGATTGCATCCTTGTTTGCTCATCTTGATTTCCCAACAATTTCTTTATATTTCTTATTTAACTGTTATACAGCTCTCCTCAGCATTAAAGATGCAGCTGTGCGTCTTTGGAGAATTGACCTTGGCCAAGCACAACCACCTTTCTCAGCTCTCCAATCAGCAAATAACTGATCTGCCTTTTATTTGGGAGAGCACATCCTCATGTATGAGGAAGAGCCAACATCCTAAATTAAACCTTCAACTCCAAATCTGAACCAGGAATCATTCAGCTGTGAGCTCTCCCCCCACCTCCCCGCCATCCCTCATCTATATGCTCCAAGCCTCTGTGGGCCATCTTTCAGCTCAGTGCTTATTAAAAGAGAAGGGGAAAGTGACACTTAAAAACACTATAAATAGTGAATCCACAATCTATCTGCCCCAGTGGCCAGGACTCATTAGATCTGAAACAGTTTGGCTTCTCATGCAAGAGACTGGAGCCCAATTACCACAGTTCCCATACAAAAGAAATGATCTTGGTAACATTAAGATTCCACTTTTAAGCTGTTTACTTGAAACAGTCCTGGGGTTTTAACTGGCTTAATCCTTATATAAATTCTGAAAGGATTTTTTAAAATTAGATCCTAGAAGGATTTAAATGAAGATTTCCAAAAGTATCACTCAAAATTCTCAGTGAAAGAAAGCAAGCTGGCTTCAGCTGACAGTTTCTCTCTGGCTCTGCCCCTAACTGGCTGTGTATCTTTGGATGAATAACCCATAACCTTCCTGAGCCTCAGTTTCCTCAACTCTTTTTTCTTTTTGGTCTTTTTTTAAATTTTTATTTATTTATGATAGTCAGAAAGAGAGAGAGAGAGAGAGAGAGAGGCAGAGACATAGGCAGAGGGAGAAGCAGGCTCCATGCACCAGGGGCCCGACGTGGGATTCGATCCTGGGTCTCCAGGATCGCGCCCTGGGCCAAAGGCAGGCGCTAAACCACTGCGCCACCCAGGGATCCCAGTTTCCTCAACTCTTAAGGGTGCTAGAGGGCTTCTGAAGACCCACCTACTCAGTCTGGCTCGAGGGTTCCTTTGCTCAAACCTTCCAGGGCAATAGCTATGATACATCCAAATTGGGGGGTGGTCCTCAGCTGTCCCCTCTGGAGCCCAGAGGGTTACCATGCTTGTTTAGACATAAAATCACAGCAAGGGAGAGACCCTTGAGCACCAGTTCTCATCAACACAGCTTCTGCTTTGCATGGACCACTGTCTGCCTCTTGTAAGATCACTATAAAGCACGCCCAGCCCAAGGTGTGTTGCTTGGAGCTGCATAGCACGATGTGCCCACAGGGAGCTGATCCACAACCCAACCTTTGCCACCGCCACCCAGTGGAGGGCTCTGCTATCTTCTACCTGAGTAAAGCATGTACCTACTGCTCTTCCTCACATTCTCTCTTGCCCGTTTTCTCTTTTTCTTTCTTCCAGGTGGTAACCAGGGTCACCTTTTGGATCATCTCACTCCCAGCCAAAAACCACAGCACTCCCCTTTGTTGCAATTGGAATGGAATCCCTCACCCTGTCTCTGCCTGTCTCACCTGTGCCTTGTTCGTCCTTGCCCAGGGTGTTCCAGGTCCACCGCCAGGCTCTGTTCTACCTGGAACGCACTTTCCTCTGCTCTTACCTGCACCAGTTTGACACATTCTAGGAGACTCTGTGAGGAGGTCCCATCCTAGCAAAGGCATCCCCTGACCTCCAGCAGGAGAAAAGCACTTCTCTACTATTCCCTATCAGTGCAGCTATCCTGGCCTAGGTAGTGCCCAGCATGACTTGCAGTAACACATTTGCCTGCATATATGTTCACAGTCTCCCCACCTAGACCACAAGCTCCAAGAGGGGAAATGTCCACGTAGGCTCCAGTGTCTACACAATGCCAGGCATGTACTTGCCGTTAAACAAGTATCTGGTACATAACCCACTGACCAAAACCACAGCCATCAGAGTGGGCCTCGAACCCAGCAGTGAGGGGCCCCATCATGCTTCATGGGAAGTCCTGAGCACATGCACAGCTCATCCCATGCTGGCCACAGCTATAATGCTCTTAAATACACCGAAGTTCAGCAGCAGTGGGCTTTATTCCAAGGTGGGGGTCGCATTACAGGCATACCCAGATGCCAGCAAATTAAAGTGCTTGCCCGTGGGCATCTGGGCTGCACAGGGATGGCATCCTCTGCCTCGTCAGAATGTGCACCCGTGAGACTGGATGATGGATCCAAACTGGCATCGCACAGCGTCTGTTGTGCACATGAACTCAAAACTCTGTTCTCTGGCTCACACTCCCTCACAGGCCTGCAGAAAAGCTACCATAGATGGGTCTTGCCGCTCATTCAGGAAAACAAAAAATGTCAACAGTTTGAAAGTAGAGAAGGAAAACCCATTGTGTCTGCTGAAGCAATCTCTGTGAGCCTCACAACAGAGCACCGTAAAAGAGGTACTGGCCATTCGCTAAAAATGGTTCAGAAACCGCCCTTCCCCCACATAAGACACAAACCCGATTTTGGTACCTATCACATGAGAGCTGCTACACCTAGGATTTTACTGAATACTTGCATTTGAAAATCCTAATGAGTAATCTTTTTCCCAAAAAACTTTAAGGCTTGAATAATCCATTAGACTGTGTACATCATTTTTAGTGTTGGATCCTGCACCCATTCAAAGAGTAACTGTGCGATCATGAGTGATATGTCTAAGAAATGTCAAGCAGGAAATCTGCTATTGTAAGTAGAGCCCATGAATAAAATATATTACTAACAATTTTAGAATCGTAATTTGTATCAAGTTGCCTGCCTTTGTGCAACTTGCTTCACAGAGAGGAGTCTCTGAATAATTCATTACGTCCTTAACCAAGTCCCTTAAAAAAAAAATCAGAGACATTGTAGATAATATTCTAGCCCTTAAAATGATTCCTATCCATCCCATTTCTTACCAGTTCCTACTGGTGCTTCCCAAAGCACAGAGGGAAGAAAATCATTTGGTCTCTGAATGGCACTGCAGACCAGAGGCTTACAACTTTGTGAAACCAGCTAGTTTCTACATTGCTCCAAACTAGCCTGCTTGAGTCCCACCCTGGTCCTACGTGGTCCTTCCCTGGGGAGCAGCGGGGACCATACCCTCTTCTGCACCCAACTGCCTTTCCTCTGGGTATAAACAGCTTTGAGCTCTTCACACTTTCTCTTCCTTTAAATATTTCTAGTTCTTTAGCTCCAGGAGTCAAGCCTTCAATAATGTCTTTAAATAATGTATTATGGACTTAAATGGAATTGGATAGCTCTTGTCACCTAATGCCCATGAAAGCTATTGTCTTAGGTTTAAAAACAAAAAGAAAATCCTCCTCAGGAGTTAACTCATTGGTATATGGCTCCAGGTGCAGATGCATATTTAATAGATGTTTTCTGGTGATAAAAAATCTTGAATTTTTAAAGTACCTTTCAGTGAAAGACCCAAATGTGTTTAAAATGGAACGCTTCCAGGAAGTAAACAGAAACTCGATGCCCGAAGGTGTTCTCTCAAGCTGGCAACTCAGTCGTAAAGAACCCTCTTCTTAGGGATGGCTTGCCCAAGCTGAGCTGAATGAATGCCTTCCTGCTTACGGAACATTTTTCGTGAGAGCAAGTGGCAGAAAATTGAAAATTCATTTGGCAAAATAAATGAGAAGGATATGTATCTAATGATAGGAACAAAAAATAATTTGTAGCCTTCATTGCCAAGGTATGACAAATGAAATGCTTTGTGGACTCTTCCGGGATTCCACACATTTTTAAGAACATCTTCAACAGCATCTGGAGGGGAAACCCTTCACCTAAGGACAGTCTAAAACTACTACGGAAACTAAGTTTGTCAACTGTGGTATTTCATAATAGAAATGTCATAGTTTTTTTTTTTTTTTTAACCCAAAGACATTGTGTTCTTGTAACTCAAATATGGGTAGTTTTCCAGTATTCTTAAGTGTTTCTTAAAGGGCCAATGAAGCTACGAGTCACCACGTTGCCTAGAAATTACTCAAAGTTTAGAAACTAGGATTCTTACAAGATAAACTCCTAAAGGAGGGAAATTCTCTAAGACACTTGCAAAGAGTACCTAACCACACTGGGTGGGGAAGCAGCAACCCTGTTTCTCTGTTCAGAAATGCCCAGGTGATACAGGGGAACATACGACACAAAAGGGAGTCAAGGAAGAGAGTGCTTTCCTCCAAAAGATTCTGCAACGTGCTGGAAAAGCAATGGTCTTGGTGGTGATGGATCTTTGGGTGGCAGTTTCCATAAGGAGGCACACGTATGCTGCAGCAGAGAAGCTTGGTCATGCAGAAATGGTGACAATGTGTTCTACATGCCTGTCTTCCCTCTGTGTTTGCCGATCCACAACAAATAACAGCCCTGAAAGCCCCTGTTCTAATACAGCACTGGCTCTTCAGTAAAACACCATTCCTGTACTCAAAGAGCTTGCAATCTACTTAAAGAGACAACTGTCTGATCTTAAGTATCAGGGGATGGTATCAACACAATATTGTAACTGTTCAAGGGTAACAGATAATTCCAGCTGGCTGTCCATTCCTGTAGCAAGGAGAGGCCTCCCTGTCAAGGGGTACAGAGCTTGAATAATTAAAGAATTTATAAAAATCTCTCACAATCATAGTAGGCAAGCCCAGGAGACATGGAGGGAAAAAGGGTATTAGGAAGTGACAAATAACTGAACTGCCTTCATACCTACATAACTATTTACGAAGGACCCAAAGTCTTTGATCCTACCTCACCCGAGGGTAGAAGAATCATAATTTTAAAACCACTCATTTTGAGGGCATTTTTCTTTTAAGGCTGTATATGCTTAGATGTGCCCTGACAGACACACCTGGGATCAGAGAACTGATGGGTCCTTAAAATAGTTATGCGCATACTCAATTGTGCACGGTGGTAGGCAGCTATGGACATGGCTCTCAGTGAGTTCCCATCTCCTGCTTTCCACATCCTGTGTGGTCGCCTCTCCTTGAGTGTGGGCTGGACCTACTGCCTTGCTTCCAACAGCAGAAGTGTCAGGCTGTCAGCTCTGTGATTAGGTTCTAAGACTGTGAATCTTGCTGGCATTTCTTTTGAGGTTATAGGCGTCAAGGATGCAGGCAGGAAGCCCAGGAGTTAAGGAACTGAGGGTGGTTGGGTTTCCAGCGTTGCCTCAGTCCAAGAGCCACAAGAAACAATCCTGCCAACAATCACGTGAGCAAACTTGGAAGCAAATTCTTGCCCAGTTGAGCCCTGAGAGAAATACACCTCAAGCCCACAACAGAATCGCTGCCTATGAGACCCCAAGTCACAGGCACCCAGCTAAGCTATACTTGGACAAACTGTAAGATCGTAAATGCTGTTGCTTTAGGCCACCAGGTTTTAGGGTAATTGGTTATGTAGCAAGAGATAACAGATTATTTAATATAGATCTACAGTATTTGGCATTTTAAAAAAAATCTCATGGTCTAGGCTTTTATATAAGAGCAATCAAATTTTTCAGAACTTGTACTATACCCTTAAGATCTAGGTGCTTTAGAATATGTACATTATACTTCAATAAAGGAAGGATTAAATCCTCTTATCTCCTATATAAATCGGGATTTTTATTAAAAAGTTTTGCTTAAATTGATACCTGTACCCATATAATTTTCCCGGGGCTGTCATAAATAAATTATTCCCAACCTTGGTGGTGGTGAACAGAAATGTATTCGTTCATATTTCTGGAGGCCAGAGTCTGAAATCAGGATGACGGCCAAAACCAAGGCGTTAGCAGGGCTGTGCTCCCTCTGGAAGCTCTAGGAGGGTATCTGTTCCTTGCCTCTTCCAGCTCCTTCATTCCTTGTGCCCCACACCACTCCAATCTCTGCCTCCATGACCACAGCACTGCCTCTTCTGTGTGCCCATCATCCCTCTGCTGCTCTCTCATAAACACACTTCTGACAGCATTTAGGGCCTATTCGGGTAATCCCGGATAATGCCCTCATCTCAAGATCCTTAATATCTGCAAAGACCCTTTTCCTAAATAAGACTGTACTTATAGGATCCAGGGATTAGGATGTGGGGATGTCTGGGGAGCCATTTTTCAGTATACCACAGAGCACCTATTTTTTAAAGATTTTGACTGAAAGAGCATCCGTGCACACAAGCAGGGGGAGCAGCAGGCAGAGGGAGAGTGAGAAGCAGGCACCCCACTGAGCAGGGAGCCAGATGCGGGACTCCATCCCAGGCCCCTGGAATCATGACCTGAGCTAAAGGTAGGCACTTAACCTACTGAACCACCCAGGCGCCACTCACAGAGCACCCACTTTAATGGGCATGATGTAAAGATTAAATGAGAAAACACCTGTGTGATATGCTTACCTTGGTGCCCGCTATATGATATATAATCAAATACTTGTTAGAGTACCTGTCCATTCAGATGTGTGCTGAACTTTGGTTAACGGTAGATCCCTCAAACGGTGTAAGTCATTTTCTGGAAGGAAGGACAGAAAACAGTTCCACCAAGGGGCAAAGAGTCTTGAGAAGAAACATCTTCATGTGTACTGACTTGAATCATCCCTGGGAGGCTAGTAGGAGTCTGCCCTTCACCTCAGCATATTTTTTGTTATTTTCATAACTAATGAGAAATGAAAGCAGCCTTGTTTTTTGCTTCATAATACTCTACTGCCAAGAACTTCAAGGGAGTCTACTGTATAAAAGCCAGCAACAGGGACGCCTAGATGGCTCAGCCGTTGGGCTCCTGCCTTCGGCTCAGGGCATGATCCTGGGATTCAGAATCAAGTCCTACATCGGGCTCCCTGCAAGGTGCCTGCTTCTCCCTCTATGTCTCCACCTCTCTATATCTTTCAGGAATAAATAAATCTTAAAAAAAAAAAAAAAGCCAGCAACAAGTTCACTCAGGCTGTAGACCCACTTTTACAGCTAGAATTGGTTTGGTTCCTCTGATCCGAAAAAACCTTTTGGAGAGCTGTGTTTGAATAATGACTAGGGATTGTGGGCAGGCCTAAGAAGAAAACGTCGTTAATGTCTCTCAATGTCATTAGAATTATCTAAGAGATGTTTGCATAATCTTTCTAAGTGCTTTGATGCACTAGAATAAAATACCTTAATTTCTCTGCTTCTGAAAAATCATGTGCTAATGTAAATAATTCAAGTCAAATTTGTGGTATTGGGGGTTCATTATTTCCAACATCAGCTTGGAAATCACTGTATTTTTTAAACATCTGGAAAATACATCCATGTCTTTCACTCTTTGAAACTATCAAGATGATTAAACACTGAATCGACAAAACTTGGGGCGCAGAGAAGTAATCACAATACCTGCCAAGCATAAATTTAGTTGTTTTCCCTACTCCTTACTGAACACTATGTGCAGGGTGAAACCAGCAGTCATTCCTAATTTTCAGTGTACATTTACTGAGAAGGGATTAGGAATCTGAGGCTGTCCTAGACGCTGAGAGACAAAGGACTCTTACAAAGTCTGTCCCCTGTTGGGAAGGGGGCAACACACCGTGCAGTGGAAAGTAGCAGGCATTAGGACTGAGGTGTGCATCAGCTACAGAAAGCCACTGATGCCTCCACTGGATGGTTCAGAGGAAGAAGGACTTAGGTAGGTTTTGAAAGGGAAGTAATTGCTTGGCAGGTAGATAAGGTGGGGAGTAGGGTATTCAAGCTCTATGAGCAAAGGTACAGAGATGTGACACATCCTGTCATACTTGGAGAAAAAGAGTAACTGAGAAATGAATGTAGAGAGGTAGGTAAAGGCAAGGTCACAGATTGCCATGGTAAACTGACAAAACCAGACTACTCAGGGGACAAGAAATAACAGTGGGCTTACCTCAGTAGTAATAAGAATATAGGAAGTACATATTTGGGAGAGATGCTATAGGGTTTTTTAAATTAAGTTTTCTATTTTAATTCCAGGATAGATAGCACACAGTTTGTTTCAGGCATACAATATAGTGATTCAACAAATCTATGCATTACTCTATGCTCATCATAACAACTCTTAATCCCTATTACCTATAGAATTTTAAGCACAGGACTTGATGCTTGACCATAAATGGAAGAAATGGGAGCAAACTGTTGTAAGGGGCTTACACTGTATCTGTGCTATATCACTGGAAGGCAAACAGACTGGTTAAGGATAGATATTATAAACCCTAAGCAACCACTAATAAACAAAACCAAAGAGGTATATAGCTAAGACTGTAGGTTGAACTGTATCTCCCCCAAAAATGTATCTCAAAGTCTTAATCCCAAGTACATGTGAATGTGACCTTATTTAGAAATAGGGTCTTGAAGATATAATTTAGTTAAGATGAGGACATACTGAATTAAGATGGGCCCTAAATCCAATGACTAGTATCTTTATACGGAGAGGTAGATTTAGAGATATGCACAGATAGGGGAGGACTATGTGAAGACAGGCAGAAAATGGAGTGATCGATGAAGTTATAAGCCAAGGAACATCATGGATTGCCAGCAACTAATAAAGTAGGAAGAGGTAAAGGAAAAATTCTTTCCTAAAGTCTTCAGAGGAAGCATGACCCTCCCAACACCTTAATTTTGGACTTTTAAGTCTAAAAACTCTGGAAAAAAAAATTTAAGACACTCAGTTTTTGGCATTTGTATGGCAGCCCTAGGAAACTAATACAGCTAAATAAACTCATCATGAAGTAAATTAGAATAACTAAAAGTACTCTGTTATCCCAAAAACATAGCAAAGAAGGAAAATGAACAGAATGCACCATCACAGAATGATGATTAAATGTAAAAGTTACTACCATTACATGTAAAGAGTATAAAGACTCCAATTAAAAGGCAAAGCTTGTCACAATGGATCAAAACAACAACAAAAAACAAAACAAAACAAAACCACCAGAGGCATCTGGCTGGCTCAGTCAATTGAGCATCTGAGTTGATTTTGGCTCGGGTCAGGATCTTGGGGTGATGGGATCAGGCCCCTTGATGGGCTTTGCACTCAGTGGGGAGTCACAGCCTGCTTGAGATGCTCTCCCTCTCTTTCTGTTGCTCTTCCTGCCTGTGTGCTCACTCTCTAATAGATTTAAAAAAAAAAAAAAGTAACACCAAACTGTATGTTATCTACACGAAACATACTTCGAATTTAAAGACATATGTTGGAATGCCTGGGTGGTTCAGTGGTTGAGCATCTACCTTCGGCTCAGGGCATGATCCCGGCTCCTGGGATTGAGTCCCACATCAGGCTCCCTTCAGGACGCTTGCTTGTCCCTCTGCCTATGTCTCTGACTCTCCTCATGAATAAATAAATCTTTAGAAATTGATATAGCATGTTAACAAAAGATAGCTAGAAGGAAATGAATGTAGAGAGGTAAGTAGAGGCAAGGCTATATTAACATCAAGCAAAGTAGATTTTAGAGAAAAATTAACACAGCTGAGTAAGGTATCATACAAAATACAACTCAGGGTAAGAGTGAATATGCTGCATCTTTTTTCAGGTGACATTACATATTGGTTACTTCACATTTTCTACTAGAATCTGTTTAATATTAGGATTCCTCAGAACACCTTCCATACTGAGGATGATTCTTAGAATGATCAGATTTTAAAATGCTCTCCCCTTTGTTGTATAAACCATTACAAAGTTTTGCTTTGCTTTTCCCCCTTAAACATAGCCAGCAACACAAAGCAAACTGACACTGACAGAGCCTGGGATGCTTGAACGATTTTTTCTGATTAATTCTTCCTATATTTTAGCTCTGGCAATCTCTGGCTATGGATGTAAACCACTAGGAGCCTGTACAAAGAAAAACATGACAGGATGTAAGACAAAAGTCCCAATACATGGACATTAATATTTTTTCTTAAATTTAAAGACAGACAGTGTTGTAGATAAATTCTTTACATTTAATTCTTGGAGCCTGGACAAATAGAAGCAACATTTTTGAAAGCAAAACAAGAAAATCTTCCATTTGTTTAAGCCTAGAAAAATGGCAACCAATCAATATTTGTTAATAAACGCAAATCATGTAACCTTAAGCGAATGATTAACCCCATTCCTCACCTTTAAAATGGAGAACATAATAGTAACTCCCTTAGGGCAACTGTGACAGCTTAAATTATACTGGAAATTATTTCTTTGAATGAAGACAACCTAAAATACTATAAAAGGCTTCATGTAATTCTTGTAAGAGAATGTCCACACGTTCTGGATATTTTGTTTTTTATGTACCAAGTCTTTTTTTTTTTTTTTTTTTAAAGCCAACACATGAACAAGTATTTCTGAAATGTACTGTAAGGATCCCAATTTCTCATAAATATAGTTGAATATTTTCTCATTCACCCTAATGAAGAACCTAAACCAGGGTTCATGGTATTCTGGTCTATAGCAATGGTATAGTGAGTGAGATATGGCTTTTGTTCCTATATTAAGTGCCCTGGAGCAGTGTTATTTCTGTATGATTACTGGGCCTATCAAAATTTAGTCCTGTTCTCCCTGAGTCTACTATTTCCCTGCACCCCATTTTCTGTTTCTGAGGATGGCCTTTTGGGGGTAACGGACTTGGGTGCTGGCATGTCCTACAGAGTAGGGAGCGTGTGCTTCCTGATTGCACTTATGATTGCCAATGTCCAATGCTGTCCCAGTCTGACTTCTGCATTACGCTATGTTGTCTCATATTGATACTAGCAGACAAGCTGGAACGCAAACTCTTTGAAGGGCCTCAAATAAGAGTTGATACCATTAAAAGCCTTACCTCACGGTAACTTTTAATGTCTATGTTTTGATACCTTATGGTTTCTTATTATACAAATAAGAAAACGAGTGGCGTTTTGGTAAGAAGAGCAAGAGAGGAGCTACATGGTGTTTAAGCAATGCCAGGAAGCTAAGAAACACTAGCATTCTTTTGAATGTTCAATTAGTACACCTGAACTGTTTTAAGGAAACTCCTCCCAAATTGTATTTTATATATTTTCAGCTCCATTCACAGCTCAGAAACCTGCCATCCTAGGAAAGAAACGGGCAGATGACCATTTATGAGGCAGAGTTTATAATATGTCAGGTGCTAAATCAAGCATATTACACATTTTATTACTGATTATAAAACAAGAATAGAAATTATGGACATGTGTAGCTTTGAAAATTGTGAGAACAGCATAATTCAACTTTAATTGGATTAAATAATTGACTTCAGCTGTAACTCTAAGGTATTTTAGAACTATTACATTTTCTGAGTAATTTATTTGAAGAATGCCTCATTGACTCATCGAATTCCACCTTTAAAATGGTACCCCCATTCTGAGAAAATTACATGCACAGGCTAGAATAAAATGACCTATCAAACAATGTAATTTTAATTCAATAAAACAAAATACAATTAATTGGTACTTTAGCATGATGATAGTTCTCAAGGGAAACAAATGATGCATAGTACACAATAGCACACCATTGCCATGTCCCAATTAACGGACTCTCACTTACCTTTCCAGCCCTCATCAGTACCACAGGCCTCTGCTGGGGAATCCTGCCCAGCTATTGGTTTCTGAATAGTCCTCTCGCTTTGTAACATGGTGCCTCTCCCCAGAATGTACTGCCCTGCCCCCCTGGCACCATAGCACCCCCTCATCCAAGGCATCTTCCCAGATCCTTCATACCTACTCTCTTTCCTAAGAAGACTTCTTTGGACAGAGATAGTCCCCCCTATGCCTCACCTCCATGATACTCAGTACTTCTCATGTGGGACCTTCTGTGCTCTGGCTTGACGACAGCAAGCTCATGGTTAACCAGCTGCCCATTTCTCATTCACATCGGAAGCTTTTTAGACTAAGTACCACTACGGTCTGTCCACAGAAACTAGCATGAAGCTTCTGCACACAGTGATGCTAATAAATGTGACCTGAGTTAATTAACCACAAACTGTATCATGGAAAACCCAGGCATAACCAAAAGGGAAAAAAGAAAAACACATTCTATTTTTAACACAGATACAGAACAGTTTCTTATAACCCCTCTGTAGTAATTTTAAGGTTAGGAAAAAAATGTTTGGCTGAGTCCACTCTGAATAAACTCTTTAAACGTTAGCTAGTAAGTTTTAAAAAGCATGAAATGACTTTTTTCCCCTGTGGTTTTCTATAGAACCATAATAATTGTGATACGAGCTCAGAGTCACTATAAATGCCGGATACTGAACTCCCACTATGGGATTCCACACGGTGGTTTATTATCAGCCTCACAAAGAACAAATGTCGTCAATCTATCTATAAAAATCTACTGTGGGACTCAAAAATGATTCAGGGGCTCATACAACCTTAGGGCTTTGATACTTAATTGATAACTGAAAAGCACACATTGATGGAAAATCTTAGACTCAAGAGTTTTAAACATAATTATACATTTTTACAGGGCATTTTCCGCAACCCCCAGAATAAGTATTTAAGCATGGTATACAGTGGCAATATTTTTACTTAATTTTCAACATAATTAGCCACCTCCCTTTGTAGCTTTTGTATACAGCATGCACACGGAGTTGTGCATGCTTCCAAAGTGCTAGGAGCTGAGGACTGGAAGGCAGCTCTACTTTGCACATGTAATTCCTATTCTCAAAACTGCAGCTGTCACCTGCTGCCTCTGGATTTGCCTGTTTGGAGGGTAGGAATTATGCCTCCACATCCAGCTCCAGGAGGATAAATGAGCTTTGAATCCCAGTTACCTTTTTATCTGTTGCAGAAATTAATTTAAGCCACAGAGAAAGAAAACAAGAGGAGCTGAGCCTCCAAAATCTTTTGGTGTCCTTTGGCTATGCAAAAGTTCATCAGTCCCTCTGAAGAAAATGAGAGACAGGAGCAGAAATTGGGAAGTGGCGGGGAGTCGGGTGGGGACCAGAAGATGCACGTTCTACAAGACCTTCTTACAAAATTCTAGTCTGCAGCTCTTATCTCTGCAATGCAAAAACAGCACACAGCAGGTTCAAATCTCGTTGGTTTTTTTTTTTTTTTAGAGAATACCCTCACTGTCACATCTTTATTCACCAAGCTTTCTTACAAGAGCCATTACAAAGAATAAGCCAGACTCCACTAATGTCCGTTTCAAACCTTCATGATCACTTATAGCCAGAATGGTCACTGACCAGCACTGTGCCGACCAGAGGACACACACGGGGGAAGTGACCAAGGGCCACTCCCCACCTCCGTGGAGTGTTACTGAACACCTGCACGTGCCTCGCCTTCTCCAGCTCTTCCCCACAGTAGGGTGGGATGGGCCTGAGTAGATGGAAGCTCTGTGGGTTTGGAGGAAAACGCACAAGGAAACCACCCCACCCCCCGCCCGTGAGAGTCCGCTCTAGCGACCGAACAGTGTGCACCACTAAGGACCGTTGACTCCACGCCTGTCCTACACTGTCACCGTCACCGGTGAGGCTGGCCATCTCATTTTTATAAAGAGGGACAAACACAAATGCAGAGAAGGGAGGGAAGGGGTCGGAAGGAGGCAGAGCTGGGGATCTGCTGCGGGTCTAATAAACTCAACAGCCCACACTCCCTGACTCCAAGCTGTCAGTAGAAACCCAGATGTTCTGAGCTGGCCCTCCCTGACCACTGCCGTGGCCCTAGCGACGTGCTGGGCGCCCAGGGGTGGCAGGACCCCCCAACGAGACACCGCTCCAGGTGCCGCTTCAAACTGCTGCCCCTGTGCCGCGGCAGCTACCAACCGACTGCTTTGGGTTATTTATGAGACAGTCCCCCCCCCCCCCCAGACGTCCGTCTTCAGAATATTCATTCCCCATCCCCCCCACCCCCCCAGGAAGCAAAAAGCCGGCACAGGCTGTCCTTTCCCTTAAGCGCCCAGCCCGGCGGCTTCTGCAGTCAGCTGCCTCCCTCCACCCCCTCAGCGACAGTCAGGGCTCCTGACTCGGGCTGAGCCTGCTCTGCGCTCAATGTTACCCTTTGTCTCCGAAGCCCTGGGCTGGCGCTGATGGCTGGGAAGCCTGCACAACAGTGATGAATCAGAGTATTTATTTTTGAGGTTTTCTCCAAGCTGCCTCTTCATCAGCTCTTAAATAGCAGCATTCAAGCTGCCACAGACACTTCCAGAAGTTTTCTGGCCTGGGGTTCCCAATGGGGAAAACTGCGCCTTCCTGGCTCCGTAAGCCGAGTCTAAAGGAAAGGGACAAACTAAGAAAAGCCAGGTGGCCTACATGTTTAAATTGATTTTTGAAATTATTTTCAAATCCCTCAGGTTGCATGAACAATGGTGGATTTCTAAGTGCGGTGACCTTTTCTAAAACTATTTTATGCTTTTCACTCTTCTTTAATTGGTGCCACCTAAGACCACACGTTGCATTTATTTGGGGTGTCTGCACGAGCTGTTGAATCCAGGGCAAGCCAACTTATGCCTTCAAATCTGAATTGTAAGAATCCTCTCTGGGCACAATATGGTTTTTCTGATGTAAAAACCTCATGTAAAAGTTAACTGTTCTTCAGATTGAAATTTTAAACTCAATCATGAAATGATCAGGCTCGAAGAAATAGAAGAATAATTTACCAGTGAGAGATTGGTTCTTTCTAGCTGCATTTGACTATTAATACCAAAGATTTTTCTCTGCGTAAAGCCTTTATGTATCCACGCACACCCCACACTCAGCTTGATACTGTGAAGTGTGCAAAGGAGTTTTTGTACAAGGAAGCAGAGGCAGACATGGGGGCAAACCCAGAAAACCAACAGTGAAAACTGGAGAACACTACATAGAAATATGACATCAAAATAACACAAAACAGGGCAGCCCCGGTGGCTCAGCGGTTTAGCGCCACCTGCAGCCCAGGGTGTAATCTTGGAGACCCTGGATCGAGTCCCACGTCAGGCTCTCTGTATGATGCCTGCTTCTCCCTCTGCCTGTGTCTCTGCCTCTCTGTCTCTATGAATAAATAAAAAAAATAAAATCTTTAAAAAAAATACAAAACAGTGGGCAGCCCAGGTGGCTCAGCGGTTTAGCACCACCTTCAGCCCAGGGCCTGATCCTGGAGTCCCTGGATCGAGTCCCATGTCAGGCTCCCTGCATGGAGCCTGCCTCTCCCTCTGCCTCTCTGTTTCTCATGAATAAATAAAAATCTTAAAAAAAAATACAAAACAGCCTCCAATAACAATATTTTAGGGAAACTTCTGCATTTTTCTAAAGACTGAGATGACATGAGGAAATTAAATCTTCATTCCATCAGAATTTTATCTCGTGACTTTTCCAGGGTGACCTGAAGACCACATGGCATTTGATCACACACAGAAATGGTCAATACAAAACCTGCCAAAGAATGTTAATTTTTAAATGGTACCCCAACACAGGCAACCTAAAGAACCCCAACTACAGACCCCATAAAATCACAAAGGTCACTTAGTATTTTATGATTTGTGATTCTTACCACACCTGCTAAATCCCATCCTTGGGTCAACAGAGTAACAAAAGTTGAGTCTGGTTCAAAACTTCTTTCTCAATGATTATTACCTGGAAGATTATGCTAACCTGTGGCCCTAAGTAATTTTTACCACAATTTACGGTAATAATTTACTTTGATTGGGGGAGCTTTGGTGAACTGCTGTTCTTTAAAGCAAAAAAAAAAAAAAAAAAAAATTGCAACTTTCTTCCCCTTCTGATCATGGGTAGGCAAGAGTTCTCAACATTTGGATGCAGTCTTAAATTATGATGAAAAAGGGAGTGAGGCTTCCTGAGAGTAGAGCTTAGAAAAAAAGAGTTGGAGCCCAGAGAATGAATTACTGAAACCCCTAACACAGATTTTGATCACTAACTGGAGTGAACTGCAGAGAGAATGTCCAGGTTCATGCGTTAGACACAGTGGAGGTATTTTAGAGGCGTGCTCCCGGGAGGCAGGTCCAAGTCATTCAACTCTATTCATCCAGCATCAATTGTAGGGAATGGCTCCAAGTGGTTCTTAATCTAACGAGTCCTGGAGGATGGGAACCAACTGGTGACTGGGCAACCACTTTCTTTCCCTGCATCTGCCCCACTCTTCTACACGACCCTCTCACGTGAGTCACTGGAGCAAAGTGATTTCTACAGAGGAAGAGCAGTTGGAAGCTGTCTTGTTGGCCCTTCTTACTAATGACGATGATACTAACAGTGACCACCATGACCCTTTACTAGATGCCTGACAGACACCAGGCATTGCTGTAAGTATCCATTAATCTTTACAAGAGCTCTATGACAAAGTACTATTACCCACATTCTATAGAAGAGTGAGGTTCAGCGTTTAAATAAAATTTCCCAAGATCAAAACACTAGCAAGCAGCAGAGTACAGATTTGAACTCAGAGCCCAAATGTCAATCATTATGCTACACTGCCTGGAGCATCACACTTCCTTAAGGAGCGGATGTTGAATGAACAAAATCTCAGACAAGCTGCTTGGATATTCTATTCCTGTTCGATTTTGAATTTGAGTGGATGTTTTTTCATTCTGGGTGCTCTGAGAGTTCTGGTTATTGCCTCTCCCTCCTGCAATTTTTGAACCTGTCACTGTTCATTTCTGAATTTGTGGCTACAGCAAGTGAAGGGGGGTGGTGAACATGTTCAATTATCAGCCTACCTCTCAGGAGCTCTGTTCACAGGTTCTGTAGGGTGGGAGGCTAGAACTAAGAGCTCAAACAAAGAACAGCTACCACTTCCAATTATGTATGGCTGCAATCCCCTCTTGGAAAAGTTCTTTCAGAGCTGCTACTCTTTGGCTTCTGAGGTTCACTGTTATAAGAGCTAAGTAGCTCTAAGTATAGAGAATGAATTCTCTTGCTTACCACCACAAGAATAAAATCCATCCCCATTTACCATAAAATCTTAAGTCACAGAATCAAAGAAAAAGAAAAGGGACTCAAGGTTGCCAAAGTTCTAACAGGTGGTTGGCAGGCTATAAAATTAAGGTGGAGAATCTTTCTTGATCATCCAGGTCAGTGCTTAATAATGCTCTGGGCAGAAATTAGTCTACGTCACATATATATATTTTCCAGGGTACATGTTAAATGGAATGATACAGGGCCACCTAAAACCAAACTGCCATCTTCTGAAATCCTTGCGAATTTGGAACAGTAAACCTCAGTACAGCAGGCACTGTTGGGGCTACATAATTTTATTTTGGTTTATTTTGCCTTGCTGTCAATTTAAATACCCAAAGTCAACAATGTGCCTTTTTTCTTTTTCCGTATAGGCATATGTTAACATATTAAGTACACCTGTGTGGAAATTACATAACTTTTTTTGGTAACAGCTTTGAGACATAATTTGTATACCATACAATCCACCCATTTACAGCATACAGTTCAAGGATTTTTAGTATATTAGCAGGTTGTACAAACATCACTACAATTTCATTTCAAGAACATCTTTATCCCCTGAGGGCACCTGGGTGGCTCAGCTGGTTAAGTATCTGCCTTTGACACAGGTCATGATCCCAGGGTCCTGAGATCGAGTCCCACATCAGGCTCCCTCTGCTCTGCCCTTCTCCCTCCACTCGTTCTCTCTCAATCCTAAAAACATCTTTATCTCCAAATCAAACTCCAAATCCACTGGCAGTTATTACTACCTTCCTCCTGCCTCCTGACCAGCATCCTTGGCAACAACCATTCATCTACCTTGTCTCCATGGATTTGTCTACTATGAACATTTCATGTAAATGGGACCATACAACATGTGATCTTCTGTGACTAACTTTCACTTAAAACATTTTCAAGGTCCGTCCACATTAGGTAGCACGAATCAGTATTTGATTCCTTTTTACCTGTAAGCAAAGGTTCAGGTGGCAAATTCAGATTATGAATTTAACTATCATCGTCAAGTATTAATTTACTTATCTCCAAAGATAAATTTATAATCTAGAAATATGGATTAAGAACCCAAATCCTATTCTTCAACCTATCCCTAGGAGAGCATGTGGCTCAATAAAATTTGACCTGAACGCATTTTAATTTGCCAGAAACAACATAGGTTTTTTAAGAGTGGCAAATTCTACTGATTCTGGAGCTTCCGCCCCCACCCCCAGCCCCCAACTCCCTTGAGTGGGTAGACACACAAGCCCTCCCAATTCTTCTCAACTCACTGATGAGGGAATTAGAATTTGACTCAGTTCTCAATCTGTAAGGTGAGGATGGGGGGCAGGGGGAAAGCCACTCCTGCCACAGTCCCAGGGAAACAGGAAGCTAAGAAATTAGGCATCATGGGATGGTTAAGTGGTTAAGCATCTGACTTTGGCTCAGGGCATGATCCCGGGGTCCTGGGATCGAGTCCCGTATTGGGCTCTCTGCAGGGGGCCTGCTTCTCCCTCTATGTCTCTGCCTCTCTGTCTCTCTCATGAATAAACAAAATCTTAAAAAGAAAAAGAAACTAGGCATCACGCCCACAGCTGAAACTGACAGACCAGCAGCCACATTCTCCACCCTGTGACTACCTACAAGTAAAAGGAGAAATCCCAAATAAAAGGCCATTTCTACTCCCAATAACAACGCCAAGAGGAGGGCAATCTCAGATTTCTTCCCTACCTGGGAGCATACCTTATTTACATAAATATGGTTTCACAGATAGGAAAGTAAAACCGCCTTAATCCCTGCTAAACGAGATGTGTCTTTTCTATAGAATTTCCAGGAAGTTTAAGAGACATTGCTTCTGAGTCACCAAAACTCTATCGTACCCTATTTGGTGGAATTTTCTCCAAAAGGTATGGATGTTTCCCTATTTAGAGGGGCACAGGGAGGGAATGAGGGGAATAGTCCAAGTTCAGTGCCTGCTGTGAGCTAAATGCTGTGCCTTTGCCCTTCTCAGCCCTACGACAAACCTTTGAAGGTATAGAATTTAAATGTATTCTTAGCAACCCGTGGGATTCTTGCAACTGCTGGTGGTAGAGACACCATGAATGACAGCATCCCTTTCCCACAGTTCAAAGGAGTTAAAGAAGTAGCTCAAGGTCACAGACCCAGGAAGTGGAGAAGCCACTTCAAACCCAGGCTTTCTGACTCTGAAGTTAACCATGTTAAACACTGTTCTAATAACATTCCAGATATTTTGATTTGCATTACCTTTCTTTCCCCAGACTGCATAATCTAATCTAAGTTGTAACTTCATAAGGCATTTCCTTGTGGGGTTTTTCTTCCCCCCTAATCTTGTGCATTTCTCTGCGGCTCTTCTGTGAATGGACCTCCCTTGATGAATAGAGAATCTATCCAGATTTCATAGGAAGGCTCTGGCCACCAGACACACCATCCGCGTTCGGTAGACATGTCTCCTGTCAGAGCATCTCAATACCACAATCACACAGTATGGTTATCCGGGGCTATGATCAGCAACAGGCTGAAAGGACTGCAAGGAATAAATGCCAGGATTAGAAAAGTAGGGCACATGCAAGAATTTAAAAATAATAAAGGTTTCTAAAAAGCAAGGAGTCAAACCCAGGTAAGAAACAGAAATTGTGAGTACATAAATACCAAAGGGCAGAAAGCCAAGGTCCAGGCAAATAGTACCCCCAGGGGCGAGGAGAGAAAGAAAGTCACAAATGCTGACCTTCCCATACATTTCCGGCATGGTGCTATTTTTACCATGTCTTCACTTTTTTCAAAGGTAAGCATTTTAGTACAAAAGAAAATGGAGAAAACTGGAGATCTGGCCTCAGTGACACAAATGCCCAGCTGCGTGGGCCCCTCTTTAAAATGACGGGACTATACTAGAAGACTCTGTGATCTCATGATGCCTGAGATCCCTTAACTGTTTCTTGTTGAGAGAACAAAGAGAGGACAGTAAAGGAGCAGTGAAGCAGGCCCAAGAGACCCAGAAAGGGAGGGACAGAGCAGATAGGGACCGGGCACCAGTCACAAAGAAAAGGTCTCTGCAGCTCAGGTGCTTTGCAAAACCCCCTAAGGGACACATAATATGCCTCCTTACTCTGATAGGACACCACCAACCCCAAGGAAGCTAGGCTGGCGCCAAGCTGGTGGGGACATCTACCAACAGGTAGAGAGGCCTGTGGACACCAGGAGAGAGAGGATTTGGGTCCAAGATAGGGCTGGTTAAAGACGCTGCCCTGCCTATTTATTTTTCATTAACTATCCCTTAAGACATCAATAAATATCTTTTCCTGCCATGTGTTGGCTTGAAGTAAGAGCTCCCGGCCTGAAGACGGGGAGATCAACAGATGGCCTATTTATACTCAAGAACATTTTAGTAGGCCTCATCCTTGATGTGTTTTTCCTCCATCTGGCACAATACAAAACGACGTGTCAGAGGCAGTATAGATGGACAGTGAAGAGTAGCTCCAGGAGTGAATTCGCAAACCAGACCACAGAGGTTTAAAACCCGGCTGTCAATAAACCGTAGGTGTGGGTTACTAAGCTTCTCTAAGCCACAGTTTCTTTAGTTGAAAAGCAGAGATGAAAATAGAGTCTGGGGATGATTCAAGGTACCAATTCCTATCAAGTACGGAGGATGGACAGTACCTGGTATTTACTATGTGTGCAGTGAACGTTAGCTTCTATCACTTACAATGGTGTTAATATTCATGTAAAGCACTCGTTACACTCTGGTCTCACTGATACTGAAATATATTCAAATTGTAATCCTCTGGCACAATAAAACCAGCATATGTCATTAGACGGCCTAAGTCCCAAGCATCCCTCCTTTGTTTTGTTGTAACAATGAGGCAGGTATGGGTCAAATTATCATAAATCTTGAACTCTATTTGTCCATTTCCCTCATGCCAGAAGTTTATTATTCAAACACATTTGGCCCGGAAGTTTGGAAAGATCAACTTGTGACTTTCAGTATGCAGAATATAAAACCCAAGAGGAAGTTAGGCATTTAAGGATAAAATGCAACATTTGTCAAATTTCCCAAGAATCGACTGAAGACCATGGAATTTTGCATATGTGCCAGGGACCCCAATTAGGCCCTTTAAGATGGAAAAACTGCCCTGCTGCATGGCTCTCATCTGATAGGGATATGCAAATATGAGTCTTTGACACAAACTCACGGTCAGCTCCCCCCAGAGAAGGAAAACAATCAAGGTGAATGTAATCAAAACTAATCATTTTCATATGGTGAGAGATGAGATCAGAAAAATGTCAGGAGCTTCATCTTGCCTCTAAATGACAGAAAAACTCAGGAAGTTGAAAGCTTCATCTCCCACCTTGAGAAAGAAAGTGCTCAATAAATACTTCTGCCTTCAAAGAAGGGAAGGATTGGCTTCTGCCCCACCGACTCCAACAGCCTTCAGATAACTTGTTTAAATGCCGGAGAAGCTGGGCTGCCCTTTCCAACGGCTTCTGCAGTGGCAGAAATAAGCCTGAGCCATCACAGGCAGCTCTCCAAAGTCGACAAAGGCCTTTGGCTAGGAACCTTTAAAGAGGAAAAGGTTCCACCAGGCCCCGGTGGGAGGCAACATGAAGGCCCTCCTTTGGATCTTTACCCGTTGCTTATGACCAACCCACAAGCTACCCAATTAAAGCCTCAGATAGGAAAAACTGATGGGCAAGACTGATCTAATGCTAGGAAGCAGCAGAAGCCTGACCCTTAAAACAATCCTTCTCTGCCCATCTAAATTAAGAATTATAAACCAAGTGGCTAACATACAGATGCCCAGCCTCAGGGGGGATTTGTTTCAAGACACATGCCCTGATAACTAGCATGAAGCAAGCCTTCTAGAGGAAGACATAGCTTTGTCTGATGTCAAGGCAAACACGGGAACAGAAGAAATGTTTTTTCTCTTCAGCAAATCAAACGCAGTTGCACTGGTGAAAAGACAGTGTTGGGGAAGGGAAACAGCTCATTTCAGGAAAAGAGAGCCTACTACTTTTCTGTAGGTGTCTGGACATCCATTTCAGTATCATCCGGTAACGAGAAAGGAAGAATAGGAATCAAAAGGTTATTACCTAAGAGATACGTCACCAAAAAAGCTCTAATGTTTGAAGTTTCTCATGCCTTACAATTCATTTTCAAATGGCTGAGGTGTTGCTCACTGCCTAAGGTTAGAACTGTATTCAAGTATCTCTCCAGCCATGGATTTCCCTTCACTGAAAGCAGGAAGGCAAACGTGTCTGTCTTGTGCTAAGAGACACAAGTTCCCTGGTTCCCCTCCATGGTATGCTGTGTGTACAAACCCAACTCCACCCCAGAGCGGTGGTTTAGTTCCTGGGAGGGAGTGAACCCTCACCCTCTCCTTCTCAAGGAGGGAGATATCTGCTGCTGCTCGGGAGGCAGTATGGGGACTTGTCCAGGGCCACAGCGCCCTAGGGCAAGGGGCAAGCCACTCATCCATTGGTGGGTGAGAATATGAGCCCACGCCAGTCCTTAGAGCTCTATCCCACAGGAAGAGGGAAAGACAGTGGGGTTGTAACTCAATTAAAAGATGAACAGAGACTTACAGGGTTGAAAAAAGTCAATGGTGCTGGCAGGGAAAAAAAAAAAAAAGACAAAACCAGTCTGGTGAACTCCCCCCCCCCCTAAGCTGGTGGCTTATGGCGTGACCGTGTGAAAGCCCTCTCATGGCTCCTTAATTCCTTCTGTGCAAAGGTGGTTGAGAGAGACCAGAGGGGCTCCAACTGGAGCTAGGTCTTTAGCACAAGTGAGTCACTTGGGGAGGAAAAAGCCCATCCGGAAGGCAAAGCCATCTGCAGTCTTCCCTCTTGGAAATTCACCCCAATCTGCTGAGAAGTGGAATGCAGTGCTCTGGCAGCGAAGGAGCTAAATAACGCAGGAACTTGCCTGAGGAAGGCTCTGGAGCTGCTGCATGCCCGGTGCCTCACTCCTGGCCCAGGAGCGGATGCAGCTCCTCTCCAGGGATGTCAGATGCCAAGCCCTGCAGATGCAGGCCCCGAACTGTGAAGGCTTCAAGAGCTGAGCATGAAGATCGTTTTAAGAAGCCAGCCTGCTTTCTGAGCCCTGGCGGTTGGACACAGCCCTGCCGACGTCCACACCATGTGCCGTCCGCTGACACTGCGCTCAAGGGTGACAAAGAGGCGGGCGTGAGAAGCAGCCACGGGGACACAGGTCTGAAACCTCACCGGCTGCTGTCCTCTTTCTGCTCCCCCTAAAGGCAGACAGGGAGGACGGGAGGCTGCGGGTAAGGTGGTTGTGAAAATAGGCCAGGTCGCTTCACCTGGAACAGTCACCACCATAAAACAGGATAGAGCCAGGGAACCAATGGCCCAGCTGTCACTTCTGCCTCCCAGCATCTGCCACCAGGAGTCCACCCTCCCCAAGCCAGGCAGGGAAGGCAGCTGGGCTAACATGGGGCTTAACATGGGCTATCATGTCCCAGCTTCAAGTTGGGATCACCTGGGGAGATCGGATATAATACTGGGGCCACCAACTCACCCCTTTCCCCCACCACACTCAGAGACTGGATTTAAGTGACCTGGAGAACGCCCAGGCCCCAGCCCTTGTTCAAACAGTTCCTCAGTTGATAGCAAGGTGGAGTCAGGGGCACAGTATAAGGAGTCCTGAGAAAAGGCTTCCAGGCTGCCGACCCTCCTGTTTGTGTAGAGCACCCCACCCTTCAGCTGGTCTCCCACAGAACCAACGAATACTGATGTGGCTCCCATGTGGGTTGCGTCCCTGGCCCACTGATCACAGGCTTCTGTGAAGCCCTGCAATCAAGTGCTTGCTGAGCGAACAGGAGACAGCAAAGAGTCCCACCGGGGTGACAAACGTTACCGAAAAGATCCTAACTGCCAACAAAAATCTAGGTAATCAATTAGGCAACTGGAAGTATTGTCAGGAGAACATGAGAGGGCCCAGGGGGTGAGAGAGACAGGGACTGAGAGATGAGTGAGTGAGCGAGCATAGGTGTGCACATAAGCACAAGCTTTGGGGAAGGGGTGCTCTGGCTTCCTAGCTGCTTATTCTAGATCAAAGTGGACAAAGTGATTGTTCTACGTCTCCACCACTTCCTCCAATATTATCACCTCTGAAAGGCAGAAAAGGAATGTTAGCCTTTCAAGCTGTGTAGCTGTATAAGATTGTAGCAGAATCCCAAAAAAGGAATTCCTAGATTCTCTTGCCCGGTTTAAAGAATGCCTTGAAGTAGGCCAGGGAGCCCTCTTCCCTTGAGCTTTGAGATACATGTGGTTCTTCCCTCTCTCACACACACCAAAAAATACAGAAGGTTTGGGAGGCACTACCTCCCCCATGTCTCAAGAACAGAGGATGCTGGGAAAACATCCATCTTATCCCAAGTGGAAATTGTCCAACTGAGGTTTGTGAAAGATTGCAAAGGTCCTGGTTCTGCTTTTTATATCTAGTCATCTCGGCAGCTGGAAAAAAAATCTATTGATAATATTTTTCTGCCCAAGCATTTTTAGTTTCCCTGTGTGTGGGGGTGGGGGAGGAGGCAACCGTGGTGACTGAGGCTCAGTGTTCAGCGTTACTTTCTGCCTTCCACATCTGCACCTCTCGATAAGATTTTATGTCACGGTCTTTGGCTCAATTAAGTATATTCATGTATTTGTCCCTCTTTCATCTCAAATCAAAATATGGTCTCAACTGCAATAAACGTGCTCAGCCTGCATCTCCACTCAGTTCAAGATATTTGATGAAATTCAAGACAGTGAGGATCAGAATAAACGGATTCTAGCAACAGCCATCGGAGGGAACGGAACTTGGGGTAGGAGCCAAATTAACATCACCGACTTTCCAAGAATGTTTAAGGGTACATTATATATTACCAGATCAAAGCCAAAGGCACATGATTCATGATTTGGTTCACAGTGACAGAAAAAGTTAGGTCTCCCCCCGACTCAGTTTTCCTTACAGCATGTTGCAGATCTGGGAGGACTGAGAAGGAGCAAAGGAAAGTATCTGGAATGAGTCAGCTGAAATATCAAGTCTATTTGATTAGCCTGCACACCATCAGGCAGGGTAATCAGTAGCTTATTTTGAGGCTTAAGACGACAGTTGGACTCTGATTTATCTAGCTAAGCCATGGACCATAATATTCAAGGCCTTCATAGGAGGAGTCAAGGACTCTAGAATCCTAGAGGACTTTCATAGGAAATTTTCAAAGCGGTCTTCGTTTTGTTGCTCAGAATATGGAAGATTTGCCTTGGGACAAATAAAAAGAAATGGAAGCTTTCATGATCTCATTCCATCTGTGAAGAAAAATGCAAAGGCTCGGAGATTCTGGAATCCCACCCATGGACCACCCCTCCCACAAGGAAATGTTGAAGGGCTGGTGAACCTGCTGGCAGGTGCATGGCACTTACCAACAGCTCCATGAGGCACGTCATGGACGCCTTTCACCAGTGAAGAAACCAAGCTGTGCAAGGACACAGGACTCTGGACAAGTTGAGACAGGACTAGGAAAGAACTCATTGAAGTCAAAAGCACACAAGGGTCAGCTCTTGGGAAAGTGAACAGTTAGTGCCTGATTCACAACAGCGTCTTCTAACTTGAAAATAGTTGGACAGAATACAGATGGAGAGAAAACTGGTATATAATGTCTACGTTAGAGAATATTGTTGTCACCTTACAGAATTTGACCCAAGTTTGCATACATGTATTTAGCTTCATACCTGCACTCAAATTTTTGCAAAGACTTTAACTACAAAAGTCCTAATAGTAAATCAAAAATAACATTTCAGCTCAGAGACTGTGTATTGAAAACCAGAGACTTAAGGGGGAGAAGTGCCTGGGTGGTCCAAGTCAGTTGAATATCCAACTCTTGATTTTAGCTTGGGTTGTGATCTCAGGGTTGTGGGATCAGGGCCTGCATCAGGCTCTGTGCTGGCTGTGGGGCCTGCTTGGGATTCTCTCTCTCTCTGCTCCTCCCTGACCATGCACATGTGCTCCTTCCCCCCACACCCAAAGACAGACAGGAACTGGCTTCCCCATTAAGTCTGAAGCCATCTGCCACTTTGACACAGCAAAAACCAAACTAGAGAGCAATTCTGCGGGGTTACATATCATATTGAACCTCAAAATCCTACCACCTTTCTCTTCCTCTAATATGTAAAACACCCTTGCTGCCTCTTAGTCTTAGCCAACCAGAATAAATTCAACCACTCAACCAATCAATACATGGAAATTATAAACAGTTTATTTTTGCCCAAATATCACTTTGAAATACCTTCCCTTCCATTTGTATGTGCTGTACTAGTTTTCTATTGCTGCTGTAACAAAATACCACAGACCTAGTGGCTTAGAGTAGCACAGATTACCTTCAGGTCTAGAGGTCAGAGGTCCAACAGAACTCAAGGCTCTATAACCAAGGTGTTGGCCAGGATGCATTCCTTCTGGAGGCTTCTGAATCCCTGCCTTTTCCAGCCTCTAGAGACAACCTATATTCCCTGGTTCCTAGCCCCTTCCTCTATTTTCAAAGTGTAACTATGCAACCTCTGCTTTCATATCCTTTCCTGACTTTGACCCTCTTGCTTCACTCTTATAGGACACCTTGTGATTACACAGAGCCCACCCAAGATAAGCCAAAATAACCTTTCCCTCTCAAGATCCTTAATCACATCTGCAAAGCACTTTTTGTGATGAAAAGTAATATATTCTTAGGTCCTGAGTTCCAGGGACATCATTCTACTACTACTACTATTACACACACACACACACACACACACACATTACATGAGTACACCAGGGGTACATGTATCAATTCTATATTACATTTCTTATGGAACACTGTATTATAAACATTTCCCATACTTCCACAGATATACCAAGATACTATTTTTAAACTACCTAAAGTCCCACTTAGCATACATTTATAATGGCTTTAACTAAGGGGGTATATGTATAATATAATGGATATTTTCTTTTAAATTTTCTTTGTAGGGCAGCCCGGGTGGCTCAGTGATTTAGTGCCGTCTGCAGCGCAGGGCCTGATCCTGGAGACCCAGGATCGAGTCCCATGTCAGGCTCCCTGCATGGAGCCTGCTTCTCTCTCTGCCTGTGTCTCTGCCTCTCTGTGTCTCTCATGGATAAATAAATAAAATTTTAAAAAATAATTTTTTTTGTAATACTGTACTAAAAAAGTACTTTTACTAATTAAAAAGAAAAAAAATTTGATGCAGGAAAATAATGCTGACCCAAGAAGCCTGGTTCTCCCACCACACCAAAAGCTGACATTACTACATTTGAGCAAAGGTCTGCAGCATTTCTCTTGGGAGTAGAGGTGAGCAGCTTTGCACTTCATTCCACACGAAGCACAATCAGATTGTCTTTCAGCAGAACAGAAACAATCACCCTATTGTCTAACAGCATGAATGACCTACAGAGCCACAGAGCATAAATAGTAAAGGCAAAAGTAGCAACTGGCTCCCTCCTTTGTATGTTCTGTAGTCTGCAATTTGTTGGCTTGTCAACTTTGGCTTAAGGATTATAGCTTGTGGATGCAAATTGTATTGGCTTTCACTGCCAAAATTCAAGTGCCAGGATTATTTTATCTCCCTGTTTTACCTATTTTATAGAAACACACAAGAATAAGAATGCAACGCACACTGGAAAAAACCTAAAATGGGCTGGGGGAAAGTAGGGAGGGAGAGGTCACAATTGAATGCGCTTCACATAAACTATTTGGTGCCATAATATAAAACAGGTCAGCAAGCCTTTTCTGTAAAAGGCCAGTTAGTATCTTCAGCTTTGCGGGCCAGCCTGTCACAAGTACACATACTCAACTCTTGTTACAGAGCCAAAGCAGCCATATACAATGCATACACTGAAGAATGGACATGGCTGTGTTTCTAGCAAATCATTGACCAAAACAAGTGTTGGACACGATGTGGCCCAACAGGCTGTCGTTTGCAACACTTAGTATAGGAGGAGGAAGACAGGTGTCTTTGTTATACAAAGATCAAACTATACCCAAACTGTTTATACACCATCTCTAATTCATCCTTGTGCTTGTTTTTAGCAAGTCTTGGTTCTTAAGAGTCACAAAGATAAAGTGGTAGGTTTCATTCCTGGCCCCAATTCTTCATCCTTCCCTGTTTCTATGCCCTTTTTGCATGACTTTGGACTTTCTCCCATATATTTCATAACCCCCTCCCCCCCCCCGACTTTGGGCTTAAGCCATGTGATTGGCTTTAGCCAACAGAATGAGGCAGAAACACCCATATGCCGGTTTTGAGCCGAGAATGAAGCACTTCTTGGCATTTGTGCTAGCCCTCTGGAGTTTGTCAGCTGCAGAAGAACCTATCTAGGCTATCCTCCCCCAATCAAAGCAGGATGAGAGGCATGAAGAGCAGACTGATCCCCAGACCCACAGTGAGAAGGCAAGGTGCCCAGCTGAGCTCAGGTTAAATCAGTCAGATCTTTTAAGACCTGTAGATTACGTCAATGATGATGCCATTATTGTTTCAAGGCCACTAACTTCTGAGGTGGTTAGACGATCGCAGCAAATTGATATAGACAATATATCAATCATAAAACAAACTACTGCTTTATGTCACACATCTCCAATCATCTCCACAGAGAACATCTTCATAGAGAACCTACCTCCTTCCATGGGACAATTTATTGATATATACTTATTTTTTTCAGCTGTGTATTTACTTTAAAATTTGCTTTAAAATTCTAACTTTATTACTAATAAATGTTCTCAATATTTCCTTATAGTAACATGTAGCTGCATTTATCCTGATGAGACCAGATATCTAATGAGCAATACAGGTTCTCCTCTCATACAAAAGCATGGCATTCCTATAAAACCTTTCATAAGTTAAAATGGCATAAAGAAGCTATCTCCATTAATTTATATGGAAAATTCTTTGTTGTTTCCAGACCCAAAAAATAGCCTCTCTCACACTTTTCTCAGACCTTAGGACACATTTTACTAATGAATGCACAAATGAAATTGAGATAAAGCACTGATGCTCACAGACACAGTTCAAAACTCTGGCAGACTGACGCTGAGTCTAGTTCCCGGGGAAGGTGCTTGGTGTCGCCACTTTTGCTGCTCAGGGAACACACTGCTTCCAGAAGGGCTAGCTGCAGGACCAATGCTGAACGCTATTTTTGCTTTTTGTGTAAAAGCAAACATGCTCTTCGGATTTCAGTGCGAACAGGTGTTAATGTAGGTCTTATTTTAAGAGTGAAGTAGCATATCAAACTTTCGAAAACTTTACCTGTATACTTAACATATGCCATTTCCCAAATTTTTCAGTCATGGTGGTGGTTGTCTTTAGACCACTTCATACAACATATGGTTTATCATCACTGTAAAAGCAAACTGGAACCAACTGACTTTGCTTATTTATTTATACCATGATTAGCGAGGCTATTAGATAAAATGGTGTTTATAAAGCAATAATGCACAGGTAATATTCCCAGACCTCCTTCCTGAATTTAAAAACAAAAACCCCCACAATTTTTGGGGAAAAAAAAGAGGGAAAAGTGCATGGAATGACACCCCCCCCCCCATATTTCTGTTTAATTTGTAGAGACAGATGTCAATTTTCCACTTTGGACTGAAATTATTGAGTCATGATGTTCATTAACACTTCTAGTAAAGAGACAAATCTCGCTCAATGAAAACTTCTTTGCCCCAATTTTGGTCAGGGTCATCTTAGACTCTTGCCTTTCCAAGTACACCCCAACTACCCACAACCATGAGAAGTGGGTCCATGTGCTCCCAGAAAACCTCTACCATCCAGCAATTGCCATACACGTGCTAGTGGTTCATCTCTCCAAAGAGCACAGACCTAGAGCTAGCCACCAAACTTTACATGATTCTCTAGTCCAAAAGCTGGTCTCTTAGTGGATCATTTAAAATGTGAAAGGCAGGGCACCTAGGTGGCTCAGGTGATTAAGTGTCTGACTCTTGATTTTAGCTCAGGTCATGATCTCAGGATCATGAGACTGAGCCCTGCATTGGGCTTCATACTCAGTGGGGAGTCTACTTGAGATTCTCTCTCCCTCTGCCCCTCCCTCTGCATTCACTCCAAAATAAATCTTAAAAAAAAAAAAAAAGTGAAAGGTATTTCTCAACACCAACACTCCAAAGTCTATGCAATTAATAACAGATGGAAAATACGAATATCTATAATACATACACAAAATGTTTACAACTTTCAATTATTAATAACAAAAACCATCTGCATCGATGCTGATGATGAGCACCTTGAGATTTTAAGCTGGTGAAAACCCATCCAGCTGTATCCATCTGGCACTGGATGGTCTACAATGGCCTCATTCCCAGGCATGGGGGATGGTGCTGGCTTGGTTTAGGAATCTTCAGCCTTAGTCCTATAATCCTCAGGCTTATTCCAGCTTCACATGGTTTCTTAATCCTCAAGGAGGGTAGTCAGGGCTTCTTCCTAAGGCAGAAGTTCCAGGAAAGCTGTAAGGCCTTCCATGACATCACTCTTACTGCATTCTACTGGCCAAAGGATGTTACAGAAGCCAGTCTAAACCCATAGCAGTAGACAAATGGGACTTCACTTCCTGACTGAAGCTGTGGCAAAGTCATTTACAAGGGAGCATGCAACAAGGATGGGAAGATCTGTGGTCATTTTTTTGCAATATCGCATATATGCTTGGCAATTATATTCTATTGTTTCTATATAAAAATGCATTGTAGTTTTTCATGATTTAGTCTTCCCGCACAGTCACATAGCAGATTCTGGAAGGTGAGAGAGAAGTGATATTGGATAAAGGAAGACAGCCCTTGACATAAATTAGATTACTTCTCAACTGGGGCAATAGAGTGGGTACATTTCTAGGCTAATAGTGCTGGAACACACTCCGTGAGCACAGGGAGTTTTTGCTTAGCTCAGTGACGGATCCCCAGTGCACGGAAGAGTACCTGTGCCACAGGAGACAAGCAATGAAGATCTGCGAAATGAAAGAGTGAATGTTTCCTAGGTTATCTGAAGTCAACTGTTTGACTACCAGTACTTAGAGCAGAGCAATGACGTGCCGAGATGTTCCCACATTAGTCTTCCAAAATGACATTAACAGCTTCTTTAGACTAGAAATCGAACAAAAGCATAATGAAGTAGACCTTCGAAATAATTCCAACTGAACAAAAATGCTTTTATAAATGGAAATTTCTGTCTTTGTAAACTTCACGCGAATGTGAATCGTGAACAAATCAGCAAAACACAGCCTTTCACTTAACAATAGATCTTACGTAGTCCCAGGAATTGAAATTCAAAGATGCACAATAAATGGCTTTGGAAAGGAAGTGCAGTAAATGTTGTTGTTGAATGCTGGATGGGTAATGTCGGAGACACAAGACCCCTGGTGGTTATCTCATCCCCCACCCCCACAAGGAGGAAGCGAAGACCTCAGGGTCAAGTGGCTCAACCAAAATCACTGAGCTGGTTAGGGCACAGATGGGACAAGAATTCAAGCGTTCAAACCGAGCTCTGAGCTCTTTCCACTACACACGCCCAGCTGACAGTTTTCAGTGGTATAAACAAGCTTTTGAATATAAGCAACTATAAATAGCAATTAGTCAGAGTCTTGTATTAGATGTGTTGACATCATCAGCAGGCAACTCTGTTACAAAGCTCCTCTGACGCTCCCTCCAAAACCTCTCCAGTCAGTCTTCTTTGCTTCCCCTGCACCAGTCCAGACCCCCTTTGGTCCAGACTGCATCCCTCTTCCAGCATCAATCAGCAGTCCGAGCTTTGTCACAACGTTCCCTGTGCATTGGCTTTTCTCATCTATCTAGACCGTGTATTTATAAAGATGGGAAATGTGATTTTTCTAATGCTTTTGCATGTTACCCCCCTACTGACCTGTCAATGACGTTTTGCTTAAGCGTAATCACCATTCAATAAATATTAGCTATGTGACAGGCAGTGAGCTAAGCATTTTATATGCATGATTTCATTTAATTCATTCCTCAAACTCTAGATATTATTTGTCCTATGTCCACAGATAAAGATGCTGTGATGTGGAGAGGTGAACTGACCTGCTCAAGGTCACACAACTGGTAGGGTATTTGGTGAGGTGATTCAACACTAGGATTATCTGCCTCTGAAGTCTGTGCTAATCCTGGTCCTTCCCAACAAGACATGCTTGAGTTTGGAAAGGGCCCAGGAAATGCAGTGTGGAAAGTATCCCAGGTGATTCCAATGTGTAGCCAGGTTCAGGGGTCACTAGCCCCACCCTCCACAACCCTCCACTATTGAACAAGTCTACCCTTCCCAGCTCTCCTCAGGTCATGCATATCGAGGAGAACTGTGTTCTTTCCTGCACTCAATCCCTTCCACTGGGGTCCTCCATAGCCCTTTCTGGACACAGAGAAAACTGGGGGCATCAGAAAGCTATTGCAGGAGCAGTAAGAGGATTCATGAGGAAGGAGCCACAAGAGTCCACCAAGGAAGCCCTGACAGCACAGCCCGGGAAGGGGCAGAGTTCAAGGCCCCATTAGGTTCACAGTGGTCCTTGGTCCTCACAATGAATAATGCTCTATGCTCTCTTCTTTAGGACTTTTTTCTTTTCTTTTCTTTTTTTTTTTTGACTTTTTTCTTTTAATGAGTCATCCACACATGCCATATATCAGCCAATGACCCAGCTACACAATCCCACACCACTTTCTCCAAGTTCAGAATAGACACTGTGGTTTTCACCAAATACCCTAAAACATCCTTTTAGTTTGCTTTGAGCAACTGGTCCCGTCTTCCACTACAAATGACCCCAGGGGCTCAGCACAACCACCTAGGAGGAAGTCGCTTGATCCCTTTTTGTCTTTTTGTAACAATATCGAGCACAAAACCAAGGTTTTCCAAGAGACCACAACCAGCGCTTCCCATCAGTCCCCAGGACTCTCTCCTGCTTCAGTAACTGCCCACCCCCTGCCCCACATCATCTTTTCTGTCTGGCTCTAATAGCCAGGAACTCCTTTCCACCTAACGTAGCTGAGACAGGCTCAAAGACATTACTAAATACTAAAAAGAAACCTATATTACAGGACGCTAAATATTAAAAGGGGAAGGACTATAAAGCAGAGGTATCTGGTCCTGCCATCGCTGGCTTCAGTGGCTTTGCCCCAGGTCACACACAGCCCTGGGATGTCTGTCAGCCCTGCCCCAACCTAAGCTCACTGCCTGTGTTCTTGCCTCCCAGTCCACCTCCACCAGGAGGATACCAATCTCAGCTCCCTAACTGGATATCTTGTGGGATCTGTGGTCAGGACCAAGAGAAAGAACCCTGTCCCTGTCATGCAGGATGGGAGCTGAAATACAGCTGAGAGAAGACAGACTGAATAGTGGCTAAGAGGACCATGGGCTGGAGAAGGGCTCTTCCTGGACTGTTTATTTCAGGTCACACACAGACAGCGGTGTTCTCCCTGCACGCAGCTTCTTCCCCTGGAATCCTCCAGGGCCATTTGCTATTTCAAAGAACGTTCAGTATTTTGAAAACTGATGTAAAGTAGAAACCTATTTCCAAGTCTCCCCATTTCCTGGGCCAGGGCTCTTGCCTTTCAGACTGAAAGACACAATTTTTGACCCTATTTTCTTTGCTTATACACGTGGTATAAATCTGTAAAATCAAGACGGGTTCGTTCCCTCTAAGAATCTGAATTTGTCTCAGACTAGCCTTCTTTTCAGCACATAATCTTCTATCTTAGGATGCCTTAAAGAATACAGACTGAGCCAGACTAGATTCATCACTGCATAATTGGATGTTTACTTTTAGTTGTCCTAATTAGTCAAAGAAAAAGAAATCACGTTTTAATTTTCCTGAGAAAAAAGTCGAGCCTCATTTTGTCATTTGTATCACTCTTCTGGGATCCTACAGACAGTACTTATTAGGAAAATCAATTTCAATAAGGGAGAAGGAGGTTCTCTATGGTCACACACTACCCCTATCTTAGAGAGGAGCCTACATTTGGATGATGCTGAAAACTAGAAACAGGACTTTGATAGTCCTTATATCCTATATACCCTAATGGTCCTAATGTACCATCAGGACTGTATTTGTACTCCTATGCTATCTAAAAACATGAGTTAGCAATTGCCAGGTTCTTTTAAAGTCTGTGAATACACTTGCTAGAGAAACTGCAGACTGTTGCAGAAAGCCTGTAAATGTCAAACATTTTTAGTACTTTTCTTTTTAAGGAGGCAATTTCCAAATCAAAATTAGTTGAAGCTACAATTTGGTTTGTATCGAGTGGGCAGGTCCCCAAAGAGTCCTGACGATGCCACATGTCACACAATATCTGAAGCATCTCATAAATTTAGGCCTCTTGCCTCCTAATATACCAATGATGGCTTAAGACTTTTAAATCACTGCAGGGTTTTGTTTTTGTTTTTTTAATATTCCAAAGCAGGTGTTTGAGAGTACCCAGGAGAATTTTATTGTGTCTAAAATAGCAGCTATAAGTGGTACTGGAATCATTCTCCTTTTCCTGGTAAGTCTGTGGGCAAAATCTTTTGAGTTCTAAAAGCCCAGAAATAAACTATCGCTTAGGAATAAGAATGCAGGATACTAGAGGCCGAGAAGCATGTGTTCACTTATTTCTTTAGCCCAACCAAAAAATATAATTATAAATAAATCTGGACACCTGGCATTTAGGAGAGAAATGGCTGCTAATTGCATTAACGTTGGTAAGTTGAATTTGGCCTGCTTTTTGATAGCAAAAGAGATTTTTTTTTTCCATTCAAAGTCATCCTGTTCTTCCAATACCTCAGATATCCAAAGTCACCGGACTCACTACTCTGCCTGTAACAGGGGAGCAGGTAAGCTGTGTGAGACCACAAATCTCACATAGCAACAAGAACTGTCAACAAAGGTAAACAAACCCACCCCCAGAAACAAGTCCAAGACTAGCTGTTCTTGGAGTGCATCACCTGGAGAGCTCATTAAACAGACTGCGGCCCTGTCCCCAGAGCTGCCGACTCAGTGCATCTGCGGCACTGGAGTATTTGCTTTTCTAACAGATTCCCAGGTGATACTGAAGCTTCAGGTGTAGAATCCTACTTTGGGAAGTGCCTCCCAGGGGAATATGCAGAAGGGGTGGGGCAAGCACCAGCATTACAAGTTCCTTTACCGTCATTCCCCCATGGCACCCTTGGTACAACTGACAGGTGTATCACCAGTTGGACAGAAAGGAAACAGAGATCCAGGGAGGTTAGGATATTGGCTGGTAAATGATAAGGCAAGAGATCATCTCAGGGCAGCACGAGTCTGCCACACATTCCAAGTGCTTCACCCCACCTTCAACCCCAACCAACAACATCACACTCACTGCAAAAATACTCTGCAGCATTATGAGCTGATTGCACCATCTTAGAATGTACAAACTTGCTAATAAAATATCCTAAAACTTTAGGTGTAAGAGCATTCAACCACAATCATGCACAGCCCACTTCTCAGCTCAGGAACCAATTTCCACCTGTAAACAATTGTCGGGAATTTCCAACCACCCTCTAACTTTTGGCTCACTCATTTCCTGTACTACTCTACCAACTTCCAAGATCCTCATTTCTCCATAAGTCAACCCTAACTGGGCACATAAGGACTTGTCTGGACCAAGGATGTACCACACCTGAAACAGAATAGTGTATGCCACTGCTTGTACCTTCAAGGCTCCTGTGGCTGAGGACCCTTATTTTTATTTATAGGTGTCGATAATCTTTAGTGTAAGCTCCAAACACAGAGCTCCATCCAAGCTTTGTACAACATGCATTGTAGCACGATGCTTAATAACGGCTCCGTGTTGACAATGACCTGCAGTAACTCTCCATATCAGGGAGTCCCTTACACTGGATAACAAAGCAACTCCGAGATCTGTTTCCATGACAACAGTAGCATCACACAGGAAAGAGCAGGAAAGACTACAGAAAGGCTCTTTAGAAATTGCTACCAACACACACACACACACTTTACGAGACTAAAAACAATGTTCCGGGCACTAGATTTAGGGTTAAAAATCTTTTGGTTCTTGAATGTTACTCTCTAATGGTGTGACTATTTTTAAACATCTAATAGGAACTGATTGAGAACACTATAAATACCATCCATCTGCCAAATTTCAAGAGGTCTAAAATTAGGTTACCAGGTTCATCAATTTCCCTTAGAAGATTCTAGTAGAAACAGACCAAACCTTTCTGGTGGCAATTAACAGTGAAATGCTCATAGTTCTAATGCAATGGTAAATAAGTTGTATTCATTTAAAACCTAATTAGTAAGAAACTCCAGAAACCATTTTTCCTGAATAAAATTAAAATGGGAAACACCTTATGAGACAGGAGTTTCTTAGAAGGCCCTAACAATGTGCCACATACTGAAAATAACTCACAGCAGTAGGTGTTAGAACTAAATCATACGCTATAAACAAACAAAAGATGAAAACATTAAATTTTCCTTTTCTACTATGTTCATCATGATGAGCCTCTGTGAATGCCTGCTTTTCTCTCGTGGATGAAGTGGAAACAAAATGAAACCCCCAATAACTGGAGTAGCCTCTCCAATACATAATATTTTTTTGGCCATGATTTTTGCCTCATGGGCCATCAAACAAGAAAGAGCCCTCTTGCTAAAAATATCCTAGCACATCAGCCAGAATTGGGACCTATTTTTTTCTCAGTCACTGGGAGGTAAGGTTATTTCACCTACATGTGTACCAAGTTATTTTTAAAACTTGCCTTGTTCTTCTCTAGTTATTCTATTTCAAAAAACAAAAAGAACCCAAGGGCCTGTTGCATTCACATTCGCTGTAAGCATCCTGGCTGATCTGTGGTCCATGTCAGTAGCATCAGTACATTCAGAAGTAACTTTTTCCCTTAAAGCCAGAAGGCATAAAGTGCTTCATAGAAACAGTTCGGCAGGGAATTTTCAACCTTGTCACAAGCACGGAAGTCAGACACCTAGACTAGATGGTACTTGCAGAGAACTGTGTTGTTACTCATGAGTCTCAATGACCATTTGTCCTAAGAGGCGACAGCTGGCTCAGGGACAACCTGTAAGAGCAGTGTCACTGTAAAGTTAAAGCAAAAATTCTGTGTAACATATCAAGGTTAACTCAAGCAAGGTCTCACCACCTCTATCCATTTACCTGCTAAGTCAGTAACTACCTATGTATTCAGAGCCAGCTACACACCAGATTCTGGATAAGCAGAGAGGACAGAGAGGAGACAAGGGCTTTGCTTTGCCTTTCACTGGTTACTGTGTATGGGCAGAGATGTAGAAAGCTACAGCATGGTGTTAGAAATGTCTTCAGAGAGACACCCACAGAAAAGCACCTGGGTGGCTCAATCTGACTCTGGATTTCAGTTCATGTCTTGACCTCAGGGTTGTGAGATGGAGCCCTATATTGGGCTCTGTGTTCAGTGGGGAGTCTGCTTGAGATTCTCTTTCTCCCTCTGACTCTGCCCCTTCCCCCGCTCATGCTTTCTTCTAAAATAAATAAACCTAAAAAAAAAAAAAAAAAAGAACTAAAGAGGGCCAACTAAAGTGGTGGGAGAGAATAGGGAATGGAGTGGAAAGGTTTATATAGGGACAGAAGGAAGACTAAGACTAAGAGTTGGTCAGGTAGACATCTGATAAGGGGTTAATATTCACAATATAAGAAAGAACTCTTACAACTCAATAGTAAGAAATTTTTTAACGGGAAGGTATGAAATAGACATTTTTCCAAAGATGACATACACATGGGCCAATAAGCATATGAAAAGATATTCAACATCATTAATTATCAGGGAAATGAAAATCAAAACCACAATGAGAGGGGCACCTGGGTGGCTCAGTCAGTTAAGCATCTGACTCTTGATTTTGGCTCGGGTTATGATCTCAGGGTCATGAGATGGAGCCCCGCATCAGGCTCCATGCTCAGTGGGGAGTCTGCCTCAAGATTTTTTTTTAATTTTTATTTATTTATGATAGTCACAGAGAGAGAGAGAGAGAGAGAGGCAGAGACACAGGCAGAGGGAGAAGCAGGCTCCATGCACCGGGAGCCCGACGTGGGATTCAATCCCGGGTCTCCAGGATCGTGCCCTGGGCCAAAGGCAGGCGCTAAACCACTGCGCCACCCAGGGATCCCTGCCTCAAGATTCTTGCTCTAACCCTCCCCCACCTCTCATTCCCACTTGCTCTAAAATAAATCTTAAAAAAACAAAACACAATGAGATAGCACTTCATACTTGTCAGGCTGGCTATTATCAAAAAGACAAGAAATAACTGCTGGCAAAGGTGTGGGGGAAAAGGGAACCCTCGTGTGCTCCTTGTGGTACTGTAAGTTGGTACAGCCACTGTGGAAACCTTATGAAGATTCCTCAAAAAATTAAAAAGTCCACAAGCATATAATCCAGCAATTCCATTTGCAGTATTCATCTGAAGATAAAAGCACTAACTGAAAAAAAAAACTATTTTCACTGCAGTGTTATTTATAAGAGCCAAGATACAGAAACAAACCATCTATCAGTGGATGACGGGGTAAAGGTGGCACATAAAACGGAATATTATTCAGCCATAAAAATGGAACTTTGCCATTTGCAACAACACAGAATGACCTAGAAAGCATCAGGCTAAGTGAAATAAAACAAATACTATATGATCTCACTTGTATGTGGAAGGTTAAGGGAAAAAATGAGCTCATAGATACAGAGAACAGACTGGTAATTGGTTGGGGGGGGTGGTGAACAAACGGGTAAAAGAGGCCAAAAGGTACAAATTTTCACCTCTAAAATAGGGGATGTCGTATATCACCAACGAAGTGTGGTGATTGGTTAATATTGTACTATATATTTGAAAGTTGCTGAGAGTAGTTCTTGGTTTTTTTTGTACAAGTAGGCCTTAAAGTCCTCATTACAAGAAAAAAAATTTTTTTTCAGTATGTATGACGACAGATATTAACTAGACTTATTGTGGTGACCCTTTGTAACATTTACAAACATCAAATCATCACAGTATACACCCCAAATTAATAACGTTCTATGTCAATTAAAACCTCAATTTAAAAAAAAAAAGAAAAAGAAAAAAAGAAACTGGTCAGGTGGCAGGGGAGAAAGGCATTCCAGAGAGAAAACTGCATCCTTTGAGCCTCACCTCTTCACTTGAAGTATGGCAGAGCCATCTGTGTTCCTCCTGGGTAAAGCAGGACCAGCATCCCTTGTCACACTTCCTGGAGCTCCCTGTTCTGGAGTCCCTCTTCTGTTATTAGAAACATCTACTCTTTGGAAGTTCTTTTGGAATTTATGCTACACTCTGCCTTCATAAAATGCTTAGTCATTGGGTCTCGGTCAACCCCTGGTGTTCCAAAGTTAAATTTACCTTTCTTCCTAGGATAGAAGGTAGCTCTTATCAATTCCTACAACTTTTCTTCAAGCTGCACACACCTAACTAATGTTCTGGGTCTCTATCCTATAGTGATTGTACCAGATTCTCTCAATACCTCCTTAAAATCTGTATCTTACACGGCACTTTGGATTCCAGATGATGACACTCCCATGGAGAAGTGTTGCTTCTTTCAGCTTGTGGGATGCTCTGCTGCTGCTGCTGCTGCAGAGATCACAGCTGCTTTAATAAAAAATGAGTTACTGATACACTGTTTTGGTCCAATCAACCCTTACTATCAGGAACTACTATGTAATAAGAATATGGTAATTGAATAATTATTGAAGTTCAAATTATTTCACTATGAACAATAAAATGCTTTTTACAAAAGCACCTTCACCAAGGAACTACAAGTGTCTAAAGAAAAAGAAGAGGCTTTATCAAAACTCATCACAAGATTTCATTCTTGTCTCCCTTTTCTATCTACAGATCAAGAAACTTAGTTTGATTATATCTGAAAACTCAAGACATGTGAGTAACAGAATCATTCCTGTACTGAGATGAAGTCATAGCAAAAGAAAAGGACACAAGCATAACATGTGAAGGCGCTTATGTCTAAAAGGCGGTGATCCAACCTTAATATAGAATTCCAAGTTAGTTGCCTAATATTAATTCTCTTCTTTATTACTGAACTACCTTGAATTCAGTCTAGGTAGAAATATACCCAGCTTAAAACAAAACAAACTCCAGGGTTGCCTGGGAATGGAGTTATAGAGTGCCTGGGTAGCTCAAGTCAGTTAAGCGTCCGACTCCTGATTTCAGTTCATCTTGATCTCAGGGTCATGAGTTCAAGACCTGCACTGGGCTCCACACCTAAATAAAATAGACCACCTCCAAACTCTGTTCTAAGTAGGAGTGGTTATGCAACACAGTTCTGGCCAATATGGAAATTGCTGGATTGAGTTTCTGGGGGAGTTCATTAAAAAGGAGTAGACTCAACAGGCACCCATGCTCTGACTTCATTCCTTTCCTGCTCAGAACTTGGATGGGATGGTAACACAGCAACCCCCTTATAATGAGGGAAGCAAAGGGAGAACGAAATCTGTACCAGAAGATGGCCGAACTGAAAGGTAGAATGAGGCTGGATCCTTCATGGAAACATGAAGATGCCACATGAGCCCTGGACTCCCAGATCCACACATTTTGTTACAGGGGGAGAATGATGGCTCTTATTACTCAGGTCCAGTCACTGTTTGATCAGGTTTTCTAGTCCTCCTGTTTGAACGCAAACCTAAACTGATACACCGAGCATGAAGCCGGCTAGACACCTACAGCAAACTGCTTCCTTATCACACAGTTGAACAAAGAACTCTCAGATATGTGGGGGTGTTCCATTTGGGTAATGTTCCAGGAGATCACGGCACTTTGTCATATTCCAAAAGAATCATACAGTGACTTCTCAAAACGGCATTATTCTAAACAAGGTGAAATCTTGAAAGCACCTCTCCAAGTCCAATTATCTTAACAATCAGGCATCAAATGATTTCAATTTCCTAGGCTCCCTTCTAAGTCCTGCCCCAACACACGAATTCTGAGTTCTAATCATAGTACTGCCTTTATAGTAAGCCCCTGGCACCCAGTAACATCGAAGCACTTTTCCATACCTTTATACTCATCATTAATGGCTGCACATATGCTATCACACCAATGTATCACAACTTATTTAACTCCCTACTATTCAAGAACGTTAGGAGAAACTGATGACTGCAGAGAGGAATCTAAGAATGAGGACACTGCTCCCAAGTCCATGTGCAGCCAGGCCATAACTTTCCATGGGAAGATCCTATTAGATATCAATTATTCTCAAGGTTTGAAATTCAACACTTATTCCACTTATCCAGAATGGCTCACATTCAGAATCTGGTGGTTAATCAGATAACTCTAAGCAGCACTGATCAGATACATTTTATGTTGAATTTTATAGACCACATATTAACATCAGAATTATGAAAAACCTGTGTTTTCTAGGAAAACACATTCAATCACATGGTAGGCCTTAGGGTTTAATTGACATGGCCCAGTTTATGATACTAAATGGCACGGCATTATAATCGCAGAAGAGGAAAAAATATCTCCACTGATTCTTAGGATGTTTCCTTTTAGTTCTATTGTTGGAAGGAAACCAAACTCTAAGATTTGTCTTCTCCTTTGTAACAGTAATAGGTATGTGGCCAGCCAACAAATACTCAGCACTTAATGTGCCAGGCACTGTTTTAAGTTGAATAGAAGCAGAAGACAGCATACCTGCACTCATGGTATTTCATGCTGGTGGAAGAGATAGAAGTAACCAAGTAAATACTATGGTTTCAAGTGCTGACAAGGGCCATGAAATATACGAAGTAGGACAGACTACTAGAAAGTGAGGGGAGGGTGTGATCTGAAGAGGCCTCTCCAAGGAGGGGTCATCTGAGAAGACCTGAACGGTGTGAATGAGCCTCACTGCGGAAGAACCCACCAGAGCAGAAGACCCAAGGCTCAAATGAGGCTGGCATGGTCCAGTCAGGGAGATAAACAGGAGCAAGATCACAATCACCATAAGCCTTGGTGACCAAGGCAAGCAGTTTATGTTTTATTCTAATGGTCAGAGGCAGCTACTAAAGACTTTAGACAGAGCAACCAAACAACCGGATTTGCCTGATATATGCAGAATCTCATTCTAGCTGCATGTAGAGGATAAACCGCAGGACACAAGAACAGAAATGAGTAGCCAACCAGGAGGCTGTTTTCTGGACTCTTCCAGTTTGGCTCCCAGATGAACAGAAGTTCACTAGGTGAGAAGAGCATTTAATTTAAGGGCACAGCTCCAAAACTGACAGCAGGTGCATGTACTGGTAGAGGAGGTCTGTTTCACTTACGTATGTGATTCATTTTTAAGTTTTCAACTTACCATTTCCCCCCATTCTTGTTCTGTACATTACGTTACTCTAAATCATCAATTCGTAATGAAAAAGCATAATTAAAATGAATTACCTTAATCTTAGTGCATCATTCAAATGTAGCAAATGCAAAGAGAGCAGACCTGCCTTTCTAATTTTAAGAACCTGCTGTGTGATCTCTTCTTTTTCAAGCTTCCCTGGTCTTTTGTGATTAATTTTAGTAACAGGAGAACGACCTGTTTAAGAACAAATGAGTCATGATACAGCTTAGTATCTAGAAACCTAAAATCACCCTCCTCCACAGAGAATATCATTTTCAAGTATGAAATCCTCATGTTTTAAACATTTATACTCCATGTTAACTCTACAAGGCTTCCAGCCTCGAAAGAGATGGGGAGGGATAGGCTAGGAACTCGCAATTGTAGAAAGCAAACATGCAAATTGCCTTCTGAAAGGTACTTCAGTATGTTTTATGACATAAAAAAAACCCACCTATAGAAGTTTATAATCTGTGTAGTTCAAAATAGTCTTTCATTCAGCAGCTTCCTACCAATATAAATTTCTCATGAGCATGAAGAGCAACCTCTGAGTTGTGTATAAATTATCCATCCTGGCACAGTTGGGCATATAATGGATATGCACCTAGAAAAGCAGTGGTCAAAATGGAAAGAAATCTGATTACTGCCACCTAAGGTAGCAGCGTTCTTGGCTATGTCACTTTCCTTCTTCAACTGCAGTTATAAACCTTTTCCAGATTAACTGTACAGTTAGCAATGACTTTAATGAATATAAATTCAAAATACATGGTGGACAAAACAAGGATTTCCTTTTAATAGGTTGTCTTTCCCATTAACCTTTTAACAGAAAAAAATAGTCAAGTAAAAAAAAAAGTCTGGTCACGCAGAGAGCACAGTTCAATAGACATCTCGCATAATTTTGTTAGAGTCCCCCAACCCCCCGCTCTCTCTCTCTCTCTATATATATATATATATATATTTTTAAGTTCACTTTCTAAAGACAGTAACTTAAAATTGATGGTGGTAGCAATACCAGAAATGGCTGGTATTAATTCTGAGACAATCTTCTGGAACATTTTATGGATATTTTATGCAAACCAAGGAAATTATTTTTATTTTTTTCAGGGGATCAGGGACTTCATTTCTTCTTCATTCACCAAATATTAATGATCACCTCCCAGGAGTCAGAATCATAAGTATTGGGGATACAGGGATGAGTAAGATTTAGGGAAAAGAAAATAGTGTAATAGGATCAAAATAAGTCTTCCTGTGGTAAATTGTTACATCAATGATTAGAGTGATCCACCCTTCCCAGGATCCACACTGTGTATGCTCCCTATGATGCTTAAGTCTGTGTGTCAACCTGATTGGGCCACAGGGTGTCCAGATATTTGGTCAAATAATGGTGTTTCTGTGAGGGAGCTTTTGGATAACATTAACATTTAAATTGGTGGATGAGTCAAGTAGATTGCTTTCTCTAACGAAAGCCTAAACAGAACGAAAACACTGACAGCCTCCCACCCTCTAAAGCAAGAGTTCTTCCTATCCAAGGGCTATAAACTAGCACAGGGTTTTCTCCCCACCACCTATGAACCTCAAACAAAACACTGGCCCTTCCTGCATCTTGAGCCTGCTGGCCTCTGTACTGGAAATACCTATTTGCTCTCCTGGGTCTCTAGCTTGCTGACCTGCCCTGCAGATCTTGAAACTTGCCAATTGCATGAGCCAATTTCTTAGAAGTCTATTTGTGTGATAAACAGATGCACAGCCTATTAGTTCTGTTTTTCTGGAGAATCCTGACTAGCCTACTTTCACAATGACTCTGGGCTTCACCACGTGACTTGCCTTGGCCGAGTGGGACATCAGGAAACATGGTGCCAGCAGAAGCTTAAGCGTGTGTACATTTAGGCTTGCCCTCTTCAAAAACTATCAGCACCATGTAAGAAGCCTGTGCTACCCTCCTGAAAAGGCCAACGTGGAGAACCAAAGCAATACTGGCCAAGAGCCCAAGCTAAAAGCCAGTAGAGTCATCTTGTGTGACCCTGCAGAGATCTTTGGAAATTGTTGACGGTGTTTCATGTGTGTATATATTTATATAAACATAAATATAATGACTAGGTTACCACTGGCTGACAACACAAAGGATGAACTAGAGGAAAGATAGTCCAGAGCCGATAAGACCAACTCATAGAACACAAAGGGGGCCTTTGTGGAGATGGCAGCTACGAACATGGAGAGGAGAGTCAGAAGCAGAGCCCGCAGAACCTGGAGACTGCATGGATGTGGGAGACAGAGGAGATGGAGGCAAGCCAAATGATTCTGAGGCTTCCGGCTTGGGAGACTGCACAGATGATCATCTGGTGTTATTCCAACATAGATTAGGAGGACAGGAATGAGCACTGGCTTGGGTAGTGGAGGAGATGCAGGGAGAACAGGCAACAGTAAAGAAAACAAGGATGGTGTTGTATATCTTGAGTGTGACATCCTCAACAAAAACCTGAGCATTCTTTCCACGTCAAGGAAAATTACCTGGGGAATGAAATATATTCTTCTTGGAACCTAGCTTTTTCCCCTTGGTAAAACTCAATGTGTTTCAGGAATCAGATTATAAAAATAGAAATGTTGGATGAAGAATGATTAAAATGGACCTTCCCACTGTCCATCTCACCTCTTGCTAGTACCAGCCACCATGACTGTTTGCTCATGGATCCTGGTAAAACGTAATAGAAACAGCTGTCAGAGAGGGGTACTGCCTCACTTGATTCATCAGTCTTAGCCACTATCAAAGGCATATACAGAATTCCTAGTTAAGTAGGCTCATCTAATTTTGTTTTTGGCCCTTGGTCTCCTTGTAAATAAATGGATGGCACAGTGATAATGCTAGCTAGAAAATCCTCTACAAAGCTCCCTCTCCTAGCCCCAAAGAAATGTTCTTTCTCTTTTTGTCTACAGAGTCTCCTGCTGGAAATTTATTAAGCAGAAAACAGCCAAGGTGAGGAAGGTACCAGCTAATTGAATGGGACTCGTACTTCAGCTTGTAAAAGGGAGTGACTCACTAAAATCCAGGAACAAGCCTCAGGCATGAGCCAAAAAGCTCTCTGGGCTGGCTTTCAGCTTAGGGTAAAGCCACTTAAAACAAATCTTTCCAGAAACCTACAGTTCTGGAAAGTACTACCTTCCACCTTCTTGAAGAAAATCCAAACTAAGTCTGCAAACCACTCTAGGCTCTCACAGGGTCCCATCATCAGCCCTACATGCTCTTCCTTCACTAGTTCACTTTGTCAGCCTCACTTGTGAATGTTTTTTTATTAATATCTGTGGAACTTATTTCAAATTTCTCTTACCATTTTAAAATTTCTCAGTCACCCTGACTCCAGATTCTAGTCATGAAAATAGAGAATTTTCATTGGCAGAAAACCTGCCCCTTAAGTGGCTTTGCTGATTGACCCACTTGATATTGAGGAAAGAGAACAGGGTTGGAAGCAGAGGCTTGGTCCAAAGCTTAATCAACTATTTACAGCAAGTCATTTAGGCAACCTTCAGCCTCGACTTTCACATTTATATAATGGAATTAATAGATGCCTAGTATATTTATGTATGCTAGCCACTAAAATAATTATCTGAATAATGCTTATTCGTGTGCATGACTTCCAACTAAGAATAAGCTATTTGAAGACAAGGACTGTATTTCAACCTTTGTACCCCGCAGTACCTGGCAATAATAAATACCCAAGGAGCATTTAATGGTGGCATTTAGTGAATACAAAAAAAGCACCAGACATAAGACAGACTAAGTATACTATAGGTAATATCATGAAGATGTCACTACTTATACAGCAGAATTTCTAGCTCCAGGCTTCCAATGATTTCAGCTCTAGTAGTAGGTCCCTTAGACATCACCAACAAAGGTTCTCAGGAACAGGTTAATCTGGTTGTTTGTAAATCATGAACTGTCTGATATTACTAAGCCCTTGCACAGGTCAAGAAAAGTAATAAGGAAGCTATTGTACCAATTCTTATCCTAACCAGTCAAAAGCTATGGCCCAGGTCCACCATTTTCTAAAGTTGCAATACTACTTTAGACAATGATTTGAAATGGCTTGTGAAAAGTAGGAACATCCATCAAGTATGTTTCTCCCGTCCCTCTCAAGGAGCCCTAATAATGCTGATGAAATACCCATCCATAGGCCTTGGGGAGATTAACAATCCACGTATAAATAAAAGTAAATAATTCAACCCCAGATACGTACAACTAATGGTCAAATTAGATAATCAGACGACCTTCCACTCTAGTTCAACAAATCTCTTTCGAATACCCATTCTGTGCCAGGCTCTGCGCTGAACTCTTGTTTTTCAAAAGGAAGAGACACAGGAGGTCTCCATGAAAAATTTGCTGTGTAGGCAGGATCATGCAGCAGTGCAAGACTTTTTTTCCTAAACCAACATGGGTATTAACTGGAAGTGCCCCTGAGGGACTACATGATGATTCCTATAAGCTTCATATGCAAAAATCTCCTTCAAAACGGATGTCTAGAAACAGTTTATAACTCTCCCAAGAAAATACTCTTCTAACCTTATCAACTTACCTTTTGGACCAAACCCTGTACCACTCACCCGAATCACTGCAGGTTCAGATCTGGCTCCACTGAACTTGGCTACTTCACCCAAATACTCTCAGAGGCTGACAATTTGCCAAGAGTGGAGATTTTGAGAAGAACGTGCTACTGGCCTTACATGCCATTCCAAGAGTGGAGTTCCAAAGTTGTTTGAATCCCAGCAATTTAAACCTTTGTATTGAGTTGAAAAGCACCCCCCCCCCCCCCCGGGGCACCATTCCCTCCCACCCCCATGAGCCAAAACTTGTGAGCTAAAGACAATGGAGGTGCCACCACCCAGCTATCTCCTTCGGTACATCCGAACTGCGGATGCAAGGCTTTGAGGCTATTTTTAATTCCTAGCTAAATTAATTTGGCGCAAAAGTAGCAGGAGTCCCTTCCCTTGGAGGAAATACTTCTGTTACTGTGAATCTGGTACATAAAATAATCCACCCACTGAAGAGCAGAATTAGCACAGGAGTTTTTTTGTTGGGTTTGTTTCCCTGAAATAACTCCGTTTTAAGGTTTCCTGTGGCATCACAGCACGTGAGGAATGGTACCTGTGGGCGACCACAAGGGGTGGTTTCAGGACCCCACAAAAGGCTTCCTTCGTGGTTTGTCTACAGGGTATCTATCGGACCAGGCCACACAGAAGACAGGCATGTCTCTCCCTTGCAGGGGCTCCTTTTACAGGTCCTCTTGCTTACATGTGTCACCTGAGTTTATGTGCCACTGGATAGCAGCATTTGGCAAGAGACAGAACTCCCTTAAGCTAGCAAGAGAAACAGGAGAATGCCAGTCCTACTGGTTTGTAAGAAATATTTTGAAAAGAAATCAATCTTAAAAATCTTAAGACAGCTCTAGGAGGCCTTCCTTCCATTTTCCATAAGGTGGTCGTTCTCTCCCTGTACCTTACACTCAACAGGATTTTATTTCTTCCTCACTTACAGCAGCTAGCCTATGCAATCTCATTATTTGAGAGTATCATTATTTGCATGCTTGGCTCATCTTTTTGGTTGTGTGTGTGGGGGGGTGGGGGATGTACCAGGAGGGCAAGAACGTTCTTTACCTTCATATCTTCATAGCATGAAGCCCTCGGTAAGTACTCAAGGAAGGAATGCCATTTAGGGATGCAAACAACTTTAAATACCATCAAGTTCAATCTCCATATCAATAAATAAGAAAACCGAGGTCTAGAAGGATTTTCAGGGACTTGGCAGGGCAGAAATCCCAATTCCCACTGCAGAACTCTTTTGACCTCACTTTGGCTGAATTTTAAATGCAACTTTTTAAGCACCTGCACCTTTCACAAATCTCCCTTTGTCAGTTCAGGAATAGATAAGTGTTTCAGGTAGAACTGGGTTTGCTCACAAAATTGTCTTATTTCCATATTAAATGTTAAAGCGTGCTTTGAGAAAATAGAAGATTCACTAATTAAATTTCTACGTTTATTTTAAATGTTTTGAGTTTTGTTACAAATGAACCTCTGAAATGTTGAATTTTAAACAACTCAGCAGCCTTTTTTCATTTGCTCGGTTTCTAAGACACCGGAAAGAACTCGAGAACGAGAGATTCTCAAGTCTGCTGTAATGAAGAGAAAATAATCTTGCAACCTGGACATACAGCCTTCCCCAGGTCCCAGCCCCACACCAGGTCTCACTTTTGGCTTATACAGCCACTGATGTGACTGTTTCCAGGTTCACTCTAAGCATTTATAGTCAGTGCTCTTGAGCTTCCCCCAATGACTCAGTTTTACGGTCTTTGCAGACCTGACGATGTACTCAGATCAGAAGTAAGCTTCCCTGGCCTTTTAACAAGTTAATTTCTTCATTTATGCCCTTCTGAACATTCTGGCAGGCACTCGCTAACTCGTGATGCTGTCTGCATGGATGCTGGTTGTTTCCCAGGTGAGGTACACTAATGACCCAGGAAGTTATTTTTACATTTCCTGAATACTGTTTAATTGCATGGCTCAGAGAGCAGAAGTACCAGGTACTACTACTACAGGTCCAGTTTCTCCCCAGACAGGCAAGGGCACTGGTGAAAAGGTGCGAGGCAAATCAACACAAACAAAAGGAACACAAAAGTACGGGAAGGGAATTGCCTAGAGTGGGGGCAGGTGTTAAGCCTTTGAACAGGTCAGCGCCTTCCCTTCTTCCTCAAATGCTCACAGATGCAGTGCACGGAGCAAATATTCCAAAGATCATGTTGAAAGAGTTATCTAACATTCATGTGGTTGTATGCATATCCTGTAAAGACTGTACGTACTGAAAAGGTGTGGGTGTTTGTTTAGGGCTTTCAGGGCAGCACTGAGATTGGGAGGAACGTCTGAAAGGCTTGCTTCGCAGTGCTCTCCCCCTTAAGGCACATAAAGTATGGGGGGGGGGGATGAATACACACATGCATACATCCTGGAAGACCTGAAGATGCCTGCTTTCCTCTTGCAGGGAGGGCTTCACGAACAGATGTAATTTGAGCAGAGACCGTTCTAACAGGCAGGAGTTCCGGACTGAAGGACAAAGCAGCTGAAATTTTAAAAGGTGAAGGGCAGGAGTCTGAGGCAGTCGGCCCCTCTGGGACCAGCCCCCAGGTCCCCTCACCCCATCACGGCCAGAGCAAGGAAGAAGAAAAACATCAGCTCACGGCATCAGTGGCAGCTGAAGAAACAGAAGCACAGTCAGTTCTTCCCAAGAGCAGACTCGCACCCCCCACACCACCCCAAAAGGCAAGGCTTGTCCGTGTCCTACTTTATGCCTTAGTGGGGACGGGGCTGGGGCAGAAGGGACGTTAGCCATTTCTAAACATGGGACGATTTTGTTTTCTTTGTCGTCTTACAAAATCTTAGATGCGGGGCAGGAGTGCTGGGCAGAGCACTTCTGAGGCCGCACCCCTGGCAGCACAAATCCTGTACCAGCTCAAAGTGCCTTTCCAACACAAAGTCTTACGTTTTCCTCCTCTGTCCTTGGCGTGCATGAGGTTGCACTTGAAGTCTCGGAGATGCTTGGCTTTTATCTCCATATTGGGAGGGAGTGTCTGGCAACAGAACTCTCTGCATCCAGAGCGGGTAGGGAAGGAGGGCTGAGAATGGCCTGACCCATTCTGGGGCAGGGGTGGGGGTGCAGTAGGGGGAGATGGGGTCCTTCCACCCTTCAGTTGAACCCAGACACCCCTTCACCTCCTCAGTTTCCCTACACTTCTGCATCCTTGCAGCTAGCCCGCTCCTTGAGTCTTGAAGATGATCTCTGTTCCAAAGAGTTTTTAACTCTTTCCATATGGCTCCTTGTAATTGGGGCAGTGCTATTTCACACTTTTCACAGCACTTGTCCTTTCATCCTAAAGATTCAGGACCAGGTCCAGTGACTGTGCACTACACACGGTCTGTCCCTCTTCTCTGTCCCCATGTGTGAATGCCCTGGGGTCTGCGGAGCTGACATCATTAAGCAGCAGGTGAACTGTGTGCATCTTAAGCGTTCACCACACATGAAACAAATCTCAATCTAAAAACTTTTAGATTTTCAGGGGGAAAAAATACAACTTAAGAGGAAAAAAACTACATATTTTGTGTTTCCTGATCCTTCCATTCCATTAACTGGCCTTTCCCATGCCTGTTAGCATTTTTCTAAATGCTTAAACAGAACTTTGAAGGATTACACCATGGTAATAGTAGCAACTTCTCCACTGACAGGACAATCAGGCCACCACAGAAGACCCTCCCCCCTTCTTTCCTTTCACAGCCTCGAATCATCCACAAACCTCTTGGACACTCAAGAGACCTGTTGCAGTGTCCCCCAATCATTTACATCTTTTATATGCTTTGTTCTCCTCATCTAAAAAATAAGGTTAACCTAGATAAGTCTTCACCACTCCTTTCAGCTCTATAATTCTAGGACTTTAAAATGTATTCAAGAAAGATAAAATAAAATCCTACCATCTCATCTCAGCTCTGTGTCCTGACACCTTTATGGTTTTCCAACTACCTCTCTGGTGCAGTTTAAGTCTGAGCACCTTGCAGATTTGTACAATAAATAAAATTGCCCTGCACACAGACACACACTTCTCATGCCCCGGCTGCACAAAGCCCCAACAACCAAGAGGCAAATTTTTTTCTTGGAAGAGAACGGACAGACTGTTCAAGTACTTTTTTTCCTCTCATATTAAAAAAAAAAATCCTCTCTTATCTTCACTTTCACAGATATTAAGATGTGAGACAGACCATCTATAGCAGGTCAATACAACAGGGAGTAGGGAAAACCTCAGAATGAACACATCAGCTCACAGGTGTGCATCCCATTGTATCTTACCAACAGACCATCACTAAGGCTTCCTGCCTGGCTTGGGGTTCTAGGAGTAGAGTGGCTACATAGCGATCATCAAAACAGGGTAAGAATTTAACAGGCATGAACTAATCTGTAGCAGGCATAACCCAAAACTTCCCCATGTAAACATGACAGTCCTGCACGAACTGGGATGTATACTAACTCTTTATGTGTAGTATTGAAAGCTTATAGAATTCATGACATAAGCAGAGAGCTAGCCTACAGCCCTTCTAGGAAATTGCTAGAACATCACTACCTGGTCGTCTTCCTCCTACTTCTCTTCCTGCTTCTCCTTGGTCTTGCCTTCCCTCTTTTATCCAATCCACTAATGCTCTCTCCTGGACCCTAATCTCTTCTTCTCATTCTATGTACCCCATTCTCTAGGCAAAATGATCCACACCCAAAGCTTAAAACTAACGAAAACCAGAGGAGGGGAATCTTTATCTTTAGGATACCCTCTACTTTCAACCTCCATACCTGCATTCATAGACAATGGTCTTCTCAATGCCCGACTTAAACTACACATGTCCAAAGTGAAACCCTTGATCTGCCCTATCATCCTATACTCCCCAATACATTCTCCCTCCATGGTCTTGATGGCCTCCATCCATTCACAGGTTTAGGCCTGAAGCCCGAGAGTTTTTCCTCAACACCTCCATCTCCCTGATCCCCCACCAATGGCCAAGGGCTCCAGATTCAGCTCCTCAATGCATCTTGAATGAGTTCACTCTGCCCATCCACACTTCTCCTACCTCCCCCCCAAGCTTCTGCTACCTTGCCCTCCATGCTGATTCTTCATCCTTTGGTATTTCCCCATTTTCACTCACCCCCTAACCTGGTCCATTTCCCATAAGGAAACCAGAGAAATCCTGTTACCGTACCAAAAGGATCAACACATTGTTCCTAATTTAAAGCTTCTTTCAGGATCCTTACTGCTCCTAAGATTGTGTTCAAAATCCTTAACTACACATCTGATTACCAGCTTGCTCTTCTTCTCTCACACACTAAACTTCCCACATCAGGGCTTTCTCACTTGCTTTTCCCTTGGCCTGGAATGGTTTTTCATGGGGCTCCATATGCCCTAGCACATACACACACATGCACGTTTCCCTTGTGCTTGCCTATCTTGTTCCGGAAGCTTGGTTTAAATGCCATTTCTTTGGGAAAGCCTCTGATCACCTAGAGGAGGTCTCTTAGGTAAACACATTCAGAGAACGTTTACCCTATTTTAATTAGTGATATCTTCCATGCCTATCTTTTCCCATACTTTGTACTTAATAACAAGTATTTGGGGCACCTGGATGATTCAGTTAAGCATCCAATTAGTAATTTTGGCTCAGGTCATGATCTCAGCGTCATATGACTGAGTTCCACACTGGGCTCCATACTCAGTGGGGAGTGTGCTTGAGATTCTCTCCTCCTCTCTCTGACTCTACCCCCATTTCCCTGTGTGAGCTCGTGCTCTTTCAAACAAATAAATCTTCAAAAAAAAAATACATATAGTACTTAAGCAAAAGAATGAAGAAGTGGAAGGAGGGAAAGAAGTCAGGCAATAACTACACCCCTATGGCCTGCCAATCCCCTATCACACCCCATTCCTGCTGGAGCTAAAATGGGAGAACAGAAGGATGGATTCAGAATAATGACCAAGGTGGCCAAAGAAACACCATGTGATGCTTGAGGCCAACTTTCAGGAAAGCTGGTACTTTTTATCTACACCTATTTTTACCTCTAGGATGCCAAAAATGTGGAAACAATATTCCTGAAAGAAGGGGAATGTGCAAGGGTCAGGTGGAGCACACTACTTTTTTGTATATAGGTGGGTCGTTCATGGACGTGGACCTTCTGGTCTGTGAAGACAGAAAACAGGATTATCTCTGAAGCTCCCACATTTTGAGCCTTTGCAGGCCATTGGTGGCTCTGAGCCCAAGGCTTCTGCTCTACGGCTTCCTCCAGCTTCTTAACCAAAACACAGCATGTTCCCAGGTGCTCAGGGTGCAACAGTAAGTTCCTTTGTTACATGTCCTATAAAACAACATAAATATGAACCCCTAAGAGCTCACCATGAGTATGCCCTCTTCAGAAAAGGGAAGAATTCAGCCCTGCCTGCTCTGAGAAAGCCACTTTGAAATCTGTGTTTCCTGATGGGAACAAGAGTCAAAGGTAGGAATCACACTTGGAGCACGTAATTTAAGTATTTGTGACTGAAGTGATCCAGCAAAAGCAATTCAGAATAGAAGTGTCTCCTCCTCAGGCCTCCCCTGCAAATTTCTTTTTTCCTGTTAAAGTATTTTCCATATAACAGCCCAATTTTCCACTCAATATATTTTAGATATTGGGATTTCCCAGGCCTCCTGACTCCCACTCTCCTTTGCTGATCCCATTTTTCAGTAAACAAGAGATGCAAGAGACGCTCACTAGAGACAGACGGAATTAGGGCACAAATAAAATTACGTGTTCACACATGGGCAGCTTCAGAGATCAGTTGTTCAGTGGAACAGATGCTAAATTATTTAAATCAACAGCAGCATTTATAATACATAATGAAAAGAAAGGATCTCATAAAGCAAAGTAGAAAAAGGCATGTTACGTTGGCCAAAAGCAAGGACAGTCCTATTAGTTAACCAACTGTTAGGGTGAACGGTAAAGGGTGATTTACTTTTGTTGTGAAATTTGTTAACATTTTCAGAAAAGAACCACACTGTGTTTGTGAAAGCTCTCACTATAAAGTTGGTGGATTTAGTCCATGTGGTTGCCCAGAGTGGAAGAGTACAAGCTAACAAATTCTCCTCTGACCCTGAAGTCTTCTTGCCATGGCTCAAAAGGACTATAGATCTGTACGTTAGTACAAGTCAAAGTTGTACAGGACTCATTGGCAAGTCTTCCCATTAAGGGTATGTGCCAAAACAACAGTTGTACAGGCATTAAAAAAAGGTGAAGTCACAAATCTCCATTAAATCAAATAACAGCTTCCAGACTACTTACATCAGTGTCGGGTCCCTTATCTGCACCCGGACAAGAAAAAGTGACAAATTCATGGCACCTCTTGTGAACCACAAAACAGCAAACTGGTGGAGAGAAAAAGAAAACTGAAATTAGTAATTTAAACACACAAGCTTTGTTGTCCAAAGCAAGACTATGTCCTATTAGAAGTCAGTTTAATTTCACTATAGACAGAATCTCAAACAGCAATCAGAAGGCATCTTATTCAACTCAGCTTGGTATTATGTGGACGTACAGATAATAGAACCATAAAATGCCATGTCTGACAGGGCCCAAAGAGACCTAAACACTAGTTTATTCTTTAAAGTTGAGGGAGAGAGAAACAGGGCCAGAGTTCATAAGACAGTTTCCCAAGATATAAAGCGTCAATCTAAATTTAAACTACTTTGCACTGTCCTTTACCAATACACACACACATGCATATCAAGATCTATACACATCATACCCTGTGGGGAAAATTAAAACATAACAGGTCATACCTAAAGGGATATCTATGTGGTTGCAGAACTTCCTCAGCAGAATTCTGAATTCAAAGAACTCATTGATACACAAACCTAATCTATAGAAAACACCCCTTTGAAATGGAAAAAGAAAAAAAAAAAAAGGGTGAACACCTTAACACCTTCTTGTATGTCCTGCTTGTTCCAAATGTTGTCACCAGCTGAGGGGAGTCCCCACAATTTGATCCAATCTACTACACGGCAAATATTTTCAGTAAGTTCAACATGGTTTTGATAAACATTCAGGATGGATCAATAAAAGAGCTGTTACAATTAGTAATCCCCTAAAGGGCTTTATGGGTAATATAACGTGAAAGACACAAAAAAATAAATGACCTAGTCTATCCTTTTTCAAAAGCTTATAAGTTTACTGAAGGGTATGACCACTGTTCTTTGTTGAACAACCCACTAAAAAATAGGCCCACCTACATACTGGGTAAGCCCTATCTTATGCTACAGAAGGCGGCTAGAGCTCCCCAGACTCTGGGCTCTTTTCTCCCCTCAACGATACCACAACTCCTTGCACATGTGGCCACAAATTCAACTGAAGAGGGTCAGTTGTTTCAGTGAGAGGGGAGAAGATGGCAGGTTTGCTGAGAGCTGAGATCCCAAGAGCAGAGTAAGTATGAAGCTTCATGCTGAGAATGTAAGCAGAGGGCTTTGAGTGGCCATGAAGACATTCAAGAGGTTTCTCATAAGCATTGGCAGCGACTGAAAGATTTGACCGGGGTAACATGCACAAAAACAGTGCTTTAGAAGGCCAAATGGTAGGAACAGGAAGACTTTAATGGACCAGATTTGGACCATGAGGTCCAATTAGAAGCCTCTTGTCTAGTCTGCGAATGAAAGTAATTGCCCATCATTATTTGGTCTGCTAAGAAACGGAAATAATAAATGCCAGAGAAATTTCAGAATGGACTAGACTTGCCAACAGACCGGATACTTCTGAGCATCCTATCATTTTGATGAGTCCCTTTCATATACAATATCTGAGTCCTCACAATGCTATGTAATATGCATCAATATCTATAGTTTACCAAACAGAAAATATCATTTCCCCCCTTCCTTCCACTGTGTCCTAAGCCATTGACAGGAGCAGAAAAGATATGAGGCAATGCCAAGATTTTATACATGGGTGACAAGAAAAGGAGTATGTGGAAGGAATTACACTTAAAATAAATACATTACATGTAAATATGTGTGTGTGTACACATATATGTGTGTTTTAGATCTATAAAATAACCAGAGGGTGAAGATGTGGGTATGCCCTGTCAGGGTAATGGATAAAGGATGGTCGTTTTAAAAGTTTCCTTTTAAGATGGTCATAATACAATGTCACTAGAAAAATACTTCTTTAAAAAAAAAATGTGGGTCTGGTATGAGCAAGCAGAGTCAGATATTGGAGAGAACCATCCATAGGAAGGGACAACTGAAGAGGTTTTGAAGAGCATCCTTCTGGAAGCAGAGATGCCCAAGTAAAGGGTTCTCCTTGGCTGCCTGCCCTGGCCATTGTACCTGTCCACCAGGAGGGCAGGAGAGGACAGTGAAGCCATAGAGAGCTAGCTCCCAACTGCCTCAGCAGTGCCAAGACACTGCAAAGGGCAGCACTTAGCTCCTCCAAGCCCTCAGAGCAGCTTTTTCACGATGTTTCTGCTAAAAGCATCTCCACTGCAACCCTCTCCAGGATGGATAATAAAGCAGAGCTGTGATGGCACAAATTAATCTCATCTGCTCACTCTCCCCAGGCACAAAGTCATTGCTCACTCACTAGAATTAGAAAGATAAATTACGAAAGGAAAAGGGTCACAGGAGCATTATTTCCTCATCATAGTTTATTATGGGTATGATGTTTTGAAGGGAAAATGAGCAGATTCCCTCTTTAATCGTTCAACATACTGGGGTTTTTGTTGCTTTTTTTTTTTCTTCATTTTAAACCACCTCTGCATTCAGGTGAACACTTAAGAAAACCTGTATTTATCAAATCCATTTGGATGGTTTTTTTCTATCCATCCTTTCTATTCCCATTTACCTGTAAAGGCACTTATAAATCTCTACCCACAAGTATTTCTAACATATGCCTCAAAAAAATCTCATATCCAGTTTTATCCCAAGAAGCTCCAGGCCCTCACTATACAGTATATAATTTGCAGAAGCAGTAAAAAAAAAAAAAAAAAAAAGTCCCACCTACCCCCAAAATTACTTCCTCCTGGCCTACCTTAGCTACCTCCTGCTCCCTCCTGCCTTACATGAAAGTCACATCTAGAAATGATTAGATTCACCCAACAGGAGGTGGAAAAAAGAGTCCTGTGAGAGCTGCTCATCCATGTGAGCTATATGGAGGATAAAGACCCTGTAAAGCCTGTTCAAAGATTCAAGATTCAGAATGGATGAACTTCAGAGAAAGAACAACATGCCCACGTCTAGGTGACTATGGGAAGGCAAGAGAAAGCCCAGTTATCCCCCGTCCTCCTATCCCATCTCTGTCCCCACCCCATGGGCAGGGAAGAGGAGCCCTGCATTGGCAGGCTCTGGCTGCATACAGCATTTGTTAGGGAGAGGCCATCCCAGAAAGCTGTGCAGCGACCAGAGATTCCAAAACGACGGATGGTGGACCTTGACCTTTGGTTTCAAGTTCCAAACGAAATCGGGTAATGCATATTTTGTAAGACAATATATTGCCAACATTTGAGAAAGTCTTGCTAGGGTAGCTGAAGAATGAGGAACAGATTGGCTCTATAATAATAGAAGAGAATGTGTTGGGTTTACCTGGAGATGGACAGCATAGTTTCCCCAGGCTAAAAATTAGGAACGGTTTTTATTTTTATTCGGAATTCTAAACGTCTTCATCTCATCATGCTATCTAGAGCCAGGGGAGCTGGGGAAGAGTTGAGGGTAAGGCAGTTGTGTCACCCAGTATGCATTTCAAACATACTTGTCTGACCTTGGCAGGCAGGAAGTGGAGCCACACACGTCAGGGCAGACTCTTTCTGTTCCATGACCTATCCTGGAGCTGGACCATTGGTGCTTAAACAAGCCTTTGCTTAAGCAAGCACAGGCTGGCCAATAAAACTGAGATGAAGCCCCATTCCCCAAGACTTCGGGGCATGTCTGCTTATACAACCAAATGATAGGTTTTAAAATATGAAGCTGTCCTGCAGCTTAAAGTCACAAAGTAAATCTTCATTCAATTATTTTCTAAGCACAAAATCGCCTTCCTCTAATCCTCTATGTGATATGCTTATGCTACCCAACAGTGATGGATGACACATGAAATGCAGAATCACATGAAGCAAATGACATGGGAGGACAAAAATAAATAAATAAAGACCACAGGTTTGGCCAAATAGTGATTCTTAACATTATCTGGCTTTAAAATTGAGGGTGCTTCATCAACTGATCCATATCACATGCTAATCTTACTTACGGAAGTAAAGCTAAATGGAAATTAAGGAAGAGTGTTCACCATCTGTCAGAAGTAGATTTCCAAGACAGAATAACAGTTACCCCTGTTGGCTCAAGAACGCACAATGACTTCCAAAATATAGAGGTGGGTGCTGATGCTGCCATGTTGATGTTAACAGTGGTTTTCACTTGTGCTCATTAAAGTGAGCAAAACCCAACCAAGAACAATCTGAAAGCCAAACACTCAGTGAGAGAGAAACATTCCCTTCTGACACTGTACCCCCATGAATTTGATCAGAATTGATTTAACTCTAATGGTCTTGGCTCATTAGACACCCCTGGAGGAACTGTAGAGAGCTTGGTTTCTGCGCCAAATGTCATCACGCAGATGGATGACTTGGGGCTCTTGATACCAGAGAATGTTCTCCAGAGTGATCTCCGGCAAGTGGCAAACCCAGAGACATTTATCATTATTTCATTTAAACAAAGAGCTTTACTAAAAAAACAAAAAACCTTGTGGTGAATTGATGCTACATATATAGGAATCAGCTACAGCTACCTGCTGGTCAATGCAAACTGCTCCTTACAAATGCTCCCAACATGGATCACACATAAATCAAGTAGGTGCAGCAACAGCTCTGACAGGAGGGAAAATTCTAATTGAAGGTGATTAGTCACCACCTCATGCCCACTAGGAAGGCTATTAAAACAAAACATGTGATGGGGAAGATGAGGAGAAATCGGAACGCTTGTCCATCTCTAGGGACAATGTAACACAGTACGAAAGGCAAACACAGAACTACCCTATGTTCCAACGATTCCACTTCTAGGTCTCGGATATTTGCACATCCATGTTCACAGCAGCAGCAACAAAGTTGGACACAACTTAAATGTCCATCAACAGATGAATAAACAGAATGCAATATATCCATACAGATTGTTCAGCCTTAAAAGGGAAAGATTCTGACACATGCTACAACATGGATGAACTCTGAGAACATTATGCTAAGAGAAAGAAGCTGACACAAAAGGAGAGATTACTGTATGATTCCACTTATACAAGGTGCCCAGAGTAGTCAAACCCAGAGACAGAAGGTAGAACAGGGCTGGGGAAGAAGAGTGGGGAGTTAGCGCTAAAAGGGTAGAGTCCTATTTGGAACAACCGAGTTCTGGAGATCGATGGTGGTGATGGTTTCACAAGGCACTGTCAATGCACATGCCACTCAATTGTATATTTGAGATGATCAAAACGGTAAGTTTTAGGGTATGTATATTTTACCACAATTTATTCATCAACCTGGAATGATATTTATGAAATTAGAAATGAGAGAGCCTTGCAGTCCTGCATATGTGAATTTTCTGTAGTTATTTTTGTTCACAGCTTAGTTATGAAACCAAGAAAGAGTTATTTGCTCCGATCGCATAAAATTTTTAATAAAGTCAGTGACCAAATAGAGTGGGGACATGGGGGAAATTCAGAGCAGAGTACTCCCATGACTGCTGGAGACCAGAGACGTGTCCCACCAACCCTCCCATCTCACTCACCAGTGGTGATTGTCAGTAATGCTGATGGAGACCAGGACTGTCAGACTGAAGGCTCAGGCTTTTTTTTTTTTTTTTTAACCAAATCCTTGTGACACTCATGCTCAATCTATGTGTAAAATGGGACTACCCCTATGTACACATGACATGGATTGCCATGTGCATTGAAGAGAAAAAATCTATCACTTTCCGTTTCTCTTCAAGAAATCATTTCTTTTCCTTTTCACCCTCTGTGAAATCACCCACCTGATTTCAAAATTCAGGTCAGAGTCTGATAAAATGGAACATATGCATAAAAACTCCCTGCTACCCAAAATGAATGGGAGAGGGTACGCATTATGTAACAAATCTCCAAATCAAGAAATAAAAACCTACTACAGGTAATCGTCCAATTTTGTTTAGAACAGAAGACTGGAAGCTAGCTGAGTTTCCTCAAGTTCCTTTTTTTAAATACATGAATGGTTGCCATCATGTGAGGTGGTTTTAATTAAATTTTGCTTAGCTGGAAGGGATTAATGAAAGGTAGCGTCACATCAGAATACAATGAAATGAAAATCTCTAAGGCAAGTGAACCACTTTCAGCTTTGTAGGGAAAGTCATGAAAATTTGAGCTTATGTTATATTTGCATGCTCAAAGAAAATTATTGGTTTCAAATTTGTAACAATGAAAACAGTCTTCTCGTGGGATACATGTTCAAGTTGTATGAAAACAAATCAAGTAAATGTGCTTTATCACATATTACCAGAAGGGATGACATTCTTCAGGCAGCACAGATTCTGCCTTTAAGAATTAGTGCGCATGCTCCTGATAAAGTCTCAAAACCTCCAGCATTCCCCTTTCTGGTCAGGCACCTCATCCCTCTCCATCCCTCCCCCAGGAGAATCATCTTTAACCTGTTCTTCTTCTCTAAGGTCACCAAGTCCTATCGATGGCACTGTGTGTGTGTGTGTGTGTGCGTGAGCTCCTTCCTGGTTGGATTCGCGATACATTTTTAGAGAAAGCAGAAAGACTGAATACAAAAGGCGTCTCCTGGTTACTGGGTCAGATCAACTGGGCAAACAGGGTTGCCATCTCGCAGCTCAGAGTAGAACCTTAAGGGGACACAGCATGTAACACTAAGGAGAAAAAGAAACCAGATCTTGGTGTTGGCACAGCACTCCCCTCTAGACTTTTCAGATACGTGAGCCATCAAGGACCCTTTCATGGGTCTCCAATGTATACCGTGTAATTTAGTATACCTGCATATGTAAGATCATAGCACACATGCTTTTATGTCTCCAATGTATACCGTGTAATTTAGTATACCTGCATATGTAAGATCATAGCGCACATGCTTTTATGGTGTGTGCCCCTGTACATGGGATTTTCTGTACTTGCAGCCAAAAGAGATGTAAAATGACAAAGGGTGAATTGGCAGGTTGTGGGAAATGAAGGAGGCCAAGAGATAAGAATGAACTGGAACCCCAAAATTCATAGCCTGGGCAAAGTGAGCACCCTATGCTGCTGGGTCACTCAAATAGAGGTGTCAGGCAAGCAAGCAGAACTTCAGGGTTAGAGGTCCAAAGGCAGCTGGGGGCGTGCAGACCAAATTCTGAGAGGTGTCTGCATAGCTGAGATCTGAAGAGAAAATGGTGGATGAACTCTAGGTTGTAGGGAAGAGTCTTGGGAACACCCACATCAGCGGCTGATGGTGAAATGGAAGTAGCAGCTGGGAAGTGAGAGGACAGAGCCCTGACTTAGGGGACTGGAGGAAGTTGAGGGAAAATGAATTTCAAGAACAGTTGGGCCATCACTGGTATAAACGATTCTTCTAGAGCCAAGGAGTAAAGATTAGATTTGAGAATGAGATATGGCCCCTTATGGCCCAAAAGCCACACACTTAGGAGACTGATAATGACAGCACCACAATGACATAGGTCAACAGGTCCTTGATACAGAGCCTCCCTTTTACTTTTTCTCATATTCTTCAACCTAGAACTGAAACAGGATATACTTTTCTGATACCATCAATATACATCAGTAACAGTCTTAATTCCTTAAGTCAATCTAGTATAAAGGCCCAAATGTTTTATAGAAAAAAAAATCCCTTAAAAATATATGACAAAACTCAGGCTAATGTGTTTTAAGGAAAATCCTAAGGCTTGATTTTTAAGCCCAGACCCTGCCATGTTTTTGTGATTTTGAAATCGAAAGAACCCAACTTCCTTTTTAAGTTCCTAAGGGCATAGAAAACCTTAATAACTTGGCAATAGGACTCTCTATCTGAACACTGGCCACCCAACATGCACTTCGGGTTTCCTTTTTGATAAATTACATCCATTCTACCCAAGACTTTATCAAGCCTGTAATACCAGACTTCTCTCAGCAGTATTTTTTCGAAGACTTTTTAAGCAGTTAGGTTCACAGAAAATTGAGGGGGAAAATAAAGAGATTCCCTGTAGACTCCCTGTCCCCACACATACATAGATTCCTCTACTTTCAACATCCCCACGGAGAGGTACATTTGTTACAACTGATGAACCTCACTGACACATCATTATCTCCCCAAATCCACAGTTTATATTAGGGTTCACTCTAATATATTCAGGTCTTTTATTTTTTTCAGTCTTAAAGGACCCAAACTGGGGTCTACGAGACTTGCAAGGAGTTAAGAAGGTGAGCTGGGCTCTAGGAGGAGGCCTTCCTTCCCTCCCTCTTCCAGCCTAAAACCTCATTAATTCCAGGACAGCATGACCTGCTTCCTCTGCTCAGAGGTAACTCGTGCCGAAGACCATCGGTCTGAATTTTAGGGACCCCAAAACTAGTCTCAGCAAAGTGCATACCACTTGTTTAACAGTACCCCCAAACCTTTCCCAGAATGGCAGGCAAAAGAAACTTCAGCTCCAGAATTCTGAGAAAAGAGAAAATGGTAAGAACACAGCCCAGATGAAGAATGGACTCCTACTGCATAGAGGAAGCTTCTAATTTATAAATTAATTTCATCCATCCTGGGGTGGGTGCTCAACTGGGATACATCTGTTTTCTTTTTTACTAAGGTTGTAAAAAAAAGCTACATTGTGACAGCATTGGAAGAACTATTCTGGAGACTACAAGAGGCAATGAAATGGAGTCTCTCCTTTCTTCCATCTCTAAATGTGTTTTTCTGAGCATATCTATGTATCTTTCTGGGCAAGCCTTTTGGGGAATTATCACTCATCCGTTTTTCATTCAGTTATCTAGCAAATATTTATTGGGCACCTACTATACACCTATACTCTGGCAATACATGAAGGCCTAGGGGTAGCCAAGACCATTTCTGCTCACAGGGAAGCTCAGGGTCTAGTTAAAAGAAAGATGTACAAAGGAGTTGGTATCTCATATCCTTTCTTTATTCCTCTGCCTCTCCATCCCCTTTATCTTCCACTTTTTTTCCCTCCTTTAATTCGTTATAATGTAAAAGCCAGGGTATATATTTTGTAATATTTATCACTGAATAGTTATGCCTTTCTCAATTTTAATATAGCAAAAGTATAACATCTATTATCTTAAATTTAGACAAGTGGAAATACATTATGTCTCCAACTTGTTCCAACAGACTCCAGCAAGAAGAAAAAAGATGAAACAAAACTGGTACAAGTCAACAATTATAGAAGCTGTGAGACAGGTATATATGGTCTATTCTCACTATGTTTGCAGGTGTTTGGATATGTCCATCATAAAAGGCTAGGAGAATAAGTTAGATGGGTTTTTACCCCAGTGGTTGAGCTCTTCTCCCCCACCACCCCAGCCATTAATCAAGGGCCACTGAGAAATTATCATGATAATATTGACAAAGAGCTGGTTAGAAAAAAACCAGAGCAGAGAATTCAAAAATAAGTTACTTTTACACTTAGTATGTCAAGAATAGTCTCAGTTCTTTCATAAGACAGACTTTAGGTTCCTCTAAAAGTTGTCTTTCTAGGTAGTCTCTGAAGCACCCTCGGTGTAATACATTATTTCTACTCTTCTCTCCTACGCAGAATTGCCAAATAAAAATGTCATCTTATCATTTCAGGCATTACTCATCCTGTTATGGGTTGAACTGTTACCCCCTCCCCCCATCCCAGCCCTAAATTCGTATGTTGAAGTTCTAATCTCCAGAACCTCAGAATGTGAAATTACTTAGAAATAGGGTTCTTGCAGATGTAATTCATTAGCATGAAGTCATACTGGCACAGGGCAGGCCCTAATCTAGTAAGACTGGTGTCCTTATAGAATGGGGAAATTCAGACACACATGTGAAGATGAAGGCAGAAATTGGGCTGATACCTCCACAAGCCAAGGAATTCCAATGATTGCCAGCAAACCACCAGACATGGGGAGAGTCATTCTCCCTCACTGTCTTCAGAAGAAACCAACAGTGCTGAGAACCTTAATCTCAGATTTCTAACCTCCAAAATGGAGAAATACTTGGGTTAAGCCACCTAGTTTGTGGTTGTTAGAACAGCTTCAGAAAACTAATATGTAGGGGTGCCTAGGTGGTTTAGTAGGTTAAGTATCCGGCTCTTGATTTCGGCTCAGATCATCTCAGGGTTGTGGGATTAAGCCCCAGATCAGGCTCCACCCTCAGCATGGGATCTGCTTGGCCCTCTCCCTTTATCCCTCCCCCTGCTTGTGCTCCTTAGATCTCTAAAATAAAATCCTAAAAAAATATAGAAGAGAAGGCAGTCTCTCAAAAAGATTCAGTGAATGAAAGTTTTAATCAGAGCTATGTGTTGTCAAGAAAACCACAACACCCCACTTCCCAAATGGAGCCCAAGTTATGAAGAAAAAGTCTGAAGTGTCCAGGAAAAGGATTCATAGTAAATAAACTTCAGACTTCAATTAAGTGATATCAACAAGTAGGAAGGCGTTCAAGTCACTTTTCGCTGACAGCTCTCTAGGACAGCATACCTGTGCCCATGAAATTCACCTCTGTCACCAATGGTGACTGAGAGGACCTTCAAATCCAAAGCAGCAATGAGCAGTTCAAGTAAGGAATCAGTGTTCTGTTTCCACTTCCACTGGGAAAAGTAAGGGCCCACAAAGATTATGGATGATTGTAAGCAAAAGTGGTTTTTAAAAACCTGAATTGTTTGGGCACCCGGGTGGCTCAGTTGGTTCAAGAGCCTGCCTTCAACTCAGGTCGTGATCCCAGGGTTCTGGGACACAGCCCCACGTCAGATTCCCTGCTTAGCGGGCAGTCTATTTCTCCTTCTCCCTCTGCTCCTCCCCACTGCTTATGCTCTCTTTTAAATAAATAAGTAAAAAATCAAAACATAAAAAAAAATAAAACCTCAATTGTTGATATAAAATAGAAACCGTAACATTAAAAAAAAAATCCCTGGGGCATTTGTATAGATTCATTTGCTCATGAAAATCCCTTGGTGGCTCAGTGGTTTAGCGCCTGCCTTTGGCCCAAGACGTGATCCTGGGGTTCCAGGATCGAGTTCCGCATCAGGCTCCCTGCATGGAGCCTGCTTCTCCCTCTGCCTGTGTCTCTGCCTCTCTCTGTCTCATGAATAAATAAGATCTTTTTTAAAAAAATTCATTTGCTCATGATTATAAATGACTTTAATGAAGTCAGAACTCTTAAAGATCCAACACAGAAGTATCATCAGAAGCTCAAAATTAAAGTCCTTGACTTTGTGTGTGTGTCCTACTTAATGTACTAGCTGATATTTGCATTCAAGATAACAAGGACAAATCAGGAGAACGAGGCTTGTACAATGCTGGATTGTACATAAAAGACTTTCTCCATCTTTAGTGGTGAGATGACAGGTTTCCACACAAGTATGACACCACCCAGAAAACTAACATTTTAAATCCTCAAGGGACCAAGAAAGAGCCCAAGGAAGTCACCTTAACTCTTAACCTTCACGAGGATATTACTATTTGAGACATCACAGTCTGAGAAGAGCAGAATCAGAAGACTTCCAAAGAAACCACTTAGTCATTTTCAAACTGGGCTCCCTAAAGCTTTTTTAGGGGGATTAGGTGGATGGGTAATAAGGTCAGGATTCCTTTCTACCTCTACTCTGCTCCTGTTTAATCCTAGGCTACAGTTTTATTCTTAAGTCAAAGTTTTGGCAGTCACATGAAGAGTCAACATCCTTAGCACATATCTGTTCAGCAAACAAGCCATTTGGTTGCAAAATGAAAGTCAAGGCCAGGAGCCAGGCCTACTTCCCTGGTGTTTGTAATTTTATAGCTTATTTTGAAAATGGATCAGATGTAAAGTTGCATGTTCATCTATTCATTCACTCCTTTCAAAAATCTCTATGAAGCTCCTAAAGGCCAGGAAGGCTGGCAGGCATGTGAGGACTTTAGGATTTCATAAAGCACGATTCTGAGGGCAGTGGCTGCCCAGGGGGAGATGATGGCAATCCCAAGTGAGTTTTCAAGAGAGGTGGTGTGCTTTAGTGATGAGAAGAGGAATCAGCAGGGTCAGCCTACAAGAAAGGCAAGCAGACAGCTGAGCGCCTTGAAACAGGAAAGGTGGGAATATCTCACAAAGGAAATTTGCCATTGCCTCTCTCACAAGTCAGGAAGTAGCTGAGACAAACCTATTAGGGACTCCAGGTTGTGGCTTTGGTGGCTATAAAAATAGTAACTAAACAGAGTGTGGGCAAGTAGGTGGTAAAGAAACACAGGCAGTGAATGGAAAGCATTTGTTGTATAGTCTGGTCAACCAGTATTTATTGAGCAGTAGCTACATCCCAGACCTGGCTGTCTATGAAGATCAGTAAGGCTCAGGTACTTTGAACAGGTCCAAGGCTAATCTAGTAAACAGTCACAAACCAGTAATTTCAAGATCACGAAGGACAGTAAAGTCTTCCCAGTACACACTGGGAGCACCGAGGGAAGGTCTCTTCTCCCAGCCTCAAGTTTACAGAAGATTGGTGGCAGAAATGATGCTGTTGCTGAGGCTGAAAAAAGGACAAAAGGTTGAGGGACATTTTTTTTTTTAACACGATGGGCAGTCATCTGACAGCATCTGCAGCAACATCTATGTAAAATATGAAAATAGGCACGGACCGCCTCATGCAAACTACAGAGGCAGGTAGGAGGTCAGAGAAATTAAGCACTGGTGGAAAGGAATGTGATTCATATCAATCGAGAAAATATTACTCTTGGTCCTGATTCACAGAAGGAAATTATGAAGTTGTTCCAAATATTGGAACACTCATTTCAACACTCATTTCAGAATCCAGTGCTTGCTCCTCCCCCCTTTCCTTTTTGGTCATATAATTATAAAGCTCCTGTGGGTAAATTAGGGAAAAGTGCTTCATATTTTGGCTTAGATTTCAGTCAGTATTGGAACAGGGGTGGGAACCGTCTCAGAATTGAAAAGACATTTAGGAAAAAAAAAAAAAAGACATTTAGGTTTATTTAGAAATGCAGGGATTAATCAAAGCAAACGTGGTATGGTGTCACTTCTGAAATTTGAGGGCCATAACACAGGGGTCATTTTTAATTCTTTGAGATGAATACCTGCAGAAAGTTTCCACAAATAAAATGCCTTTATTTTCTAGAAGGATTATGTTGAGTTTATGTGACAAAAATCTGTTCATATTATTATGTAAATTTTTACTCATGTAGCATTTCTCTCTGCTTATCTTGGAGGACAATTCAGAAAAAGCCATAATACACTAATTACCTCCCTTTTATCAAATATGTTGGGAACTAATAAAGCATCAGGGATGTGGAACACAACATAATTACAAAGCAATGAGGCTACAAGTTTCCAAAAAGGAAATTCGAAAGCATCTAGGGGATTCCAGTGCCCACAGTAACAGTGGTGAGCGTGTGGGGAAAGATTAAGACAAAGGCAAAGTTTTAGTACAAGGACATTAGGCATAGAAAGAGAAGAAAGAAAGAAAAAAAAAAAAAAGAGTATGTTACATTGATTAATCTTATGCCAGAAAATATAGCAAAGAAAATTAACAAATGACTTGCTATCCAAAATTTTAAGATCAAAGGGCTTTATTTTTTTTTTAAGATTTTATTTATTATTTATTCATAGACATAGAGGGAGGGGGGGCAGAGACACAGGCAGAGGGAGAAGCAGGCTCCATACCGGGAGCCCGACGTGGGACTTGATCCCGGGACTCCAGGATCGCGCCCTGGGCCAAAGGCAGGCGCTAAACCGTGGAGCCACCCAGGGATCCCCGATCAAAGGGCTTAAAAAAAAAAAAAAGATTACATCCATTTATGCATGAGACAGAGACAGAAAGAGGCAAAGCAGAGGGAGAAGCAGGCTCCATGCAGGGAGCCCAACACAGGACTGGATCCCTGGTCTCCAGGATCCCACCCCGGGCCGAAGGTGGCACTAAACCGCTGAGCCACCTGGGGCTGCCCCAAAGGGCTTTTAAAATCTATAAACACAATGCTTCAAACTTACATTTCACAATCACAAAATAGAGCTATTTACTGATTTTTTAAATGTACATGGTTTTGCATGGGGAAGACACTGTAAAGATATGGACCACGCGATAAAGTGACTGTGTCTAGGATAGTGTTTGGGAAGATGTAATTTCACTTTTTTGTTCATCTGCATTTCCTAATTTTCAACCATTAATGTATTAACTAAAAATATAACTTTAAAGATGATACAGCACCAGGTTGCAAGCCCGTTAAGTGCTTTCTGATTCTTAAAAAATTACTCAGTGCACACCTAAATGTGTTGTGTTGTATGTCTATCGGGTATTTAATACAATTGCATGACTCACACAGCTAGGTGTTCAGCCATGGGGGACCCAGAGATTAGAAAATAACTCTGAAATATGCTTGAGGACAGTGGCTGAGCCAAGCACAAGAACTCTAAAACAAAGCATAAAACTGTTAACATCTAATCTTTGTTTGCTTAAAAACCTTTTGTTCTGTCATAAAAAGGATGCTTTCTTGCCATTTTCGACAACATGAACAGATCTAGAGAATATTGTGTTAAGTGAAGTAAGTCAGAGAAGGACAAATACCATATGATTTTACTTATATGTGAAATCTAAAAAAAAAAAGAACAAAAAGCAGATTCAGACTTATAAATACACAGAACAAACTGATGGTTGGGGTAGGGTGGCAGGGGGGTGGGGAGAAGTGGGCAAAATGGGTGAAGGGTAGTGGGAGATACAGGCTTGCAGTTACTGAATAAGTCATGGGAATAAAAAGTACAGCATAGGGAATATAGTCAATGGTATTAAAATAGCATTGTATGGTGACAGATGGCAGCTACACTTGTGAGCACAGCACAGCTACACTTGTGAATCACTATGTTGTACGCCTGAAATTAATGTAACATTGTGTGTCAACTATACTCAAAAAATCTTAAAAAAAAACTTTGGTTTTGCATAACAATCCCAGACTTAGCAATTTTTTTTTAAATGATGAGAGATGCGCACAGAGACATGTGGCACAGATGCTTTTAACCACATTATACAGAATAAAAGAAACTGGAAAGCAGCTAAGAGCCCAGCAGAGGCAAAGTAGGTTAGCGGGTGTCCATTTGATAGATGTAATTACTCTACAGCCATAACAACTATGTGGTAAGAGAACATTTACCAAAGAAAGCAGGTAAGCATCTAGGATGTGTTAATAAAAGTAAAACTGGCTACAAAATCAAATGGTAAACACTTTTAAAATGCATGCACTGTTCAACTCATTAACGAGGGAACCATTAAGTTGGTAAAGCTCGTTCAACAAGAATTAGAGTTCACCAAGCAAGGCATTCTGGGAAAGGTCTGCTAGGTTTGAGAATGGGAGTGACAGCTAACAGGAAAATGAGAAGGTCTTAGAATGGACTGTGCTTGTAGCTGCACAATTCCACAAATACAAAAAAACCAATGAATTGCTTCTTTTAACAGAGAAGACTATACACAATGTGAGTTCTATCTCAAGGTGTTCTTTTGCTGTTTAAAACTCACATTTTTCTATTTTTTCAGAATACAATGGACATACATATAGCACTATGTGAGTTTAAGGCCTATAGGACTTATTTATACCGCAAGAGCATCACCACAGTAAGTTAACATGCATCATCTTATACAGATACCAAAGAAAGTTTTTCCTCGTGATGAGAACTTTGTTTCTGAAACTAAAATCAAACAGAAGCAGGTACCATACCCTCAAGTCCTTGGGCAGTCTTGGTAAGAGATGCCCCTGCAGGACACGGAGAGGACATGTAGTTCGTTCACCTTTATGCCTCACTTCCAAATTTTTAAATCCATTTCTTAACATTGAGATGGTATATTTATGCCTTTTGAGATGCTCTTTGGAACTAGTGGTAGTACCAAGAAAAACGGAATTATTTTGAAATGAAGAAAACCTAAGTAAAGACAGAATCTGGCCAGGGAGGAAATCGAGGACCACAAGAAACCAGGCAAGGCTGGACCCCTGGAGGCCACTGAGGGGACAACCCTTCCTCCCTATTTTCTGTGAAGACAGAAAACACACCAAGGAATCTACACAGCTCGCCACTTCCAGGAAGAAGTAATAGGCCTAGAACTAGCCAGCACCTCACCACCTCCTTCCGACCCCCGTCCCTCCCCACCCCCAGACCCAGAGGCCAGACCCAGACAGAGCCTCATCCCAGCTGGTCTAGACCAGGTATGCCTTGGCTGATGTTCTCTCATGGCTTTTCAAAGCCTCCCTCCATGCCCAGGGCCTCCCCTAAATCAGGCATGTCAGGAAGCCTGGCTAGGATATGGGTGGGGGAAGGGGCCATGATACACAGAAGCACAGGCCCCGAGGGACAAGCCAGCAGTACTTGGACCTGCTGCCCCCTCAACCCCAAAAGCTGAAGACCCCCAGAAATGTGCTTAAGTCCCAGGAGAATCAACTACCAAGAAACCACAGCCTCTTCCGTCCAGATGTGGAAGAGAACCAGTTAAGATTACATAAGGGTCCACCACAAGCAGGGAGGGGGGTTCAAAAGTACTTCGCCAATAGCAATCAAAACCCTCATTCCACAGCACCTCATTCCATGGACATTAATCAATACCTACAATGTGCAAGTACCTGTATCCATGAAAGATGCTTTCTGACAAGCAGACAAGATAAAATGTATCCAGTTTAGACATGAGTAGAGAGGTGAAGGAAACATGATTTATCTTCCGTGAACCTACGGAAGGCCAGGTTCCCAAATTGGGGGGGGGGGGGGGAATGTGGCATGGTGGGGCAGCGACTGGGAAAGACTGTAAATACCCTAAGTGACCAAATCAGAAACACAAAGAAAAAAATCTAAAGCTAAACCAGGCTGATTTCCACAAATTGGATGCTATCAAGGAGGACATCAAATAGTAAGGATAATTCAAATTCCCACACTTAGCTTTGGAACTATAGAAATACAGAGATTGATCAACAGCACAGATGAAAACAACGGCACTTTAATTGATACAATTCATGTAGTATAGATACCAAAAAAATCTAGAAGAGGCATTAATAGATGTATATAACCTAGGATGGAGGAGGAGAGTTCCACACAAGCTTTCATTCCTCCTGAGACATGATTCAGGGTTCCAAAAGTTCCCTCCCTCATTGTGTTTGCAGTCTCTTTCATTTAGGGGAAACTTAAAACCACATCCTAAAAAGAACGTAGATCCACCTGAAAGGGAAGTCTTAACCTGCAAGGTAGCTGTCTGCAAATACTTGAAGGTCTGATATTTGCAGGAAGGATTAAGCTTGTTCTGTTTGTCCCTAAAGGATGGAAACCCTATAGGACCCAAGAGTGAAAGTTATAGGGAATCAGATTTCAGCTAAGGGAGGATGATGTAAGGGCTGTCTGAAAATGAAGGAGGCCTGTGGAAGTCAGTACTAGTGATCACAGGAGCCGGCTGTTTAGGCAGAGCCTGGAAAATTGCTCTCAGGAAATACTGGGGAAAGCTTTCAAATACTCTACATAACTCAGATGACAGACAAGTTTTACAGTTTGTATCAACCCTGAAATCCCCAAACTGCCAAATCCTACCCAAGCAACATAACCACAGTAATCTTATTTATAAAAAGTTTTAGTTCCTATTAATCATTTAAGTTGAAAGAAATGAACTTCTGGCACAAAAATACACGTCTAAAGTGGGCTCTTCAGAAAAAAGGAAAAAAAATATATTTCCCAGGATGAGGTGATACCATCAGCATGTTTTAAAGATACACATTCACGGTGGAATGTGTATCTGGAAGCTGCAAGCTGGGCCTTTTCCCCCCGTGACTCCACACAGCTATTAAATGCTCGCACACCGTAGCCCCAGTACAGGGCACCCCTCAGCCATTTCTCAAGAGAGTGGCTGAAGAATGGACTTCTGCAATTTGCATAGCGACAGAAGCCTTTCAACTCGACTCCTCTGCTGATCAGAGGTAGGCAGAGACAATATTCCCTGGGCATCAGACGGGAAAGCCACATTGTCAGGAGTCCAGGGTCCCCGTCAATTTTTCAAGTTCTCCCGTGTGCACGCACACCTACATAGACAATATCATTGGAGATTTTTTTATAGCGTCAGTAGCACCACTGGTGTCATCTCTTCGTGATCTGGGCATGCTGCTGCAGAGGGATCTCTAAATTGTATTGCTTTGGGTTACTTGAACCAGGTTCATCACATGAGAAAATAAATATGAATAGCAGTTTACAATACTCTTACCGAACGACTTAAGGATGAGGAAGCTGTGCAAGAGAGAAACAAACTGAAGAGTCACACCGTTAACCTGCAAGAAGCCAGAGTTCCGACCCTGCCTGTCTGATTCAAGGGATCAAGCTTTCTATCACAATGCTGCTGGGCACTGAGTAAGCACCCCACAATCCCAGCTACTCAGGTTATTATTAGGTGGAGCTGTTCAGGTCATTATCATGCTCTAATTTTCCCCCACCATTACACCTGGATTTGAATAACAGGAGGACGGGAAAGGTCTGGCTGGACAGAGGAACTTCATGTGACTGAGGGCCTGGGCACCAAGGTGTTCCATTTCTGAAGGTCAGGTGTTACAGGGAGGGTGCCTGAGCCCAGGTGTGAAGACCACGTCCTGAAAAAGGGCAAGGCAGCTCCAGCTAAGAGACGGGGAGCAGTGTTCCCAGTGAGCAAACTGGGAATAAGCCCATGCCATCAGCAAAGGTGGGGGAGAGCCAGATAACCAGGGAACCCGAGGTTGGAGGCCGGACCTCGTAAGAATGCAGGGCCAGGGGAGACGGAGTAGATACAGGCACGAGAGCCACTCAGCCCCAATGCCCGGGTGGAAGGGCTGGGTAGAAGGGGGATGTGGCCTACCTGTATAGTCAGGTAGGAATATTTGATGCCTGAGCAGGGGAGGATGGAGGATGGGAGGCACGACATCGGCATTTCTCCCAGCTCCGGGCAATGGCCTCCCCAGTAAGAAAGAGGAGAGGGAGAGGGTTCTCAAGGGCTCTGACTTCAGCCTGGCCAAGAACAAAGGCTGCCTCTTCACCACCCATCAGCCAAATCTGGGGTCTGAGCACTTCAGATTGTGGCGGGAAAAGCTATTGCCTCTTAACGAGGCACCAATTTTTCTAAACATCAGAAAGTGACCTAAAGTCATTGTGCACCTAATCGGATTCCCTTGCTACTTTACGTCTGGGATCCACACGTAAGCCTGAGAGCTGGTCCTCTTTTCCAAAAGCCTCTTTGGCAGGAAAGTGCCCGGGTGGAGGGGGGGCATTTGTAGGCTGAAGTCACTGACAGGATATGGATTCTTGATAATTTGAAGATATTCACTCCAAGCAGCCTGCCCTTAACTCTGCTGACTCCTCACTTCCTATTTGGCAACCGAGCACTAAACCCGGGAAGTAAATATGAGGTCAATTTTGTGGAAACACCTGATAATGGATTTTCTGTTCCCTTGACAAAAAAGAGAAAATTGGAGAAATGCTAACAGGATTCATGGGGTAGAAGTAATGACTGAGACTATTTTCACCCTGCCACCCTCAATGAGCAAACACAGGATGTGTGTCTGCGTGTGGCTGTGTGAGCTGGAAGCAGGCAAGACCTCTCTCCCCGGTGATCACAGCCCCGGGAACCAGCAATGAACAGCTTGCACCTTCCAGGAGCTATCACCCACAATCTGGGGCTCCCTGAGGGTTGCCTCATTGGTTGTGGACAGAATCTCAGCCTTATTGATCACACTGATTGATTCAATTCTGATTCTTTGGCTTCATCATCGTCTTTCCTCTCAAAATCCTGTACGATAACTGAGTATGTTTGCCCTGAGCCATACAGTGATGCTCAAGGTAAGCCGTTTTTTTCCCCACCGGTGGTCAGGTGCCAACTTTAACACACTTTTCATGAAACCAAGTGGAGATAGGACAGGGAGAGCACCAGGCAAGAAGACATGGTTTCCTCGGTGCATTTAAGAAATCAGATTTAACTTCTCAGCTTTTCATTTTTAAGAAGTAACTTCCACTGGTGTTTTATATTCCTGATATAGAACACTTAGAAAACAGTCAATTTGTTTCCAACTCATTCAGACTCACCAGTCTGAAAATATGTTTTAAAATGGCTCTGCCTAAAATCCTGGAGGGAAGAAAATCATTGCTCTGCTCCGGGGTGACAATATTTTCCAGCGACCTTCCTGTCTAAAACACAGTGTGGCAACTCCATTCCATTCAATATACCTTTACTGGGTATCTGTTATGTGCCAGACCCTGGCTCTGCAGGAAATGAATAACCCGAGGGAGCTCATGAGCTAATTAGCAAACACGCACTCAGCAATGATAAACACTCGGAGCGGTATAAGTTGTCAGCGGCGGCTACAATCTATTGCACTGCCTGAGAAATATATTTGATCCAATCTTTCTTTGTGTCGTATTACTGATTACCACCACCACAAAATAAACTTTGTTCTGGTGAATGCTACTCATGGGAATGAAAAAAAAAGTTAGGGAAATGAATTATTAGGTCAGAAAATGTAAAAAATGAATCTGAAGTTTCAGAGATGAGAGAGTATGCCCAAAATAAGGTTGACGTTCATTTATTCAATATATCCTCACGCTCTAGAACTCATGGAACACTTTGTGTAAACATAAGACAAACTGAAAATACAGGTACCAGATGCAGGCCAAACATAAGGAAAGCTTTGGAAAAGGTGTTGCCCCTCTCATTTGAAACATATCCTAGAGCCATCTAATTAAACGCATACTTAGTTGGGGCTGCTATTTGCTAAATTAGCCTAAGAAGGGGAAGCCAATCAGAAGACTGCTTTTGCAACTTTTGATTTACTATATTCCCTCACCTACTCAAGTTGAGCAACACTGGCTTCCAGGCTGCACTGCATTACCTTTCCTGGCCTCTCTTAAAAATTAAATCTAGAAAATCAAGTCCTTCAAAAGGAGAGGTCTTGGTATTCAAAGAAAGGGCTCACAGGACCCATTAGGTCAGAATTGTGTGACACGTGGGAAATTACCAGGTCTGCACAGATCAGGTCCCGAAAGCCAGCTGGGGCCAGGGAGCTCCAGCTGTGGTTCGGGCTCTGCCCTGTAGAAATGCAAACTGGTTCAGGTCCATTAAGCATCAGCTCTGAAATATGTCAGGGGAATGTCTTTCTTGGTATGTGACCTGAGGGTTTCATTCCTGTGGCCTCTTCCTGGGACATGAAGTCAAAATTTGTTATTTCCTCTTCCCAAGAAAAGTCCATTCTGAAAGCAAAAAAACAAAAAACAAAAAACAAAAAAATAAACAAAAAACAAAAACAAAAACAAAACACAACCCACCTCAAATGCATATGCATCAAAAGATCTATACTATGGGTTGCTGCCTAAAAGAGCATGATCTTTCCAAGTCATCTTTAACCTCCCTGATTTAAAAAAAAAAAAAAAAAACATACACATGGATCCTGAGGTTTTTGCTTCCTCTAAGCCTCACACACTGGGCTTTGACACTTCCCCATCCCAACAACTTCCCAAATTTTGCTTTCCTAAAAGCCATGAACGCTTGGACTTTGGGGCTGGGAGATTTGACCCAATTGATCACAAATGTCCATGTCAGAAACAGTCTGGGCTACTCAACCGCAGGCTTATATACTTCAGACAATTTATCTCACTTCCAAATGTTGCCTCAATAACCCAAGTGACAGAATTAGACAGCTTGCTGGGCAATTGGTGCTTCAAAAGGCTTCACAACCTAGTAAATCCCCAACTTACAAAATCACATGATATATATGAGCACATGAAGAGAACACAGACCAGTTCAACAGACAGCTAGACCAATGGTTTTTTAATTTTTTTACTTTTTAAAGATTTATTCATGAGACACAGAGGTAGCCACATAGGCAGAGGGAGAAGCAGGTTCGCTGCAAGAAGCCCAATACTGGACTTGACCCCAGGAACATGACCTGAGCCAAAGGCAGATGCTCAACCACTGAGCCACCCGTAGGCATCCCATAGACCAATGGTTTTTTTAAAAAAAGAAACCAGGACTACCTGTGCTAAGGTGGTATACTGGGGTTATAGCTCAGTAAAGGACTTGCCTTTGTTTTCGGTAATATTCATTTCTATCTAATCTTTTATCCACATGTGTGTGACTTGAAAAGGAGAGCTTCCATTACTTACTCCTACACGTCACCATGCTGGCTACAGAGCAATGTGGGTGGAGAACTGTGCTCCAAGCAAGCCCTTGTGAAGTGATGGGTCACCTTTGTCTTCAGTGTATCAGTCGATCACAACTGAACACCTGGAAGCCAGTGGATAAAGGAGCATGTGCACGCCCACCCCCACCCCAACACCAGCCATCACCAGGACATGCTCCCTCGCAGGCTTGAGATGCTGGGTAATTGGACATGGCCCCCACAGGAGGTAGAGAGGGAAACCACCCACAGGGATTGCCCTGCAGTTGGAGACAAAGCATCTGCAGGGAAGTGGGACAAGGGGGCCCTGTGGAGAGTCTAAAACATGATCCTCACATCCTTCTTGGTGCTGACTAGCCAGAAAGTCTAGGTTGAAAGTGATGGTCTGAGAAGGAAATTGAGCTGAGCTACTTCCTCTTGACATTTCTGCTAGGAAAAGGAGAACAAAAGCAGAGAGAGAGAAAAAAAAAAAGCAGAGAGAGAAACTGCAAAACAGGTAGGGAGGTAACTGAGGGAGGGAAGAGGCACAGGTGAGTGGGAATTGGGGCTTTTCTAACCACCAACACCCAGGATTCTCTCTCTCCAGTCTTCCTTTCCTTTCCCACCCCACCCCACCCCCTTCCTGGACAGTTCACTTTGAGGCTCTTGCTCACTGATGCCATAGCTGCTGGGTTTCAGAGCACATCCCCTGCTTGGAGAACCAAGAACTCTGGGCATTTATTCCAGGTCAGCTTCCCATTCAAGAGTGCACCAATAAGTCAGAACACAGGACAGCAGGATGCCTGCTTCTCAGCTAGACATGCTCTGTCACTTGCAAAAGTGCTGGAACCTTAGGAAAATATGAGTTATAATTTTCCGGGAAAGAAAAATAAGCCTGCAGGAACAAGTCAGCCAGCTGATTGCAAAGTGCTGCACGGAGGTAACAAATGTGAGCTGAAGACAGTGGGAGACCCAACCAGCCACCCAGATGGGAACTCGGAGTCCCTCAGCTGTCAAAACTCATGGTGACACGGCCATAAGGGCATCTGCCAGGATTCAAGACAACAAAAACTAGTTTGTTCTCTTCTAGTTCATGTTAAAAAAAGAAAGAAAGAAAGAAAAGGAAAGGAAAAAAAGGAGGGGGAGAGCATGCTACACATTATATTTTTTAAATTTTTACTTATTTGAGAGCGAGCTAGTGAGCATGAGTGCACGAGAGGCAGGGAGGGAGCACAGGGAGAAGGAGAAGCAGACTCTCTGCTAAGCAGAGAGCCTGATGTGGGGGCTTGATCCCAGGACCCTGAGATCATGTGCCCCTTATCTTTTCTAATAGGGTAAGGGCACAGTATAAACCAGGAAAGAACAAAGTCACTCTACAGTTTTCATCCCCATAAGCCAAAATACCAAACAGATAATATGTACATATGTGGAAAAACTATCACTTCAAGGTATCCTATCTTCACCTTGGGTTGTAGCTGAAGAAGTAAAATGAAGTAGCAGTGGGTGACCATATGGCTCCTGGAAGCAGTTAAGCAGCCGCTAAGAGCTACTGGATGGCAAACCACTTCTATCATACACGTTCTCTGGAAGTGCAGCCACCAGCAAAGCAACATCACTAAGAGATAACAGTCACATCCAACACTCCTCAGGAGGGAAGAAAACTTAAATAGTGAAACCACAAATAAATTTAATTAAAAAACCCACTGGAGGAGACTACAATTCATTACAGAATTCTTTTTCTGCAGAACAGCATGCTTCCCCAGCTAGCAAATTCACAATGAAATTTAATGCATCATTCAGTCAAAAGTCCTTGTTTACAGATGAGGAAACTAAGTCCATCAGTAATGTGACATGTGTGTTTAACAACTCTAGATGAGCCACACGAGATCTGGTTCTGTCACATGCAACACAAGTACTGTTAGCATGATCCCATTCGACATGTTGGTGTCCATGAGCCTTAATTGCTCTTCATAATGGGTTGGCAGTATGCTATGGCTTAAATCCAAGTTGATGAGCCATAACATGCACAAGATGATCTCCTCAAATCCCTTCGTGTGAACCAGGGCAAAATGTGCAGTCATCACTTTCCAAAACTCTCAAAGAAAACAAGGATTTAGTAAACAGAGAGCCGAGAGCCAAGAATGTTTTTGGGGAAACAGCAATACGCAAAAAACTCTATTATAGGTTCCACTTGAACAGTGGTCTAGTTTTGCTATCTTAAAAATTTCTTGCTAGGGATGCCTGGGTGGCTCAGCAGTTGAGCATCTGCCTTCGGCTCAGGGCATGATCCCAGGTCCCTGCGAGGAGCCTGCTTCTCTCTCTGCCTCTCTATGTCTCATGAATAAATGGATGAGAGCTTTAAAAAAAATTTCTTGCTACAATGAAAAATGATTCCTCATGGTATTAAATGTGACTCTCAAATTTAAACCCAAGATGAGACAAATTTTCATTTTTCTCTATGAAGAGGTCACAATTCAAATTCCCATACCGACTTCCCTTTCTTGACCCCAGAGGTAAAGAGCCTAAAGGGGGTATCCTGTATATACCCCTGAAGAGAAGTGGAAGTGAGGAAAAACTTTTAAAAACAAAAGTTTCTATGTTTTGTGTCAAAATTTAATTAAGAATGATGTCTAAAAAAAAAAATGATGTCTAGATTTTATGGGAAATACCCCATTTTCAACAGGAGAGATTTCATCTATTTTTAAAGGTTCAATGTGGTCAAATTCTGGCAAATAATACTGTACTGAGCACTCTGCCCTATTCTGGGGTAAGAAGAAAAAAACATGGGAGGAATGACATGGGTGGGGATGCAAAGCTGCCTGTTGTTCAATGGGAAACATTTTCCAGAATAACGCAGAGCCCCATTCTCAGCTCTACAAGTGAAGACACACAAGCCCAGGGAGGGCTTCCCAAGGCCACACAGCCTGTAACCACACAGGTGGACTAGGTGACAGGGCTCATCAGGTCCAGCTCATGCTGTCTCCACCTGGAACACATGGGACCAGCCTGTTTCTCTCAGCATTGCCTAAGACCTTTTCCCCCACTCTTCCTCCACATATAAATTCTTTCCACAGGTGAGGTTCATGATCCAAAATTTCATCCATGGGTGAGGGGGGGAATGCAGTAACTCCTATTTCTCAATACAGGGCTCTACACATAGCAATTGCTCAACACGGATGCTGGTACACTTAGATGTGCAGCATTTTATTCTGTGTTTCTTCACTTCTGATTTAAGAATGATTTCTTTCAGAGAACTATACATTAGGTTATACAACCTGAGGTATTTGTATGAAGATTGTGGTGGGGTTTTTTTTTATTATTATTATTTGACAGAAAGAGAGTGCGCACATGCAAGGGAGCAGCAGGCTTCCACTGAGCAAGGAACCCAACAGGGGGCTCGCAGGGCTCAACCCCAGAACCCCAAGATCATGACCTGAGCTGAAGGCAGATGCTTAGCTGACTGAATCACCCAGGAACCCCAAGAGTTTGTGTTTTCTCATGTTGGATTTTACACAACACAGTTAGATTTTTCACATTCCACACAATGTGGAAACACCCCCAGAAGTGTTTTAAATGCTACTGGCATCTACAAATTTTCTTGACTGGTAAGCACCACCACAGAAAAGAAACAATGGCCCCATAGAATCAAAGCTATCTTTGTTCATCATCCATATACCAACTTTTCTCTCTACATAGTTCTGCTAGAGGGCCAACACATTAGTTGTCAAATTTCCTGACAGACACACTATTAGAATAAGCCAAATAGAAGAATTATTCAACAATAATGAGTTCTTGGGACAGCATTGAAGTTCCCTTTTCAGCAAAACAAACCTTACTACAAAACAGCTCAGAGGACTAAAATTCTGTGTATGAAAAGGTAAAGGCTTAGTCATCTATGTTCTGTAAATACTAAGTCATTGTGGGTAGGTCTACTCAGGAGTCCACTGGTCATTCATTCACATATTAAGGTATTGGTTATGTTATTGAAGTAACAAACTGTGTGTCTGCCAAAATAAGAAAGCCACCTCTATCTTTTTAAAATGTTAGTTAAACAGAAACAAAATTATATAATCCTAGAAGATAACATAGGGTAAAATCCAGAGGACCTTGGGTTCGACAATGATTTTAGATACAGCACCAAAGGTACAAACCATGAAAGTAGTAACTAATAAGCTGGACTTTGTTAAAATTAAAAAGTTCTGTGCATAAAGTCACTCCCTCAAGAGACAGAAGCCAAGCCACAGGCTGGAAGTATTTGCAAAAGACACACCTGTTAAAGAACTTCCCTAAAATATACAAAGAATCCTTAAAGCTCAACAATAAGCAAACCAAATAAAGGGGGCCAACGAAAGACCTTAACAATGCCTCATCAAGAAGATACTCCACATCATTTATCAGAAAAATGCAAATTAAAACAATGAGCCATTAGGATAGCCAAAATCTAGAACACCGGAATCAGAAAATGCTGATGATAATGTGAAGCAACAGGAAATCTCTAATTCACTGCTGGTGGAAATACAAAATGTTATATTTTGTAAGACAGGCAAATTCTGGCAAAACCAGACCCAAGCAATCACACTGCTTGATCTTTACCCAAGGAACTGAACACTTATACCCCCACAAAAACCTGTACATGGATATTTATGGCAGCCTTATTCAAAGCTGCCAAAACTTGGAAGCAATCAAAATACCCTGCAGTTTGTGAGTGGATAAAGAGTGATATAGCCCATGGTCTTTTATTCAGCACTGACACAAAATGAGGTATCAAGACATGAAAAGACACGGGAGGAAACTCAAGCGCATATTACTCAGTGAAAAAAGCCAATCTGAAAGGATGCATAAGACATTCTAGAAAAGGCAAAACTAGGGAGATAATAGAGGCAGGAGAAACTATCTGTATAACACTATAATGGGGGATATATGTCAGGAAACATGTCAAAACCTGAAGAGGGGCACCTGGCTGGCTCAGTCGGTAGAGCGGGTTACTCAATCTCATGAATTCAAGCCCCATGTAGGATTGGAGCCTACTTAAAAATTTAAAAATATATATATATGTTAGGGATCCCTGGGTGGCTCAGCGGTTTAGCGCCTGCCTTTGGCCCAGGGCATGGTCCTGGGGTGCTGGGGATCAAGTCCCATATCGGGCTCCCTGCATGGAGCCCGCTTCTCCCTCTGCCTGTGTCTCTGCCTCTGTGTCTCTCATGAATAAATAAATAAAATCTTTAAATATATATATATATACATATATATATATATGTATATATATATATGTATATATACAACACCATGTAAACTATAGACTTTGGGTGATAGGTCACCATAGGCTTATCAACTAACAAATTTATCACTCCAGTGTGGGATATACTGACAGGATAGACTCAGCATATGAGGGGCAGTGGGTTTACAGGAAATCTCTGTGGCTTCCTCTCCATTTTGCTGTGAACCTAAAACTACTCTAAAGCCTACTAAAGGAAAAAAAAAATCAGACTCTTGAGGCTAAGAATTTAATCATGCACAATTTAATTCCTGGGTAGTTACAAGTTTGCTCAGCCAGCTCATATGGCTCAAGTTGTTGATCTGACTTAGGATGGTTTCAGAGAAAAGTAAGGGGAAAAAAATGGATATTTATGGAATGACAGATGTGGCAGCAGTTTCTGATGCTCACACTGCTCCTATCCTAGCAACAGAGATATGACGGGAGCGCTATGAGACCATGAGGACACAGGGATCTGAGGAGCTCCAAGGCCACCATGGGAGCCAAGCTAAGGGGGAACCACTCTGCCCAGTAATACTTCCAAAGCCCCAGGCCAGGCGGCAACCCCTCCGAAGTCTACAGGTTATCATTTCTTAAAATTGCCAGTAACTCCTTAAAAATGTGTGTGCGTGCCTCTGTATTTACAGATGTATGAATGTGCATGTGTGTAATTCTCCCTTCGCACTCCATAGCTAGTATTTTCTAAGTTATACCAACAATAAATCTCTGGGCTTATTTCCCAAAAAAAGACGACATTTTATGCCTCTAAGCTAAGAAACAAACGTTTTTATAGAAAGCAAACACTGTAGGTGGTAGGTAGGGGGTATCTGTGTTTTTGTAAATTGCCTGTAAAGAAGCTGCCGTCATTGGTGATGATGACCTTTATCTTGGCTTAGAAAAGAAGTATCCAAAAAAGGATCAGTACTATTTATGTGCTTTAGCAAATTAAAAGAGGCTACCGATGGAAGTCTTATCTATTTTGAGAAGGACACAAACAGAATAAAAACGTTCACAGATTCTACAGGTAAAATTGTAAAAACTAAAATACCTTGTATGCAGATATAACAAAATATTCAAGTACCAGAAAAATGGAATTTCTATACAGATACAAATTGTCTTTTTATGGTGAACCTAGCTACCGGTGCCTTTTTTTGTTCTCCCATTAAGCAGTACCGGCACGGATTCCAGGGCCAGCTGGCTGTTTTTTGGAATGAAGAACCTTATGCTCCTTTCCAGTCTGACACTTCCTCCTTTGTATCCTTCCAGACAGAAGTGGTCTAGGGACAACGAGGAAGAAACATTGACAAACCAGGCTTGTTCTTACACGCTCTTCCACAAACTGCTAAGCCTCATTCAGCCTCCAACCACTAGAGGAATGTACGTGTCAATCCTGACTTCAGAGTGGAGATCCGAACGGTAAGAGTCATGGAATCCGCTACACGCCCTTGCCCCACAACCAAGGTTTCATGTCAAAAGCAATGGAAATACAGATGTGAAAAAGAAAATGGCTCAGAGGCCTGAAACACCTCAGGGATGTCTCACAGCACATGCTCAGTAGTTAGGGACTCTGTCACATACCCATTATCTGGGGCACCAAATAAATGAGTTACTAGGAAGCCCCAAAAATGCTTCTACCTCAAGCAGGTGGCTTAGGTCAGTGCTCTTTAATATCTACTATCAATATAAACTGAAGTACCCAGTGAACACTGTTTTCTGTTAAGAATTTATCTCCGAATACTCTCCCCTAGAAAATTTTATATCCTTTCAGCCACTTACTATCTATGACATGAGCTCTCTGAACCTCAATTACAGGGATACCTGGGTGGCTCAGTGGCTGAGCGTCTGCCTTCAGTTCAGGTTGTGGATCCAGGGATCAAGTCCCATATTGGGCTCCTAGGAGGGAGCCTGCTTCTCCCTCTGCCTATGTCTCTGCCTCTCTGTGTCTCTCATGAATAAATAAAATCTTTAAAAAAAAAACCTCAATTACTACATCTTGAAATGAACATAAGCAATTAGGGCATTATTACACTGAAATTGGAGGTCATTTTCTCATTTTGAATATCAGAAAATGAAGGATATCCACAACTATTCATAGTTCATCCTACACTGATGTTCCACCTTAGAACATTTTACTGTTGCTAGATGATTATCTACCTATACTTTAATGTGCAAGATAACACATGTTGGTTGAGATTGATGGAAACAAGTCTGGAGGAAGTTGGTTGAATTTTTTTTTTTTTTTTAAACATACAGATAGGTTAGTAGTGGAGTATTTAAGTTTGCATGTGACCTTCAAAGTATTGGATGTGCTTTTTTTTTTTTAAGATTTTATTTATTTATTCATAAGAGAGAGGCAGAGACACAGGCAGAGGGAGAAGCAGGCTCCATGCAGGGAGCCCGATGTGGGACTTGATCCCCAGGACTCCAGAACCACGCCCTGGGCCAAAGGCAGGCACTAAACCGCTGAGCCACTGGAGCTGCCCTGGATGTGCTTTTCTACAGAATATCAGGACATAGTCTCAGAGAAAGCCATATGTATTTATTTCATAAACCTGTTTCTGTGATAAACCCTGGGTAGGACCTATGACATGTAGCTTTTAGCCACTGCTTTGCTAATCTTAAGCATCTCCCACATGTCAAATCCTGGGAATGCTGCTCCACTTCCTTGGCAAAGGAGACCCTGGAGCCTGGTGGTGTACCCTATCAACTGGCAGACTAGCACAAAACAGTAACAAAGATGCAATTCAGCTGGTTCTCCAAAGCCTTAGCAGAATGACTCACTGGGAATGACAAGACAAAGTTTAATTCCACCAAACCTCAATAAGCACCAAAGGCCAAGAATAGAGTCATTTTAGTACTTCCCCCTTTATGCACTGCTGAAATACAGAAACAACAAATGCACAAAACATACACACAAAAAATAGTGTGACGTGGGGGTGAGGGATAAGACAGGTGGGCTTGGAAAGGGTGCCATGCCTTAGCTTACCAACCCTGTAGGGTTTTTTTTTTCCTCTTCAACACAAACCCTTTCATAAACTGAATGTGTAAACTAAATAAAATCTCAAGGCAGTAATTTTTCCAAAAAAACCTACAAAGTAGGAACCACAACTCGATGGTAAGAACCATAACTTCAGTTATATGGATCATGAAAACATACAATGCACAAATCACATTCAATTCTATTAATTTCTAAATCCACAATGATCTTCATAGACTTCATTTATAGAACTCACTACACAACATAGTACTTAAAGCTAAGAATGCTCATTCCTTTGGACTTCCTCAGGAAAAAAAAAAAGTAAACCACCCCTGTGGACTGTAAATTTCAAAAACCGTGTTGGAAATAGGTGGAAAGCAAAAGTTAATTTTAAAAAAAGGAAATCAACTTTGCAAGAAAAGCTTGCATCCAATGAGCAGGATGGAAAACCTGCTTTCATGAATGATTCATCTCTAGAGACTGAGGATGGATTACTCAAGGCCCTGCTGACATGACCCTTCCTGCACATGTAACAGCCAAACAATGCACATGGCATGCTCACTCATCTGGGAAAAGGAAAAAAAAAAAAAAAAAAACAACACAAAACCAAAACCAAAACCACCTGAGGAAACCAGTAGAGAGCAATACTTAGAGTGGAAAAAAAAACAAAAAAACCCAGTAACTCCCCAAATAATTATTCGCTTCTAAGCACTCCCAAAGAAATCAGATCAATAAATATAATAAAAAGTCAGAAGAAACACTATCTACAACCATGCTTCCTCCCTTCTTGCTTCTTTATATCAACATGGAAGGACTGGACAAAGATTGCATTATAACTAAAACAAGACACAGCAAAATCTAGTTTATCCAGTGCCGTTAGAAGGCAGGTATTCCAGAGGAATTTTAAGTGATCTGCACCTATCAAAAACTTAATAATAACTGGGGGTACCTGGTTGGCTCTGTTGGTTAAGTGTCTGACTCTTGATTTCGGCTCAGGTCATGATCTTCATGATTTCATGGGTCCTGGAATCGAGTCCCTTGTCAGGCTCTGCAGTGGGCATGGAGCCTGCTTAATTCTCTCTCTGCCTTACCCTGATCATGCAATCTCTCTCCCAAAAAAAACACAAAAAAAAACACTATCTGCTAATATTTCTATGGAGTATTATAGTAGATACCTTCCTATCTTTTCAAACAGGAAGCATAGAACAGTTTTATTTTTCAGCAAGGATTCATCATGCTGCTCTTTCAGGGCTTCGATGACCTCTTTGAGGCTTCTGTTGAAGTCTGATTGCCTTTGTCACCAGGTAGGTGTCCACAGACAAGAGTAAGGAAGCTTTGCAGACAAGTAAACCTGGGTTCAAATCTCAACTCCCCTACTCTGTAAGCGAGGTGAACTTCAAGCTGCCTTACCTCTGAGCCTCTGCATCCCCATCTATAAAATGGAGACAATAAACCTCATGTCAAGTGCCTGGAGCACAGTAGGCATTTAACATAGGTTACTTCCCTCTTCCCCTTTCACTTGCTCGAATCAGGTATAAACTGGGAAAGTCAGCAGTCAAACATGCAAAATGATTTTATATCATTTTACTTTTCATCATTTCATATATATTTTCATATTGAAGGTTCTATCATAAAAGTATTTATTCTCAATCTCAAATATAATAAAGTGATCTTCAGAAAGTTCTGAAAGTTTCCTCAACAGGCAACATAGAAGGGACTCTAGCAGGGTAGAACATACCACTGGGGGTTTTGTGATGGCTGTTTCTAGTACTCCGTTTTTGTTTAATTCTGGAGTCTAGGCTCTGTTCCAGAAAGTTGTAGATTTCTTTGAGCCTTAAATCAATGTTTCAGATAGAACTATTTCAATGGCCTAAATGGAAAGCAGATTCATTCACACAAAGATCCTAACCAAAGGAGGAACACACCGCATGATTCTGTAAGACAGGTTTTCTCTCATGGTTCAGTAGTATCTCAAATTTTAGAGGTTAAAATTGGTATACTCCCCCCGCCCCCAACTAGTTTGGAGCTCTCCTCTTAGGCTTCCTACTCTTAGAAAATTACTGCCTTCATAACAGGGCTTTGTAAAGGTTGCAATGTTGATGTTGGGTTGCTTCTCCAAACCAACTTGATAGATGGAAGAGGACAGAGTCTTACATTCCAGTAAGAATCCATGAGGGCATCAGGCCTCACTTCAATCTGTAAAGACCAACAGAGGTCTGTAAGAGTCCACTAGATGATCCAGTAGCTAACTCAGTTAATGATAAAGACTAACCTTTGGGGGGGCTCAGGGTGAGCCAGGTACTCTGCTGGGGCTTGGTGGTGGCACTGTTATCACTATCATTTTAGAAATGGACACTCCAAGACCCAGTGATTTAGCAGAACTGAGCCATTTTAGTCTTTAAGACTTCCCTGTGGGTGCTAGCACAAACACACACACACACACTTACACCCTCACTAAATAAGCCATACAATCTCTTCAATCCAAACAAAGAGGGCCCTACCACCTTCAGCAGAGGCACAAGTATGTGTTCTTGTGATTCACAGAGGCTCAAAACCAAGGGTTAAGAACTCATCGACTCTCTAACAAATACCTAAAACAGTTATGTTACAGGACAAGGAAAAGGTTCCAAGATGACTCTATCCCTTAAATTCTTACTGAAATATTAAATTACTATCACGATCACCCCAGGCAAAAAACAAGTCTCATACCCTAGTCATGCCAGGCACCCTCCCCTGGCCACACTGGTAGAAGCCATTGGCATTCAAGGCACACCCAGAATCGTGAAGCCAGCCCAAACCACTGGAATGCCTCCCTGACTGCTGTTATTCACCACTCTGCTTTCTTTTCAGCATAGAAAGCTATCCCTCTAAGGCTATATGTGCCTCTCAGTGGGGCAGCCTCAGGCAGGAGGGCAATCAATTATACAGCCAGCTCTGTCCAGGCTCCAGCTGCTCTGTGCCCTGGTCTGGGAAGCCATGGCAGGGGGGTAAGGGAAGAGGGGATTTTGTTTTGGGCTTTTGTCTTTCCTCTGACACCTACACTTAGCTCCAAATTAGACCCCAAATCATCTCTAACAGTGGAGATGTGAACTTCAAGCAAGCATAGAAGCTGTGGCTGGAAGCTGGCCAGTGGGCAATTTTAAAGTCTAGATGGTTCAAGGATCCACTCCAATCCACTGTTGAGAAAGATGGTATCACACTCAGGCAGGGTCTATTTCAAACACCGGATTCCTGCAGAGCCTTGGACAGAAAGGAAAATCAGCACAGGCCATTCAGAGAGCTTCAATGGAGGCTGGACAAGGAGAAACTAGACTGAACAGCTGTATGCACCCTCCAGTAAGTGAGCAAAGGAGACATGAGTACAATGGAGGAGAGGCAAGGATGTTGCAGTGTCCTGGGGCTGCCATAACCATGCACCATCCAGTGGATGGTTTAATACAACAGGAATGAGTTCTCTTACAAGTGTGGATGCTGTAAGTCCAAAATCAAGGTATTGGCAAGGCTGGTTCCTTCTAGAGGCTGAGAGAGAACCTGCCCCATGGTGCTTCTCCAAGTTTCTGGTGGATCCCAGAAACTCCTGGCACTCTTTGGCTGGTCAACACATTGCTACATTCTTTACCTCATTACATGGCCTCTTTCCTATGCTTCTGTGTCTTTACATGGCTTTCTTAGGAGGACAACAGACCTTGGATTGAGGATCATGTGGACCTAGTGTTACATCTCAACCACACCTTCAAAGTCCCTATTTCCAAATAAGGTCACATTGGGAGATTCTGATCTGGTCATGAATTTTTTTTTTGGGGGGGGGGGGACCTTAGTCACACCCTAATACAGGGAGGACTAAGACAAGGGAAGCAAATAGATATGCAGCTAGGCCTGCATCCAAAGAAGTTTCTATGGACTCCCTATGCCCCTACTCACTTGCAGATGAAGAATGAAAGCAGGTACTTAGGTCTCTCCCTAGCCCTGAATTCTTAAATCTTAAGTGGAAGGAGAAATCAAGGAGAAATCATGGGTCAGATCCCAGTTCAACAAAATGCCACAGCAGGGCCCCTCCTTTAAGGGTGTTCAGATGGATTTGTAAGGTTTGGCACCCCCATTGCTTTTAAAGGTTGATGAAGAGAAGAATCTTCAGGAATGTGGCTATGAAAGTCTGCGCTCACCGCTCACTGAGCCTTCAGCATTTCCCATCCTGTTCCCAGAAGCTCCAGTTCCAAATGTTTGGGGGGTTGGGGGAACTCTTTCTCCTCACAGAATCAACATAAATGATCATCCTTTCTATCTGAAAACCCAGCACTCCTGGCAATTATATGGTGTCTAGGTGGTGAGAAGAGGCACTTTATTTTTTTCAGGCACATTTGTGAAATGTGTGGGGAGCCAACTAAAATTAATGAACTTTTCTTGCCAAAAAGAATGAGGCTCCAAATTCGGTCACGTACTGCCAAACAGCGTGAATGAAGTCAGTTTGTGAGGAAAATAAGAACATTCCAAAGGAAAAATCAAATATAGGCAGTCTCAGACTCATTTATGCTGATCTAAAGATATTCCTCATCAGAGAAAAAAATAAGTCCATTCCTGTAGCTGAGTTGACCACAGACATCCAGCTACCCAATTATCACTCAGCATTTTTCAACCATCTGCCTCCTCTCAACTTCCACTTCCCTCTAGAAATCACCCTCACTGGCCCAACCTCCTGGCCCCTGTCCCAGCCCATGGTCAATGGTGGCCTGGTTGATAGGGATAAAGGAGCAGGAAAAGGAACCCTCCCACCGTCTCAAAGCAGCTCTCCTGTCTTGGGATTGGCTACCTTGAAAACTTTAAACTTGCCCAGATCCTACCTCCTCCAACCCCAAATACCTGAATCTGGGTTTTCTTCCGGAAAGTAGGCTTTGCCTCCTTGACCTTTATCATTACCTTGCATTTTAGACCTATACCCAACTTGTACATCCTGTCACTGAGGCAGGGCCCATCTGAGACAGCCTGCTCCAAAGTGCATTCCCCAGGAAACTGGCACACTGACTGAGGAGTCCACAGGGCCTTAGCTTGCCAGAGCTACCATGTGCAAACCACTGCCCCCGGGAAGATGGTGGGCCTGGCTCAGCTAACAAACTAATTTCAAGCTGAATGCAATTAATTTCATAATTGTGAGTCATTTCAGATTAATTCTGCTAAAATCAAATCATGAAACTAGGGCATGATGAAGAACTGTTTTAAGAAACCAGACATGAAGTCTCCATAAACACTTGGTTCACGTCTAACACTGACAGCTAACCATCCTATCAACTGTGGCTATCAACGAAAAGAACAGATTTAGCTCTAATACATACAGATAATATCCCCTACAACTTTAAAAACCTGGTTGGCCCTGCTATGGGTCTGGAGAAAAAAAAAAAAAAAAACTTAAGTATCTTGACTCCTATTAAAGTTAACTAGTCCTACTGAAAACCTAGGAGATACATACTTCCACCAGGGGGAGAGGAGAAAACAGACCAGATGTAGGTCCAAATAGACCAACTCAGAAGGTGTGGTAGGAAGCCCTGATCTGAGTGCCTTCCCCGGGTTGTCCTCCTCTCAAATCCAGTTCAATCCAAAACATGACGGGCTTCGAAAGGGAAGTAAGCTGACTCACCCCAGAGATCACAAAAGACAGAGAAGGATGCTGAGGAACCGTATGTCAGTGGGTGAGTGCTGGTTCCCAGTCTCCCACTGGGCCTCCCCGAAGCCTCCCATTCCTATCAGTCCCAGAGCCTCTACTCCAAGCCACGAGGCCCACCATCCATGGTTTCAAACTTGAGATATTTCCATATCCATGACCACTGAGTCCACAGGAAGTGAGAAGGATTCCCTGCTCCATTTCCCAGGCCACTACAGAGGCCTTCCAAAACAGGAACCCCAAATGCCTCTCTTTGCCGCCCACAGTTAATTGGGGTAGGTGCTGCTCTCTCACTACCTCACACATAGCAAGGGTTAAAGAAGCTCTGTAGGGTGGGACCCGAGCCATGACCAGCCCCATCATTTCTGAGGAATGACAGTGTCTGGGATCCAGACAGTCCTGCAGAAACAGGGCCTGGAGCCCATGTGTAGGTTTCTGGGACATGGTTTTGGCTGCAGATGCACAGGCCCCATTCTGGCAGGCTTCAGCGCAACAGAGACAAGGCCTATATGTTCCTACTGAGTAAGGAATGAAACTGCTCCCTGAGGTTCAGTGGCTCAGGGGAAGGGAACCTTCAAGCCAGAACTGAGGACCATTCCCCATTCAACTCAATGCCACTGGGCAGCTTCCCTGGTTCAGTCCTGTGAAACCTCACAGGAACATGTGCCCCTTTCCATAGGCACCCAATTTAAGGGCTAGCCTCTGCAAACACCTATTTTGCACCTGAACCTGGGGTTCCTCTCCTGGTCCTCTCTGGGACCTGTCTCCTCCACAAACGTGATGCTGACATGAGGAAGAGCATCAGCCTCTCATGGGGCCATCTGACGTACCTAAACAGAAGATGAGGGTGAAGATCCTTCCCTTAGAATGAAGCCAGTGCTCGGATTTTCAATAAATCAAATTGTTCAGGGTCTTTGGATCATAAGTTCCCCCTGCAGCCTCCATTCCCTCAGTCAGCCCCAGAAGTGTCCCTGCTATCTGGAAGGGCCATAATCGACTTCACAGAAATGAGGGAAGTGGGCTAGAAAGTGAAATGTCTGCTGTAGGCTGCACCATAGGGAGCCCTAATCAGATTTATCCCAGCAATGTCCTGTTTGCAATCAACTTTCTGGACAGCTAGACTGAGACAGAATCAAAAGGGTATTTTCCTGGAGAAGAACAATATTTCTGTCCCCTGGCCTTTATTACAGATCACCCTAGAGTTAGCCAAACGGTACAGAAAAACCCAAGCTTCATAAAGACTTGGCTTCGAAGCCTTTAATTCATGAACTGTGGCTGCCCTGGAGTGCTATAGAAAAACAATCTAGGGATCCTTCCTTCTTATTGCCACACACGCCCTGCCCTGCCTGCCTCACAGGGGCTTCCAAGTCCAGGCTCCACAGTAAATGGAGGAGCAAACAATATGATCAAAGTACAACTACTCCCCCCAAAATACCTGTTCGACTCTCTATCCTCAGAACATGACAAGTGAAAATCCTCACTCTAATCCTGTAGATGTATCTCAAGTAGGAAAAAAGTATATTAGACCATTTTATGAATAAAACTTAGATGGTATATGGCACATTATCAAAACAAAAGCATTTTTCACTTAACTTGTCCCGGGGGAAATTATTTCTAATTCTGTACTTAAAAGATTTTGAAACTAAAGAACACTCCTTGACACTAACTTCAATTATTTTCCATCATTAGAATCTCCACTTAAGATCAAATCTGAAACCAATATGTGCAGCTTAAGCATGAAGAGGATTTAATATGTCTCTTGGCCAGAGTAGCATGTACACCTTCCATTTCCTTGTAAAGATGAGTACCAACATCTACTCTTCTAAATCTCATTTTTAATCAATACACCACCTGGTTAATGAAGCATCCAAGAAAGAAAAACAGACACCCAGACACTCTATTCACTTTGTGGTTTCTTCTGAATCCCGTGAAACACATCAATTCTTCCTTTTTCTCAACACCACTCCACTCCTTTCTTTTTTAAAGGGGGTTGAGAGCCACAGAGTGGGTCATTCTACTTTGACCCAGCAAGCAACTACCATACCACATGGCAGCTCCAAACCATACTGTTTTTTTCCAGAGTTAAAAATGGGGGGGGGGGATCAAGATGTTTTATTGGTGCATGAATCAGTGATTTTTGTAAGCAACGCAGCACAATTTACAACAAATATACTACGGTACAGGAGCCCATTGCTGGGCAACCAAAATATCCCATTATCAGGCTGTACCAGCTTGTGCGCTAATCACTTTGCATGAAGGTGGATGCCTCAAACTTATAGGGTAAAGAGTAGCAAGTGTGTGGGTGAGAGTCACATGAGAAAATACCAACTGCTCTGGGCCCTTTCTTCCATTTCAGCTCTCCATTTCTTTCAGTGCTCCCGTTTTCCTGTGATGTGTCTATTCATCGCCATCTACCTCACCAGAGAAAACTCTTCTTACTCAGCACCCTGCTTCCAAGTACCTGATGCTGCCCCTCCCACGGCAGGGAGTCAGGAACCAGCATTCACTCAGCAGACTGGGGGGGCGGCGGTAGGCATTTTTACTTTTATTTTTCTTAATTTGTTAATTGAGTATGTAAGCATTAACCCACTGAGGTACTATTCTCTCCACATAGGAGGAAATTAAGACAAAAAGGAAAAAAAAAAAAAGACAAAAAGGAATTCTGCACCTCCTCCAGAAAGCCCTTCCCAATCCTTGCAGACAGGGTGGGATGCCCTCCCCTAGTACCACGAACCTTCCTTAGCCGTTCCCTGACTACGTTCCTCCCTACAACATGAGGTCTTTGAGGGCCCGGCACAGCACAGAGCATACAAGGAAGGACACTGCTTAGTGAATGCTGCATGGATCGACTATGTTATCAAAGGTCACTGAGTTAATAAGGGACACCAAGACCTAATTCCACAGTCACCACTCTTTTCATCCCTCCAATGAAATTCTGGCAAAGCCATAAATGATACTTTAAAGAGAAAAACAAAAACACTCCCACTCCCTAAAGGACACCTCCTTGAAAATGAAAACCAAACTCCACGAGAAATCACTTCTTAAAAGTAATCAATACAGGAGTTCAATCCATGGTACCTCTAAACTCAGGCTCCTGGAAACAAAATATACCCTTATCTGAGGACAATCGATGAGCATTTATCAATGGGAAGTTTTATTCCTTCTGCCTTCTACCATGGTCATAGGCTCCGCTTGTCCACAACATGCTGTAGGAACACACCCTAAAAACAATAAAAGCAACAACAACCCCAAATCTTGGAGCAAGCCCTTGGTCCTGATCCCTTCATATTTAGTCCCCCTTACTTGGCACCTGCCGTTCTGCTTACAAAGTTAGCTGTACATACACATGCCTGCTCTCAGGACTAAACCACCTAACAGACAACGCGCTTCTGCATTTAGCATAGTGCCAGGGACACAGAAGCTGAGTTTCAATGGAAGGAAAAGAGTTGAGGATGTATTACTGGATATGCAAAGATGTTTGTTCAATTCAGCAAAGTGAACCACGGCCATGTTAGGTTTGCTACTTCGTATATATGTTTTTCAAAGGCAAGATGACTAAGGCATTATAAGAAAAATACCTCAATTTCTCCACGTATTCATTCTCTTTAAAGCACATATAGTGTGCTTGCTGTTTTTAAAGCGTTGTGTTTTCTAAAAGCTAGGCTTTCAAAATACTATGAACAATGTAAAAAAAAAAATAAGAATAAAGAACAGCCAGATTCAATAAATTTAAAATGTACTAATTTGTTTTGCCAGAATCTCTCTTTTTCATGTGTTCACAGAGGTGTTACAGGATAATAGATTGACCTCATTTTTCAAAAGCACCTTTTTAGGGGTAAAGTTGTTTGAATATTTTCACTGCTTGTCTAGTTTAGGGTGGGGTAAGTAAAAGAGGCAGGGAAATCACAGTGAGTTCTTTTGAAAATACAGATTTATTACAATCTGAACAATTTGCTAATGTATTTAATCACTAAATTTGGATTTTTGTGCAACTAAATTTCAAAATAAAGGAACAGCACAGACACAGAGTCTTTTTAAAGGTTAAAAGCATTTACAAGGATAGGAGCTCCTTTCCAATCTGCCACCCTCATTACACCCAGCAGTTTAAGAGCACAGAGCATTAATAGGTCTCCAAGAGCATAACATTAGTTGAAACAACATGCTCATTTACATCAGGCACCTTCAGTTTCAAAACCAAACTTCAGCTTTCACTGAGCTTTGAAGCAGCAACACACACCCTTTCCTTTAACCGGATCTTGTTTTTGCAGCACCACATTTATTAGGACACATTGCATGACGACAAAAACGTCTTGTGATCCACATTAAGTTTAGAAACACATACCAACAAAAAGTAACAGGACTCCAGCTTGTTAGGAAAAAAGGGGCACAAAATGAAACACAAAAGTCCTCTTTCACCAAGACTGCATTCTGAAAAACCAAAGTTTTACAGTGCAATTCCAAGACTTAATTCAATTTGATCCATTCATATTTATTGTGTTCTCTGAGCTGCATACATAGCTAATGTACAGACAAGAAACAAACAAAACCTCTTGGGATCCCTGGGTAGCGCAGCGGTTTGGCGCCTGCCTTTGGCCCAGGGCGCGATCCTGGAGACCCGGGATCGAATCCCACGTTGGGCTCCCGGTGCATGGAGCCTGCTTCTCCCTCTGCCTGTGTCTCTGCCTCTCCCTCTATCTCTCTGTGACTATCATAAATAAATAAAAAATTTAAAAAAAAAATTAAAAAAAAAACAAAAAAAAAAAACCTCTTCACACCTTGTAGATGCTCACTACCCAGCAGAGGCAATAAATGCATGAATAACCAAATACCCACACACTGTGCAGGGCACAGACAACACTTCGGGAAGTAGGCAGCGTAATGATGAGTCCTGCCTAGGATTTCAGAAGATGTCAGCTGCACAAGGAGAACCACTGAACAAAGGAATAAAAATCTTCACTCTCCTGCTCAGGACTGACCTGCCTGTGCAGTCAGTCAAAGCTGCATGAAGGAGGCTGAGGGCAGAGCTTCCAGAGGAAACTCAACTGAGGCTTGAAAAGGATACTTCAACACCCTCACTCTCAAGTTACCCCTGATGCCTCTCAGCTGTCACCATTCCATACACACCTCAAGGGTAGGGAACTTCCCTGTCTACACTAATATGTGAAGGCTCCTGCCAAATACAAGGATTTATCCTCTTGAGTTCTTAGCCTGTCTTTTGATGGCTTGATATTAAAGCAATTCTGAAACTTAAGACTATGGTAAGCTACTTTTTAAAATTAAAAGTCATTTGTTAATAAGTGAAATAAGTCAAAGAAATACTTTATGATTTGTGCCTAAATTTAATCTAAATTATAAATTTAATCTAAATACACACCTACACAGATGTATACACCAAGCTCACAGATATTAGAAACAAACTAGTGGTTGCCAGAGGCAGCAGGTCGGGGATGAGGCAAGACGGATGAATTTTTTCTTTAGTTTAAATAAGCTGACTTTCTAAAAAAAAATAGTCTTTTCAACAAACGGTGTTGGGGCAACTGGATAACTGTGCAAAAGAATGAAGTTGGACATTCTACTTCACATTATATATAGAAATTAACTCAAAATGGATCATGTGTCTAAATATCCAAGCTAAAAACCTAAAACTCTTAAGAAAACATAAGAGTAAATCTCCATAACCTTGGATTAGGGGATGGTTTTATATATAGTATCAAAAGTATAAGCAACAGAAGAAAAAAACTGGATAAAGTTTAAAACTTCTGTGCTTCAAGGGATACCACCAAGAACACGTAAACAAAGAATGGGAGAAAATATTTGCAGATAACAGGTCAGATAAGGGACGTATACTCAGAATATATAAAGAACTCATAACTCAGCAATAAAAAGACCAACCAACTAAAAAATGGGCAAAGGATTTGAACATCTCCAAAAGATATGTAAACATCCAAAAAATTATGAAGATGATCAGTATTATTAGTCATTATGGAAATGCAAATTAAAATCACCATGAGCTACTACTTCCTACCAAGGAGGAGGACTGTAATTAAGGACAACCTATAATAGTGTTGGCAAGGATGGGGAGGAATTGGAACTACCATCATTCGCTGGTAAAACCGTAAAATGGTGTGGCTGCTATGGAAAATAATTTGGCAATACTTCAAAAAGTGAAACACTGCTGCCATGATTAAGCAACTCCACCCTTAGGTATATATTCAAGAGCCTAGAATACATGCGGTGTAAGGCTGAGGACACACTTTTGCACTGCTCACGGCAACACGGCTCACTACCTCCTTACCTCGCTCCAGCCTGTGGCTGCCTGGTTCTGGAGAAGAGCAGCAGGCTAGGTGCCAACTTAATAATAAAAACAAACAAAACTCTGTTAACTTAAAAATTTAATAAATGTATAGATCATATGTACATATTAAAAAGGATTTGCATTCCTCAGGAACAGCTGTGTGATAAAAAAAAAAAGCAAAACAAGCTGGAAGTTTTCATCCTTGGAATTCAATGCTAGAAGAAGACACCCCTGGCCCCACTCCCCACACATACCCTGAACCAAATCCTCTATCCAGCTAAGCCGTCTTTGAGATCTGGGGGGATCATCAGCGCCTTGAGATATGCCTTCACTGCAGCCCCAGGAGCGTACCTCGGTTCTCAAGGCGACCAGGCCCTCGCTTCCTGGGGATGAGTCACAGGAGATGCTGAACAAGGGGCTGCTGCCTCCAAGGGACTGGTGTGTGCAAGCCCCTGTGCTTTAGGACTCCACTCAAGCACCGACACTGTAGGCAGCAATGAGTCACCCACATCTACAAAGCCCAGGGCCCAGGGGAGGTGGTGCTCTGCAGCCCTTCACTAGAATCTACATGAGGGTCATCCATCAGAACTCAGCCACGTCAGAGATACAAAAACTCGTGAAAACAAACCCCAGTCTGTGTTTTTTAAGCATTATTAGGACTGTCTCCATCCGGGTCCAGTGGAGAGAGAACTGAAAATGGCTGGCATCTTTCTTGAGCAGGGGTGACTAGGAAGGATGGAAATTATTTCACCTTGGGAAAGGTGGATCAGGATGTTGTTTCAATGCTCGGGCCAGCCACGGGGAAGATGGTCTCCCCCACGGGCCACCCGGGCTTCTGGAAGGAGGGTAGGAGAGCTTATCATGAATAAGATTTGGACGCGGTGCCTTCCCCAGAGCCAGGGCCTGCTGGCGCCAAAGAACCAGGGCTCCCAAATCCACTCCTGACATAAAGGGGAGCCCAGCTCTAACACGGGCAGGTTAAAAGCCCCACCGAGGGTAGACCGCCCAGCACCCTCCATCACAGCCACGTCACGGGGACAGGCCGGGAGCGTCTACGCTACTTCCTGCCCAGCACGCTCAGCAGAGCACTGAGCACCGTCTCAGGTCCCCAGCCACGGGTGAGGTCAGAGGTCACAGGTCCTCTGAGGGGTCATGCTCAATTAGTTCTTCTCCTCCCAGGATGGCTTTAATTAGGCCTGTGCCCTAATAGCCAGGGATTCCTCCTTGTGACTCTGTCAGAAACCTTCCCTTCAGAGGTGGTTGTTCCGAATGACCCCTCAAAGCCTTGCGCCACCCCCCCATCTGCTGCCCCCCAGCCAGCCTGGAAATGCAAATGCTGGAAGTGCTTCTGCTGGAACAGATCCCGGTTTGACTCGTTTTCTTTCAGTCCTACCTAGGTTTCGAGCCTGAAAGCATCCCGAAGCACCTGCACTTAGGTGGAGACTCCAACTGTAGGGACCTCACTTCGAAGGGAACCAGAAAAACAGGGACACAAGCTTACTCAGGAATCCCACCCTGGCCAATGTCTCACACGTAACACTGAGATGCAAATCCAGGTGGTGGATTCAGGGGCAGGTGCGTGTCACTACAAAGGCTAGTGCTTGTTAAGATCTCACCAGTTAGCGTGTGTGCACACGCACGCTCATGGGCACACACAGGTGTGCGTGGGTGTGGTACGTGTTCTGAGTAGTGAGGAAAAGTGTTTCAAGTAGTAGAGAAAGGTGCTCAAAGTCTCCAGAGACTGACTAGGATTTTCTAAAAATGCTAAGAAACAAGTAGGGAAGAAAATTATATTTTGTGCTTTAAAGCTTTATTCTCTCCACCAGGTGCAAACAAGGGCTTCAAAGGTAGGAGTCCCATTCAACAAATAATTCACAATCCCAAGTGCTAAAATTAAACTCCCACACAGGCAGACAAGGGAGAAATTTTCCCTGAAATTCACTGCCAACATGCCTTTCCAGATGAGTCCACTGAACCCCTACACCTCAAAGATAAGCCTCTGCCAACACACACACACACACACACAATAACTTAACCAGCAACTCACTGAAACCACAATCTTAAATTCTGTTACACTCCAGAGAAACAGGTGTTCCCTGCATGGCATGAGGAGAGGGGCTCGGAGTCCTGACCCACCAGGCACCCAGTCTCAGAGTCTTTCCAGAGTCTTCTACGGGTCTCAGAGAATCCCAGATGCCAACCGTGATAAGACACACCTCAAAGAAAGTAAAGAACACTGCCCATCAAACCATGACATGCTATTGACTCTAAGACACCTGAGATTCCAGAATACTGAAATGTGAAAGCCTAGGCGTCTTAGAATCAATGAGATAGGGTGGCACTCGACAGGCTTAGTTTTTATCATAAGTTCCCGGACCACAGGAACCAGAACCTGAGGAGCAGTGGCAGCACCTGGGACGCCTACGGCAAATACTCCCATGACAACTTATGATCTGGCTGTCATGTGATAGGACCATGCTAGGAATTTCACATACTTGTGACATCTGAATCATACAATTACCCTGTGAGGTAGCCTCACCCCCCCCCCCCACCCCTTTTTCTCATCACAGGATGAGAAAGACTCTAGAAGAGTCAGTAACTTACTAAGGGTGATGAGAAGCAGGGCATCAGTCCCCACTCAGGTCTGTCTGGGTCCAAAGCCCATGATTTCCCACCCCAGCCTGCATCGCAGAGAAGTCTGTCTCCAGGTGAAGCAGGTATAAGCCCACATGCTTATCCCCCTCCTCCCTCAGTATCATGCCAGCTTCTGGCAACCAGGGAGCATTTCTTCATTAGGTTGTGGGTGGTCAGGAATTTATTAGCTAAACCTCTCCCTGACCTTTCTTCCATCCACTGTATTTTTAGTCCTCTTATTAAATGAGCCACGCCTGCCAATGCTGAGCAACCCTCCACCCCCACCCCATCTAGCAGTGAGCCTGTTATCAAGGACTGGTTCTCGAATTTCAGGGGAGGCTGCACAGCAAGCCTTGTATTGACTCCGCAGCACATCTCCCATCCCACCACAATCTGTCACTCATTGTAACTAAGACATCTACGGGCAGCTGAAAGAAAGCGTGTAACCCGTTTAGTGAGTTGTTTATTAAGTTCCTCCTTCCACAAACTCTCGTGGGCATTCTCTGCAGCCAGAGCCAACAAGCCTTCTGTTTCATGCACAGTGACATCAAAGAAGTCCAACTTAGTTCCTCAGTGTCCAGTAGCCAGGCTACATTTCTTTCTAAGAGTAACAGATGCTGGGGGTGCTGAAGGGGCCCAGTCCGTTAAGCATCTGCCTTCAGCTCAGGTCAGGATCCTAGAGTCCTGGGATTGAGCCCTGAAGTTGGGCTCCCTGTTGGGTGGGGAGTCTGCTTCTGCCTCTACCCATCCCCCCTCTACCACCCCATCTCTCAAATAAAATCTTATTTAAAAAAACAAAAAAAAAGATGCCAACCACCTCAACTCAGTTGTGCCCCAAGTCACTGCTCGTTCATTACCTGTAAGCCTCAAATCAGCACCCTCTGTAAGCACAAGCATATTTTCATTTTAAAGTTCAGCAGGCTGGCATGAAACACACCAGGAAGGGCAGACCTTGCCTCAAACCAGAACACCTTCTCTATCCTTAGCCCACCGGCCCCCCTTTGCAACAATGGATCAAGTCACTAACCTTCTCTGAGCTTCAGTCCTCTAACAACCAGTGGGAATTCCAGGTGGTCTAACAAGACCCTGTGTGTGGAATTGCCCCAGCAAAGCAGCATGCTAATGTGAGCTGATCACCTGAGAGCTACGGGTGGACAGAACTGCTACGTAGCTGCTCCTGTGTTCATGTCAGCAAATGCAACTTTGATAGGTTTCCCAAAATGAGAAAATTACTGGCTCTTAGGCAAAGAGATCTGGGGACTGCTCATGGCCATCCAATCCTTTAAGTTACCCCCCAAAAGTTATGTGCAAGTCTAGGGAAGAAAAAGCGGAAATACTTAAAGTCCATAGCTGAAAAATATTGAAGAGTTACACACACTAACTGTTGGGGTCACAGGTAAGTCCACGCCAAGATAACATCTGGCCTCACTGAGCTTTCAGCGTGATTGGACAAAGACAAAGGACTAGTTTTGAAATAGAAATAGTTTTTAAATATATCCCACCTAGGATGAATGTATGAATTAGATGTCTGGGTGATATGAAAGCAAGTCAAAGAGGGACCAGAGACATCTAGGGTCCAAAGAAAGGTCTTCAGAGATAAAGAATGTTCCAGCTGGAAGTGAAGAGGGAAAAAAAGAGGAGATAACTAGGTGAGCAGCAGAGAAGAGCATGCAAGGCCAATGAAACAGCCCAGGAGAGGCCAGGGACAGAAAGACAGGGCACGCTCGTGCCACCAGGTGAATAAAGAGATGTCAGAGAACAGGGAGGATCAGAGGGCACATGGCCCCGTAGCCCGCTCAGAATTCTGGACTTCATCCTGAAAAAGTAATGGAAAGCTTCTCAGTGATTCTAAGCAGGAAGCACAGAGTGGGATGGAGAATTTTAATCCCTCAGTGGGATGGAAACGGACTGGGAGAGAAGGGTCCAGGGACTGATACAGGGACACTGGCTGAGGGCTAGACCCAGAAGTAACAGACACCATGAGGAAATAACGTGCTGGCGTATAATAGATTATCCACCCATCAACGCATTACCAAACGCGTTTGGTGTGTGGTGGTGTGTCATGAATAAAATCACAAGCAGCTTACACTCAGCGTGGATTCCTTCAAAGAGAACCATCACCCAGGGATGACGCCACTGCCATTTATTATGGTACAAACATACAGACGCCTTAGTTACCAGGGCTAACAGATCACTTCAGTGTGAATTAAGTGCTCTGTCTTCACCTGAATTAAATTCAGGCAACAGAGAAACAGGCTACATATGGGGGTGGGGGGTGCAGGGAAGGCAGCCCAGCAACCATGATTTCGCCCCCATTAGAAGGCTGCTCACAGACACTTCACTTCCATTTTCAGGGGGAGGGCCTACAGATCCCCAGTGTGATCACTAAACCACCTGAATCGGAGAAGCATCTTCTCTAGATGAGAAAAGTCACATGAAGCTGTATTAAAAATAACAAACATTTCAAGGGTTTGGGAAAAAAAAAAAAATCAGCAAACAGATGGGGCTCCGGTTCATTTTTAGATACAGAAACAGACTTTGAAGAGAAAGGGGAAGTAGGTTTCCACCCTCAGGGAACAGCCTTCTGCCCCTGCTAGGGAAAGGGGAGTCGGCCAGAGCTGTGACCCTACGGACACCCCGATCTTGCTACTGCTGGTGTCTTTGATTCAAGCCACTGCACCACTGCATCCTTCAACCCTCCCTCACCAGCTCTCGTGGGGCTGCCCTCGATCCGTGGCTTCAATGGCCAGGCCTCCAAAAGGCCCCCCTTGACCACCACCCCCCAGACTAGGCTGTATGCACATTCAGTGCCTCATGCTGCTCCTTGCCACTCTGCCTTCAGGGTTCTCTAAGTATCGGGGTTTATTGGTAAAGGCCCATTGCCCCACTCAACTCTCAATCCTAGGATGGCAGGGGCCCCTTTGTGTCTCTCGAGTCATCCTTGCCCCCTCCCCCACAACAGGACTTGAGAGAATGGGAGCTTGATGAGTACTTGTCAACTTCTTACATAACCATATTGGTCAACAGTATCTAAGTTGATAAAAATTTGAAGAATGAAAACCAGCCATATGCCCCAGTAGGTCATCACCCTCTTCAGCTACAGAGGACCGGAAGTCTTTTCCACCTCGAAGCTCTGAGGACAAAAAAGCTTACAACCATTGAGCTACACTTGCTTTTAGCTCTTACTCCCCTCTTCAGAAATTTGAGCTTATGAACTCAGTGTAATTGCAATCACTTAGAAGCCAATGGCTTGTAATATTTTAGGAGTCTGTGTTTCTGGGATTTCGTGGGAAAGGAACATTTTGGGAGAGGGGGAAAAAAAAAAAACCAAGACCCTTAATTTAGAAAGGACATACAGATCACCCAAGTTCTTGCTGGGAGTGATTTAGGAAATCCATCAGCAGAAGAAGACTGTTGGGCTAATTATGGGATTTCCAGGGTGTGTAGGAGGGATGACAAAAAAAAAAAAAACCCACAAAAACACACAACCCTACAAAACCCTTCTTTTACATTTTTAAACATGGCAATGCTGATTCCCTTTTTCTGCCTCTGCTAATCAGGTCCTTCAGGTCAAACACATGAAAGGCCTTCTTGTCAAGTGATGAAAAATGGTGCTTCTCGCCAAAAAGAACATCAGCAAGACTGTGTGCACCAAGGTTTATCACATCCTCTGACAGAGATGCAGATAATGAGGAAGCCCGGTGCTCAAGTTTTCCAACTGCAGGCTTCAACAAACCTCAACCAGAGGGATCTCAAACCTTGAAGCACCAAATGTAAAAGAATAATGAGCAGCCCTGTGAGAACGACTTCACACTGCTTAAGAGAATGCATTTGGGAACCTATCAGCACTAAGCCAGCCAAGGCCATGTGTCTATGGGGCAGGAGCAATATAATTTTTTCACCTGTCAAGCATGGGTACAGTAGTATCTAATTTATTACAAGTTGTTGCAAGGGCTGAATGATACCAAAGGAGACACAAATTATACGTACTTAGCGTAACATTTTATGCTTTACAAACCAAGGTCTTCACCAAATGCCAGTTACTGCCGACAATCACAACAGCGGCGATTATTAGCACTATTCAGAGGGGTTGTTTACGTCTCTGTTCTCCCCTAAATCTTCTCTTCTTGGTCCGCTCTCACTGAAGTACCTGGTTCTAGAAGAATGACTTCCCACATACCATCAGATTTCAGACAACTTGTTTCCTCTCTCAAGTGCTTCCTTTTTTGAAGCTTTTTACTGCCAGGAAACAGTTCAACTGGATGTTTACAGATTTAGGATCATTCCACAAGGACACATGTCCGGGCAGTGTCCACTGGGAATACTGGAACTACCAGTGGCCAGAAACATGGAAATGTTTGCATTTGCCTTTGCCGACCAAGCTGCACTGCATATGGAGAGTCAGAGAGAATGAGATGCCTCAGGATGCTCACTACCACACGAGCACAGGATCCTGGGGTCACCACATTCTCCAAATCGCTGGGCTTTTCTCAACCCCCGTCACACTGAAAGGACACCCCTTGCCTCTGCTGCCACCTACACCCTGCTCCCTGTCCTCTTTGCGGGTTTGGGCATTTGTTTTCTCCTTTCCTCACCCCCAACAGCCCATACACATGGCACAGTAGCACCCCATCTAGAAGCTGTATAGTTGTAAAATGGCTTGATTTTATTCATGGAGTCCAAATAGGAAGAGAACCTATCAGAGGCTATTTTACCTCTCAAAGAACTGATGAGCCAGTTCTTTGAAAGGACCAAGAAATGAAGAATTTTCCGAAAACAAAGCAGAGAGCGAGGTGAGCTCACCTAGGTGGGTCTGGATTGGCTACCTCATTATCCCCCTTAGCTCATCTATTTGAAGCTGGAAAAAGAAACCTTAGGAGGACTGCTCACTTACTCTGGGATTCAGAGCATGTTGACCAAAGCCATTCTATGGTAACCTGTTCCTCACCTGTACCTGCTCTGGGACTGCCGAACAAGCAGGGCCTCTAGCCTCGGAGGCACTCCAGCCAACGGACGGGGCATCTGCCAGTGTGAACAACGAGATCCCTTTGTGGGTTGGTTTCCAAACTCACGTCTTCTAGTAGAAATGACCTCTAAAATAAAAGCTATTAAAACTTCCTGAGTTACTTCTTTCCCAGTGCCCAGACGCATTAGGACAAGGAAATTTATCTTTCGCATAAAAGGAAAAAAAACAGCAGTTAAAAGTTCAAGAAGCAAATCAGTCACATAAGTCAAAATTACATGTTTCCCCCCATAGAGAAAATCTGTCTACAGGCCTGTGTCTTTTCAAGATCCCTTCACACCTGTACCCCCTTCCCTCATTTTGGAAAAGATGGCCCTTTCAACCTGCTTGAGTTTTCCTTCTTTCTGTGTGTCCATCATGCTGCCAAGTCCCAGCCCAGATACTTGCACTTACTCCTTCCTGCACTTGTATTTCTGATGTCTTGCCTTCTTTTGATTGCTTTCCATCTGAAATACAACCCCCTACTTCCCTGAGAGCGTAAAAATACTCCACTCATGGGGAAGTAGGGTGTTATGTTTGCTCCTATACCTCCTCTACAGGCCACTCATCATTTTTCCCATCCTCTCCTATCCTGCTTCTCATAACCCTTGGACTTGGCTCCTACAGTATCTCAGAACTGAAATGCATTAGCGTCTTTAACAATATCTAGGCCTAATCAGTGGTAAGGTATTTTCCCCCTCAACTTGCACTCAATTCTCAACGTATCTGATTTGGACATCTTAAAACACATACACACACATGCACACTCCCTTTCCTTGGTTTCCATGACAACACAGTCTCTTGATTTGCTTAATTCTCCAGTTATTCATTGTCCATCTTGGATTCCGCATTATCCTCCTACTAATACATAGGGGTCTTCCCAAGGTACTATACTGACCTCCATTTGTCCTAGTCCCCTGTGTATCAACCTCTGCATTCACTCCATTGAGAAGATCCTTTATTCTCAGTTGGTTCATCTGTATCTCCTGGCTCTAGACCTTTCATCCTCAGCCCTAAGTCTGACCCTACATCTACAGTCTGATTTCAATATGATGAATACTAATAGTAATAAATACTAATAGTAATAAAACACTGACATTTATTGAGTGCTATTCCATGCCAAGCACTGTTCTACACATCTCAGATGTGCTTAAATTCTCACAGCCACCTTATGAGGCGATATTATCATTCCCATATAAGTAGGGAAAGTAAAACAGGAAAATTTACCCAAAATTGCACAGCTAATAACTAAGTAGTACTGGGAGTTGAACCCAGGCAGGTAGAGTCCCAGAGTCCAAACTTTGAACCGGGGACATAGGAGTTCCTCAGCTCTTTTGAGGACCGTGAATGATTTCCTGCTGCAAAGTTATTTCCAGCTTTCATGTGATCTTCATCCACAATCAATGCCATCCATGCTAGCCTTCAAGCTTTGGAGACTTGAAATTTTTCTTCCCTTATTTCTTCACTCTAACTTTTGAACAAATCCTGATAACTTCTCCCCTGTGTCTGAACATGTGGCCTCACTTTCCCACTGCCAGCAGCCCAGCCAGCATCTGTTCCCTCTCACACTGCTACAGCAGCTTTCCATTCATTCCCATCTGGTGGAAACCTTCCAGCACATGCTGCCACCATTTGCATCACAGCTTTCCCTCAAGGAGCTTCAAGGATTTCCTTGCACCTGAGCTGGCAACTCTTCATGCCTTATCACTCAGTCCCTCCACCACGAGCCTCCCTACTAGGTAGAGTATGGGGTCCTGCTGGGTGGTCATGTCAAATATACACCTTCCTTCTCAGCACATGCCAGTTCATATGAAAATCTCTCCATTTTATTCTCCAAGATCCAGCTTGGAACTACCGCTCCTAAAACGGCTTCCTTCCTTGCTCATGAGATCCATTCTACCATTCTATGTGTTTCACACCTAATATGTATTGGTGGAAATATATCATTTCATAATCCCTTTCTCTACTCGCTGACATTTCCCCAATTTAGCATCCCTCCCTCTCCCCCCCCCAATCAAGCTTGCAGACTGCTGTTTTGCACTTCACACCTCCCCTCTCCAAGAGCCTGGTCCAGTGCGAACAATCTAGTTTTTTTTGTTGTTGTTGTTTTTTAAACAGGACAGTTAGCCCTTGTAGGTGGCAAGAGTGGTAGTCCAGCTGCAAGCATCTACAATTGTTTGTAGGAACACAGTGCATGTGTATCATCACACCTACATGACAAGTTGCCAGCTGTAAAGAATACTAAGCTTTTTTATCACATTTTGGGCTTTTTGACAACATACACTGCGCTTTAAGTAGAAGAATCTATGCTAGGAAGTCCATCCAACGAGGTATGACTCCAGGACCTTAAATGGGCCTGAATAAGGAAAAAACAGGACCAAGAAGGGATATACACTTAGGCAAGGGTCCCAGGGCAGGAGGTCAGGATATGTGCTCAGGTCAAAAGCTCAATGCAGTACTAGCCCATCTGCAACCCTGTGCTTAGGAAAATTTTGTCATTCTGAATTCAAGCACTCTGGACTCCATGACAAAAGCTTAGCATTTCAATTTATTTTAATTTCACCCACACATGCTCAGAGGTTACCCACAAGAATACAAACAATACTAACAGCCAAGTACAAATAAATTTGAAAATCACCATTAGGGTGAAAATATGGATCAAACCAAAAAGTCAAGATTGGGAGCCTGAAGTAATGCCGATATTTGAGCTAGGGTTTCTTGGCAGGGGTGGTTTCACTAATATTAAATGAACAATTTAATATTAAATTGCAACTGTGTTGCAGGAAGGCTCAAAGCACTTGATATTATGGCACCTTAATCCCACCAACAACTTCATGAGGTAGGTAGCATCCTTTTAACTGAAGCATTTTTAGGACGACTGGGTGCTACAATTTTAACCGAAGCACAGGGAAGTTAAGCAACCTGTCTAGGTCCACAGAGCTCAAACTGCAGAGCTGAAGCTTGGACAACCGGATTCCAAAACTATACTCAGGAGCCTCCCCAGGAGCAAAGCAGCAGCTACAAGTCTGGTTCTGCACTCCACCATCACATCGAAGGGTGGAACTGTCAGTGCCAGGGCGCAGTACAGAACTGTGGAGCTTGGCTCCAACAGCTTCAGCAGCAGCACCTAGAGTGAAGAGAGCCCTCTTATTTCTGCACTGCCCCCTGCTCACCCATGGACAAAGCCTACAAGATCAATACATGATCTGCCTTCCAAAAATCATTTTCAAGACACTGATTTCCTTTTATTCAGCACTCCAAGGCCCGTGAGGTCTCACCAAAGCCCACACAAACTGCATTTGATAAAGCACATTATAAAAGTATGGTACAGAGGGGGCTGGCTTCCAACTACTCTGCCAGCCCATCCCCTAAACAGATAGTCCCCCATCAAGGGATGAGAATTAGGATAATACAGCCATTGTCCATGGGGACAAAGCAAAGCTGTTGTGCAGATTAAGGAACAGCTACTATCTTGTCTCCCATTCACACTGCTCCAAGGCTCCAGCTGAAACAGAACTCATTTGTCCCCTAGCTCTACTGGCTTCTAATATGCCCAGGATAGCTGTAAGAGCCTCTGAAAAATTTGGTTAGGAGAAAAAGAGCAAGTGCCCAGAAGCCAGGTTCTGTCCCAGCTCTGCTGCTCCTACGCCAGGAAATTCCACCTTGTGTGCCCTGCTGGCTCCCTCCACAAATCAATGGAGCTGGACTAGAACAGAGCCCATTCATAAGGGAACCAGGGTCCTCGGGAAAGTTCTGCAAAGACAACTTAATGCCCAGCGTCACTACGGGAGGTCCTAAGTCAGAGGTTTTGAAAATATTCCCCAGGTGTCTTGGATGTGAAGGTCTGGGCGCATATCTGGGCTAGAACTCATGCCTCATCCCTGTTTTCCTCCAGCTGCTCTGTGTCTGGAGCAAGAAAGCTCACTTGGTGTTTCAGAGAAAAGACAAGACAAAGAAGAGGCTCCTCTTAACTGTGTTTATAGGAAACTTCTGTGCAGGTAATTTCATTACAACATGCCTCAAGGGCCCAGAGCATGGGCTGAGGGAAGCTCTGGGCTCCGGGGTTTCCTCCAGGGCATATACTACTGGGAACACACACATTGATTTACTCACAGTCTCCTGAAAGCATCCTGCTTATCGGAACATTTAATCTCTAGAGTTCTCTTTGCTTAAAAATAAAAATAAAAAAAACACATAGTAAGGACATTTCCAAAATGAGGAGGAATTCTTCATTCTAGGTGGCCACCTTCCTCCACTGTAACCACATACATCAGAGCCTTGCTTTGGGCATTCCGACTGCATTATCTTATACCTTAGAACTCCCTTGGCTTGTCAAAGGGTCCTCTCACCGACAGCAAGGTACAGAACAATGCTGATTGTAATATGCGTCAGTAGTGGCTGGTCCCAGGCTCTCAGAAAGAAAATCTTACCTACTCATAGGCACTGGCCAACTCACTTTATTAATTTAACAAACTGTGAGAACCACTGAAGAGACCCACATGATGACGGCACAGTCCCTGGCATCACAACACTGAAGATCTCAAGAAATGACAAGGACTACCCTTCTTCTATTGGCCAACTATAGGAACCTGGGAAAGCCACGTGACCTCCTGAAAGCCTTAGCTCTGGAGATTACCCAGTCCCATGAAAAGTCAGATCCCTCCAAATGAAATCTCAGGAAGGAGAAGGAATAACTACAGGGAAGACTTTCCAAGGGGGGGAGGGGGCTCTCCTACAGCTTTGTCTGAGAAAGCACCAAAGAGGGGGAGGCGGTGGGAAGGAAGGGGGGGTGATTTGGGAGAAGGGGGATAAAAAAAAACTGATCTATAGTCATGGCAACAAGAAACCACCAGTTTAACTGATCCTTAACAGCTCAGCACCAGTACATGCCACTCCTGACACTGTCATGTTCTTGTCAGGAAGCCAAGGGCAAGCTCACCCACATGACCTCAGCAGCTAAGGTCTACTCACTGCTACCTCCCAAGGCCTGCCCAGTCCCTTATTTCATGCTTCCCAAAAGCCTCTGTAGGATTGGCTACCAGCTGGTTTCAACAGTCTACATAGCGAAGCTCTCTTTACTCACATGAGTAATTTCCACCTTTTAGTGCTACTGATATTGATTGCTGGCTGCTTCAACATGAATCCTAAGAATACATTCACCTGCCTTTCAGGGCACTTTCTGTCAAAGGACAGAGGGAGTGACTTGGAAGGGCTTTGGAAATGTTGAATTGCTGCACAAATGAAAAAGCATGAGGATTTGGGGAAGACAATGACTGGTATACCACAAGACAGGCCCTCCAGGTTTACCCAGGGCCAATTTGGCTCTGTTTTTGTTTTTTAATTTTTATTTATTTATTTATTTATGATAGTCACACAGAGAGAGAGAGAGAGAGAGAGAGGCAGAGACACAAGCAGAGGGAGAAGCAGGCTCCATGCACCAGGAGCCCAACGTGGGATTTGATCCCAGGTCCCTAGGATCGCGCCCTGGGCCAAAGGCAGGCGCTAAACCACTGCGCCACCCAGGGATCCCTTGGCTTTGTTTTTGATTGAATTCCAACACACCATGCTCACCAAAGATTGAAAGCAGCAACAATATGCAGCAGAGGCAAGAGGCTGGCAACCAGGGCAGTTACACGAGGCCTCCAAAACCTGACTCGGGAAGCAACTCCATTTAGTCCTTGATTCTGTTTCAGAAGGAACTCCAGGGTGATCTGAGTTTGGAAAAGGAGTCATTATGGAAAATGTGAAGGTGCTGGTACTCTGGGGGGTAAACCACAGCCATCCAGAGCAAAATTTTCTCTGCAGGCCTCCAGAGAGCAGAGACAAAACTTACAAAAATATTTCTGATGCAATCATTTTAGTGTGGGTCAGGAACCATAAGAAACAATGAATTCAAACTGTTTCCCCGCAGGCAAAGGAAAACACGAGTCACCTTTTCTGAAGATCCTAGTCTGTTCTGTTCCATCAAGAAAAATATGTAAAGATCTCCAGTATCAAAGGGAAAAAAAGAAAAAAAGGCAACAAAATGAATTCATTTCCATGACTATTGTCCAGCACAGCTGCACTGAACTCATTTACATATGCTATTAAATAGCCCTAATAAATATGAATATTGCACCACATAAAGCATATAAAAGGTTCATGTCTGAAATATCTGAAAGTATCAAAAACAAACCCAGTCGCCCAAAGAGCAGTGGCCCAAAAAGCAATGGTGACTTCAAATACATTATCATTCCTCCCCATTAGGAAGACGACAAATTAGTGGACAATTATGAGAAGAAACTCAGCATTCTGAAAACTAGCTATTAGTGGTACATAAACAGGAATACGTTTTCCAGTATGAACAATAAGGGCTGGCTGTGATTTCATTATGAACCCAAGGCCCAGACCCTGCTCCACCAAGCAGGTTCACTCTGTGAAGCAAATTAACATTCCACTTCTCCTTGAGTCCTGTGATTTCCTTGGAAAGCTGTGTGCCAGTCAGCAAGCTGCACTCTTTCCTCTCTGCCTGGAAGGTAAGAGATCTATGAAAAAGAACTGAAGCAATCAACAGTGATCAAGCAATGCCACTGGGAGCCTGCACCTAGAACAGTCATCTTCCACTCTGGTCTCAATCACTTGGTCATTTCCTTGTGTCCCTAGAAAGCCTCCAGAAGCCCACCTTCACTTCTGTGTGGGCAAAAACCAATGAGTAATGGTAGAAAGGCATAATTAACTTTATTTCTGAAAGTCTCCAGACCACAGATGAAGACCAAACTCTACTGGAGTTAAGTCTGGAATCAGCTCCAACCTACAACCCTTCTTGGAGTCAGAGCACTCCCCTCAGCCAAACACCTGAAGATCCACTCTATCCCAGATTCGGGCGTCATCCCCTAGAAGAGGCAGGAACATGGCAGATGCCTCAGTTGGCCTTTCATGAGTCTAAAAATGCTTTCTGACCACACCTGGAAGATGCTGGCTCTTCTGCAGCCCAATTTCCTGGAACCTGAAGCATGGTGGGGGATCTCTGTGCAGTCTTCTGAGAGGCTGAGGCTACAGCTGCCGGATGGGTTATCACACTCTGCCCCCATATTTGATGCTGCCCCCAAAGCCTAGAAGCTCAAGAAACTTGTCATGAGGAAGGCAGATTTTCTCTCTGCATGAATTGCACCCAAAGCCTGAACTGGAAACCAGGACAGCAAAAGGAAGATGAGGGCTGGCTAGCTCTCAGCAGAATTCAGAGACCGTGCAAAAGAATATAGGTATGTACCTCTGTATGTTTATTTTTACATAAAACAAAGTATAACCCATGGGTCCTTGAAGGATGCAGGGAAAGAATATTCTATCCTACAGACCAAAGAGATGCTGGGCACAAACATTAAGCGTACATAAAATTGTATCCACAGTCCCCTAAATCTGTTAAAACTTTCACTTTTTAAAGCAAGCAGAAAACCAGATACAACCTACCCACCAACACACCTATACTTCGTTCTCCTCTGTGACACATTACTTCTGCTATCCAGTGTATACTCTGATGAAGAGAGTCTCCACTTCACTTTCACCTACACTTCGGCACAGGATGGAAGGGGAGGCAGGTACTTGGTTCCAATAAGGAGAAAAAGGACTAAGATAGGTGATAGCTTCCTTCCAAAAAAAAAAAAAAAAAAAACTATCAGTTGGACTTTGGATGAAGAAGTTATATTCTTTCCTCATCTGGAAAGTAAATGGACTGGGGTGGCCATCCCTGAGACCTCTTCCCAGCCCTGTCTATGCCATGTACATGCAACCTCTAGTTTACTGCTCCATCAGTTCCTAAGTGATAACCACAAATCAAACCCTAGTAAAATAGAAAGTCCTTATTTCCTCGATCCATAAGGATGTAAACTCAAGTTCTGTTTATGAAAAAGAAATGGTAAAAATACAACATACACATTGACACACATTTATCAGGTTCATGAAACCAAAGAGTGTCAAAGCGAGGCTGTGAATTTTCATTCTGGAAGAAGTTACTACTACTGGACAAGACTGATTAGGACATCTAAAATAAAGTCCTATAAAATTAGGAGTATAGCACTTTGCCAATACTTAAGGATGAAGCACCTACTGTATACCAAGAACTATGCCAGCATTACCCAACCAAAATCAAAGTCCCTATTCTCAAGGAGTTTGGGCATGGCAGAAAAGAAAAGCAAGAACCACTACCCCCGCTCCCCCACCGCTGCAAAATCTCCCAGTAGCAAAAAAGGGAATCTTCCCCAAAGACCTTCAAGCTACAACTTCTTAAATAAGATTAGTTTGATATAAAACTTCTGAGTACACACTCAATGCACACAAATGGCCCCAAAGTCTTTGGGAGGGGCAAGCTTCAGCAGAAGTCCAACTTCACCATCACATCTTTGATGATCCCCTAACTCCTGGTCTCATCCAAATTAAATACCTATGGCTAATAGGAGTCTTCCTCTTTGAAATTCTCAACTCTTCTGGAATACCTTTCAACTTTTTTGAAATGTGCTGTTTCCTCTAAATGCTGATGTGATACCAATCCCCAACCTACCCCCCAATTTCCTGCCCTCCACCAAAGTGATCAAATAAATCATCCTTGGCTCCGGGCTGTCTTCCTCTGTCATCTCATCTCACTGTTCATTAGCATTTTGAAGACAGCTCAATGCCTTTGCTAAAAAATCAATGCTTTGTGCAATGGCCTATGGATTTGCCTTCTGATCATATATTCCCTGCCATCAAATCGATCAAGTTTTTCTACCCCTGCCAGCACCTCAGTGCCAATGGGCTCACAGTAGCATCAGCCAGAGAGCGGGATCTGCTGAAGCCAGTAACAAGCAGGCCATGCCCACAGAGAGAAGGTCTTAGTCCCTGTAAGGAAAGATCCTAGAAGGGTCACCAGTTGGGCATAAACTGAGGGTTTGACATATTGTATTCATTAGCTCTTTGCCCAGTACCATAGAGTCAGGGAGCAGGAGCAGGAGCCAGAGGCTATAAAATAATTTTTTCCTTGACTGGGACAAGCCAATTCAACATTAATTTTCATATTTAAGACCATCAAAATAGGTCTTACTTTGACATTTGAAATGTCTGGGTCTTTTATGTTAATTTATAACAAACGAATCTATCTTTTGGCCTTTTCTTCCTATCCCTTCAAGCATCTGGCTCCTGCTCTTTGCTACCACATGGAAACTGACCAATCTGAACTTAACAGTAGTGACTAATTGGTCTTAGAAATGCTTTCCTACTTGGTTTCTAGGACGTGCTGAATCTCTAATGCCTATCTTCAGTCCTGACCACACTTTTGACCTACAAAGCCCTTGTCTACACAACGATCTCCAGTAAATATGTACAAAATAAGGCCGAAGAATAGAAAACCTAACTCAAAATGGCTTAAACCAGGGTGTTGTCACCCCTTCCTCTGAAGGGCCAGATATTTTTTTTTGCCGGGGGGGCGGGGGGGGGAGACTGTATATTCTCTTTCACAACTACCCAACTCTGATGTTACAATGCAAAAGCAGCCAGACACCATGTGAACAAATGGGCACTGCTATGTTCCAAAAAAATTTTTTACTAAAAACAAAACAAACAGGTGGTGGGTGGCCCACAGGCCAGTTTGCCAACCCCTGCTGTAAACAAAGATTATCTTACAAAACAAGGAAAGCTTGAGGCAGAGAAATCCCAGAGTTGGTTAATTCAGCCACTCAACCAAGCACAAAGGTCCTACTTCCCTCCACCTTCTGCTTTGCCATTTAACAAAATTAGCTCTCTTCATCGTCACAAGATGGCCCCACCTCAACTCCAAGAGACACATGGATACATGACAACATCCCAGGGAAGCAGAAATGGGTCCTTCCTTGTACCGTTTTTTTAAGCGAAGGAAACCTTTACCAGAAGCCAACCTGTCTGACAGGAATCACATCCCCAACCCTTAACGGGATTCCCACGAATGTCTTAGACCAGTCGGGATTTCCTAGAGTCACAAGGGCAAGGGTTGGGCTCCCCGCACCACCCACACCTGGGCTCCACCAGCGCAGATGAAGGGGAGGCTACTGGGTTGAGAGCCAACAAGTAGTGCCTACAACAATCTTCCTCCCACCAACCAGTTCAGCTCCAGTTTTGTAACCACTCAAATCTTCTACCTCTTTGTTCACTCCCATCTCTTTGCCCTGACACCTCTCAAGTCTGGGCCTTCACCATATATGGTCTGTGGACACTATCTGAAGTCTTGCTTCTGTCTTGTTTACTTGGGATAACGTGCCTTGCTTGACTGACCTTTACAATAGCGTCCCTCCTCAAATCGTCTACAAAGGCTCCATCAGGCAATGAAGGCCAGCTCCTCAGCTTGCACTAACGCCTGACCTTCTGCCAGCCTTTCCTTCCACAACCCTATGCCAAGCCTCTATGGTAGGACTCGTGCACCCACCGTTCTCACACATCCTGGCTCATGTTCTCGTCTTCTCTACTTACACTCTTGCTGCTGTCCCAGCCTGAAGTGTCCTCCTCCAAGTAACTACATCTTCACTTTCCAGTGCTAGCACATGCAGAAAAAGTAATCAAACAGTCCTAGGAGATCTGGGTTTGACTCCCTCCTAGCCCACTTGCTACTGCAGAGTGACCAAGCCACAAAGGTTCCTCATCCATACAGCCAGGGCTGTGAGTACTTCAGAGTCTTTGTAAGAACCAAAACAGGGGAAGTGATGCACGGCGCTGGCGCACGGTCATTCCCTTCTTCCTCCTGAATCATACCACCTCTGAGAATCCTTTAGACCATTCTTGCTCCTACAAATTAACATCCCTTATATTAGGATTAACCTACTGCAGATACCTTAGGGCTTTCAAAATCTTAAGTTACATGCAAACAATTTTTTTTAAAGTATGTTCTGCACCCAATGTGGAGCTTGAACTCACAATCCTGAGGATCAAGAGTCATACGCTCTACCAACTGAGCCAGCCAGGCATCCCAAAAATATGCTACTTTGAATCACTGGGTTTGCAAGAGGATAGAAAACCCTTGTTTTTCTGAGCCTGTTGCAATTACTTTCCATGTAATACTGTTTAGTTTCAGAATTAGGTAAACAGGCCACAGAAAGCCTTATGCTTTTCATCCTAAAAGGTATTATGAATATACCTTCAACTGATTTTTTGGTACAATTGCCACCACACAACTGCAGACAGCCTCTCACAAGGAAAACTAAGCCAACAATAGGTCGATAGGAAGGGAACAAACTTCCTTCATACAATAAAAGCAGCAAATAGCAAAACTCATCATAGCACCACAGGAGTCCCTGGCCTGAGTGGGCAGGATAGAAAACAAAAACCACACTCAGAAGGGGGGCAAAGCTCATCTAGGTGGTATAACAGCAAGAGCACTTGGCGGTTACAGCTTTGATGTGAGATGCATGTGGATGTGGACAGAGGTAGGAGGAAGACCTATCTCGTAGGGATGCCACATCCCTGAATTAATCAGAAAGGGAAGAACTCCCCATTGTTCAGTGATTCAGCAAAGCATCGGCCACGTTAACACAGAACCAGTGCAAATTAAACTGTTCCTATGAGTGATGGAACCGACAACCACTGCTTAGTCACATGTGAGTGGGTATTTTACTAGACTCTTCCACGTTGAAAGGGCATAGAAACAGATCGCTAAGGCCTTCAATGTTGCACATAGGTATAAGGCAAAATCTGCTTATGGATCTTCCACAAATTTCCCAGATTGAGACTTGTCACTAATTCCTTTTTCCAAGTAATGTTTTAGAATCATGTGTGTTTCAAGAATGGGAGTTTATATTACATAAGCACAGTATCATGGCCGATTTCCAGAATACTTGCTGTTCCTTCTCACCAGAAAGATACTCAACTTGTGCCGTGCAAGCTGAGAAATGGCTCTTGACTAAGGAAAGAAGTAACGCTTCCCCCAAAGACATACAGCAGGAGAGATCTCGATCCTCCTCCTCCAGCTTCCCCACAGGAGCTCACAGCTCTCCTTTACTTCTGTGAAGACAGCACTGTCCTAATGCTACAAAGTGCCAAAGAGAATTGTTTTAATAAACAGGGTTTTTATGCTCTTAAACTTGAGCTCAAGCACTTGATTCTATTAGCTAAAGTGCACTGCGGCTAGCAGAGGGTTCACGGTGGAACGGAACAGCATGCCTCTGTTTGAAAAGCTGACATCACCAGCACTTGGCAGATTGAATTCTTAAACACATTCAGCTCCAGAGAAGCGCTCCCAGTCTAATTAGAGCCATCCATGTAAGATTCGGGAACTGTAAGTGTGCTGTAAATATTTTTTACTGCATAATATGATTGTGTTTCTCAACTGGGGGCAGGCCATAAGAGTAAACTATAATTATTATTGCAGATTACCCAGGAAGAAAACTAGAATGGATTCAAAGTCTCAAAATCAGTCTGCTTTAATGTACACATGGTGACCAGACCTGGAGCTGAGGGGGGCTGTCCCTGAACTGGGTTAACTACAGTATGTAAATGATGCTTCTCTAAAAAGACCTAGAAGGAATCTTTCTTAGTCCTATCATTCCATGTTAGGTTGACTAATACTTTAAATGGGATTTACTAATCTCTGAATTATCAATATTTTAAACCTATAAAATCCACAGAGCCCCAAATTTCCAAACATGATCATAATAACGTTCGGCACAACTATTTACTCTGGTGCATAAATGGTCGCATCAGGAAGGAATCTGGAAGGGGAAAAATCCTCTTCTCTCTGGACAGACACCATTATCTCGGTATGAGTAAGATGAAAACCCACTATACCATCCCTAGTGCTTTTGCTACTAGATGCAGAGACTTAATAATCTTTCTCAGAGTACCACTTTAATCAAATGAGGTGAGAGCACTATCTTACTGAATAGATCTTAAGATTGCTATAAAGAATCTAGTCAATTTTTTTTAAGAATCTAGTGACATGATGCAGAAAAGCAATTGGACATGGAGTCTCGTGTCCTTCATTTGATGATTATGCTGTAAAATAAATGGTTAGAGGTGTGTCCTGTTGCCTTCAGCACAGGCTTCTCGGATGAAAGTCATCACTGCCTTTGAGTCATTTAAACGTTTAAAATTAACATCTCCCTGGCATTCAGCTTGTTCATGTATTTGACATGCATTCATCCAAGCATATTCAGTACTTGAGGATTTATCCTAGGTTCCCAGTGCAAGGGGGGGTGTCACTTAGCGCCATGGTTAAATTTTAACGCATTTATACAAACGGACAATAGAAGTAACGCATCAAGGAATAAAGGGACTGTCCCTTCCTTCCAGGCAGATGAAACCTAAAATTGGCCCCCAAAGTAGCTCTCCCTTCTGTTACAAGAGCCTGTGAACTTCAGTGACAAATTCCCCCAAATGCCAACGATTCTTTTTATTTATTTCTGCCTAAGTTACTCAACCAAAACTTTCTGGTTTCACTTCTCCTCTTCTTGAGTAAAACAGGACAAAGTGATTTGCATATGGACTAAGGGCAGAATAGTAGTAAAACAAGCTGTTTCGGATCTTGAGGCAAAATTCATTGAATAATGCTTTAACTGAGATCAGACACTCATCTACTCATTTAGAGCCTAAGAATATTTCCATTTGGGTATAAAATTAATATATTATCAATAAGCTATCAGAAATTGATTTTTTTCAGGGTTTTTTTTTTTTTTTTTTTCCTTATAAAGATGATTTTGAAACTCCAGAACAGGGAGGAATGCAGGACACAATCCTATCACTGAATTCCAGGACTTCAGGCCAAGAAAGGCCATGTATTTAGGAGCATCTTGATCTAAAAACTAGACTCAAATTATGACAACTTTGTTAAAACAGCCCATCAAAATTCCTCTAAACGCCTTCTCTTCTCTTTGTTAGCTAGTTCTTACTTCTCTTAAAATGTAGATAAAGCCAGTGCTTCACATTCTTTAGGAACAATGAGTCCCCAGGCAAGGTCAGTTTCTTCCCTCATTCAACCAAAGGCCAGTTTGGCTTACCATGCAACTCCATAGCTAACTGCTGAGCACAAGGGGGCAATAACTGGAAGAGAAGTACATGGATGGACACAGGCTTTGAAGACTGTCTCCATCACTTCCCACGATTTCTACACTTCAGTCTCCCAAACTTAACTAAACTAGGTTTATTTGACAGTAGGCAGCTTCCTTTCATGGCTTTTTTAGAACTTAACCCTCATCAATCTGTAAGCCAAACCCATCTGCTGACAAGTCACGGCCTTCCTGCGCTTCATCCCAAACAGGAGAACATTGCTTCAACAGACAGTTAAAACAAGCTCCCTGGAAGTGCACAGAAGGGCGCACTGAGCTGTCTGGACGGCCCATAAGAACCATGCTCGGATGCGGCTGATTTGGGGAACAGAAAATGCAGTATCTAAGATTGTTATGCAGCACAATGCAGTGTGAATTCCTAGCATGGGAATTACCATGGAAATAAGAGTTAAGTAGGTTAAAAAAAAAAAAAAAAAACCGCCACATGCATCTTGGGGACTTACAGCCCAGGCTCTGCTCTGGGTCTTTTTTTTTTTTTTTGGCTACAAGATTGTCAATTTCTAAATGGGAATTCAGAGGAATATATATTTCTAGCAGAGCAAGTTGGGTCTTTCACTTTCTAATATGTGGGACGCAGCCAAGCAAGTACTGAGACACAGCCAAGCAAAAGACCAAGACTCATGCCTGGATAATGAATAAATAAGTAGCTGTCACTTTGCAGGGGAGCTGAAGGCAAGGGGACCCTCCTCACCTTGGGTGACATGCAATTAAAACAAGATAGCTGGAGTTCTTTGCTAATCCACTTGATGAACACACACTAGACTTAAAGACCTAAGTGCAGAGAAATAACAGACTATCAGACCTCTACAACTGCGGATTGCCTGGAGCAAGCCCTCAAGAAGGATGGGCCACAGAGGAGATCTCTGGGCAATGCAGGACAGAAACCACCAAAGACTACACTCCAGGCAAAGCAATTCTGCACATGGCTAAGGATTCCACTAGTTGTTTCCAGATGAAGACCAAAAGCTTGCACTCTAACCAGATTCTCTTGTGGCACTGGAGGCAGCTATGTATTTGTCATTATATCAGCACCATGGATTTATGATTTCAAATAATCGTATTGTCTCAAAAAAAAAGGGGGGGGGGTGGGCACAGTTCCAGAACCTCTTTCAGGTTCTCTGACATGTGGACAGAGGTGACCTCAGATGGAAAAACCACAGTGGAATTCCGGCACCCAAAATGGCAGTCCATGTGAGCAGTATAGCTTGCCCAATGGAAAGAAAGCAGGAAGGTAAAAAAAAAAAAAAGCAGGAAGGTGAGCAAGCTTGAGAGTCTACTGCTAGTGATCAAATCCCAGCACCTTCCATTCCCAGTCGTGTGGTTTAACTTTGTCACCTACTTCTCCATCTGTAAAAGGTACCTACCTACTCAAGATTGTTGAGTGGACTGAATGAATTTGTGGCATGCCTGGCATACCATAAGCATTCATTGGTGGCTATTATAATTTTGGTCAGTCCTCAAAAAGGCTCAAAGAATAGGCAGGCCACTTTTGATAGGAGTGATGGCTGGCCTATCTACCTCTGCATATCAGCCCTCACCACCACTGTCCACACTCCCCCCGCTGCCTCTCCCGGAGTCAACTTCTGGTCACTTTCCCAGTTCCCCCCTTCTGGGTCCATCAGGAACCATAAAGAGTTCTTCTAATGCCATTCTGCCCACTTTGTGCCCAGCCCACACCCGTCCCCTTTCCATGGTATCTGTTTTCAGCTATCAGGGTAGTGATCGCCCAACCTGCAGGGGTCCAGGACCATGCTGCCTATGTGGTGGTCACCTGGAGTGGTCCAGTCTCGGCCCTCCACTTCAGGAAGAGCAGGTAACAATGGTGCAGGCTTTCTTGATGGAAGACTTTGGAAATAATTATAGATGATTAAGAAAAACTAGGGAGAGGTCTCATCCATTCATTCGTTCATTTAACCAACATTTAGCAAATGCTGTGATTTATCTAGAAATTCAGAACATGGGAACTCACGCAATCTGAGAATGCAGGTGGCTTGTCATTTACTGCAACCCAGCAAAGTCTCAGTCATTCAACCTTCCTAGAAACCACTGGACCCTAGGGCATTTTGAGGGGAGGTGGGGCCAGAAAGCTCACCATTCTGTTTTCTTTGAAAATAAACTTTTTCTCATATCAATTTAAGGAAATCCTAGATCTTTATGGCAACAAAGAAAAATACTTTAAGAATGGTCTTAAAGAATCTGGCAGTTTGGTTTTAAAACCTCTAGCTTCTAAGGTATTCCTGAACAAATAGTTTAGGACATTCAGGACTACCTTTGGGCCAAAAGTTAATAATTTACAGCTGCACAAGTATAGGTAAACTGCCACTATACAGCAAGTTTGTGAACCCTTACAGATCACTATGAAAATTACAAAGGGCATGCTCTTCACACATAATCTAACTCAGAATCAATCCTGTGTTAGTTTAATATGCTGTTCCTTGAAGAAGGCAAGCCATGGGTGGTTCTTTCCTACCTTGCTATTTTTTAAATAAAAATAACAGCAAAATTTAAGTTCAATGACAATATCATCTCTCTCCATCGTGCAAATTATAATACTGATGAGCTTCAAAGTCAGCAGAGATTATATAGACTTCACTATGAATACAGTCAAGTTAGTCTAAAAATTTTTACTTATTGATTATAAAAGGAATCTAAGCTCATTTTAGAAATTTTAGAAAATGTAAAACTGAAAAAAAAATCTGCTTTTGCACCCAAAGATAAAGGTTATCACAGTGGTATGTTTCCTTCTAATCTTTTTTCCTGAGTATATGGAAATATATCTCCATTGTGGTCTATTTATAGACATTTGTACCCTGCCACCTTCTTCATATCGAGGGGCTTCATACTATAGGTCGCAAATGTATTAAAGCAGCCTGCTACATTTTCTGTTTCCTTTAGTACAATGCCTGGTGTTGAACTAGAACATCTGCTTCAGTCACGCTGTCACCCATAAATAGAAACCAAGCAGAACTGGTAAGAAAGGTCGAGAAGACTAGAACCCCTGCCCAAGCTGGTCCTGTTACTTGAGAAATGCAAAAGCATCCCTGGTTTCTGTAGCAGGAGAAGAGATGTGTGGTGTATTTTCATGAAGTTATTAGCCCAAACACAGTAACACAGCCAATGTGCCACTCAAGTAAGGGGCACTGGCAAATGCATACCGTAAGGACAGCACAAAGCAGACCCAACAGGGGCTCAGTAAGGCTCCCTGGAGAAGCTCCAGAGCTATCAGGGCCCTAGTATGGAGCTCCCTAATATCCCTAGGGCAACAGTCCTTCTTTCTGGGCTCAGTACAAATACTATCCAGTTAATCTTCCTTGAAGTGACTGCTAACTTCACTTTAAAGAAAATGTGACAAATGTCAAAGTCTGAATAACTACAATTTATCCATCACTTTCCAGTAAAAGTGGTGTTCCATGAGAAAAGTAGGTAGTTCAGCTGATATAAAAAATTGGACACATCAAGGCATCTGGGTAGCTCAGTTGGTTAAGCCTCTGACTCTTGATTTCAGTTCAGGTCATGGGATCAAGCTCCATGCTAGGCATGGACCCTGCTTAAGATCCTCTCCCCACAACCCTGACTCGTGTACTCTCAAAGGACGGGGAAAAAATTGCACACTTTTTAAAGTAAGCTCTTTGCCCAACATGGGGCTTGAATTCACCACCCTGAGCTTAAGAGTCACATGGTCTACGGACTGAGCCAGCCAGGCACCCTGCACACAGCCATACATCAGTATGCAGAGGTACTTCACATATACTTCCCAATTTTTTACAAAGCATATCAAACATGTAACTCAACAGTCAACATTTAATAAAATTAATCATTTGACTGCTTCCTCGAAGACATTCTCAAGTGTTCCTGACATCTTTTCATGATGCTAAGTGGATGGTGGGGTGGATTAGGACAATCATCAGTACAGTGATTCACTGCCTTGACTCAGGCCAAGGAACTGGCAGCTTTTCCACCATCAGGGCAGAGGTCATTAGTGAAATGCCAAAAAAAAAAAAAAAAAAAAAAGTAGTGTTATGAAAATAAATTTGACCTTGAAGATCTTGTGAAAGGGTCTTCTTGACCTCCAGGGGTCGATGACAGGCTTTGGGAACCACTGGCCCAGAGGAAAACCAACGAACTCCAGCATAGTTATACACGTTTTTATAAGTAGTATGTAAGTGATCTTCAAATGTTTAAGCATGTTTAAAAAGAACATAGCTTGTTCTTTAAGGTCTCTCAAACACACAGAAAATACTAATTCTACACAAAGATTAGCTCACTTTGGGAGGTGAGAGCATCTCTAAAGTGAAACAAGAACCCCTAGAGTTTGGTGTAAAAGCATACATGTGTGGAAGTCCTTTGCTGGTCAAGTTCAAGAGTTCAGCTACTGAAGAATGTCAAGGAATTGGAATGAAATCTATACAACTGCTCTCTGAAATTAAGAGCAACATGTCACATTTTAAAAGGCCAAGAGGCCACTCTGTTCTATTAGGGTATTTCCTTAGCAATTTTAGCAGCTGCAAACTCTTTCAAACCAGGAAAAGAACTTAGTACTGTTTTCAGTGATAAAGTAACAGACTAGCCACTTCTGCATCACCATCTGAATTCACACTGGGACGTCTTTTTGGAACACTTCCACAATATGCATCATCTACAAATATTCCTCATGTAAAGAAAAAGCATCCTCAGAGGGAGAGGTGTTTGATTATCCATCCTTAAAAATTCTGCCTTGATAATGCCTATGAAATTAAAGAGCATCCCAAGGCAGAAGTCCATTAACATGTACGCCATGGACTTTTGAGAAAGGGATTGAGGAGGCAGTGACCAATGGTCACATTCACTCCAGTCTGATACAGCGACAGGCACATAGGCAGGCATCCACATAGGCTGGCTACTCTTCATTGGCTGAAGGAATGAACAAATGAATACAGTAGACACAGTGGACCAATAGGATCTGCCAAAAGAGTCTGCTTTCTGTCTGCAACTCTCCACATATAGAGGACTTCTGATGTCATCTACATCAAAGGGACAGGAGCACACAAATCTCTTGAAATAGAAGCCTATTCTGAAATATTTAAGTTTCTGAGACACAAATAATTTCTAATAGTCCCAATACATCTGACAGAGTGATAGGACATATGGCATAGGGCTACTGGGCACACTAAAGCACAGAAATAGCATCTCTTTTCCTAGGTGTTCCTTCCTAGGAATGTGAATAATATTTATCATAAATTTTAATTGATCAGTGGAATGACACAGTACACAGGACACCAAGGTAATGAGGGCATCGCTTGCCTGGCATACAATGGAGACAATGCAAGCATACATGGTACCCCCCAAGACATGGTGGAAGCAACCAAGATTTTCAACAAGCAAAGGAGAGAGGGAAACCAACCCTTTTTTTTTTTTACTGTGCCCCCCACCAACTCCATTCCTTATTTCATGAGTATCCCATATATCAAGAGTGGACCTCAATATTTTCTAAAATTCCTCCAATTGTCACTTATAAGTTGTAACCAAATACTTCCAAAAAATTAAGATTTCCTAGTATCTACCAAATACTGTATATCAAAAGTGCTCAACTTCCTGCATAGCAAACTAAATAATGAGCAGCAAGTACACTAGTTTGTATATGGTCTTCCTCTTCTCTGCTCTATTATTGAGGATAAGATGAAATGAGTATTTGTACTGAAAATGGAGGGAGTAAAACAAAACCAATTTTTTTTAAGCAGATAAATTCAAAAATGCAAAGTTAGGTAACAAATTATGAGTCTGGACACTCCCAGTTGGGCGGGCAGTCGCGCCCGTGCACACACAACACGGTGCTTTTAACACTCAAACTGGATTTTAAAGCCTTGATTCAAATAATTAGTTTACACCAATTTAATATATTTTTTTTTTACAAACTAGTTTTCAAAGCTCAAATTATAATACTAAAGTGTTTGACAACCTTCATACTAAAATGCTGCCCTAATATGCGGTGATTGGAATAAATCATACCATTACAAAGATTCTAATTAACTAACAAAATATAGTCAACAAAATCTCATAGCTAGAAGGTCTTTATAAACACTGAATCATATTGAAATTTTCTTTCCAAATATTTTTCTTTTTGCATAATTTCAGTTTATCTGCAAACGGTATTTTGATTAGAGCATGTTTTCCAGTAAATCTAATGGTGTATATCATCCATCTACCCAAAAGAGGTACAGAAAGTGAATTAACGTCAATGTCAATTTTTATAATATATAACTGAGCGTAACCTTCATGGAGTCATGGGTAGTTCTAACAAATTATCTAAATGCTCAAACTTATCCAGCCCACTTCAAAGTGATGAATTTCAGGTTTTAAAATAACAATGATTTTGAACTGCTTATCCATTACCTATCTCTACACAATACATATAAAACCATGTTCAAGACAGACCTCAAATGTTGCTTGTAATGTTCAAGAATGCCATAATCCTTGGTAAATTAGGAAAAAGTAAAATTCTGTTAATGTTCCATAAAATATAGCCCTTTTGCTAATATGCCAATTTAGCTGTAAAGGAAGAGGAAAGAACTTTTTAAAACAAGAAATATAAAACGTTTTTCGTATTAGCAGAATCACACAAACTTCAAATGTATATATGCCAACTATCATGAATCAGTCTAACAATTTCTGGGACATGTTTGGGTAAAAATAGATTCAAAAAATATGAAGTTCAAATTCATAAATTTAACTCCTTCAACAAGAGGCCCATTGGACAAATACAGTATCAATTTCACAGACTCTACACAACAGTGTAGAAATATTAGTACCAAGGCTTTTGTCTTCAAAGCAAGGGAGACTGCCTGGAGGTCACATAAGACTTTCAGAAATGCAATCATTTTCCTGAAATTAGATTTCCTGGAAATGAAGTCCTCTACAGATAAAGAAGTTGCCAAGAATTTAGTCCGTTAAAAGCTGGCGTGAGTGCTTTCTGCAGGCAGGGTAAAACCTTGCACTCAGTTCACCATGTCTCAGCCCATGAGGCAAGCAAAAGACAGGAAAGGAGGGTAAACAATGAAGGCAGATGGTCTTTATTCTGACCTTCTTGGGATCAGAATCCAACCATTACAGAAACCAGTCCAAATGATAGAATTCTTTTTTTTTTTAAACTACCAGAGATACATAACTCCAGTACAACAGATTTATACCCACCAACATCTTTTCTGTAATGTTGAAAAACCCACCAAAGCTCTACACAGCTTCAGGAAGCTCTCAGGGCAGCATTTTTCTGCCCTACCATAGACTCCTGGCAAAAAAGGCTGCAGATTTTCCAAGCATGATGGAGAGAGTGGTCATTAGCCTCCTGGGAACTGGTTTTATTTTGGATTCCAAGCATACCCCCTTTAGGTGACCCAGACAAGTCTTTTGTTCATGGAGTATTATCAGCATCTGTACAATGGAAATACTTTTAAAAAGTTAAATATCAGAGTATCCAGTGAACTTTTCTTTTTCAAACATGTTATCCTGGTCAAGAGACTAAACCTATATGGAAATATGCTTTTAACTCAAAGTCGCCTTTCTTTTCTTTCTTAATGGGAGACCAAGCAAAATGAGCAAGAAATCAGTGTGCTAAAACCCAAAAGCAAAAATCTCAGTTATCCCTTTCCTTAGACATCTGTAGCAAGTTCTTTGGATGTGTTTGGCAATTCGCAATAATTCTAATGGGCTCCTGCCAGCTCATCACTCAACCCAGTGACTCAATGTATATGACAGAGCAAACTGGGGCAGCAATTCAAATCTGACATCTGGCTAGAGAGAAGGGAAGGAAGACACCTTTTTTTTTTTTTTTGCTAAGAGGTGAAAAGAATGTATTCCATTCTTCCTCCATACTAACCATAATATTCAGCCTCAGGAAGCCCCTGAAAGCCCACTGATAGGGCCACAACCACAGAAAACCTGGGAGAGCCCAGCAAGGTATATCCTACCAAAACACTGGACTTTTTCCAATGTTAAAAAAAAAAAATTGCTAATGAAGAACACAGATAGCCATGTGCCAAGAGTTTTCAACTTTCTCCCATTCAGGCATCAGTAGCTATTGGGAAGGGTTAATTTTACATACAAAGGAACAGGGGATGAATCACTAGATTATGAACTCTTAGAGGAACATGCTTGACCTACCATGAACTTCTAGATTTACATTTTAAAGTCAACTAAATCTTTACATGGCTACTCCAATTGTGTAATTCAAATAGCAATTACACAGAGGGTTGGCTCCCCTTCCCCCCCTCCCCCATTACTAATGAACAAGCAGTAACAAAACACTGATGCTGAAAGATCTGGTGGTGGCACTAAATGTAGGCAGATGTTTTCCACATCAAAGGACAGTTGGGCCTGATCCAGAAAGCATCACAAGAGGGGTGGATGGTGCCCAGGTAAATCCACAGCAAACAGTAGCACAGCTCATCCCTGTATCTACAGGCCATTTCAGGAACATCAGCAGTGAGCAGCAAGACCAGGGAACTGACTGGGGCTGCCAGCAAGGAGACCTTTCATGGCCAGCTCATGGCTCCTCCTTCTCACACCTGCTTCACACAGGTCTCTAGGGAGTGTGAGTCTTATGCCCTCTTGGCAAAGTGAACAAAGACCATCCTGAGGGCAATAGCTTTTCTCAGCCTTCCCCCTCCTGATCAGAGAGGAACAAATGGGCTGAAATTCCAGGAAGATGGGTTTTAAGTTACGCCAAGAAAGGCTTTCCAGCTCCTGTAGTATAGGGGTAGAGGTAATCAGACAAGTAGGTTTCTTTGTCCTCAGCACTAACAGAGCTACGCTCTTGCAGTTTGTTCATAGTGACCTGCCCAAAAGGCACAAATACTAAGACTATGGCACATTCAGCACTTAATGCTGAAGGCATTGTGGATGTTTTGTGTTTCTTCCTCCCTGGAGCTGTCAAAGATGGGAAGTAGTTACCTTGCCAGGGTTACTTGATAGATGATGCTATGTTCTACAGGCTGGGGAGATTTTCTGTAGAGGCTTTTCTGGCAGGACAAAGTGAAAACTACCAACACAGATTTCCCATGCAGCTCTCAGAAGCAAGGTCTTGTGCTGGATATGGGCATTGAGGAAAGGACTATCCATTACTTTCCCTCCAGATACCCAGCATGTGACACACAGAGATGGGGAGCTAAGGGTACAAAGTTGGTGTGAATAACAAGTTTTGTGCTTGCCTGAAGTCATGCTTCTTAGGATATAAAAACAAACAGCTGGTTGACTCTTGAGCTCCTCCATTCCTCCAGACTTCTAAGATTTATGTGGCTCTGGGAAAGCCACAGTGGTCCTCAAACCATCAACAAAGGACTCTTCTCTGGAATATGCTTCTTTTTCCATTTGAATAACCTAAATTCAACAACCTGAATATATAAACAAGGTAAAAGAATCTACTAGATCCACTGAAAATTAACACTTATTCAAATCCATAATGGCCCCATTTCCCCCCTGCATTACACTTAAACCTCTGATTTAACAACATTACTGAAGACTAGCATTATGCTCCGAAGCTCTATTTCTTGAATTGTTCATAAATGGGTTTATGGCTGCCAAGTTCTCTGAAAGACACTCCCTCTCTCACCAAGAGCATTCATAAAGATATTCCTACATCTCCACTTGCCCTCCTGTAGAGAACTGGATATTTATACCTGGAAAACTTTCACTTAAATTGCCTTAATGGGTTCTAAGTAAAACACTACTCCCCCAGTGATTCATTTTTCCATTTGACTGGCCAAGGATTTGAATTATAGCTCACAGGGTAACTTCATAAATAAAGCTAGCATCTTACTTGGGAGCTACATACAACAAGGGAGTCAGAATTTTATTCATCCATTGCAGAAGCTTGGCATCGTGGAGTTGTGCAGGTACCTATGGAGTAAGTTAAATCATCAACCAAATTAGGGTCAGGGAAAATATCTCCTCTGCAGGCTAGACTGGAATGCAGACAGATTTCAGGGAGTACAATAAACCTCTTGATATGAAAACATGTTGCAATGATTTCAATATGCCCCCAGAAGATTGGTCACACAGGTCACTGATAAAAAGAGAATGCACACTACTGTTTGTCACTAGACTCTTAAGAAAACCTCAGTAGATTCTTGATACAGCCCCTGTTAAAATAACTGAGTGCCATGTACTTAATAGCAACTCAAATCTTGAGTAATCGATCAGTCCATAACTACAAAGCAAAGGGTCACCTTATACAGGGGAAACCAAAACCACTGTGCCTGCAGAGAACATGCCAGGACAGATAGGAGGATTCAAGTTGAAAGAGCCAATGATGATACAGAGGAAAAACAAAGTCCAAAATTCATCGCAAAAATTATCCTTTAAGCATCTTTTATACCAAGTACATCTACATCTTAAAGTTTTTCCTCTATTCAATTTCATCCATTTTTCCCCCATAGTGTCTTACCCATTAAAAAAAAAAAAAATACTGATTTCACAAAGATTTCAGCCTATCCTTTCCAGGGATTTTGAGAACCCAGTTCTACTTTATTCCTTCTTTACCCTAAATCTTCAACTTCTCCCACAAAACCGGTACATATTGTTTTTTTTTTTTTTTTTAAGATTTTTAAAAATCTATTTATTCATGATAGACACAGAGAGAGAGAGGCAGAGACACAGGCAGAGGGAGAAGCAGGCTCCATGCCGGGAGCCCGACATGGGACTCGGACACGGGACTTGATCCCAGGACTCCAAGATTGCGCCCTGGGCCAAAGGCAGGCGCTAAACTGCTGAGCCACCCAGGCATTCCCCCGGTACACATTTTTAATGCTGTGGTTATGAGAGATCCACACAGGTTCTCAGAGGTAGGGCTCTCTCACTGCCTGTGTCACCTGGAGCCACTGAATCTTGTGTCTCAGTCCTCATCGGTAACCTGGGTGTAGTTCTCCTATCTGAATCTGAGTTGCATTAAATCCATTTATCCACATGCAGTTGTCAGATGCCACAAATGGAGCAAGTCCTATGTAACGTTAGCTACTTTAATTACAACTGACCTCTTTTTCTTCCACTAGAGCATGGAGTCTCTCATCCCTTTATAAAAAAGAAAACTTCCCTTGACTAACCTGTTTTTCACTCTTCCCACTTCCCTATCCACCGAGCTTCTTGAAAGAGTGCCTTCAGAGCTCTCTACCTCCTCACTGAACATTTTGCGGAGATTAGCTTCCCACAACCACTGAGTTTCAGAAACAGCTTGGGCGAAGGTCCAGATGATTCAGCTGGTGCATCTGAGGTAACTGATCACTCACTCTGAATGCTCCTAAGTTCTCAGTCCTAGAGACCCAACTCCTTCTTAGTCCACTAATTCTGATGGCCTATTCTCTGGATCTGTCAACATAATGTTTGGTCAGGCTCTTTCTGCCCCATATCCTATTAGGGGGCTACCTAACCCATAGTCATGGTTTTAACCACAATCTATATCTAATAAATCCCAGGAGTCCACCTTCATCGTTGACCTCTCTGCCAAGTTGGACTCAAACCCAAGACAAACCAGACATCATCACCATTTGTAGGTTTTAGAACACATGCATCAACCGCAACATGTCCAAAATGGAATTTCCTGTGTGTGCCCCAGCATCCCGCTCTCATCCTCAGATCATGGAACCCCTACCAGAAATCTGGGAATGGTCTTTAGGCTTCTCCCTTCTATACCATCCACATATTTAATCAGTCAGCAAACGGCTGCTGGTTTTTCCAAGTATTTTGCAAGCCCCCCACCCTTCCTTGTCCCTACCACTGCTACTTTTGTCAGGCCTTGTGTCACCTGAAATTTTGTGAAACCAATAACCTAACCTCTGACTCCCCTCCACACTGCCTGAGTGATGTGCTAGTATTGCTTGATGCTGTACTGCCTTCCTGTCTTTGATAAGGTAAAACCCAAACTTTTGGATGCACATCAAGCCAACTCCTTGGGCCTCACTTTCCTTGAACATCAGATCTATATAGCACCATACTGCCCAGAGTTCCCCTGCACAGGTCTTTCCTTTGCTCAAGTGGGTCTGATCACAAGGACTCCACTCTCGTCCCTAAGTTAGCAGGTGAACCTCTACTAATTTTCTAGGGTTCAACTCTGGCTTCACCTGCAAAAAGCTACCTTTGTGTTCTCAACTGCCACACAGTAGGACTCAATCTTTACAGAACTGAATGTTTGCACTGAATGCAGTGGAAGTCCTACATACAGATGTTTTAAACATTCTTTTTAGGGGGGCTTAGCAGCCAACAGATAAATCTCTAATCAGAGTACTTTAATATTTGTTCATGAGGAAAAGTATGATGTTATAGGTAAATATAGATTAATCTCAGCCCTTATAATAGTTACTATTAAAAAAAAAATTGGTGAGGACGTAGAGAAATTAAACCCTTGTGCAGCACTGTTGGTAAGATTGTAGAATGGTACAACTGCTATGGAAAACAGAATAGAGATTTCTCAAAAAATTAAAAATAGAACTATCAACTAATAGTCCCACTTCTGAGTATATATCTAAAATAATTGAAAGTGATGCCTCAAAGTAGTATTGACACACCTATATTCACAGCAGCCCTATTCACAATAGCCAAAAGATGGAAGCAATCCAATTGTCCAGCCAGGGATGAATGGATAAATTAAATATGGACACACACACACACACACCGGAATATTATTTGACCTTACAAAGTAAATTCTGATATATCTGACAACACGGGTAAGCCCTGAAGATATCCTGCTAAGTCACACAAGCCAGCAACAAAATGACTATATGTCATCCTACTTTGAGATGATGTATCTCAAAGAGTCAGAATCATCGAAACCAAGTAGAGTGGAGATTACCAGGGTAGGTGGAGACAGGAATGGAGTTCTTTAATGGGTACAGAGTTTCAGTCTTGCAACAAAGTTCTGGAGATCTGTTTCACAACGAGAGCAACATACTTAATGCTCTTGAACTGTATACTTAAAAAATTGTTCAGATGTTAAGTTTTAGGTTCTATGTTTTTACCAAAATAAAAATAAATTATAGATTGAAGTTTTGACAAATTCAAAGGGAAAATAAAAACTTAGAGATTTAAAGAAATTTATTGTGGTTTCTAACAAACCTATTTTCTTATTTTAAAAAATGACCTGGGTGACCATATGAAAATGCTATCCAACAAGTGATTCCTCATGTCTACAGCATCATTCCTCTGGGCTTTTCACAACCAAACTGCTCGTGTATTTCATCTCTCAACTAGAACTCAATCTACATGAGGAAATGCAGAAGCAGTAAACAAAAATTGAGCATTGAATAAAATTAAGTCCATGAAAAGAGCACAAGTGTGATTTTTTTAAAGTAAACATAACTCTGCTTAGCACACTGAAATCTCTGGATGTTTTTAACAGACAGCAGGACCCTAATTGCATAACCTTGTTTTAGGTAAGTAGATGCAATTATGCTATAATTTTACATATTAAAACATACAAGTAGCATAACGCCACCCACCTCCCCATCATCCATCTGCCTTTCCTGCTCATTATTACATATGCTGATGATTCTCCCTGTCTGATTGCTCTCAATACTAACACACATCCTCCAAACTGGGTAACATTCCTTCTCTGTCTTGCTTCCTAATTGTCTGATTAAACCTAATTGTCTGATTAGACCATGCTACTTCTAGCTTCTAGTCCCCTATGATTCCTACAGTTACTCATGGAACTTTCCCAGGCTTCTCTCCACTTAAATGCCTTCCTCACTCCAACCATCTCATTTCCTTACCCACATTCCTTAATCTTCCCAATTAGTCCAGCAGCAACTTTGGTTTTTCTCCTAAGACCTCTCAAAGCCACCCTGAGCCACTATTCACGTGAAAACTGATCAGATTACAAGACTGCCATATGATCACCTACTCTGTCAGTATAAATGGTTTCCGCATATGGCAGATAGAGTGCCTGCGTTGGAATCCCAAAGGTTTTGAGTGTTTCTCTGGCTTTAATCTTTGCTTCATTTCTTTCCACCTTCAAGGACATTGAGCCTGGACTTTTTACATGGGCTGTGGAGCCCATTCCCAGCTCTGGGAATTTCTAAGCTGTGTGATTCCATGGAATTTTTTTTTTTAAGATTTTATTTATTTATTCATGAGAGGCACAGAGAGAGAGGCAGAGACACAGGCAGAGGGAGAAGCAGGCTCCATGCAGGGAGCCCGACGTGGGACTCGATCCCAGGTCCCCAGGATCACACCCTGGGCTGAAGGCGGCACTAAACCGCTGAGCCACCAGGGCTGCCCAGATTCCATGGAATTTATCCGAGCATCAACTGTATCAATCAAACGAAGGCAGCAGCACTTGCCATAAAGGAGGTTCAGGGCCTGGTATACAGTAAACTGAAAAAAATAGATAGTAGATACCAGCTCTCCTGGGGAAGGAAATACAACAGCTATAATCCTTTGGAGTTTAGACAATGTCATAGAACCATATTCTGCAGAGGCCATGGAAAATGATGCAAAACACAGGAGTCAGACCATAATGGTATCTTTAGGATGCAGCCATCAATACTGCATTATGAATAATGGTACTGTCAATAATACCTTGAGTGGGTCCTATTCTCCCTATGACCTATTTCCCATGACACGTGTTAACATTACCACAAAGCTCTAGAGTACTTTGACACACTCAAGTCTTCATTAGTCATAACACTCATGAATGTAGCTTAGAGGAAAAAAAAAAAAAAACATGAAAAACCACCCATGACACATGCACCCAGCATCCCTCAATTATGCCTCAGAAAGACATTTGCTTCTTATCAGTCAAGGACAAGGGCTCCAAAAGACAACCTAAGAAGAAAAATAGAGAAAGTATCTTTGTATTATCTTTTCTTCAGTATTTTAAATTTTTGCATAGAAAGGACATTCTTATCATCCAACAATCTTCTTAAAGTCCTCGATCCCAGCATGGGTTAAACTGTGGGAGAAAAGCACGGCACACTGTAGATAACAATGCAAACTTATGCTAGGTGTTGAAAGGTAATTTGGCAGCATGTATCAAAAACCTTACAGTATATTATTTGAGCCAATAATTTCGCTTCTAGCAATTCCTACTGCAAATAGACTTTCATGTAAATGATTACATAGAAAGATGTTCATCCCAGCACTTAGAATAAAAAATAGAAAAAATAAAGGGTCAACTAAGAGCTAGATCAAGGATGAAACTTAAATAAGGTAGATTGTGCAGCTCTATTACATTCCTGAAAAAATATTTAACATGAGAAAATACTTATGATACATTAAGTGTAAAAAAAGAAAAACTGTGTAAGGCTGCACTGTAAAACAGAAGCCTTATAGGTACAAATTGGCACCAAAGAATATATTACTCAGGGGCACTTGGATAGCTTAGTTGATTAAGCGTCTTTGGCTCAGGTCCTGATCTCTGGGTCCTGGGCCCAAGTCCCACATTAGGCTCCCTGTTCAGCTGGGAGCCTGCTTCTCCTCCTCCCCCTGCTTGTGCTCTCTTTCTCAAATATTAAAAAAAAAGAACATACTACTCACACACACGAAGGTAGGGAAAGGGGATATGTAGAACCTGTTTGCAAGCAGTTTCCACCACAGCCTTCATTCCACGCCCCTAGTTTACACACACTCCCATCAGGGGTTTCCAAGACCTCCTTCATAAAGGGACTCAACCAATTCTTTGGTTTGCAGTCAAAGTGGAAAAACTCAGATAAGAATTATTTTAAGTAGGTGGGAGAACTATAATTAGTAACCATATCCTTGCTTAAGTTTAAAATTAAGAGCTATGATATTCAATAAAATAGCAGTTCAAACCTGCACTAAAAATGCTAAAAATACTCATGCTGCCTGAGCCAGTGACTTTTCCCAGTGGGAGACTTTTCAGGTTAAACATGAACACTGGTGGAATTCCATCCCATCATTAAGGAAAGCAGTGGAAAATAAAGAATCTACAACACTGCCTTCCCTGTACACAGAATACAGTCTCAGACAAAACATAGCTCCTGGGAGCCCCAAAGTTCCCAAAATTTAGCCACTCCTTCCACTGTCACCTAATATTGAGGCATCTCTTATTGCTTGTCCTCAAGGGATCCCATCCAACTCAGAGCAAAATTACCAGGAAAAAAAAAATTCAGCTGTTTTAATCAACTGAAATAAAGTTAAGATGATTTACCATGATGTGTGGGTATATCAGCAGCAAATATAAAATAGGTCAGTTTTTTTGTTTTTAAACTTTTAGATTTTTTTTTAAGACTGAATTCATTTATTTAACAGAGGGCACACAAGCAGGACTGGCAGGGAGAAAGGGAGAAGCAGACTTCCTACTGAGCAGGAGCCTGACATGGGGCTTGATCCCAGGACCCTGAGATCATGACCTGAGCCGAAGGTGACGCTTAACCAACTGAGCCATCCAAGCACCCCTAAAACAGGTCAGTTTTGAGAACTATTTCTTGTCCTCCATTGGTGGGACATTGTTTAAAAGACTACCCAATCTCAAGTGGACCTATACCATTGCCCCAAGAACTTTTTAAGTCTGCACTGTCCAAAACCATTAGCCAAATGTGCCCAAGTCCAAACAGAGATGTGCTCTAAACACCAGATTTGGAACACTTGATGCAAAAGACCAAAAACACCAATAATTTATGGGTTTTATAACATATACTGAATTAAATACTAGAATTGGTTTCACTTGTTTCTTGTGCTTTTAATGGGGCTACCAGGAAATGTATAGTTGTACATGGCTTGCCTTATAACTCCACTCAACAGCACTATTATCACCCATCAGGTCTGTATTAGTTTCTTTCAGGGTGCTTCAACGATCTGAAATATCCACAGGCACCCTACCCACAGAACAGCAGTCCCCTAAAATAGGACTCATGGCTAAACATCCAGCTAGAACCTAGGGTATGTACCCCACAACCTTAAATTGGGAATGGTGAAAGCAAGAATGAGTAAATAAAGCCTGGTGTTCATCAGTCACCCATGGCAGGGCTGCTCCTCTCACGTAAGACTTTGGAGGTCTTTCCTTGCGAATTCATTCTTCCTACCTGCCTCCACGTCCCCCACACAGGCCCCACCCATGCACAGGCTAGTGCTGGATGAGCACCCAGTCCTAAGCCTGACCCAAGGACTCTGAGCTCAGTCAGGTCAGTTTCTGCAGACCTCTGCTTTCAAGAAAAGATTTTGTTCATGGTAAAATGTTAAACCAAGATCTACTGTAGAAATGGCTTCTGCCTGCCCCCGGGGCAGCAAACTTGCCCCCCCCCCCTTACTCATCTGCCTTCCTAGGTCCTGTTTTATTTTTTTTAAACATTTTTTTAAATTTTTGTTTATTTATGATAGTCACAGAGAGAGAGAGAGAGGCAGAGACATAGGCAGAGGGAGAAGCAGGCTCCATGCACCAAGAGCCCGATGTGGGATTCGATCCCGGGTCTCCAAGATCGCGCCCTGGGCCAAAAGCAGGCACCAAACCACTGCGCCACCCAGGGATCCCTAGGTCCTGTTTTAAAAGCCAATGAAGGTGTCAAGGCCACCCACTCAAGCGTGGGTTAGATACTCAGCCTGGAGGGGTCCCCAGGGCACCTCCAGCAGCTCCAATGTGTGAGTGGCAGAGTGGAGAACCTTGAGGCACAGCAGGTTGCCCCCACCATGCTGACCTCACACTCTGTACAGACCCATCCCTGGGGTCTTCAGTTCAGGTCAGTGGCAGGAAGTGGTGGACCCTTTCCTATCCATCAACACTCCTCTTACATAAACAGAGGGCGAGTTAATTTCTTGGGGTCCTCTGCTGCATTGAGACCGATGTGAGCTGGATTTGGATGATAAAGTGGATTGTGTATATCGGAAGAAACAACTCAGTCAAGTGAATGATGGCCAGTGCCTGAAACCCAAAGGGGGCAGGACACCTTGAGGCCAATGAACCAATCAGAAGCCAAGGCTGGACTAAGTACTCTATTATCCCAGTCTCTCCCTGAGCTCTAGAGATCTTCTATGTATCTTTCCTCCACCCCCCAATGAAAAGTCATCTACTAGAACGCTAAGCAAAGCCAGACAGTGGTTAATCCTCCCAGAAAAGGATTTCAAAAGTCAAAAATCAAGACCCAGGTTTGCTAAGAGTGACCCTTCTACCACTTTTCAGGGTGCCCTATATTCTAAAAGGCCACTGATATCTTTGAAATTACCTCATTTCACACAAGCTGTCACAGTTTCCACTCCAAACCAATACTGAATATTTTCCATAACTTCCTTTCTACATAGCCAATAAAACGCCTAGCAACCTGAAAGGGTCTCTCACTGGTCCAGAGCATGAGGTACTTGCTTACAGATGCCTCTGGTTATCGTAAAGCATACACAGTGACCACACACACACCCCAAGTGCTTTGGGGGTGGCCTTTCAACTTCAAGGACATATTTTTAGATTTAGTAGGAACTTTCTATTACATGGTAGAAACAGGTGAAGTTCTGACTACTTGGAATAGCCTACATTTCCTTTTGTTTATGGACCTATAGAATTCTGAAGCATCATTACAAAATTAAGCCCCAGCTGTTATTAAAAGGCAAAAGTTGGATTTGTCTGTTGCTCTAAGTCACAGAGTGTTTACTAGTATTTTGCACAGCAAGGAGAACCCAGCTGACTAAGCACTCTGCTGGTCTACACAGCCCCTTTTGGCACATTAATAAACCTACTAGTAAATGTAAACAAAATTAAAGGCACTTTTTTCAATGACAGCCCCTGAGAGGCTAAGGAAAGAATCAGTGTGGTTATTAAAAAATCACAGTGGAATCGTAAAAGCAAGAGCTCCAAGTAGGATAAAGTTGGCACTTTACAAAAATATTAACTTTTTGTAAGATTGTACCTTTTCCCTGTTGAAATGTTACACAGGGATACTGTAAACTTTGTAAGCTTGTGTCTATGCACCTGGCTCAGCTCAGATGTTACCTTTTCATGAAACCATTTCTAATTGTTCCAGTACCAAACACCATTTTCCCTGCTCTGTATTCCCAAAGCACCTTGTTTCTCCACAGGACGCTTCATAATGGCCTCTTGTTCCTTTCATAAAACCCAAATACTCGGGATACAGTGCCATCATGTCTGCTGCTTCCCTTCTTTCAATGTGATTAAAGTGTGTGTGCGTCTAGAGGGGTGATGGAGTAAGGCATACCATAGAAATGTCCCATCCAATAAGCATCAAAGCACCCACCACCGTGGTAGATGCAGGGAGATAGAAGCAAACCACCCACCAGCCTCTGCACCCTGACCCCAGGGACCATCTGTCCACCAGAAGCAGCAGATGACCACAATGAATAATGCCCCAGGCACTCTAAAGGGGCAAGCAAAGGGTGCTACATAAGGAGGGAGGCACCCACCTTCTCTTGGATGGAGAAGGGGGCATGCAAGTAACACATCGGGAGCAATCACGTATTTATGGATTGAACAAATGAATCACAAAGTATGTGAAGGTTGAATGGTGCCTTGAAGCATCTAGCAGAAGTTGCTCCTGTGGAGGTACAGGGTGGGCACTTCTGACACTGCAACACAAGCCAAGACAGAAGGAGAGACGGCATTCTCCTACCCAAAGCTTCCAGGACCCTGGCACTGAGGTGACAGATCTAGAGCAACGGACAGCCAAGGCTCGGCTCCTGGCCAATGGGGTGGAGAGCTGGAAATGCCTGAAGGCTCATGTTAGTACTTCTAATTCTCTACTGAAAGGCTGGTTAAAGACAAGGCCCACAGATTCCTCACCTGGGAAATCCCTTTTCACCCCAGGCATCGATTCTACAGGAAGTCCCCAGGAGGATCTGGTTTCATCTCAAACACTGCTAAACCCAGAGTCCCCTCCCACCTTGCAGATTTGGTTACTCAGCTTCATATGCTAATGGCTCCTGGGAATGGTGAAAGCAAGAATGAGTAAATAAAGCCTGGTGTTCATCAGTCACCCATGGCAGGGCTGCTCCTCTCACGTAAGACTAGTTCCCTGATAAAGTGGAGACCAGCCTCTCATTCCAGGGCTGGAGTCAAGATGCTGCCTACATTCTCCTTCCTGCTAGGAAGCTCTTGGTTGCTCATCCCCCCAGACAGTAAGCTTCTGAAAGCTTGGCTTGTTGGGCTTTAAGTTTCAAACAATGTAACTCTTGGTTTCAGCTCAGGTCAAGTTCTTGCAGTTGTGGGATCAGGCCCCATGTTGGGCTCCGCACTCAATGTGGAGTCCGCTTCAGATTCTCTCAAATCTTAAAGTTTCAAACAATGGAGAGGGCCACAGAAGCTCCTGTGAAACTCCTTTCGAAGACCCCAAAACTGGGACGCCTGGGTGGTTCAGTGGTTGAGTGTCTGCCTTGGGCTTGGGGCGTGATCCGGAGTTCCACGATCCAGTCCGACATTGGGTTCCCAGCAAGGAGCCTGCTTCTCCCTCTGCCTAGGTCTCTGCCTTCTGTCTCTCTGACGAATAAGTAAAATCTTAAAAAAAAAAAAAAAAAAAAAAAGACCCCAAAACAGGTCATCTGAATAAGCAGCAGCTAAGGTAGGACCATTATGGGAACAAAGATGGGATTTTATCACAGGACAGTCCCGAAGATAATCACTGGAAAAATCTGGAATCAGAGTTTGCAGCATTTCTGCTCCACCATCCACAAAATCACTACCCACCCTGTTGACTACTCAGAAACACATCTGTGAAAAGTTTGTTTTTGTTTTTGTTTTTTTAAGATTAAAAAGCAGTGTTCCTTAAACAAAAATCCGAGTGGGAGTTGACTGAATCAGCTCTTCGTTGGCTCAGGGTTATTTCACATAACCCAATTTCAGCTACTGTATGTAGCCCAAGGAGACCAACAATGCTAAACTATTAACATGAATGTTTATATCACAATTTATATATATTTTTTTCAGTTCTGGGATGCTTCTATTTTGCAAAATAGTCTGTCCAATATATTGTCCCAAGCAACTTATTTTTGCTTAGATTATTTACAATCAGATAAACCATTATTCATATGTACTTTCCGTGAATAAAAGTGTATTGCACTTTCTACCAAAGAATGTTAAGATTGTACATAAAAATGAAATTTTGGGGTTGACCTGTGTGTCACACAAATAGATGACCACTTTTAAACTTAACAGTCTGATCACAAAAGGTGGTGATGCCGTACCACCCTTTGCTCCTTGGCTAAAATGTGCAAAGCAGCAGTGACATGCTTCAGATAGGACCAGAGCACTGCAAAGCACACGGCTGTACCAGACCCACCACCAACCCCCATCCTTGCTCAGGACAACTGTGACAACAGAAGATGATAAGGGCAGTCCCTGAGGACCTGGTAAGTATTATCCTACTTTTAACATTCTCTCCAGTCCTCACAACCGTACAGGGATATCCTTCTGGGGGGTGGAGGGGATACCAAGGAAGAGGCCACGAAGGTGACAAGGCCAGAAGGCCCTTCCCCCCACTCCTCCAACCAAGTCTACCCAAGGTCAGCTATGTTCCTCACATGTGCCATGCTACCAAAGGAGTGGTTAGCAGACCTGTCTCCAGGAGGCACAGGCCTAAGAGGACCCACACACCTTTTTCCTTCCCCAACTCTCCCGGCCCAGCCTTTTTATGGAAGTGGAATTCAGTTCTACATTTACCTAAGTGCCTTCTCTATGGAGGCCTTCTGATGGACGTCCCAGGGAGGATGTGAGCAAAAGAAAAGCAGCTTTGGGGGTACCTGGCTGGCTCAGTTGGTTAGGGTCCAACTCTTGCTTTTGGTTCAGGTCATGATCTCACAATCATGGGAATGGATCCCAGCGTCAGGCTCCATACTCAGCAGGTAGTCTGCTTGGGATTCTCTCCCCTCCGTCTTCTCCCCCTCCCCCAAATTAAATCTTTAAAAAAGCAGTTTTATCTCTGGTTGACTGCCCAGCTATAAGCTGAATGAGAGGGTACCAGACTCTAAAACTGGTATAGTACATGATGCAATTTCTTAAATAAAATCATGATGGTCATATCAATGGCTTAGGGGAGGCTTTCACTGGGAAAGTCCATGGACTCTTTCCCACAACTTTTCTTCTTCTTCCATATCTGCATGTTTCTTTCTTTCTTTCTTTCTTTCTTTTTTTTTTTTTTTTTTTTTTGTTTTGCTTTGTTTTTGTTTTTCTTGCATGTTTCTTTCTTGGTAACATCATCCATTTGATAAAGAAAACATCCTCTGGCTATTATTCTCTGGTCTTAAAAAATGAGGTCACTGTTCCCACTGAAGCAAATGACAGCATAGAAAAGGCAAGACAGGGCTCTGAAGACTGAACATTTGTGGCATGTTACCTCGGACTGTGTGACCCTAAGCAAGTCACTGTTCTTCCTTTGACCTCAGTCCTTTGTGAGGACGATGCAGCTGTCCCACAGTGCAGGTACTAACACACCTTTCAGGCCAGTGAGCCCCACTTAACGTGTATGCACTTTGGTGTGAGTACACTGTGCACATTTTTCCAGGGAGAGGGTCCTAATATTCTCCAAGTTCGGCAACAGAACTAAGACCATGAACTGATTAAATATAGACTCGAATCTGAGGTCTAAGCTGCCACCAAAAGTCTTAGGTTCTGTACAAAAGAAAGTCTGATTCCACAGAAAGCTCAAACTTTACCCCCTCCCCTCTTTCTCCTTCCTTCTCTACCCTCACAGCCTCTATAAGGTCATGACACAGACTGTCATGGAAGCTACTGTGGGGGCCCTTACCCAGACCCAGGGACCTCAGGGTCATGTGCAGTCCATGACTGCTCCATAGTCACCTCCCACTTTCTCACACACACAAGTTTTCTGCTCCGTGATTTTAAAGCCGAGATGCCTATTTTCAAGAGGAGGCTAACACCACACCAAGAAAGGAGGTGAACAATGAAGAAACAAGGGTCTAGACACCATAGAATAGGACCAGTTGTGATAAGGAGCCAAGGGCAACACAATGGAGTCGGGGGGGGGAGGGGGCAGTCCTCTCCAAGGTAAAGTAGGGAGCAATCTGGAAGATGTGCAGAGCAGGCTGGCAGCACTCTAACTGCTGTATCAAGGCTTGCTCTAACTTCCTGTATACCTCCACCCTGCTCAGTCCTGGGGCTCCCACCCAGAGAGCAGGCAGGCCTGTAGCAGAAACCACACAGCTCAGAGGGAACCAGGGGGGATGACTGCCAATTAAGCAGCAGTGAAGCCAGTGATGGCTAGGTCCACCACCTCCATGCTCTCCAGAGAAGCCACTTTCCAGGTGACCCTTCCTCCCTTAGTCCTACAGGAAGGTCAAAATGAAGAGCACCCTGGACGGGACCATCAAGACTCTCCACAAGGAGAGGGCTGTCACCAACTCCAGGGGACAAAGACACTCTCAAGATACCAGGTGCTTCCCAGGCACTGCCAAGAGCCCCTCTGGCAGCCTCACTCAACTCTGCTCCCTTTCTAGCTGTCCCACACAGTGGAGATGGCAGCTATTAAATATGATCTGACCCTGGGACAGCGAACAAAGCTTGCCTTACCATGTGCTGCAAGCAGAAATCTCAACTCCTTGGCCTGCCCTATCATCCATCAGTGCAAGACCACACACCTAACTGGGCCGAGCACCACACTTGCCCTCCAACCCCACCCACTGAGAAGGAAAATTTATCTCCCAATGGTTTTCCTGTTTTACCTGTCAGTCATCCAAGTGGGTCTCCCCATTGTTCATCAAACCGGATGTACCTGCTCATATGCAAATGTCAAGCAGCATTAAACACACAGAAGATAACCTTTACTCCTGTTCAAGTGTATTGTATTGAAACAATGAGGGAGAAAATTTCAACCACAAGTCCAAAGACCATTGAGGTTCTTCACATTTCCTCATTTTTTCCACAAGAAAGCTGTAAAATGCACTTGTCACACCAGCATTTCATTAGATGTGTCATTAGTCAAAACCAGAGATAAGTAGAAGGAAATAATGAACTTGCCTTTATGCCTATGCTTTAAAAAAACACATACACACACACCACACAAAACAAAGAGACTATGCCTTTCAAAGAAACTATGCCTTTACTAACTAGTGGAAGAGTAATTTAGTGCAATATTAGCATAGGACAACTGGTAGTCCCCACTGAAATTTGAATTGCACATTTTTTAAAACTAGCAATCCAAGTCTTTTAGGAATATATATATATGTATATATATATATATATATATATATATATATATATATTTTAAAGATTTTATTTTAGAGAGCATGTGCATGCACACAGGGGAAGGGGCGGAGGGAGGAGAGAGAATCTGAAGCAGACTCCATGCTGAGCACAAAGCCTGGCTTGATGCCACAACCCTAAGATCATGACCAGAACTAAAAATCAAGAGTCAGACACTTAACAACTGAGCCACCCAGGCACCCCATGAATATATTCTTAAGTGTGCAAAGATATTTGCAGCCAGGGCTAGAGCTGACAATTACTGAGTATTCACCATGTCCCAGTCACTGTTCTAAGTGCATCATACACATTAGCTATTTTACTACTCATAAAATCCTCTAAGGTAGGTATTACAATCCCCATTTATAGAGGAGAAACCTGAGGACAAGAGCAGTAGAGCAACCTATTCAAAGCCGAAGAGGCAGCAATGGGTAGAACCAGGAATTTAAACCCAGGCATTCCAAGCACGTCACTGCAGCTCTGTTTAAAAGTCACAACACAGCATGTAACTTAAATGTTCACCGGTAGGAAAGTACTAAATAAGTCACGGCACATCCACAAAATTTAACACTACAAACTATTGCAAGGTTTCTCTCTATGTGCTGATGTGGAAGCAGGTCCAAGATCTCGATGGTTAGTGAAAAAGCAAGTTGCAGAATTGCAGGATACAATGTGGGTTTAAAAAGAGACACTTCAAAAGCAAAATTCTGAAAAAGTATACTAGAGAACTCTACACCTGTGAAATGAGTGTATGGCAAGAGACAGTTTTTTTTTTTTAATATATTTTGTACCCTTCCATCTTTTTTTTTTAAATCAAGAGTATGTAATTTTATATTTTAAACATGTTTTTATAAAAATAAAATGTATAACTTACCAGTGATACCACACAATGAAGAAAATGACCAAAATCCCATGTGCGTGTGTGTCTGATTTGGAAGTGGCTAATTTCCAGTTCAAGTCTTACACCTGATTCCTACAAACGCAACAAAAACCATGGTCTTTGAGACTCTTCTATAGTAAATATACTACTAGTCAGAGCAATTTAAGTACTTGATTCAATGCTTTTTAAGATTTTATAATCTCTACATTCAACATGGGGCTTGAACTCATGACCCCAAGAGTCATGCTCCACAGACTGAGCCAGTCAGGTAGTCCTGGCTCGTTCTTCTTTTACACTCTAGGGTGACAGGCAGAGGACAGAAAGTAGCATAAAGGGTCCCATAACATAGAATAAGGAATGACCCACACGCTTTGCCAAGGATAGTCTTGGTCTATACCCACTGACCCAAATGGACAGCATATACTACGTAGCTCTTCCACCTAAGTCTGCCCACCTGAAACAAACGAAGCAAAACTGCTTCATCAGAAAAATACAAGAAGTAAGGTTTACAACTCAGAGGAAGGAGGCAGAGTTAGCAAAATCCTGATCCAGGCATTTACTTGCACATCCTAGCAACTAAGATAAAGTAATTAGAACGAAAAAAAAAAATCAAAGTCAGTTTCAAATAAACTTTAAAGAAACATCCTCAGAATGGTTTCCATTCTCCCCTCCCCCAGAGAAGAACAAAAAATCAAGTAGGAATAGAACATTTTCCTCTGAAAAGAATTTAAGGCAATTTTTCATTGTTCTCCTCTATTTGTAATTCCATCGAAAACACAAGAAAATCCCTACTTTAACAGGTTTCTGAAGCCCTCCTCTAAGACAAACTGCTATTCCATAAAACAGGCTCACCACTGATGAAGTGAGGTCATCGGGGGTTTTATTCCTAGCCAGTGCTTCAATGTCAAGTAATTCATAACCAAGACCAACAGTCCATCAAAAGGTACCACTCAACTGTAATCCTCTAATCATTTCAGTAGAAAATTATACTCTGAGCCATACAGTATGGGTTTAAGTTTATTCACGCATGTTTAATATGTAATTATCGACCATTCTGTGTGCCCAGCAAATACACGCTGTACGAAATGCTGGAGAGGGTTAAGTGCTCCATAAAATGCACAAATATAGAGATAAGTGTAATGGAACCGTAAATTATACCTAAATATAATATATATATATATATATATAATATATTTTAAGATTTATTTATTCACGAGAGACAGAGAGGCAGAGACATAGGCAGAGGGAGAAGCAGGCTCATCACAGGGAGCCAGATGTGGGATTCAATCTCAGGACCCTGGGATCATGACCTGAGCCAAAGGCAGGCGCTCAACCATTGAGCCACCCAGGCATCCCTATCTAAATACATTTTAACTAGAACTTTAATCATTTCATCAAAAACTATTTTACTTTCTTAGAATGACAGAAGTTTTCCATGATGCTTCAAATGACTATGGTTCTTCAGAAAGTCCTAAAAGTTGAAACTATCTTAATAAATTTCCTTATAGTCAGCACAGGCATTATTCCACTGAACTAGAATTTGTCATAATAAGCTTACCAAATAGAAATAGATAGTTGTAGAATAGCTTCTGATGCCCATGAGGATAGTGGCTCTCAGTCTCGGGGAGAAACAAGATTTCTCACCAAAAAGCACACTGTAAAGGACTAATCAAAGAAATACCACTTTTTTGCCTACTGAATTAGAAAAAATTCTTTTACCCTAAACATTAACGCTTTATGTTGGCAAGAACACAAGCCAACAGGAAGTCCGTTCACTGCTGATCACACCCTGAAATTAGTACCATGTCATTGGAAAGCAGTTTGGAATTCTATGCCAAGAACCATTTAAAAATCCACCCCTTAGAAAAACACGAACATTTGTCAATCCTACCTTCAAGATAAATTGGCAATTCAGAAAAAGCCAAATGCACAGAACTGTTCATTATAAGTCATTCACAAGAGCAGTAAATTAGATTATTTGTAGTAAAGGAACAGGTGATGCAAAGTCTGGAACAGGACATAGTAAGCCTGGAACACAACATAGTAACCCTTAGGTCATCAGTTGTCACTGTTATTAGAATATAGTATTTACTCAGTATCTAGATACAAAAACCATGTATGCTATTATGTATATCTGCATAGAAAATGAAAAATATATCAACATGAGACAAGCTGTATTGGAGAGATTACTGTAGGTTTTGTTCTCAGCCCTACAGGCATTTGGAGCTGGGTTGATCTTGGCTGGGAGGGTCTGTCTGTGCAGGTAAGATGCTGAGCAGCAGCCCCAGCCTCCACCCACTAGATGCCAGCAGGAGGCCCCACCCTCCGTTGTCACAATCCAAATGGTCTCCAGACATTGCTGGATGTCCCCTGGGAAGCAAAAAAAAAAAAAAAAAATCACCTTTGGTTGAGAACCACTATATGTTTAAGCTCTTTTCCCTCTCCATTTTCTAATTTTTCTGTTTATTCTATTAAAGCAGTTGCTTTAAAATAAAAATGGCAGGGTCCTTGGGTAGGTTAGATGGTTAAGTGTCTGCCTTCAGCTCAGGTCACAATCTTCAGGTCCTGAAGATCACCAAGTCTCACACCTTTGGTGTCTTGCCATTATGCACTCTAACTAAGCATCTTATTCTCAGAGAGACCATGACCAGCCTAATCACATCACCAGCATGAATTTCAAAAGGAGCTTCAAGTCCTTTCCTGAATACTACAGAAGTCTATAAACAAGAATAGTATTTTGACTGGCCATGTATTTTTGAGACAACAGGTTAGGGAGAAGCCACAGAACAACTTAAGAAAGATGGCAATATAACAACTTGTTCTAAAAATCCAGTGAGTAAAACAGTAAGGTTTAAAACTAAGACAGTGGGTTGGGGTGCCTGCATGGTTCAGTGATTGAACGTCCATCTCTTTAGGCTCAAGTCACCATCTCAGGGTCCTAAGGTCGAGCCCTGAATTGGATTTTGTGCTAGGCACAGAGTCTGCTTGAGATTCCCTTCCTGTGTCCCCTAACCCCCCACCCAGCACTACCTTGCGCTCCCTTGTGCTCTAAAATAAGTCAATCTTGGGGCACCTGGGTGGCTCAGTCCATTATGCATCTGCCTTTGGCTCAGCTCATGATCTCAAGGCTCTGGGATTGAGCCTCGCCATAGGGCTCCCTGCTCAGCAGGTAGTCTGTTTCTCCCTGTCCCTCTGCAGCTCCCCCCGCTTGTGCACTCTGTCGAATAAAATCTTTAAATCTTTAAAAAACTAAGACAGTGGGGACAGGGCTACATTTCATTTTAACTTCATGTACTAGCAAATATGGATCCATTTTTCTGCTCCACACTTAACAGTTATCTCTTATAGTAAATCTCTTCCATGGCTTGTACGTTGAATTCCAGACTGGCCTCACGCTACTTCTGCAGTCTTACTGTCCAATCCTTACCCTCCCTTCAAATTTAAGTTCTGTAGCCTTCCTTTTCAGGCTGCTTCCCAGGGGTCAGGTCTACCTGGCTGAAAGATGCCCATGGGCTCATCACCACGTAAAAACTTCTGCCAGGTGGGTTCATTATCTCACCAGCCACCTATCCAAACACACACACACCCCTTCCCTAACTGGCAACTCCCTGAGGACAAAGATGGCACCCCATGCTACCAGTGTGAACTTGTAACTGGCCTTAAGCCATCCCTCAATAGCTCTAGGAGCTTCTTGCAAATTCACAACTTCTATCATGTTTGGGATGGAATAAGAAAAACACCTTGGTAGAAAAATTCTTTCCTGAGGATTCTTTATAAGGAACAAATGTAAATTCCATACCAAGTGGTATTTTTTGCCTGTTTGGTTCGGCTTTTGACCACTACTAGGTGTGCCATTCATGGAAGCCTTAGCAACATTTCATTTGTTAAGCTGCTGCAAGAACAAGTAACTTGACAAACCAATCCCTTCTGCCACTTGGTTCTACAATTGCCATTCTGAATCTAGGCTATTATAACTAGAGGAGGAAAAATAGGTTATAAAATAAACAATATTAGACTTAGCTCATTACATCATTAATAACTGTTTATTATTATTTTACTGTGGGCAAAAATAATTAACATGTATTTATACAATTCAAGAATATTATAGCAGTGTTTAACATTCAAGTGAGAGGTGCTGATTATGCTGGTGGCTTAACTGTATATTAGAATTATTAACCGAGGGGCACCTGGCTAGCTCAGTCAGGTAAGCGTCTGATTCTTCATTCTGGTTCAGGTTGTGATCTCAGGGTCCAGAGATCCAGCCCCGGGTTGGACTACGAGCTCAGTGGGGAGTCTGCTTGAGATTCGCTCGCCCTATGTCCCTCCCCCTGATTTGCTCTCTCAAATCTTAAAAAAAAAAAAAAAAAAAAAAAAAGTATTGAGAAATAAATAAAATTTAATAAGCACTTAATCATTATTAGGCATCAGGGTCTATTCTAAGCCTTTTAACCTGTCAACTAAACCTCACATCCACCTTATGAGGTATGTACTATTAATTTCATTTTTACAAAGGCAATCATGAGAAACTGGAGTAATGTGCAACTTCCTAGTATAAACTATATGAAGTCTATTTACATATCTAAATAGAAGTATAGGCATGCAAAAGTATGGGTGGACAACCAAGTATTTCCCATGAAGTCAAACAGTTTTTAAATTCCTATGAAGCAGCCCATATGAATCTTTAGATTCTTCTTTTTGTTATATGTGCTTTGTGAATTGCCCACTAGGAGCAATGTCAAAACACATCCTAAACTGGATTGTGCCTTAGTAGTCAGGCTTGATTTTACAATAAAATGAGACCGTGGCATTTATTTCCTCAAAAAACCAAAACTTTGGCTTTGTGGGGATTTTAGTTAATTTTTTAAAATGTTTTTAATCTAGCTGACATAATTAGTTTCAGGTACACAGCAGAGTGATTCAACAGCTCTACACGTCGCGCTCAAACACAAGCATAGCTACCATGATATTACAATACCATTGACCATACTTCCTATGCTGTACTTTTTATTCACATGGCTTGTTCCATAACTGAAAGCCTGGTATCTCCCACTCCCCTTCAACCATTTTGAGCTATCAACCCATGAAAAGACACAGGAGAAACGTGCATGCACATGTAGTAAGTGAAGTAAGCCAATCCAAAGAGGCCGCATACTATAGAATTCCAATTACATGACATTTTGGGGCGGAGGGAGCTATAGAGACAATAAAAGGTCAGTCGTTTCCAAGGAGTAAGGGGAGAAGAAAAAGAATTTTTAGGGCACTGAAAACATTCTGAATGATCCTATAATGATGGACACATGTCATCATACATTTGTCCAAATCCACAGAACAGACAAAACCAAGAATGAACTGTAAACTGTAGACTTCCAAGGATGAGGATGGGTCCCGTGTAGGTTCATCAGCTGTAACAAACGCACCACCCTGGTGGGGGATATTGTGGCAGAGGGCTAGGTGTCTGTGGGGTAGGGGGTAAACAGGAAATCTCCACCTTCCTGAATTTTTCTATTTCCCTAATACTGCTCTGAAAAAAAAAAATCTAAGTCTTTGTGGGGTGGAGAGCATGACTCTTTATAGGAGATGGACCTCAAGCTCTAGCCTAGTTTGGTGTACCTTCCTGTATCTTCCCTATCCAGTCATGCAAGGCTTCTTTGCCTTCCTGTGCCAAGTGAAATCAGAGAGGAGCGCCCTAACTTACCTTTCCAGTGTGTACTCTATTCCAGTCTGCTCTCCCCACACAGTCACATGCTATGTAGATGCCACAACCTGAGGTAAGGATTTCCAGGTGGACCTCTTACCTACTCTCTCCCCCTTCCCTTTCGAAGATGTCCCGGAGACATCAGACCTGCATTTGTATCATACACCAGAGCCTGAAAACCAGAGCTCCTCACCCAACAGACCCACCTGGTTCCCCTATACTACCTTCTGCTACCTCTGCAACATCCTCCCCCATGATATTTAGCTCATTTGTCTCTGCATCCTTCCTCCTGTGCCAGGATTTCTTCTCAAACTTGTACATCTCAGTATCAACTAGAGGGCTTGCTACAACAGAGTTGTGGGACCCAGAGATTCCGATTCAGCAGGTCCTAATGGGGCCCATGAGCTGACATTTACATCAAGCTGAGGCTGCCAGTCCTGGGCCTGCACCCTGAGGACAGCTGGTATGTAGCACTGTGCTCTACAGACAAATCAGTAAATATGCACTGAGCAAACAAGGCAATCTTTGTGGAAATCATAAATCATGTCTTATAAGTGCCCTAGCACTTGAGTATCCACAACCTTTAGTGGATCTTTGCAGCTCAACATATCAGCAAGGCAGGTACCCGTACCCCCTCTCCCCTATAGCTGAGGGTTAAGCAACATGCCAGGTCCACACAGAACCAGGCTCTGAGGGCAGAGCAAGCCTGAGAAGCCAGGAACGGTGAGATTCACCAGAGTTACTCAGCCTCTGCAGCCCTTTCCTTCCAACTTAGCATTTCCCTGGCAGATGACCTGAAGGATAAAGCAAGCCCTGAGGAAACAGAAGGAAACAGAAGAGACATACACGTGCAGGAAGCGCCCCAAAAGCTTTAACACCACAACCTGTTAAAGGAACGTGTGGCTTACGCTGAACATTTGGAATGCAGTATACGTGGGATGCTTTTCCCAAAGACAAACTGGCTTCACCAAGAAGTCATCAGCTAACAAGGACAACATGCAGACAAGTAAGGAGACCAGCCAGAAGCACCACTGGCTCCATGTCTGCCAAAAGCAGACCAGAGAAGCACAAACCACCCATCACTGCAGAGTCCCTGAATTATCATCTGTCTTCAGTCAGCAAGTCAAACGGAAAAGCTGCTTGTCGTACAAAGCCAGCGCCCTTCGAGTCTTGAGTCTTTGGAGATTCAGGTGTTTCCAGGCGAATGGGCAGTAAATATTCATCAACCAGAACTGGGCACTTCCTTTTTCAGAAGCACTTTCAGCAAGGACTAGAATATGACCACACTCCACTCCCTCCCTTCTCCATGCCTCCAACCTCCCAGAACTGCTCACGAGTCCTCTGCAGAGGACACAGGGAAGGCCAACTTCTCCATTCAACGGCCAACACCTCCATGGAAGTGTCCTTGCCTCAAGGCCATATACATGAAGATTCGACACAGCAAGAATGTACCCAGCAGGTGCCAGCACTTGGCACACACACAGTGAAACAGTGATTGTAACATAACTGCAAATGTAATTACTTCCCTGAAGACCAGGGCCACAGACCAGGAATCCCCACAGACCCAAGAATCCAGCTCCTCTTACGTTGTCAACCTGGACTTGCTTGCTTAATTCAGGGGGGCAGAGGTGCAGAAGGGACGGGAGGACGATGAGGTGGTAAAGTAGTGGCGGCTCCTCTAGGCTGGACTGGTGTCAAGGCAACGAGCAAACGGTCATGTGAACAGCAGGTGATATAGGTGACATCTGCATGACCTTGAGAGCAACAAATCCAGGAGGAGAAGCAGGCCTTTGGTCTCTCTCTATGAGGACAGAGACCTCAGTGCTCCTCCACGGGGAATGCTAACCCCACACACCGCACAGTGTGCCACTCAGCACACAGGCCAGCAGACAGGAAGCAGACCCACAGGGGGTACTTCGGGTGAAGGAAGGATCGGCTGGGCAAGCTCAGGAGGCGGCAGAGAAAGGTGGGACTGAGGCCTCCTCCAGGCAGCACAGAGCCCTCTCTTCCAGCAGAGACAGACCTACTAGAAGAACACTGTCCCCATGAAGACTGAGGACATGCCCCCGATGCAGGAGCAGGGAAGTGAAGGAGGGGCTAGCCGCCTTCCGCACAGCAGCTGGGCCCCCAGCCTCAGAAATGAAGCCACTAACCCATGACACACTGGTCTCCCAATGAACGTTAAGGGATGCTTAAGGGCTGGGGTCAACTGATGCTATGGTCCTCAGGTTTTTAGCATCTAATCTACATCCAAGCCTGGAGTACTTGATCGGTAACAAACCGAGATAACCTTCCCTAACACAGGACAGAAACTGATCATGACAACAGGAGGAAGGGTTTCAGGGGCACCTTCCCCATGGCAGCTATTTGGTTTGGCTTCTTCCGTGATGGACTTCCAACTAGATGCCTGCAAGACAAAAGCAACACTAACAGCCAACCTGACACCTTTAGAAAGCCGTTAAAGGATTACTTGTTGGTTTACTTAGTAACTGGTGGTCGGGGAGGGGGGTGGGTGAAGCAGAAAAAAAATCAGACTCGTACCACTCAAATATTAGGGACATTTTGATGTATGTCTTTGCATGCCTTTAAAATGTCTGCCTAGGGCAGCCCGGGTGGCTCAGCGGTTTAGCGCCACATTCAGCCCAGGGCCTGATCCTGGAGACTGGGGATCAAGTCCCATGTCAGCCTCCCTGCATGGAGCCTGCTTCTCCCTCTGCCTCTCTCTGTCCCGTGTCTCTCATGAATAAATAAAATCTTTAAAAAAAAAAAATAAAAATGTCTGCCTATCGATGTAGGAGCAGAATCACATGACAGCACAAGAGTTCTGGTGGCCATGGACAGGCCGTGTGCCCTTGGGCAAGTCAGTTTCCTTCTCTGGGCCATATGTTCAACAGAAAACAGACCACCACTTCAAACTCACAGGTTTAGTGAGGATTAACGAGGAATACATTTCAAGTGCTTGATATAGTAATCAGTAAATATTAGCCCTATCACGGATTTACAATGTTCCTGAGTCGGTTTTCTCATTTACTCTTGTATCAAACACCTTTCCAGAACTTCTACACTTTGAGCCAATAGCTGAGTATCTAACTGCATGTAGAGACCATAACAATCTACCTCCCTTTGCTGCCATCATAGGTTATTGCTAATTTTTCCCTGTGACAGGACAGTGAGGAGCATCCTGAGTCATGCCATTTTGGCTCACCCACCTATTTCTTAGCAGTTTTCTCTGGAGAATTTCCCTTAGACAGCTGACCCTTAAACAACATATATCTGAACTGTGGGTCCACTTACATGTGATTTTTTTTAATATACCACTGTAGATGTATCTTCCCCTTAAGATTTTTAAATTAGTACTTTCTTTTCTATTACTTTATTGTAAGAATATAGTACACAACTCACATAACATACAAATTAACACATGTGCTGACTTATCAGTAAGACTTCTAGTCAATAGGCTATTAAGTTTGAGTCAAAAGTTATACTTGGATTTCCAACTGTGCAAGGGTCAGCATCCCGATCCCTAAATTAAGAACAATGGGGGTACTTTTGTGGGCTCTGGCTTTAAAAAATAAAACAGAAGAGAACAAAAAAGTAAGGATTTCAGAGTTTTTTTTTTTTTTTTAAGATTTTATTTATTCTTGAGAGAGAGGCAGACACATAGGCAGAGGAAGAAGCAGGCTCCTCGTGGAGAGCCCAGTGCAGGACTTGATCCCAGGACCCCAGGATATGTTAATACATCCAACAAAAAGTCACAAAGAGGGATCCCTGGGTGGCGCAGCGGTTTAGCACCTGCCTTTGGCCCAGGGCATGATCCTGGAGACCCGGGATCGAATCCCACGTCGGGCTCCCGGTGCATGGAGCCTGCTCCCTCTGCCTATGTCTCTGCCTCTCTCTCTCTCTCTCTGTGTGACTATCATAAATAAATAAATAAATTTTTTAAAAAAGTCACAAAGATTCAGCTAAAAGTTTCTTAAATTCTTCGAGACAGATTATTACCTCATGGAAAAGTGTAAATATATCACTGCTTACATTTTAAAGAATTAGTGATTCACCAGTATACCCAAACATCTAAGAAATTGACTATAAAATGGTCTTTTAATAAGCAGACTTCATAGTGGTTAGATAAGCAATGCACACATGCACATCTCTTAGGTGGTTTCAGTTAGAGGTCTAATTTTGCAATTGCCATGGAGCTGTAAGTGCATATGCATCTAGATGTTGCACTTAAAATACAGCTTCCTCCACAGACCGAGTCTCCAGCAGACACACTAAGTCAGAATCTCAGATGCTAGAATTGCATTTTTAAATCAGGCCCCCAGGAGATTCCCACACACAGTAAGACGCAGTGGGTGCACTCTTCATTGATAATTACTGATGTCTTGCACAAACGGTCTCTGTCCATATTTCAAATCCTTCCAACTTCAGCCTCTGTATATATAGCTTCTTACTCTGCAACGTTTGTTCAGATACTAAAGACTTTACCATTCTCAACTGAATTTAACAAAAACTTTTAGAGGTCTATTATGTGCCAGGTCTTAGGTAGGGACTTTCAAAACACTGTCTTGTGCCCAAAGAACCACAGTTCACAAGAAAATCCACCATCTGGTTTGTGAGCAATATACTCAAGATTAAAAAGAGTATGTCAAGACCCCCCAAGTTTATTAATCATTTATCTAGCATCAATTGCTTTAATCTCATCAACAGCTCACTGAGGTCGGCCTCAGGGAATTACCTTTAATAAGATAATGGGGAGGGGGGAAAAACATGCAAAAGTTTCAGTTCTACTCATGGGTCTTTTCTCCCCACAAACACCTCTTTTGCTGTTTAGGAAGAAATCGTGGGACCTTAGAACAATCTTCACAAGATCCTCCCATGTAAGTAGAAAGAGAGCTCAGACCTCATCAGATGGGTATTGTCAGTGATTCTCATTAAGAGGCAGAACAGAGGGGACACCTGGGTGGCTCAGTGGTTGAGCACCTGCCTTCAGGCCAGGGCATGATCCTAGAGTCCTGGGATCGAGTCCCACATATCAGGCTCCCCGCATGGAGCCTACCTCTCTCTCTGCCTGGGTCTCTGCCTCTCTGTGTGTGTCTCATGAATAAATAAGTAAAATATTTAAAAAAAAAAAAAAAAAAGGCAGAACAGAGGCTCTGCACTGGCAAGAGTGTGATGAACCCCAGCATTTGACATGTTTACCTTGGCCTTCCCTTGGGCTGAATTTCTAGTTAACAGTAAAATATTATCTAAATTAAGAGTAATACACGGCTTTGATCTAAACTCACTGGCCACTTTCCATAACCTCCGAGGAAGAAGGTGCCAGTCAAGGATCAATGGAATAGACTAAACTGGAATATCTGATAAGGACAGGGAGCCACTTAGTCAAACTACCTCAATTTATGTTTAGATTACATAAATTGTAGAAACTACAACTGAGGGATGTGGACTTTCCCTGCATTGGATGATTTGGGCCAGGCTAGAGAGCAAGACCCAGACTTCAATCTGCTACCTTTACTCTAAAACCAACTAAACTTGGGTGCCTGGGTGGCTCGGTCCGTTAAGCGTCCGCCTTCAGGTCAAGATCTTAGGGTTCTGGGTTCGAGCCCCACCATCAGGCTCCCTGCCCAGCAGGGAGTCTGCTTCTCCCTCTACCCTTCCTCCCTGCTTGCATTCTCTCACTCTAATAAAATCTTAAAAACAAACTAAACCAACCACTGGACTCAATATGAATATTCTCTACTTGTATGGAATTTAATGTTTTTAAAGTCATGTTCATATAAGTGTTCTCTTAAGTTACTTTCCCTTCTATTAAAAAAAAAAAAACAAACCCACTCTCCATATACTGAGAATGAGAAACATGAAATAAACATGCCAAGGGATTTGCCCCAAGTCAAAAGTCACTGGACTGGTCAACAGTCGAGCCTAGATTTTCAAAATGCCTAATCATCTACAGCAATTTAAACCAAATGCACAGAACTCTCTAGGAGAAAACAGGAACCTCACTTTAAACACATGTTCTAACAGGAATGCCATCGAGGAGACAGCTGGGACATCATGGTTTGAGGGCTGAGTTCATGATACTGACCAGTCAGGATAGTTTGCCCAGTACCTCTCTGTCAGTTACTCCCTGTGAAGGAAAAGTGTACAACCTGTAGGGTGTCTTATGGACACAGGGGATTCATCACGTATAACACCCCTCAAGGGTATATTTAAAGGTTAGCATGCAGTAAACTCAGCACCTACTCTGAACAAGAACTTTCACAAAGCATTTCAAGTGATCCCTGCATGTGTTGAGCACTGTGCTGCCACTCAGTAGTGTCCCCATTGCTCCCCACGACAAAGGTCAACACAGAGAACTTGCTGAGTGCCCTAAGGCCAACCAGGACATTGCTCAGATCCAAACCTGCTTTTAGGAGACCAACTACAAAGTGTTCTGACTACAACAGGACTGCCTTTATTTAAGCCAATGAGCTCCTTAAGAAGAAAAAAAGACCTTACGAGGCTATTCTAAACCCCACACTAAGGATCAAAACTATGTTCTAGAATCACAACAGCTTAACAGATGTTGAGAGGTCCAAGCGAAGAATTTACAATGGTATGGAAAGAGCAAAGCTTTCTAAAACTTTGGAATTAAAAAAATTTAACTATTATTTTAGGTATGGCCATGGCTTTTCCTGGACATCTCTGTCACCTCTGTATTTGCCACCTGTCAGTCTCTGGCTTCCAGATCATAATTTTTCACCTGTCCTCCACACGCTTTCATCAAGTCTTTTAACCACCAGGGTAACCAACAGCTTTTTCTTAGCTCAGGTTCCGAGCTGGTGAATTCTTGGCCAATGGCCCAGGTCCTTCTGCTCAACAGTGGGTTTCTTTTTACTTCACAACATCTACTTCCACAAACAAGGGGACTCTCTTGGTTTCCCTTAGAGAAATCAGATAGTGTGTGTGCGTGCGTGTGTGTTAACTCAACAGGGTTCTGTTAAAAACTTAAACTTCCAAATTATTTGCAAATTGAGGCCAGTTATACATGCTTTCCTTCAAGAGATTTAAGTTTTGCCCTGACAAAATTATCTGCAAACAGGCAGATAACGGGCAAAAGAGCACAACCAGAAGAGATCATGGGCAGTTATGGTTCTATAAAGGACAGTGTGGAATAAAGGTCCCCAATGTGCTTCTTGGATCATTGAATAACTTAGACAGGGGTTTAATTAATTAAATTCTGCTCACTATGAATTGCTTTTTTAAGACTAACTTTTGGATCATGCATCTTTTTTGTTTTGATCATCAAGCATACGGAGGCCAAGGGTAATTTCTTCAGGCTACAAGAAATACATGCGAGTTTACTGGCTGAGAGTGTCCCCATCTGCCGTCTTCAAGAAGAGAGGCTGGAGCGGATGGGCTCCCCAAGTTCATCTCCCCCATGGCGTAGCTGGTCTGCCACTCCTTTAACATCCTTTCCTTTCCTGCCCTTTCCCTGCTATCTCAGGCCTTCCAAATTCATGGCTCCTATTTGGCCTTGACAAGCTCCCTGCAACTAATTCACATGCTCAGTTCAGTTTTGGGGTCAGTCCAGGTTTCCCCAGAATCCCCTATTTGCCTTAGTGCTGTAGAAAAGAACTGCCCCATCCACTTCCAACCTCAGTTACCAGGCCCTGAAATGAGAACACAAGGGCAATTTATTTTTAATAAGCTAAGCAGGTGCATATCACTACAAAAAACTGAGCTGAGAAAGTCATTAAGAAACTAAGTTTTGTTTTAAAGCACCTTTTCCATCAATAGCATCAAGGTTTTATTTATTGAAGAACTTATATAACTTTTGGCTTCAGAAGGACTATTTCCTCGGAAGTACTACGGTTGCATCATGACTAAAATACATAAAAAGACCACCTGTGTTGACATCAAAAACATCATCTATTTGATTGTTATCTTTAATGCTATAAATTAAAAAATATAGAAATGGTTTTATAACTGGGGAGATTACGGCTATTTGGGATGATTTCAGGGGCTGCTTTATAGCTACTACAATCTTAATTATAAGGCAAACTTGGAAAGTACAAGAGTATCCCAGTCATTATATGGACACGTAATTAACAAAGGTCTCCATGTCTCTGACTATACAGGAAAGAGAACTGGTGCCTATTTCAGATGTTTTCTGTATATAAGCAGAAAGAACAGAAATACCGCATTACTGTCAACACTCAATTCATAATGAGGAGAAACCATGGTTCACAGAATGTTAAATGGTGAATAAATCATTTATGTTAGGCTTTGGCATATTTTATACTTATGCTTAAGTAAGTGTATGATAATAAGGAGTATTAAACATTCATAAGTCTGTTTTCTCAGTACATTCACATGGAATAAAATCAATTTTCTGTCAAGGAGAATCTTTTCCTTTTAAGAACTATAGAACATTTAGGATTACACAAGAATTATTCTAGGTACCATGGGGTATATGAAGAGTTAAATCTATTGGAGAATGTAAATATGACAGTAAGTTTAAAGGCAGAGTACAATCATCACAGAAGAGTTGAGTGGTAAAGACCATGAACTTTCTGGTCAAATAGGTCTAAGATACGCAATTTCCTCTCACAAAATGGGGTTTACATGAGATCATCAAGTGCCTAGTCCAGGGCTCAGGTCACATCTACTCACACCCTCTCTTCTTTTTTCTTCCTCCTGCATTAGGCTTTAAGTGGCCAGCAAAACTGATAAACCTTTTTCTAGCCTTCCCCCCAGTTCTTGCAGGATGCATTTTATACCAAGACTAATGATCTCACTGTCTTGCTCAATACATACCAGAGATCCAACATAATACTGAATTTGGGGACTTCCCCAAAAGCCTGCCCTAATTCCAGTTGGTGTTCCCTCCGAAAAGCTTCAACTGCACTATAAGGTCAAGAACAACACTGCAGGAACATCAAGATAGGAAGATAAGTACTACTACTGAAACAAGACCCCTTTTCTCCCAATGTTTGGGATATATTCATTTCCTATGAAAGAGGCTTACCGATAGACCTTTGGGGGGTCATGAACATACATGATGAAAACCATCACTCTGCTAACACCTGATGTGATCAGATCTTAACATTCTTTGGTTCCGAAATCGTCTGCAAGTGAGAAATTACTTTTATAATGGGTTCACTGAGCTACACATGCAAAAATAAAATCACATCCATTGGTCTAGAATTGGAAGGTTTGCAGAAGACCAGGATGGAATGGAAAGTGGAAAGGAGAGAAAAATCATTGCATGAATACATCAATGTTTGTACAAGGAGCAATGAGCAGCCTTGGAGCAATGGAAACCTCTAGATCAAGGAAAAACCACCCCTCATCAGGTCACAGTCAGGGGGCAGGCATCAAATCCTCCCTTTTCCACTCAAATTCCCTACACTTCAACTATGTTGACTTCTTTCAGTATTCTTTTAGATCTTCCAACCTCTATGCCTCTACCCTATGCTCATACTGTTCCCCCTCTTCTTACAGGGCTACTCATATGAAGTACATCCATTCTTTAAGACCAAATTCAAATGTAAACCTCCTCAGTTCCTGTTCTTTGGCTCCAAACCACTTTGGTCTAACCTCTCTCACAGGATTTATCATGATTTCTCTTCTTGATTGTATGTTGTTCCATTCTGTTACTCCCATGAAATTAAAAGCTCATCCCTAGCTTGTCCATTCAGTAGCTCTCCCTGTGGCCAGCACAGTGCAGAGCACAAATACTTTAAGAAATTAAATGGGCTTTATTGGAAAAGTGCTCCTTCTTAATGAATTTACTTGTAACAAACACTAAGAATTCACTAAATCGACCATTTGCCTCATGACTTATTACTTATGGAATGTAAGCAGATCTCTTTACATCCAGAAAGCTGGATGTGTGGTTTTTATTTACCAAGTTTGAAAAATCATCCCAAAACGGGTAAGCCACTGCTTCATTTTTTTTCTGGTTTTGCACTATCACTCAGTCACTGCTTCTTCTAAAATTCATTTCATGTCATTGCAATGGGAAGAGACTGCTCTGTGTAAAATACAAAAGTTGAGCAAAACAAAACACACCAAGGTAGTCATGCTGTGTTTTCTGCACATCCTGGGCTAGCTGATGCTAGGTTTTGCAAGTTTTTACTCACAATGAACACATCTGCAGAAGCAAAAAGTTTCTGCATGAATGGACGGACACAGTTGATGGAACTGTTGGGCATGTTTAGACAGTCTCCAGTATATCCAGTTTTCTAGAATCTCTAAGATCCCTAGGATGCTATCATAAAACAAGACATGTCTGAAGAACCCACAAAACCTATAAGGCGCAACACTAGTTAGGGAGGATAGAAAAATACATTTCCCCCTCAAATAACAATCTGACCTTACCTACCGTACCCCTGTGATACAGGGGTTAAGACTTGTCCTCTGCTCTAAGGAGCAGAGGACTGAGCAAAGGCATCAGACAAACGCCAAGCAGTTATAACAGATGTACAGCAGAAACACTGGAAAGTACAGGACAAAAGGGCAAAGGACAGGAGAAAACACCCAGTCTGAAGAGCCAAGAGGTACTAGCCAGGCTGAAAGTGGGGGGAGGGATGGCATTCCACACAAGAGGCAGCAGCAAAAGACAAAGCTCTCAACTCCTAGAACATGCAAGTGGCTGACTGTAGGAGAGAAGGTGGAAACTGTAAGACTATGAAGCCTCTAGGGACGCCTGGGTGGCTCAGTGGTTGAGCATCTGCCTTCAGCTCAGGACGTAATCCCAGTGTCTGGGATCAAGTCCCACATGGGGCCTGCTTCTCCCTCTGCCTATGTCACTGCCTCCTGCCCTCCTCTCTCTCGTGAATAAAATCTTCAAAAGAAAAAAAAAAAAAAAGAATATGAAGCCTCTGAAGCAAGGCCATGGAGAAAGGCCTCACACCTCTCCCGTGAACCAGATTCCACTGGGCTGTTGAATCAAGGTGAGCATGGAGAGCTGCCTGATGCAGAGCACATGCTCAGCAAATATTAACTGCCACTGTCATCTATGGTAAGAGGTCAATCTGACTTGCTTTCTTAATGAAAAGCTAAAGTCTACATATCTGTAAACACTACAAAAGCAGTGCATCAGTAAGAGTTAATGGAAAAGCAGAACAAACAGGACTGGGTAGAGTCCGTGCTCTTCGCTTAAAAAAAAAAAATTTTTTTTGATGTGGTTATCTCTAGAAAGAACTACAAAGGGATAAATTACCTGTTTTGGCCTCTGAAGTCTCAAGGTCCAAAAAGGATGCTCTCAGCTGAATGGCTTGTTGATATTTGGCTCCAAAATATAGCTACCGACAGACACAAAGACAAGTTCACACTCAGACTGGTTCCCTTGAGGAACATGCCCTGGACCGAGCTAAGCAGCCTTCAAAAGCTCAAGTCATGCAAATCATCTCCAAAGAAAACATCATAGATCACGGAGAGCCTGTTGAAACCTAACTGTGTCCTCCCTGCTGGCCTTTCTAATTACCTACCCAAAACAAAAGGAAAGTGAAACAAAACAAAAAGACTTCAATTCCTTCAACCAAAACAGAAGCCAAAAAGAAAACCATTCTACAAAAAAAAAGGGGGGGGGGGGAGAAACCAAACTCATTTCCTAACCTCCCCTTTGCACTTGACCAAGACTTTCAAGTACCACTTTGGAACAAACCATACACCAGCTCAATGGTTTCTGAGCCATGGAATTCAACTGTGTACACAAGAGCCCAGGAATCTGATTATCCAGTTCAGATCCTGAGGGCAGTCTGGAGATTTCCTAAGAGGCGCATAGGAAAGATGCTGTGAGCCCCACTTGTCCCTTACGTCTGACCTGTCTGTGGCTCCCAAACCACCTGTGTCAAAGAGCTGGTCCTTCCACATCATCCCCCATGCCTCCTGCTGTCAGTAGCAATGTTTACAAGTGCGCCATCCCACACGGGGCTTCTTCCAATCCATGCTCCCATCTCCTCAGCACAGCCAAGCAAAAGGGCCTACGACCCAGGCCATGCCTGCTAGCCACACAGCAGAGAATAGCGTCAGGGTCCATAAGGAAACAATGGACATTTTTCTTGACGGCAACTAAGACTCTATGGAGTCTTTCCCCACTCCACCCCCAAGGACTAAAAGGGAATGCCAATCAGGAGCAACCTCATTCGAATCACAACTCCTAATATCTCCCACAATTGTAACAGGTTCTCCTGGTTTGCTCCACTTCTCAGGTGCAGAAGCTTTTCCCTCCAACTTCAAATATCACAAAGAAGTAAAAACCCATTTAGGGTCTTGGTAACCAAGCGCAGCACCATTCGAGTGGAGAAGTTATTCTGGAACAGCACAGAAGACATTCTTTCAGTAACTGCACGGTGATATGAAGGATTCCCAAGTCTCCATACACGCTGTCCTCACACAATGTAATTGTCTTCAAAGACCTCCTGGCCATTACTGCTGTAATCCTGAGTCTAAGGAACATTAGATTTAAGGAGTGAAAACCAGAACAAAACAAGCGACACGTAAACAACGAGCATGGTTTAGTAGGAGTTAAACAGTGGCGACAATAAATAATTCCTTATTCCAGTTCTCTAAGATAACTGCAACGAGATTTCTTAAAGTACTTTGAGTTTATGTGCAAGTTTATGCCTACTATAAATATTTCTATAATCCTTTTCTGTTCCCAACTCCTTGAGAGAATCCTTAAAAAAACTGAAATATTTTTGGTGCTGGCCGAGAATGAATTAGTGGTTATTTGGGACACAATTTACTGAGTTGTCCATCAACATTCTTCAACCTACCCCCCCACTGCATAATTCACACACATATGCAATAGGTATTCTACTAAATAAAACCATCAAGTCTTCTCTTCAGGGGACAATGAATTCAAATTGTTCAAAGCCCTCTAGAATTTCAGACCCACATGGCCAGGCTGAGATTCTTCTATAAATGAGATGAGGACTTAATCCTGTCACCTTTATAGGTCCTGAGAGGTTTATATGTCCTTACATGGTGTGACATATTCCGAAGCAAGCAGGGAAACCAGTTTTCTGCATATTAAATCCAGTTCTGTATACACTAAGAAACCATAATTTTAAAAACTTGCAGATACCAAAACCATTAACAAATTTATCATTTCTAGTAAGTACAGGTTTTCAAGGAATTGAAGTGAGGAACGTCCATGGCTGTTAGTGATGAAAGTTGGTGCCACTCAAGTATCGTGAGAAGTTCTCTGTTGGGGACCATTCTCAGGCTTCATAACCTCTAAATTTGTGTTTTTAAACTCATTTGGCCCTTTCCAGATGCATTCTGAGAATGTAAGTTTATAGAAAAATAAGATATTATACTAGATTTCCAGACAAATTTAGTTTTAACATGAGCCCAGCTAAGACAAAAAGGCAACCACCCAGTAAAATATCAGGATAGCAAAGAGTATGTTGAAAAATCATAATTAACTGTGAATTTTAGGCTCATTTCATTGTTCAGAGGTGAAACACTTCCTTAACAGAAATTTAAGGTGCTCTCATCCTAGGACCCTGGTTTAATTTATTTCCAGCTCTTCACAATATATGCAAATGATGGAAATCAACAGAAGAATGAAGAATATGATTGTTAGTGTGAAAATAGACTCTTCCTTATGAGAGTGGAGCCATTTGGACTATATTCATTAAATGAATCAGCCATGATGAAATCTTGAATTAATTTGAACAGAGCAAATGTGCCATCACTCAGAAAAAAAAAAAAAAAGGTAAAAAGGTGCTGGTACATGTTTTGTATGCTAATGAATGAAGAAAAACACTGTAGTTCCCGTGAATTACTAAGTGTGCTCTTTCTCATCAATAGGTTAGCTTTAGCCTTGAATCTTTCAGAAGGGAATCAGACTAGTCGTTTACCATCCATTCATTACTATGTGCAAAAAGTATTTTGGGTACTGCAAGGCCAAAATGTGAATGAATCTGGTCTCTTCAAGAACTTAGACATTCTACAGCAACTAACAAAGCCTCAATTAAGTTCTCCTAGTACCAAGGATGACATACACTATGATTACAGATAAGAGCTCCTCTGCTTTCCTGGGAATAATTAACTCAAAATATATATATATATTATATAAACTCGACCTAAAGATTGACACTTGACACAAATACACTTTACCAAATTTCTCCTTTTCAAGATGCTCTAGAGATAAGATTGTGAAATATTAAATGAAAGCAAAAGAATTAGATGTAATGGCCATTTCTAATTAATATCCCTATGCTCTGTATAATTTGTTACCCTTTTCTCTGCTTCCAAGTTCAACAGAAAAGAGGTCTTACGAAAGAACTCCTCTGCAATTATTCTGCTGTCCACTTGCACTTCCAAGGAACCACTTAGTATTTGGACCAGATTCCTATTCCAAGCTTGTGTTAACGTTAACATCATGTTCCCCATAACAGTGTTCACTAGATCTTTACTACTGACTTTACTATTCATGAAAATCATCAACCGGTACATACCATGAATCAGACACTACAGGAAGAACTTGCATGTATCTTACCTGTCTTTTAATAAGTATGCATTCTCAAGAAAGGTATTTCCATTTCATAGATGAGAGCTCTGAGTAGGAAACTTGTCCAGTCTCAGCTAATAAACTAGGGTTATTAGTCTCAGCTAATACTGGCAGAGCCAGTATTCAACACTGTTTTAATCCTGAAGCCCTGTAGCCATTGTACCCTCCCTTCAAGAGAATTAGGAACATACTTTTTTTTTTTTAATCACATTCTAAGTTTTTAAAAATTTTATTAGGATTTTTTTTTATACGTCTACTGCCTCAAATAACAGGACAGACCTTACTGTTGTTTTTTAAAGATTATTCTAGAGAGAGCACAAGTGGGAGGGGATAGAGGGGAAAGAAAATCTCAAGCAGATACTGTGCTAGAGCCAAATGCAGGGCTCCATCTCACAACCTAAGCTGAGGATGCTCAACCGACTGCACCACCCAGGCACCCTGGGACAGATCTTATTCTTAAATTCAATTCTGGCTGCATTCAAAAGCACAATGGCAACGAAAAGCTAAATGCAAGAGAGCTAGCCGAGGACACAGGTTTGATTTATACCACCACTGCCTTTGGTGATCTACTACCTGTTTGGGCACTCCCCCTCCTCTTTCCACCAATTCCTTTACCTCTAGAAATCTGGCACTCAAGCTAGAACCTACAACTGAGAGCACTGTCCACTGGGAACTTTGACCTCCTATCAATCTTGTCCACCACAAACTGTCTTTACAAAAGAAAAGACTTCTTTACCCAAAATAATATTTTAGGTAGTTATTTTAACCCTTAACCAAAGCCTCCATTTCTAGCTGCTCTGCAAGTCTTGTTCATTTTAAATTATCCATCCATTGGGCACCTGGGTGGCTCAGTGCATTAAGCATCTGCATTCGTCCTCAGGTCATGATCCCAGGGTCCGAGATCGAGCCCACAGTGGGGACCTGCTTCCCCCTCTCTTTGTGCCTTCCACTCTCCCCCACTGCTTGTGCTGTGTCAAATTTTAAAATCTTTTTAAAAAGTATTGGATATTTCATTATACAATGAAATAGGTGGCATTTCACTATACAAATAGTTCACGGTTCAATTCTTTTTTATTTATTTTTTAATTTTTATTTATTTATGATAGTCACAGAGAGAGAGAGAGAAAGAGAGAGAGAGAGAGAGGCAGAGACACAGGCAGAGGGAGAAGCAGGCTCCATGCATCGGGAGCCCAGCGTGGGATTCGATCCCGGGTCTCCAGGATCGTGCCCTGGGCCAAAGGCAGGCACTAAACTGCTGCGCCACCCAGGGATCCCTCAATTCTTTTTTAAAGGAATCACAAGAAATTAGAGAAAATGAAGGAAAAAGTCAACCATCAGCTCATCATGTGTCATCACCTTGCAGGTTTACCTCCAGATTTTGTTTATATTCACAGTGTCATTAGTGACTAAAATGTATTATAAGTGGCAGAGCCTATTTTCAGGAGCACTTTCCCAAATTCATTCTAAGCAGTGACTTGAAAATTTGTCAACTACTTGTATAAACAGTACTAATGACTGAGTCATTTCCCCCAGAACTGGACATAAAGGAGTTTTCCACTTTGCCATTGTAAGTAAACCAGCAAGGGGCAAGTGTATTGTGCAAAACATCTCCGTACTTAAGATTTCTCCTAAGGATAGGGTGGATCCCTGGGTGGCTCAGCAGTTTAGCACCTGCCTTTGGCCCAGGGCATGATCCTGGAGTCCTGGGATGGAGTCCCACATCAGGCTCCCTGCATGGACCCTGCTTCTCCCTCTGCCTGTGTCTCTGCCTGTGTGTGTGTGTCTCATGGATAAGTAAAAAATCTTAAAAAAAAAAAAAAAAAAAAAAAAAAGATTTCCTAAGGATGGACTCTCAGAAGCTAAGTGGGACAATGAAATGACTGAAAATCTATCAAAAAGGCCATGGTAATAGAGATGGCAACACTTCAGACAATCAAGTTCAGAGAATGCTATACCAACAGCCAGGTACCCATCATCAGACTAGAATTTAATGGTGGGAATTCAAGACCTGGCAACAGAAGTACATGGGCAACTCCATCATCACCAGACCAGAAGCTGCCAAACCTTACCTCAAAAATCCCAGAAATTTACTGGCTCAGCAGGCAGTATTTCACCACCTCCCCTTCATTAGCACCTTTTCTGGGCTTTCATTAGCACTTGCAGCAGGGTTTTTAAAGGATCTGGGTTGGCTGCCTACTGATGATTGAAGTAGAGTGATTTCAGTTTTAATGAAGCCCTCCCGCATATAAACTGAAGGAGGGGGCAGGAAAAGGGGTATAGAAGTATTCAGGGAGGGGGATCCCTGGGTGGCACAGCGGTTTGGCGCCTGCCTTTGGCCCAGGGCGCGATCCTGGAGACCCGGGATCGAATCCCACATCGGGCTCCCGGTGCATGGAGCCTGCTTCTCCCTCTGCCTGTGTCTCTGCCTCTCTCTCTCTCTCTCTCTATCATAAATAAATAAATAAATAAATAAATAAATAAATAAATTAAAAAAAAAAAAGAAGTATTCAAGGAGGAAAATCTGACCTGCAGGAATTGAAAATACAGTGGTTAGGCAAGTATCATGTGTGCTTATGTACAATTAATCTTTCAGAAAATACCATATGCCAAGAAAGATTATTCTAATATTCACTGGGGTTTTCCCTCCTCTGGCAACGAAGGTTCATGATGGGTTGGTAAAATATAAGCATGTATGAGAAAGCAAGCCTCCCATTGCTACGACACTGAAAAGTGGAGATATGTAATCAGCCAGGACAATAAAAATTATGTTTCTCCCCTGACTACACTAGAAGATAAAAAAGTATCCCAGAAAAGCAAAAGCATAAATGAAGCCTTTTGTTTAGTCATCTTTTTGCAGAAGAAAATAAGTACTTAATGTGCAAGGCAGTATCTTTTAATAGATATGGGCCACGTTACTGGTATCCTGCGGCTTCTCGGCTGGAGAAATAGGATTAGTGGCCTAAGAGAGAAGAGCTTAAACTGATTAGTCCGGTAGACAGTTCTAGGGCAAATAAGCAGGAAAAAAGGAACAGCCCAGTCTGTGTCCTGCAGAGGAAGAAACTGGAGTGATCCGGGGATGGTCTAGGACCTCAGACTACAATTTGCTCCAAGAGAAGTTTTAATCTTCATTTTCAAAATAGGCTCCAAATGACAGAGGTCAGATTTAGGTTGGCTGAAGCACCATTTATATGAGGCCAAAGCAGTTTCAGATTGGCCACTATGCATTTACACATTGACTTACTCAACCCAGAGTGTCTAAGAAGGAACTATCACCAAGGCATTGTGTATACAGTGAGTATACAGTGTATACCGAACCTAGAGCCTGCATGCAGGAAAGGAAACAGAGCTAGTTATTCTGCCCAATAAGAACCCTAAATGAAAAAAAAAAAAAAAAAAAAGACTCAGTTTCTCAAATCTGAGTCTGGGTTTGATGAGCTGGCAAGTGATCTTCTAGATCATTGTAGACCAGCTTCATCTGGAGGAAAATCAACACAAAGGAACCACTAGGAAATCCAGAATTGTGTGCTAAACTCAAAACACAAATTTTAATCAGAGACAATGCTAATGTCTACAGTACCAGCCAAGGGCTCTTCCCATAAAACTGATAAGACATTTTAAGAAATCTGACACTGAACACATGAAAAATTTTCAATATGGAATACAGGACATGTTCACTGGTAATCCTAGCAAAGTAGCATGGAGCTTATCTTTATTTGATGTTCTAGCTCAAAACGATGGGAAAGCAATGCATTAAAAAAAAAAAAAAAGTCCCAGCAATCCAAGATTCCACAGGCCTAAAGGGAGATCCTAGCACGATTTCAAGATTCTGCCAACAATCCACCAAGACCACGAAACTCAGAACAAGCCACAGGAACCGGACCCCACCTCAACTCCCCATTTCCAAGTATTTTTCCACACCGTTTCTACAGGGGAATTCCTCAGTGCTTTTGTAACAAAAGTTAGAAGGGAAAAGCAAGCTCCCTTTCTGAATCAAATGACCCGATTATAGCTGTTGCGTAAAGGACAGGACGCTAGTCATAAAATTCAGCAGGCAGCCCGAACAGGAGGTTACCAAGAGCAATTATAAAAATTAAAATAAAGATTATGATCATAGTGAGCCATCAAAAATGGTTAAGCTTCACCAAAACGTGCAGAAAGACCCATTTATACTGTACTTAATGGAAAGGATTTCAAATGTTAAATCTAGGACTTATCCCTTTAACCAGGGGGCTTTATTAGTTTAATGCAATCCTATCTACCCAGATGTTTGATTTCTTGAGAGCATGGCATAAAAACAAAACTATCTTCATGGCAACCAGGTAAAGCTGGCTTACAACAACCATCTTTGACACTGGAATGTCTAACATAGGATAAACAGATTACTGAAGGGTCCTAAGAATTTTTTTTTTTTTTTAAGAGAACATGCAGTGGGAGAGGGGTAGAGGGAGAGAAAATCCTCAAGCAGACTCCTCACTGGGCACAGAGCCCGGATCATGACCTGAGCTGAAGCTTAACTGATTGAGCCACCCAGGGATACTCCACACCTAAGAATTATTTCTGAAGTATTAAGTGGCTGGGTAAAACCATTTCATCTCAGAACATTTAAGAACATCGCTCACATATCATTCTCTACCACTTTCATCCTTCCCAACCCTTAAAACAGAAAAAAAAAATAAAAACAAACCACTTCAAAACTCGCTTTTCTTCCCTGACATTCTCTCCCTTCCATTTTCCCTAGAGCTGTCCATGGATATTCGACCCTTGGTAGAACTCCTCTTTCCACAAGGCTGTGGCAGATGCCTGGGCCGCCTGCCTAACGCACGTCCTGCCCTGAGACTGGCATCTCACGCCCAAGGACAGGTCTCGGGAAGGTGCTGGGAGCCCCCGAGAGAAACCGTGGGAAGCGACCAGCAATAAAGTGAGGTGGGGTCAGACCCTGTAGTTTGCTCTGAGGTTTGTAGCCCTGAGAAGATGCTTTCCAGAATCCTGAGACGGTTCCCAGAGGCCGGGGTCTCACTTCAGGCCTCTAAGCCACGTTCGTTCCCCTAGATGCCTTCCAAATGGGCATACTTCACTGGATCACGGTGGCGCCTGACCGTGCTGGGGCAAGGTCGGCCACTCAGGAATTTCAACTAAATAAAACCAGTGCCCGTCAGCATTTGGACCCTGGACGCTTGTGTAACCCTCAGAACCTGGTGTGGCCATTCTGGAACCCGTGAGCAGGAAGGTGGAGCGAGTCCAGTTGCTACCGTAAAGAATGAAGCCAATCCAGGGAGGGAAGCAGAACAAGCCCACGCAGGTGGAGGCCTCAGGCTGGGAGAGCCAGGCCTTGGCTCTGGTTGGGAGACCCCTTGCCACCGGCAGACTTGCTGTCTTTGCCCGCATGCCCCCTCAGGTAAAACCCCCTTTGTGGTGGAAGCTGATGTGAATTGGCTTTTTTTTTTTTTATTTGTAACCAAGATGACAGTTATGCTTATTTAAAAACATCTGATAATTTATAACCCAAGAATAGCTTAGAAGTCCACTTCTTTAGCAGCATATGCTAAAATATATGTTTCCGATTTCAAAACATTTTCTAGTTTCCCCTAGTCTTTTCTAAGACACACATGTATGAGAGGAAATTTAAATATTAACAGAGCCACTCTTCCTAAGTGATGAGCCATTAAAATCTGAGAACCGAGTGTAGGGCTTTACTTTCAAATCCTCAAATTCAGAACATCTCAGGCTTAATATACACACCAAAGGAACGGATACAAATGTGGGGAAAGCTCCTTCAGGCTCAGAAGCAGGGGGCAGCTGACCTGTGCTGCAGTTTAGCTTCCAGCCACCCCCACACCTTTGCCCGCATCCCTCCACAGCCTTGAGGGGGAAATAAAATCAGACCCCTGCTGACACTCCTGCTGACACTCTGTGGTTTCCCTGGCCAATAAATCTCACCATCCAGCAGTCCCTCCCTACCTACCCCCATGCCAGGTACCAGGCTCAATATACCAGGTAGGGCCAAGTACACAGCTGATTGGGGACAGACTGTCCAGTTTCTTCCAAACGTTTACACTTTGGTCAGAGAGCAAATGGATACACAAACAATTACGTACTCTGGTCTAGGATCAGGTGAGCAGAGAAAAGCATGGTCTGTTGTAAGCAGCAGTCAGCTCCCACACACATGGTGGGGGGAGAAACCAAAACAGGCCTCGCCCCCCACCTCCGAACATCCTTAGGGATGCTCACTTAACTACAGGGACTTGCTCAATGAGCCGGCCCCCGACACAAATGCTCAGCCTTCCAAATGGTAGAAAACAATTTTAAATATTTTCACTTTGTGTCTTTTTTCTGTGGTAGGAAAGAGGGAAAGAAATGGTCACCCTTGTAACCAAGCCCTCCCCTGTCTCAAAGATCCATGGGCATGCACCTGCAGGGGCCCAGACAAGCTGGAGAGACCACTCCACAGGCCACCTCCTCCTGAGCCATGCCTTTCAGATCTGGATCAGAGATGCATGCTGCCTCCTGGGGATCCAGGTTTTCTTCCCCCCAGGACCACTGACCATCTGTGAAAAGCCTATTCTGAAAGGGGAGGCGGGGCGGTGGGGGGGGGGGACGGACGGTGGACTCTGTCCCCTCATCAGTCACCGGGCTGAGCTGTAAGCAGACTCCTGCCAGCACCTGAGAGGCCACAGCACTGAGGGCAGTGGCCAGAGTTTTAGTTACAAGATCTCTTTTCACTGCCCATCACGTGCTCATCCTTGCCATCTCCTTCCCCGACAGCCATCTACTGGCTCCTAGGGTGGATTCTGTTTTTTAACCTCTGTAACTGAAGAGCCCGATAGGGCCATGCGATAAAGGAACGGTGGCCTAAAAACCTTAAGTTTCCAATTCCAGCAGCTCGGGCTCACTTTCCACGTTTCACACACACAGAAGGACATTAACAAAGGCCCTAAAAATAAGAGGCAAGGGAGGCAGCCAGGGAGATACCTAACACTCAATCAAAGCCGTGCAAGTGAGGAGCGCATTAGCAGTTTTTGGGAGCCAGGCCAAGTGTTTTTCTACCAGAGGAATCACTGAATGTTTTGTGCGCAGTCAGCAGCTTGGGGAAGGTACAAGAACACAGGAGGTGGACGCCCGGAAGGCCCCGGAAAACCCTCTCTGCCCTGCCAGCGTCTACCATGCAAACCCTTCGTAGCCAAACTGTCAGCAAGGGAGGATTCATTCTTCCTGCCCATCAGGCCAGGAGAAAAAGTAAAAGCTGAGTAACAGGACACCGAGGATGTGACAAGTTACTGGCAAACCTCTGTACAGCTCTGTCCTCCCAGACAGGTTTATGTGGCAAAGTTTTATAGTAGCTACTGGTTTTCTACCTGCCACTCCCACCCCTACCCCCAAGGAGTTTGCCACCCTGCCAAATGCAGATGTATATTCAGCCTCACAGGAGGGCTACAGAAACCCAGCCTTGCAGGAATTCTCACCTTTAAAAAAAAAAAAAAAAGTGGGGATCCCCGGGTGGCTCAGCAGTTTAGCGCCTGCCTTCAGCCCAGGGCGTGATCCTGGAGACCCAGGATTGAGTCCCATGTCGGGCCTCCTGCATGGTGCCTGCTTCTCCCTCTGCCTGTGTCTCTGCCTCTTTCTGTCTCTCGTGAATAAATAAAATCTTTTAAAAAAAATAAAACTAAAAAAGTTACCAACTTTTTTTTTTTTTTTTTAAAGATGTGAGAGCAAGCAAACAAGGGCAGAGGGAAAGGGAGCAGTAGACTCCCCACCAGGCAGGGTACACAATGCAGGACTTGATCCCAGAACCACCCCCACACCCCCCAATCGTGACCTGAGTGGATGGCAGCTGCTCTACTGATGGAGCCACCCAGGCGCCCCTGTATTGTCAAACTTTAAATGGAAAGCAAAAATAAGGTATCTGCTCCATACCTGCCCCTAGAGGCAGGATATAACTTAATAGAGGATTGTCCACAAGAAGATACAGGGGCCTCTCTCTACACAGGAAGAGGGTCAGCTTCTGTCCACTTGATAGATGTGCCTTAGGGAAAGCAGCCTCAGCTTTTCAAAATTTTGTTCAGTGTCTGGTACAATTTAAACGACTCCATAAGGAAATTACTGAAGCTCCTACAGCTACATTCCCAAGGAGAAAGGCTTTATGAAAACGCTCAACCCAATCCTAGATACATTTTCAGCTAAAGGCTACATTAAAAGCCTATTCTGAAGACCTGTAATTTTTAACTGTACAGTTTGATTTTCAACTAAGCTGCTGACTAAATCCGGGAGTAATTTTACAACTCCATTATCCACATGTGGATGATTCATTTGTTGGATTATCTTAACTTCAGTTTGCCTACCCCCTTGCTCTCTTGTCCAACCTGCTCCTGGACCATGTGCCAACTGCCTGCTGTTTGGGGCTAAAGGTATGCAAAGTGATTTTAATGTTAAATAAGACAGTGATGTTGAATGCCTTGAATGTATTTCTGTGAGATCAAAATAACTAACCCCCAGTTTATATTTGACAATTGGTACCACTTCAATTTATTAAGTATGAACTATATTGTGGCTTTTCCAGACTTAGAAGTGTGCTTCAAAGTATGATCCACAAATGCCATGGGCCAAAGCAGCATCAAAACTGTTATCCTGCTAATACTAAATCATTTGCCTTTTTCACTATGTTGATATTTGTGCCCTGATAGTAAGACCACCAGTGCCCCAGCATGAATCAAGGTGGCAGCACCACATTGTGTTAACAGGCACTACTGTTCATCCCACCATGAAATCATAGAACTTTTTAATGCCAGTTTCATGTTTAAGAAGGTCTCAAAGCTTAAAAAATTCTATGTTGATATTCTAATTTGCCATATAAAGCACTCTGCTACTCTCCAAGTGTGACAGTTGTCATCTCCACTCTTTCCATGGGATGCCATTTTTACTTGAAAGAACAGCACCAAACTATGGTTATTCATACTTGAGTATTTGGCAGAGACTTCCTTGAAAATGAAGTGAACCTGTCACTTCATGGAAAGTGAGTATTTATTGCCAATGATAAAAGTCAAGCTTGCAAGAGAAAAATAGAGTTTTAGAAAATGTGTATCTTCCAGGAGCTTGACAGCTTCCTGATAAAGGTGTTTATAAGATTGATGATGATCTTAACTCTTTTGATGTTTCATAATGAAATGTGTGAAAACCTAGAAGACCTGCAGTACTAAATAGTATTTTCCAAATCACCAAAGAATAAGGCCATGCAAGCCTTTAAAAGGGTGATTCAATATTGGAGACAGAAAAATGGACTCGGGTATAGTCTCATCTTTTCTACTAACCTTAAAGAAACTCACTTGTCAACTATCACTATCAAAGAATGTCTCCAAGTATTTGAAAAGCATGTTAAAATACTCTTCCTTTTTCCAATGACATATTAGATATGTTGATGTCGGTTTGGCCAGATTGAAAGCAGAGCACAAGAGCCCAACAGCCTTTCATTAAGTCAGACATCACAGAGATTTCCAATATGTGAAACACCACTCCTTTGTTTTGGAAAATATAATCCCTTTTCATAGAATTATGTAATTGGTGTTAACGTGTTAGAAGTTTGTCATTTTTAATTAGTATTTTTTATTTCGAGTTTTTTTTTTTTAAGATTTTTTATTTATTCATGAGACATACAGAGAGAAAGGCAGAGACATAGGCAGAGGGAGAAGCAGGCTTCCCTGCAGGGAGCCAGATGTGGGACTCAATCCCAGGACTCCAGGATCACGCCCTGAGTTGAAGGGAGACACTCAAAGGCTGAGCCACCCAGGCAGCCCTCCAGGTTATTTATTTTGAGATATTTAATTTCTTTTTTTTTTTTTGAGATATTTAATTTCTAATCTGGTAAATACTGGTAGATAAAAATCCACAGTAACAGGTCTTTGGAGTCCCCAGTGATTTTTTTTTTTTTTTTAGTATCAATGGGCCCTGAGACCTTCAAGTTTAAGAACCACATGGCCCTGTTGTCAAAGCAATGAATCACTAAAATTCTACACCTGAAATTCTATTACACTGTATTTTAACTAGAATTTTAAAACTTCGGGGGGGACCCCACATGGCCCTTTGTACAGCAGTATGCATATAGTTAACGCTGAACTATATATTTAAAAAATGTCAATGCTATGTGATTTTAAGCACAATATAAAATTAAGTATTAAAAGAACCACAGGCTTAATTTATATTAAAAATTCAAGGGCAGCCCCAGTGGCTCAGCAGTTTAGTGCCACCTTCAGCCCAGGGCACGATCCTGGAGATGCAGGATCAAGTCCCACGTTGGGCTCCCTGCATGAAGCCTGCTTCTCCCTCTGCCTGTGCCTCTGCATCTGTGTCTCTCATGAATAAACAAATAAAATCTAAAAAAAAAAAAAATTTCAAGATGTCCTTAATATTTCAAAATAAAAGTGATTTCTGGTGTTGTAGGACCTGTACTATTTGTAATAAGCTTGGCTTTTCCAACATATTTTGTTATCTCTTAGGTTCTGTGATACTAAAACCAATCCAACATCTTTTACTGGCATTTATTTATCAACTCAATTCTGTCACTGAGTACCTTTCTTGATGATTCTAGAAATACAGCAACTCCAACTTCATGGGGCTTATATCCCAGGGGCATTCAACCTACCTACTTATGCAGTCAATCAATAAAATTAAATAACCATCTGTTATATGCCAGGCACTATACTTGGCCACTGTCTCAGAATCAAAATGTTAATATACCTAATTGCAAGGGTATGAATTCCTTTCTCCAGTGTTCTAAATTTTTGCTCATTTACAAATTTCTTTTGAATCAAGACCTTTCTTCATCCTAAATTTGAAGGCTATTGCTATGTTCATTTTTCCTGTCCACAATTCTATGAAAAAAAAATTATTTCATGGTAAGAGATCCGTCAATAATCAGAAGGACTATGATACACTCAGCTACCACTCTGACACTTTCCCATCTTTCTCTGAGTAAGAAATGGTCCCCTGCCGAACTCCGGGAAAGCCAGCCTCTACTACTGGAAGAGGGACCCAGAGTCCACCTCTCAGAGCTTTTAGAGGAAAAAAAAAAAAAAAAAAGGAGGCTGCTCCATAGATAAGATGACCCCAAACTGCCCAAACTGTCTGGATTTCCTTATAAAACCAACCAGGCAAGTGAAGGCATATATAAACACTACTCAAAGCCATTAACGCAAGATTCCAGAGAAAACTGAAAGATAATTGTCCATTAGTTACACAGGCTGAACATAAATGACTGCTTTAGAAATTCAACTTCCTAACAAGGGTTTTTAATTCAATCACAGCTTTAAGAAAAAAAATCAGCACCATGTACAATAAAAACTGACTAGAAACTGGCACGGGAGGGAAGGACGGCCACGCAGAAATAAATCTCAAATCTAAAACCGAACAATTTTGCTACTTCCAAAGATAGGGTGTATGAGCTCCAAAGAAAATCCAGCTATAGAGGATAAAAACAGGCATTTAGTTTACAAGATATAGGAAGGAAATTTGAAAGGTGATTACCTTTTATTCTAGGTATTATGTAAAAGACTTGATTAGACAGCAGTATGGTTATTCCTTCAGTAAAGATCGCACTACAAAGCACTAGGTAAGATACGAAAGATAAGCATCACTTGTGTTAACCAAGGGGACTTGTCAACAAAGTAGAAAGCAATGTGATTCTAGAGGGTCAACTGGACTGGATTCAAACCCCAGTTCTGCCACTTGCTTAAGGCAATTTAATTCCATTTCCTTAATTTTCAAAGTCTCAGTTCCTATATCTGTAAAATAGGAATGTCAACATTAACCTCACAGGGGTAATTATGGAAGTTACAAAGCAGAAGGCTAAGCTAATGATTGCTAGTTTTGTTCAGAAGGCCAAGCTGTATACTCAAATATACATATAAGGCAATAAATAATACATGCACAGTAAATGCTAAAGGAATTAAGATATCACTTTGGTCTTAGGTGGTTAGGGAAGATGATCAAAAAAGGCGAGGGAGGTGCCTTAGGAACACTTCAAACTCTATATTACAGGAGATTTCCTGTAAAAGCTTAACAGGAAATTTCCATTCATTGATATTGTTCTTGTGCTTCATGAGTCCATGACAAGTATTCACTGAACAGTCACTGTGGTGAAACACAGTGGCTCTTAACCTTTGAGTCCTGGCTCTCCCGGATGGTCTCATGAAAGACACAGATGGACCTGCTCAAGAGAAAATGCGGTTTGTTTTTTCATAGGCCCCAAGAAGCCCATTCACAGGCTCTAGATAAAGACCTATAATTCTAGACATCATGATACTATTGATTTTGAAATGAAGCCCAGGGTCACCCAGTTCAGCCTTGTGAATTAGACAAACACCAAGCTCCTCTTTCATCACACCTTATCTCAGCAAACAGCACCACCATCCACATCCATCCTGTTGTACAAGCTCAGAATCCAGGGGTCACCCTGAAACTCCCCTTTCCTTCACTCCCCCCCTCCCACAGCTCCCGTCTTCCACTAAATTTCCCATTTTTCAGGTATGGCCTCTTATTTCATGTCCTCTGTCCTAATCATCATCATCCCTCAACAGGATTGCTTTAGTAGCATTCTAAGTGGTCAACTCACATTGCACTCTGCTCTCCCTCCAACATGGTCTCTGCACAAAGTGCTGAGTGAGCTTTTAAAAATAATCTCAAGGGGCACCTGGGTGGCTCACTGGTTGACCATCTGCCTCCAGCTCAGGACGTGATCCTGGGGCCCTGTGATCTAATCCCATACCGGGCTCCCTACAGGGAGCCTGCTTCTCCTTCTGCCTATGTCTCTGCCTCTCTCTCATGAATAAATAAAATCTCAAAAAAAAAAAAAATCATCTCAAAACCATCTTTCTCACCCCACACCCCCTAGCTTTTAATGGCTTTCCATGAAACAAACAATGGGAACTTCATTGAAAGGAACCTATACCATTCTGTGATTGTAACATGGAGGAGTATGATCCCCAGGAAGTGTAAGGGGGAGAAACAAAGTGAGGTGAAAGAAATTAAGCATGGCAGAGAAGAGAAGGATATCAAAAATATCAAGAGCCCCCATGGAAACTTAGGAAAAGTCAGTCTATATGAATACAACCAGTGTTCAGTATGGTAAACCTTCCCTCTCCCCTCCTCTAGTTTTAGAGGAGTCCAAAGAAATCATTCATATCCCTAACACCCAAAATTATCTACTTTTAGCATCTAGGCATATTTGTATCTGTTTTAAAAATGAAATATTTTAAGGATTTTGTGCAATACAGTACAGAATGAGATGCAAAAATCAACATGGGCCTACAAAAATAACATTAGCATCAGGCAAAAACCATTCCAGGCATCTTTGTACATACATGGATACTTGGACTGATGAGGGCATCAGCAGGCTAATATTTCCTCTCCTTTTTCTTCTCTCTGCCTGGAGATTTTTTCTTCAGTTATTTTTACAATATCTAGGTTTCTTGCACATTCTGCCCTGCTCCCATAACTCCCTGAGAGTCGTTTGGCATTAGTTCTACCTACATTTTAAGTGGTTCATATGCTCACCCTGCATCCCATATTATCCCCATTTCTGAGATCATTTTGATTCAGCTTTTTAATGGATGCATCTCAACACTCCTTAAAAGTAGAACCACATCTGATTGGTTACTGCTGCACCTTAGTGTCTGTGTATAGTAGGTGCTCCAGAAACATTCATTGACTGGTGGAATTTATAACTGCAGAACAGTATGAAAAAATGGTTTAAATCTGTTAAACCACATATATTGTATTTGTGGCCCACGGGAGATAATCCAGTATCTTGAATTCTTTGTACAAGACCTGTAAGGAAGTAACTCAATGGAAATCACAATCTTACAAGATGCTTTGAGACTTTTCTTCGTAAGTTGCAATAACCTGCAAAGGTGGCTTTAGATAAATGCTCTTAGGGCAAAATGCCAAAATGATGTTTATTCACGTGAAGGGCAAGCCAACTTTATTCGGGTCAAGTTCAATTTCAGATTCTAAGTTGCTATCACACTGTGCTAGGATCATACTGGCACGGTCAGGTATCTAGTTAATTATTTGTGACTGATTACCATTTATAACTCATCTCATTAGAACAGTTCCTAAATTGACTATTCATAAATTTGGAACTGTAAGATTGCTGAAGGGAAAAGCACTTCATATACAAACTTCAAGGTGAAACATTCAGAATTAACAAGTCCTCACAATGTAAGAATCACAATGAATGGTATGCCTCACTTGATTTGTACCTTTACTAGGATAAGTCTTATAAAATATTTTAAGTATTTTCAAGTTACTTACTACCCATCAATTCACAACTAAGATATTAAGTCTAAATTTTAAACATGAGACCCCAAGGTGCTAGAATGAAATGGAATTGGAAAGGCTTAATATTTACAATCTGCTGCCAGCAAGCAGTACATATAGTGAAGAAATGTCAGGGCTTGCCAGATCCCAAAACTTCTATATCAAAGAGTAGGAAGCCAGTAGCCTTCTAGGCAGAGCTCTGTGACTGGCAAAAGAAGAAAAAAAAAAAAAAAGATTCAGCAGAGCATGAGGGTTTTGAGGCTTCCCAAATACAGTAAAAAGAATTACAAAAAAAACCATGCCAGTGACTTTTAAGATCTCTAATAATGTATTTATTCTTCCTACATGCATAAAAGATATAAGGACTCAAACTGCCCTACCCTCCGACTACCACATAATCAGCCGAGGTTGTCCCTGACTTCTGGCACTGGTCCTTTAAATAGGAACCCTGCTGACTGGGCCCTACAGGGCTGCAACTGGCTCTCCTATCTTCTCAATTGGCCAAGTTTAGAATTATTGCTTCTTGCCTAATAGTTGCTGTAACAATGGTTAATATAAATGACTTCTAAATAAAAGATCTAAGATACTCAAATTCAGATAGGCTTTGGTTGCTCAAAACAGAACACCCAGTTAAGATATTTTTCTTGGTTCTCCACTGAATGTTTTAAATATCCTAATGTTTATGCTCTAGTCTCCCCCCACCAAACATAGTTTATGCTGTCTCATCTTAAATTAAGAAGCCATGGTTACACTCAGGCCAACGTCGTATTTTGGAACAACATCAGTGTTTGCATAGCAGAAGCACCAAGCCTCTGCTGACCTGTTCCAGAGCTTCTGGAACATTCACAACCTAAACCCAACCGTGGCCTTGTCCTGACAAACTCCATCTGCCAGCACTGATACCAGGATTCCCCAGTCGCCCTGTTGAAGGCCAATTCACCCATCCCAACGCAGTCTCCCAAGGCCTTCGTAATTGTTTTCCATTACTGAGATTACCTTCAAGCAAAAATCCATTGCTTTGCCTAACCAACTGTCTGGCAAACATTTTTATGGTGTATAGCTTGTTTGTAAGGCTTAAATGTCTTTTTTATCTGTTCCCAAAGAGTTTAATGCAATACGTAAACAAGATGAAGGTATGTTTAACAAAGAACTAATCCACGCTATTTTTACCCCCAAAATGGTTCTTGAGTTAAGCCTGGAATCAATAAAGTGCACAAATGTTAAGCCTTACACTTTTAGCTCATGCAATGAGTTGTAATTCAGATCTTTCCCTTTCACCTCTATTATATAATTTTATAAAAGCATTTTAAAATCTGATCAAGCATACATATCACAATTGGCAGATTCCAAGATAAGTTCTAAGTATTAGGTTATTTTGTTGCTGAGGGCAGGGGGCAAAAGGGAGAGGTGAGGGAGACTTTCTAGTTTGAGGACCTAACTTAACATCAGGCTTTTTCCATAAAACATTTTTGTCCTTTTTGGTGGCCTTCAGAGGCAAGCTGCCATTCTTTGCTTGGCAACTGGAAGAAATCAGATAGGGTTTGGGGTTAATGCAGCAAAAGGAAACGGCTTCTATTTAAAGGTCTTTGGGGGAGAGAGAAGGGAGCAAGGAAAAAACAAGATTCTGGAGTTTACAGTTCTTTAAATGTACTCCAGAACAGCTGTTCTATTTCTAAGTTCCCCTCAAAGTAGTAATGACAAAACAATATTAGGTAGCTAAAATGAACAGAATAGAAATAGAACTTCCTTTACAAGAATGGTTTTTCAGTAACTCTAGGAAAACGGTAGAAGACGTAAGAAACTTTCTTAGCATAAGCTAAAATTAAATTAGCTTCAAAGTGGTTCAAAAAAAAAATTTTTTTTAAAGTCATCCTTGAGTTAACGAGAGGGATCTTAGGCCACGTGGGAGCTTAAGAAATTCAGGTTCTCCAAGAGAACCCATTCCTTTTGAACCTCTGTTTTCAGAAGGCTTAATTTTGAAAGAATGGTTTAAATACTAGGCCAAATAAACAGGACTACAGTGAGGCAGTAATATGGGAAGTACATACTGGAAACTTTATAACACTCTGGAAGGTTGTAACTCCAGACATTAAATGTTACAAGTCCACTTCAAAATCCAGCCATCCCCTATCCCTCAGTTGATACGGTAACAGTAACTTTTTAAAGTGTTTCTAGTCCTTTCCTTTTAGCACACTCTCAATGATCTACCCCACAACCCACCAACTTCCCCCTCCAACACACACCCACACACACTCTTCAGTAAATATGTAAGGAATGCCAAGACGACAGATCAAAGCCTCTTTGGCTCTGCTGCAGTTAACATTCTATAACAACTAAAACATGACAAGTGAGCCTAGGATGGTGGTGACAAGGGTGTCCTTCTGTTACCTTGAGGTTAGGCCACATTTCCACTTGCAGTAATATACCAGCAGGGGAACTTTGTTGTTATCTACAACAAACTACTTATCAGGAATAGATTTTGTCAGTGTCTGAGAATCAGCTGTATGAAACCTCTGCCAAGAGGAGCCAATTAAAATTGCAAAAACATCTTGTCGGTTATGGTCCATTCCACGAAGCATTTCCCCCTCCCCTTCTTCCCTCTGTAACCTCCCACAATGCTGTCAAAGCTCAGATACAGCTGCACAATCTGTGTTCAATTATATTTTAAAAATTTCATCTATTAACACAGGTTTGAATAACCCCCAAACCCCATGTTTAAAATGAGCATGGGGCGGGGGGGCGGAGGGGGCAGGGAATGTTATGTTGTCCTTGGCATACCAAGTTTGTTTATCGAGCAGTTGCATAATGAAAACAATCCTAGAAGTCAGGAAAACCAATACAAGGAAAATATACAGCCCTAGCAGATGTCCCCAGTGCCAGTCTTTGCTCATCATCTCCTCTCCACAATTTAGTAAAGCAACATTAGGTGCTTATGCTAATATGCAGAGCATGGTTCGCAGCCAAAGTGGGGTTTTTGCACAGTAAGTCAAAACAGCCAGTTCCGAAAATTGGACTGAAGTCTTCCATTTAGAGCCAGGCAGAAATGCAAAGGGACAAGTTTGGTCAGGGACCAAAGAAAGACAGCATTTTCTGGTGATTGCAACAGAGACTTGGCAGCCTCAGGGATGGTGCCAACTCAAAGCTCCCTGAACAGAAGAAGTGTGAGGCCAGGTTAAAAACAATACCCAAGGGGATCTGGGATTTTCCAAATGCCTCAGGAAGAACTAGACACCCCGGCTGGAGGAATTTGAGCTAATACAACTTCAGAACAAGTCATCTGCCAAAATCAGGACTTTAAGGAAGAAAAATATATTCCAGGTTAAAAAAATACCTATGCTGCTTATGTGTTTCAGGAGAATTAAACTCACTTCTAGATTCATGGAAAGGCACAAAAATTATCATGGGCTAAATAAAACTTTAGCAATTAGGATTTCTTCAAGAATTCCATTGAATCCACATTCAAAGTCAAAAGGCCAATGCCAATTTTTCTGGTCTTCCTTTAAAAAAAAATCACTGAGGCCTCTTGGAAAAAGTTAGGTCCATTGCAAACAACTGCTCTTTAAACTTGGGCAAGTTAATTTCCTCAATAGAGATTTATTTCCTGGTTTGTAAAGTGATGAAAAATCCTAAAATTTTGAGACTAGTATGACAGTGAATTTGGCTTTAGGAGACAGCTGGCCATTTATTCCTTTCTCCATCCTTTCAACATCCTTTCTAAGCTCTCAGATATATCAGGCTCCCCTCTTGGCCTTCCTATCCACTCTTTCCCAAGATTGTCTAGTGTAATTCCATAGAGGAAGTAAAAAATTTTATCTACAGTCTTACAAGTAGAGGAGACCTATCAACAGTCAATCCTAGAAGGAAAAGTGCTGAAAAGCTCTGGTTCCACAGAAGGACCCAGCTGGAATCTTCTATTTCTCCAGAACAGGCACATACAAAGCACAGATCAGAGCTGAAGTCTAGGGGCACTAGAGAAAAATTAGATGCATGGCCTCCAACAGGAATAGGAACCTCATGACCGAGATCATGCGGCCCTGGGACCTGGCCTGCCTCAGTGTAGACTCTACTTCTAGATTAAGGAAAGGCCAGTGAAGCTGCTTCCTTAACTCTTGGGTGCAAGGTCCTTCCTAATGCAAATGGAAGGGGGGCAGGTGGGAAACAAGTTATGCAAGAGGAGGAGGAGGAAGGAAGCAAATTAAACTGAGAAGGGTAAATAACATATCAATAACCAAAGGTTAATAGTGTACTATATAAAGGATTTTTTTTAAGATTTTATTTGACAGAATGAGAGGGAGAGAGAGAACACGCAGGAGCACAAGCAGGGGGAGTAGCAGACTCTCCACAGAGAGCCTGATGGGGTGGGGGGCACTCATCCCAGGATACTGGGATCATGACCTGAGCCAAAGGCAAACACTTAACGACTGGGCCACCCAGGCGCCCCTATAAAGGATTCTTTAAAATTAGGGGAAAATGAACCAATATAAAAGGAGGTTTAAAAAAAAAAACAAACCCCCAGAGGATATCAGTTGCCAAATCCTGAAAGAAAAAACATGAAAAGCTGAGTTTGGTTTGCATTCTGGGGTCTTTCCTCTGGAAACATTCCCTCTCCTCTGTTCTGCTGCCTAGATGCCTTCTGTTCATCCTGAAGTCCTGGCTTAAATAGGTCCCACAGAACCTTTCTGCCTCTTGTAGGCTGGGTCAGGCTTGATTCTCATTTGAAAGTACCTATCTATTATAATTGGATAACAGACTCTTCCACTAGACTGTAAAAGCACACACACTGATCTTGTTGGATATTATGTGTGTCACTCAATCAAACACACACACAAACACACACACACACACACACATACAGTTTGGCATTCAGATACTCAAATTCATTCAACAATTATCAAGCACTCCATATGTTTCAGGCATTATTAATGAAAGTGGAAAAACTTTAAAATCACTAGTAATAAGATGGATGCATTAGAACAATGAAACCATTGCTGGGCTTAACAGGCAGATTGTTTTTAATGATAATACATGGTACCTGGGAAGATAAGATGAAATGAGTGCTTGGTTGAAATGAGATTTAATAACTCTGAAGGTAATGTAATGATATGGATCAAGAGCCTTAAAAAGTTCATACCGTGTAGCCTAATCATGTCACTTCTAAGAGCCTATCCTAATTCTCTATAAAGAAAAAACTGATCCAGATGGATAGTCACTGTCTTGCCTATATTAGTGAGAAGCAAAATAATGTCACTGTCCAAAAGAAAATGGCAGTTATTTTATATGATGAATTATACAGTGTTTTCAAAGAATATTGATGCAGGAAATTAGCACTTTTTAAAATTGTGGTAACATACATAACCTACAATTCACCATATTAGCCATTTTTAAGTGTATAGTTCTATAGTATTAAGTTCACATTGTTCCACAGCCACCACTACCATCCACCTCCAAGACCCTTTTCATCTTCCCAAACTAAAGCTACCCATGAAATACTAACAATTACCCCCCTTCCCCCAGCTCCTAGAAACCTTCACTCTAACTTCCTGCTTCTGTAAACGCTACTCTAGTATCTCATAAGTGGAATCCTTTTGTTACTGACTTATCTCACTCAGCATTAGGTCTTCAAGATTCTTGTTGTAGCATGTGGAAATTTCCTTTTTAAGACTGAATATTCCACTATATGTATATATCATTTTTGTTTATCCATCCATTGATGGACAGTTGGGTGGGTTCAACTTTTTGGGTATTGTGAATAATGCTGCTATAAGCACCACTATGAATATCTGTTCAAGTCTCTGCTTTCAGTTATTTGGGGGTATATATTCCCAGAAATTAATGGGCTGTAGGATACATCTAGGTTTGGATTTGAGGAACTGCCATACTGTTTTCCACAGTGGTTGCACCACTTACAGTCCCACTGGTGGTATGCAAGAATTCCAGTTTCTCCACATCCACACCAACATTTGTTCTGTGTTCTTGATAACTGCCATCTTCATGCAAGCGACATCTCATTGTGGTCTTGTTTTACATTTTCCTAATGATCAGTGATACTGAACATCTCACATGCTTAATGCCCACTGCATATCTTCTATGGAGAAATGTTTATTCAAGGATTTTGTTCACTTTTTAATTGGATTGTCGATGTATTTTTTTTTCCAGTAATTATTTTTGAACAGAACCCATGGGCGGGGATGGGATGGGACAGGAGAACAGACTCCCTGCTGAGCATGGAGCAGGAACCCAATACTGACCCATTCCACAACCTGAACCAAAAAATCAAGAACTGACTGCTTAACGGACTGAGCCACCCACAAGCCCCATCACACTATTCTTAAGTGACAAAAGGATCATCTAAAGATGTACATAACTCTTAGCATTCCAGGGGGGGAAATGTGTACATTGGAAAAGGAAGGAAATTTAAGATTACTTCTTGATAGGAAGATTGCAATTTGATTTCTTCTTTACACTTTATTTGCAACATGTCTAACCAAAACACCCGGAGAGAAGGAGATGGGAATTTTTAAAAATCTCAATCCAATCACAAAGTTTTCAATTAAGAGCAACACCCTAAAAAGTTCCTGAAATTAACCTCCAGGAGAAGGAAAGACTCCACACTTCTTTCTGCTTGTCCTGCCAAGGCATAGAACAGATACACTCAAGGAGCCACATGTCCTCTGGGAGTTGCTGACAAGAATCGCTCCCATTGGAGAGGACTCATCCCCATCCATTCCCTCCATTTACACACTCCAGACTCCTCCTCAGCCTCCAAACAAGTACAATATTCTGTACAAACACAGAAATGTTCTCCCTCTCCACAGAACTTGGAAAGTAGTTCAAACAAGACAAACCTATCAACAATTATATAAAACTAGGGGCACCTGGGTAGCTCATTAGGTTAATCATTGGCCTTTGCCTCAAATCATGATCCCAGAACCCTGGGATGGAGACTCCCTGCTCCATAGGGAGCCTACTTCTCCCTCTGCCTGAAGCTCCTCCTGCTATATAATCATGCAAATAACATGCTTTGAAACATATTAATGTAGACCCTTCTATTTGAGTCCCATTTATTCAAACCAGACCACTTTATCCTTGAACATCCATCAGAACAGCTTGATAGTTCATTCTAGAACAGCAATACAGGTAAAAGCTAAGTGCTTTAAGAAATACAAAGCTTTTCAGCATTTAGGCGAATACACTTCCATTAATTATCACTTATTTGTTATACTTTGTCACACTATTAGGCAAACTTATTTTACAATTATTTGGAATACAGACTTCATTGACAGACTTTCCTGCCTCCAGGCCAACTGCTCCTGGAGAGCTATTTCCACACACAGCACATGGGTCAGAGGTGCTGATGACGTAGGGCTGAAGGAAAACCTGTTTTCATTTTACCAAAACAAAGATTTAAAGCTCCTTAAAAGAAACAGACTCTCATATCACAAAAAGATCCCTTTAAGAATACCAGAACTGATTTTAGATTTCAGAAAACTGAAGCATGAATCTAGCTAGGATGACAGTCCTAGATGCTGGTGCCCACCCCCCCCCCGCCCCCCCGCCCAGGTCCTCCTCCATGCCCCCTACCACCGCCAAATTCTACATCAGAGGCTAGGAAATTAGATGCCATGAGTGTTGCCAGAATTCCAAAGGTCTATTCCAAGAGGTAGTACATTCATACATCCTGTTGTGAATGGGGCAAAAACATTCTCTTTTGCTCTAGTCATTAGATTCCAAAGGAAAATACTGATCAAGTCCTCAAAAGGAAAAAAGCCATAAAAATAAGTGCTTTAATAATGCAAACACCGTACTTTACATGGTCTTCAAGAACCTCTTCATTAAGGCCGTAGTGATGCATTTAACTACAATTATGTTCTAATACAGTTAGTTGTCAGAAGTTTCATTCACAAAAAAAGATAATATACATGTAAGCAGGGATCAGAACACTCAAATATTCCCATTTTTCTCAGTAACTTCCAATCATTCCCCCATCCGCCACCGGAAGGTCATATTGCTCTGACCAACAAGCGGTGAGCAGGGTGTCATTCATGTGCTGAAACAACAAAGAGCCCACGTGGGTGGACGCTCTAGTCTCTTTCTCCTAGCTTCTGAAGGAGGCAGCCTCAGGTTCTAGATGCCATACAAGACTGTGGTCAAGAGTCCCCTCGCTGACTTACAGCAGACCTTGTGAATGGCAAGGTGGAAGCAAACCACTTGTGTTATACCACTGTGATTTGGGGATTAATGTGTCACTATGGCATGGGACTGCCAATCCCAAATACTACAATGAAAGTATAACAGTATTAAATACAGAACATGGTACCATCCACATAGGAGTCTCTAGAGGTTAAAGAGAGGGGGATGCAAAGGGGTCCTATTTATACTTTGGGAAGACAGGAAGCTTTGGAGTATAGCCTTTCTACCTGAACTACCAAAACCGAGTTTTCAGAATACACAGCTATGACTGTCACCCAACCCCTCCTTTCCTGATTACAAGTCCAAGAAGCAGGGAGCTAATAAGATTCTAAATAATTTGACACTTTCTACGAATTTCTCTGAAAACACCCACTACAACTTATCTTCAGGGCAGTGAAGACTGCCCACTTTTAGACGTGCCCACTACTTAATTAATGGGATTGCTCCAGGGTTAAAAATATGCAATACTAACAGACAAAATTCTTAGGAAGAGAGAATAAACAGTCTACAAGTAGACAGAGTGAAAGCATGTGCCTTCTTCATTCCTACTAGAATTCCCAGAGTCTGAACCCATTAATCCTACTACCACCAGCCTCATCCACACAGGAGTCCAAAATCCTTTTTTTGTTATTGCCATTTTAAAGACCATCTTATAAAATTCTGTGATCTAGTTAATTCTCGAGCACATGACCCTCTATTTGCCTCTTCCTGAAATCATGCTGAGGCCCTCTTAAAATACTTGGAAATGAAGTCTCTAATAGAATATCATAGCTTAAAAATCTCTCAAACACTGACAAATGCTTGCCTGCCCACTGATCGGTCTTATCTCTGACAGGATGAATAGATATTACAGCTGTACCCGCCCCCCCAAAAAAAGTCCTTTTACTGATACATACAAACGTCCTAGCTGAGTAAAGACAGAGGGGCAATGACTAGGGTGTGTACCTCCCTTGATTAGCTGGCAACAGCTTATCCCAGCTACTTCCTTCTGTATTAATGCCCAAGGGAGAAGCAGAGAGAAGGAGTCAGGACTAGTTCAGAGAAGACTGAGTATTGAATGCATAAAAATGTCTTAAAAACTCCATTTTCTGAGGGTTCTTCCTAGAAAATGAAAGGATAACATTTTCAGCCTGGTTAATTGAAAGACCTGGACCTTCCTCGGGAGCCATACTCTCCAAGCCAGAACTAGAAAGACAACTACTCTGTGTAAACAGGATGTGTTTAATTGAAATCTTCAGTAACTATCCAGAGAATTACTGCTCAGATAGTTGTCCCCATGTCCTTTACTCTTTGCTCCATGACAATAAAGCTCCACCCCCTTCAACAACACCCACAGGGCTCCTATTTGTCAATATCACCCTGCCCACACCAACAGATCCCCTTCTTACTTTGGCCTTCCTACACCAGAGCCCCTAGTTTTTTTTCTGCCTCAATGACCACACCTCTCTCCCCTTCCCATCTCTGGCACACTCATTTCTCATCTACACAGCCAATGGATGTCAGGGTTCCTTCCGCTATGCTCACTGCATTGTCCCTCTCCCCCCAGGCACACTAATCCTTGCCCATCATTCAATTCTACCTGTAAGATGACTCGTGTTTGCTCACCAGCTCTGGCCACCCCTTCTCAGCTCCAGTGCCTGAATCCAGAGGTCTTCCTGACATTCACCTTCAGCCCTTTTGGAGACCTCGAAGGCACCTCTTTAAATAGGTTCAAAAATCATGTGCTTTTCTCCTTAACCTGGTCTTCTCACTTGCTACACAGTACTGACACCATCACTCCTCTGATCTGTCACCTGTCCATCCCCTTCCACATCCAATTCATCACCATGTCCAGCTGACAAGATCCAGTGGACCTTGGATTTGTCAACCTCTTTCTATACGACCTCTCCAATTTTAGGAAATCCCTCACCAGAATGAGGACTAGCCTCTCACCGGGCTGCCCCATCCACTCTTGCCCACTTCTAGTTAGTTCTCCATAGGATAGGTGTGATCCTTTCTAAGGAAATTCGAATCAGACTACCTTCTTTTTTTTTTTTAATTTTTTATTTATTTATGATAGTCACAGAGAGAGAGAGAGAGAGAGAGAGAGAGAGAGGCAGAGACACAGGCAGAGGGAGAAGCAGGCTCCATGCACTGGGAGCCTGATGTGGGATTCGATCCCGGGTCTCCAGGATCGCGCCCTGGGCCAAAGGCAGGCGCCAAACCACTGCGCCACCCAGGGATCCCCCAGACTACCTTCTTTAAAGTTCTGTGAAGGATCCTCATGGATCCTAGGCTATAAGACTTGGTTAAAGATTTCTATTTAAGACCTCAAGGTGGCCCTTGCCTACCTCTCCAGCTTTTTCCTCACTCTGTACACCCTCAGAACACTTCTGAGGTTGGGGGGGTGGGCAAAATAGGCAAAGGATACTAAGAGATCCAAACTTCCAATATGAAGTTTTGGGGATGAGCCTGGTCAGCTCACTCAGGAGATTCTCGAGTCTCAGGGATGAAAGGTATAGCACAGGCACTTCTGTACCTACAGTCAATACTGTAAATAAGGTATGGACAGATGAAGACTATACTTACCATAGCATTAAATCATGTTGAGAATTGTCAGTTCACTACATTGTATACCTGAAACTAACACTGATGTCAACCGAAGCTCAGTTAAATGATTTGCCAACTAAACCTGTAGAGCTTAGAAAGCAGCATCAATGTTGCCTTTACTGATCATTTTTATGAAACATAATTAGTATTTTTGCTTCATAAGGTTTTTCTTGGAATTGCCACAACTATGCAGCTATGGTCACCACCCATGACTGCTCTAGCAAAAAGAATGCATTACTGCAGACATGCAATACTAAATGCTTGTTTTTATGATTTTATAGTCATTTAAAAAAAGAAAACTACCAAGGATTGTTAGATTTGCTTAAAAAATCTCAGTAACTGAGGGCTCCTTTGGATTCCCAGGACACAGCACACCCTTCCTTGTAGGGAGTCTGTACATGCTGGTTGCTTTCCTTTTTTCTTCACTAAAATACCTCCTGAGCTCATTCAAATGTGGTTTCCTTAGGCGAGATTTTCCTGACACCCAGCCCAAAGTAGGCTCCCTTTTTATCCACTAGCAGAGTCCTTATGCCTTTCCTTTATAATTCCATAAGCAGTCTATAGTCATTTTTCCACATGACTATTGGATTAGTGGCTGGGTCCATTACTAGAGGGATTACAGCAGAGATGGTCTCAGTTTGGCTTATTTATATCTCCAGCACTAGATATCATGCCTGCCAGATAAAGCAATGTTAAAAAAAAAAAATCCATTGACTAGATCACAACCTAAATTCTTTTTAACTCATTTTGTGAAATTCTCCTGCAAGCCAGTATTAATATTCAAATGAAGCTAACTACATGAAATGAAAAAGATCTAAGGATAGAGCAGAAAGGAACTGAAAGAATTAAGTCCTACGGATGAGAGACCAATGTTTACAGAGCTGATTTCAAATATCTCGATGTTATGGAAGTAGAAAGTGACAAAAATAAGTATTTTTAAATTAACTGATTTCCAAAAGTAAAACAAAAGTATCACATCACTTTCAACAAACCACTCCTTTATCAAACTTTAGAATATCAAGAATTCACAGATACTGATAAATTGGAGCCCCTATATCAAATAGAAGTCCAAGATTTGAAAAATCTGGTGAATACATGAAAAATAAGTACACATTGCCAATTCTAAGAGAAGCCAAGCTTGTGATGGCCAGATTGCATCTGACTCTGGGTAAGTTCAACATAATTGATCTCAGCAGTTCAAAAAGATGGACAGAGCCAGGCGTATAGCAAACCTAATTACAAAGTTTCCCTACCTCAAGTTAGGATAGAAAAGAGGACACTCCTAGAAAGTAAAATGGTAGGACTGAATTAATCTTTTATCAAATATAAACCTTTTCCATGTATCTTTGAAACCTCAATTTAATGTTTGCTAGGCTTGACTGTACTTCCTCTCCCACCATAATACAGGACAGGAAATTAAAGAGCATGTTCTTACAAATAGATTTTCTACATTTTCATATGAGTGATGGGGGTGAGGGGAGGAACGACAACATCTGGATCTCAGTTATTAAAAATAAAAAAAAAGGTTAAGTTTTTAAAAATATGTAAATCTATGAAGAATTTACCTTTCCAAAACCATTTTTTCGGATGAATGATGACAAAAATTCATGTTTGATAAAAAAAAAAAAAAAAAACGAATCCATAATCACAATCTATATTCAAATACTAACCTAACCCAGTCAGTTGTAGAATTCAGGCGACACAACCTCTGCACCTCATCCAAAAAAATAACCTGTCTTCATTTTGTTATGAAGATTAAATAAGATAGCTATGTGAAGTGCTTAACACCTTTGCCTAGACAGCAAAGGCCATATGCAATAGATTTTAGCCACTGTCATCCCAAGCAATTAGCATGGTGCCTGGTAGATCAGTATTAGATATTGGAGTAGATTTATGGTAGCCAGCCACATATGGAAGTCTTCAGGCCTTACTCAGCATCAACCATAAAGCTTAACACGTCACACAAAAGGCCAGCTTTTTAAAAAAGAGGCAAGGAGAAGTGGGATATGGAGACAGTAATGGAGATTATTTTAAAAGGTCAAATTTGCACAAATAGGATTTGTGCGTGCAAAAGCATGCAGTCTTATAAACTCAAAGTAATCCTAGGGTTCTGTCTAGCTCAAAGTATTGTAAGCAAGCTTTCAGAAAAACTCACAACTACCCACCCCATAGGGCTTTTCTCCTCTCCCTTAACTCTGTTCAATTTCAGGAACATTGCATCCAGACTTACAGCTTCCAACCTGATTTCCTGATGCATTTTTCAATAGAGCTTTCTGCTTCCACTACTCTAAGCACTGCCTAAGTTAGGATTCCATTATTTCAGCCTTCATCGAGGTTCCCACAAAGTCAAAACAAAGGTGTGCTTCCTAGTATTTCTTCTGCAGATCAGGAGAAAGGGAGGGCTCCAGAGTGATTACTTGAACCAGCAAACTCTGTATACCCCCACAAAAATCAAAACAATTCAAATTACCAGATTTCAACCATAAGTTCACATAAATCAAACAATAAAAAGTATTGCTTAGCCCCATCAGAAGTCAGAAAAATCTAACATTTTACATGCTAATGAAAATTGGATCAAGGAATGAACAGGACTTTCTTTTCCCCCATCCCAAACCAACACCATTCCTACTTAAGACTAATTCCCAGCAACCAATGATTTGTTTTGCATGAAACTTTCAATATTACAATGATTTTTTTTTTAATTCAGTACCATAAGATTGTCTTTGGAAGAGACCTTCCTTGTATGGAAGAATTAAAAGAGTTGGAAACATTGACCAGAAGGTCATCTAGCCGTCCCACCTTCCTTATCCTCTCAAGAGATCGACAGCTAGAAGAGGATCTGGAAAGTAGAGCCTAGGGATGGCAGACAGGTTTCCTGGTCTTCCATGTCAATTCCAATCAACTGATATTTAAGGCTGTTGGGAGGACAGAGTTGAGGATTCTGAAGTTGAAAGAGGATCATGATTAGTGTTCTGGAAAGATGTCACATGTGCTACCCCTTAGAGTCCAACTTCCTCATTATGAAGAGGACAGAGGCCTCAACTGGATTCAAACCAAGATTACCTGATCTCCAGTCTAGCACTTCCTATGTGATTTTGTGTTGGCATTTGTGATTTTTTTTAATAAAAGTATCCTTTAGATTTCTATGCATCTAAATTAGGCTTACCTAAGTTTTATTTTTGTAAGTTTTTTTTTTTTTTTTAAAGATTTTGAGAGACAGCAAGCACACGATGGGGATGGAGGGAAGAGGTGAGGGAGAAAGACAAGCAGACTCTCCAGGACCCTGAGATCATGACCTGAGCTGAAGTCAGATGCTTAACTGACTGAGCCACTAGGTGCCCACTACCTAGTTAAGTTTTAAATTCCTGAGCGAACAGGCACTCTTATTAAGACCTTCCTCTTCCGTACCAACAGCTAGTGCATGTTCCTGTACACAGCAGGTCTAAGAGTAGATGACCATCTGCTTCTTCAAACAGGAACACACCAAACTCCCTGCTCATGTGCCTATTTTCTCTTTGCCCCCAGATGTTCCAGTGTACAGAAATGACTGAAGTCCCAATTTTGATCTTGTGTTGGAAATTAAGACCAAGAACAAGTAGAATGAGTACTGTGGGTGAGGCTCAGATAGGTAAATAGCTAGTTAACAATTAGCAATTTTTTTCCACCGCCACCAATAGACACCCACCCACACACACCTCTCACCCACAGTACTTGGTAAAAACCACAATTTGCATATAGGTATAATGAACACCATACAGTTGGAAAGACCTGGCTGCCTAGCTTCCCACATGTAGCATGCAGGTGTTTTCATGTTGGATACAGTGTATTGCAAACACAAACCAATTTGACTAGGTCGACAGTCCTCAATTTTGGATACGGATAGGAAAATACACTGGCATTCTTTCCACGTTAATGTACACGTGACTAACATGCACATGGTTATAATGGCATCTTAAAAACACCATGACTCAAGTTGAACCTGAGTCCAATCAAACCACTGTATGCAAATGCCATTTTGCTGAAAATAGAGAAATGAAATCTGCTGCATGATAAGCAAAAATTCTGACCATAGGAAAGCCTACAGGTCCAAAGACCCAGGTACTCCCAGATACATGTTGAGGCAAATAGATGTAAAATATTAACATTGAGACAAGCCAGTGAGAGATCGATGGAAACCCCTTGTATCATTTTTCACCTTTCCTGTATCTAAAAGAAGTTCAAAATGACAGTTTGAAGGGAATCAAAATAACAGTTTGAAGGAAAAATAAAAAAACTACCACCTCTTTCTTCCAAAGGTTTAAGGAGCTTGAGGAGAAATCTGCACCCCCCCCCACCCCAGAGCCAGGGACAGTTTAATCACCCACAGATGAGATGGGGCTAATGTCTCAGTGACAAGCCCCAACTCCCTGCCCGCCCCCTAGATTCAAAGGGTTTTTCCCCCCAGAAAACTGAACAATTATCTGAAGAGGTAGGCTAGTATCCAAAGCAGACAATAACCCTCATATAGCAGGCACAAAGGAGCAGTCAGGATGGTACAGGGGGGTACCTGGTGGCTCAAACATCTACCTTTGGCTCAGGTTATGATCTTGGGGTCCTAGTATCAAGCCCTGCATCTGGCTCCCTGCTCAGCAGTCTGCTTCTCCCTCTCCCTCTGCCCCTCCCCTCATGCTAATGCTCACATGCTCTTTCAAATAATCTTTAAAAAAAAAGAAAGAAAGAAAGAAAAAAGTGGCACAGAAACTTCCTGTCCTCAACACTTAAGTCCTATCAAAAATTTTCAAAGCTATTTATACACATCAAATCAGAAATGGTATTTTTTTTCTACTTAGAATTTCCTAATTTGAACATGGCTCCAAGACCCAGAGCAATAAAGATGTCCAAGAATATTGCAGGGAAATTCACCAAGGGGGGAAGAAGTCATCATTCTGGGCTCATTTTTAAAGGAATTTAGAAATCTAGGACATGAAGAAAAATTTTCCAAGGAAAAATTACCAAAGTTATGTTATTTGGATTAAGATAGAAAATAAATTTTGATTAAAATATGCATAAATAGATCACATCTGTCATTTTGTATATTTTGTGTTTGTATTACTTTACCTGTGTTTCCAAGGTCAAAACCTCAAATCACCACCACCAAAATTAAAAATAAAGGTAGGACTTCTGTATTTGGCAGTATTATTATCCAGTGGAGTTACTTTTACTACAGAAGGCAAAACCAAGTAAATTCAATATTTGTTTTTAGTCACTCTTCACACCTTGTATAGACTACTATAAATACATCCATTTGCAGGTCAACTAGATCCTGATTTGTGCATATATATTTTAGGTAATATATAAAATGCAAAATCAGCTCTGGTGTAATATCTCCGTGTAAGGTTAACAGTAGACTACGAAACATAGGAACATAGACTATTTCCAAAGAATCAAGAGTTAAAATTGGAGAGACAAAAGTAAAAAAATATAAGTTCTTAAAGATTTATTTATTCATGAGACACAGAGCGAGACAGAGGCAGAGGGAGAAGCAGGCTCCCCGTGGGGAGCCCAATGTGGGACTCCATTCCTGGACCTCCAGGATCACACCCTGAGCTGAAGGCAGACGCTCAAGCACTGAGCTACCCAGGCATCCCAAAAATATGTAATTTCAAGCAGTCCTCTCCCTTACTCAGGATACAAATTCCCATCCGATACAAATTCAAGGTCTTATTCCCAGACTGGTCATCTACACCATAAAAAAGATACAATCCTTAACCAAACTCCTAGACTTTAGAGCAAGACACACACTGATCTATAGAAAGCAAAGCCATTTTTCAAATAAAAGAAATCGAGTTCCTACTTTGCAGATTCCTGGTGTCTTTAAATGCAGAGGTTACTGGATGAGCACCTATACTTACTAGCAACAGCACTTAAGATTCGAGGCTGTCAAGTACAAAGGTTTATGAGCTATGGAGAAGCAGGAAGGTAACACTGGATAGGAGCTGGGGTTGAAGATTTCGGTGGTTACACTTGTATGGTTACATCAAGTTGCTTAACTCTGCTGGCCAGCTCCACAGCTATAAATTCAAGGACCTCAAAAACACAGTCTCCATAGTCCATTCTTGTTTTAGAATTCTAAAAACATGGTGTGCCTGGCTGGCTCAGCCAGTGTAGCATGCAACTCTTGATTTTGGGATTATAAATTCAAGCCCCACTATGAGTATAGAGATTACTTTAAAAAATTAAAAATAAAATTCCAAGAACGTGGCTCTCTTCCTGATCCTGTGACTATAAAATTCACCAAGGAGGACAGGAAAAGGGGAATATTTTGATGTATATTAATTCAGATTATTAACCCTACATTTAAACACAAGCATGTTCTTATCACCTAAGAACACGTAACTTAATATTAAATCCAATGCTTTATAAGAGCTGTCCAGGTTCTTAGTGACCAAAAGTTTTTCCCATCTAACATGAATACATCCTACCATTTCAAATAAATTAAGTATTCCAAGAAAGTCTCCACATAGTTGCAGGCTGTTAAGACAAAATACATAAAATATCAAATACAATTAAACATAGAAGGGACAAACAGGGGCAGCCCCAGTGGTGCAGCGGGTTGGCGCTGCCTGCAGCCTGGGGTGTGATCCTGGAGACCAGGGATGGAGTCCCACATCGGGCTTCCTGCGTGAAGACTGCTTCTCCCTCTGCCTGTGTCTCTGCCTTGCTCTGTGTCTATGAATAAATAAATAAAATCTTAAAAAAAAAAAAAAAAAGGAAGGGACAGACAGGAAATGCAAACAAGGACCAAAAGGTAACAATGCACTTCAAAATTCTGAGATAAAATTGGGCCTTCATTAGTTCTGCACCAATGAGAGTTAGCCAAAAGCACTTAGTTCACAATCTTATCAAAGTCACTGCAATGAATGTTTTCTTGATTTTCTGCTTTAAGCCATAGAAAGCATTAATACAATGAGGTATAATACAATGAGTTTAATAAACCCAGAGCCCTTCATCCAACGAGTTATCCTCTGCTCTCTAGCCCTTCACCCTTCATCTTAATTATTCTCCTAACCACATTTTATTAGATTTGCTTTAGACTACTACAGCAGGTCTTAATCATACCAACTACTCCAGCTCCTGCTCGATAATTAATCTTTCTAAAATGCAATTTTGCAAGTTAATTCGCATCACATGAGTACGGACTCAGCTCAACACCAGCAGGTGCTATGCTGCTGGATGGTACAATTAAGCAAAAAGGGAAAATAAAGACCATGCAGCTCAACTCTTACGCTTAACTTGAATTTAGACCTAAATAGAAATCGGTCCTGCATGCTTCTGAAATGCTCCATTTGGATTCGAACGACTCTCTACGTTGTTAAGTAGTTAAGAATCAAGTTGCAGTATCTGAGATTTTTTGTGTAATCTCCCATTTTCACATTTTTAGAATTACAGTTGCATGCACTAACTCAAGAGGAAAATACATTAAGCTCATTTACTGCCTCTTAATTTCAAGACAAATCCAAACGGAAGCTAACAAAAGCCTTTACAAGCACCACCAGCCTTTCTTGAATCGGGGAGAGTTTTATTACAACAAACGGCATCACAAATCATACTTAGATAATTTAAGGAGAGGAAAAATGAAAGTAAAACAGATTGGCTACTTTTGCAACTATAGCTTCAGGAAGAAAAAAAAAACTGCCTACTAAATACAGATATTTACGAAATCGGCCTGGTCTCAAGGGCACCAGACCATGGACAAACTACTTCTCTCTGCCCCAGCATCTCCTACAGAGCAGAACACCAATGCCAGCTCCCCACAGGGTGGTGGCATCTCTTAAAGCTCATGTCAGCACAGTAGCAATATTACCTTTTCCTTTTCTAATCTGAACCCATATGAAAACCCATCTTCTGTTCCAAACTGCAGTGCTCTGCAGCACCCCTCCGCCTGCCTTCACAAAGGTTTCTGATCAGGGTTATGACAATCTCCCATGGAGAAGGAATAACCACTAATGATGAAGCAGAAGTTCTGACAGTTAGTATGCAGTTTTTAAAACTGATTTCAAATAGACTAATTCCTATTTTCCTTATTAAGGTGTATGAGCAAACCTAGTCTCAATGTCTCATCTCTGGTCCTATCATTTCCATGCCATAACACCCTGGACTTCCAACAGGATACAGTCATAGACGGTACCAGCTTCATAATAGAAAGACCCTTGGAATAGTGTCAAAGCCATGCACTTTCTAAAACAAGTTAGCTTCTAAACTCCAATACAATATATCTTTCATATGGAGATACAATGCTTTAATGTATAATTGTGAGCTTCTGAAAACTAGAAGCCACATAAAGATACAAAGTCCTGTGTTGGCACAGAAGAGTATGGGGGAGCGGCAGGGGAGAAAATGTAGTTCTACGTACATTTGTCAAACCTGCTTTTCTGTTGGGGATCACCACTGCCAACATCTCAGAGTATGTACACCTCCCCTGGTCTGTGCTGCTCCCTGAATGGAGTCCCTTGCACCACCATCCCTCCCCACTCTCCTTTTGCTCCAGTTATTTTCCCCTTTTTAGAAAATCTTCCCCCACCTCTTCAATCAAAGGAAATTCTCTGGGGCGCCTGGGTGACTCAGTCGGTTAAGCATCTGCCTTCAGCTCAGGTCATGATCCCAGAATCCTGGGATTGAGCCTCACACCAGGCTCCCTGCTCAACAGGGAGCCTACTTCTCTCTGCTTCCTGCTTGTGCTCTCGCTCATTATCTGGCTCTCAAAAAAAGGGGGGAACCATTCTCTGTACCCTCCAAAGCCTAAATGGAAGGCTACTTCTAAGGAGCCCAGAAATTATCTCCCCACCCCCCCAGTTTCAACAACCCTGACTTCATTCGGGCTTCGAGGACCAAGTCTTCCTCATCCAGAGTCCCCCTCTGGTCCGATGCCCCACAGCGCCTGGCACAACACATGGTGCAGGTCCACACATCGGCCGTTATCTCCCACTATGAGCCATATGCGCAGTAAGTGTTGGGAGTTGGACCACTATGTTCTTCCACGTTTCCGTAGTCAAGTCAGTGGCATAAACCTAACGAACAGAAAGAACCATGAAGCGGGACACTTGGGTTCACAGCATGGAGTCTGGATCCATACTGCCTGGGTTTGAAGCCCAGCTCCACCATTTTCTTTGTGACATTGGACCAGTTCTAAGCTGATCTCAGGGGCAGTTTCCCTGTCCGTAAAACGGGGATAACACCGCTTACCTCTTCCAAAATTGTGAGGCTCAAACATGTCAGTGAGCAGCGCTTAGAATGGGTATCTGAGAACAAGTACTTGCATGAGTGACCGTGTCAAGTGCAGGAAAGTCTACATCATGGACTCCTGTGCGTGAACTTCTGTACATCCCCTAAGAGCCAAAAGTGCCAATTATCCTGTTGGTGAAATCATGGTTGAATCAACTCCAGGAGAGAATTTTGCTCAATTTAGCTGTTAACTAGGCTCTCTTCTTACCCTATTTCTCATACAAATTTGTCCAAGTTGTATCTAAATGTCATGCCACCTATATCCCCCTCGTGTTCTGATGATCTATTGCAGTCACCCTAGATAATACAGATGGATCTTGTATTTCCCAAAATGCCAAAACTAAAGAGGGATAGCTACTGGGGGTGGGACTAGGGGGTGGGGGGAAGGGAAAGGAGACACAGTCAACTGAAGGCATTCAAGATTAACTGTCCTCATGCTAATCTGACTTTGTGAACCCGGTCTTAAATAATTCTGATCTTGTGCTGACAATTAATCAAATCATTCCCCTCCATTACATTTTTGATAGAAATCTATTTCCAGTAGCCATTTTCCCCTTTGTATAATTTAATAGAGGGCTTTAATGTAGCTACAGTAATTTCATCTACATTTGACTGTTAATACCATCCCAGTCCTGAAGTGTTCGTATCTAAGCTTAAAGTCTAACCTAAGGTTTCACAGTCTAGTAAGAAAACAAAACCTGAAAATAAAGGGTTTGTCATGGAAATTCTGACAGGAGGACAGCGAAGCCTTAATTCTGTCACCAAGAAATGTTTCCATGCTTCCCTTAATGGCATCATTCTTTCCTCTAATATAAATCCAGGCTTTGTAAGTACCAAAAAAGTTTCCATTTGGCTCTGAAATATGTTTTCTGCAGAACTGTTTGAATGTGAACCTCTGCTCCACCCAACCAGCCTGGTAGGTTCTTCAGCACATTCACTGCTAAGAAGGGGGTAAGATCCTGTGCTTCATGGGGTGCCCTGGGGATGAAAGTGTGTAAAATGCGAGCACTCCCACATATCTAGCATCTTGTAGCATTTAACATTTGTCCTTTCTTTCCTCAGACTAAGATCTTTAAAGCAACTAATGAAATTCTAACAGTTCCACTCGGGCACTTCATTGTCACGTTCGTCCATCCCTTCTCACATCAAGGCACAGAAACCTTTCAGGTACACCAAGTTTAAAAATATCAGAATCCGTAAAGTTGAGCTACTACTCCCTCTGGAGCATGACAGTCTCGTTTAAGCTATTAGCCACTTCAAAGGAAAATAGAACATTTATTTTTTATTTTTTTTAATTTTTTATTTATGATAGTCACTGAGAGAGAGAGAGAGGCAGAGACACAGGCGGAGGGAGAAGCAGGCTCCATGCACCGGGAGCCTGATGTGGGATTCGATCCCGGGTCTCCAGGATCGCGCCCTGGGCCAAAGGCAGGCGCCAAACCGCTGCGCCACCCAGGGATCCCGGAAAATAGAACATTTAAAAGGACTATACCAAGTACACGTAGTGGAGCAGGTTTTAATTTTTTACCTTGAACCCAAAACCTTTCCCTGCTCCAGCTGGGGCCCATAGTAGTGCTCTCGTTTTATTTGTGGAAATAAGATCCACTATGGATGCCTACATACTTCTCTCAATACAGGAGGTACAGTAAGTGGTTCATTGTATTAGGCTTAGCATTGCGTAGAATTTCTACAAATGAGCATTTTCTGTCCCTATTTTGAATATATATGCTTAGCTTTAAAAAATATTTTAAGTTCTCTAAAGATCTATCCTAGTTGACATAACTGAACTATAAACTAGGTTAAAAAAATAGTATGCAGGCAGAAGTCACTGATCCTTCTGGTTATGGACATTCATATCATATCTCTCCTTTTATATAATCACACACCCAACAAATATTTATATAGCGTCTACCAAGCGCCAGGCACTGCATTAAACCCAGGAGACAGAAATAAGAGTCAGTCCTTGTTCTCAAAGCTGGCAGAGGAGACAAATGATTATAGGGTGAAGGTTCCTATGATAGAGATCCAGAATAGCAAGGAGGATGGAAAAGGTCTGAGCTAAACTCCACGCTAAGACTCACGGTCAAGTAGGTGTTACCGGGACACACACACACAAAAAGACACTTTCTGGGAAACTACAACTTATTTTCAATGACTGAAGCATGGAGAGAAAGAAAGCATCCTTAGATGAGTCTGAAAAAGCAAAACAAGCTTAAAATATCCTAAGGAGCTGAGTTTAATCCTGCTAGGCAAGCTCTGCAATGAATTCTACTTTGAAAAAATACTTTGATGGAAAACGAGTGAGCAAGTTAAGGGTTAATAAGCCTAAAAACTTAAGTTTGAATAACATTATCTAGGAGAGTAAAACACTCAGGGGAGTAAGTCATTTCATCACAAAATTAAAGAAGAAACTTCAAGGTCAGATTCATCTGCAAAAATAAATATTAGGGTTTCTACTGCCTACGAGGATGAATAACCACTCCATATGCTACTGCATTGGATTCTGGTGGGGAGCATGTGAGTAAAACAGAATACTTGTGCTTAATGCACTAAGTGAAAGTGGCAATTCAGAAAGCCATTAATCAGAAATTGTTTCCGAACAAGTATATAGCACCAAATGGGAATACCCAACAGTTTTGTCCGTGCGTCCCAACATTTTCTAACAAGTATTAATGCATTTTTGTGGAGGAAAACGGTGTTGGAAAGACAAGCAGTTCTAACTGCCCATCTCTATCATGCTTTCCTAGGTTTTAGATCTTCCTGACAATTTCATCTTCAAAGCTGAAATAATGCTTTGATTGCACCTCAGTGCAAAACCGCCAAAATTTCAAGTTACACTCTTCATGGATCAGCATTCCCAGAATTGTGTCAGTGACCCTGGGAGCTCACTTATAGTTAACCTAGTTTCCAATCTGAGGAGTAGCCAAGGAGAAACAGGGTGCTGAGGTGTGGGCCCCAGGTCTGAAGATGGAAAATCATGGTGGCAACTTTAAAGATCAGTGGATTGTTGCTAAGCATTTAGGAGTGGCTAATCCAGTATACGGGAAGGACTAATCTGTTAAGGACCATCAACTTCAGCCCAATTTGGACTTCAGCCCCCTTCTATCTCCTGGCACTTGGTATCCACAGTGCTTGGCTCCCAGCATTCCATAAGCTATGGTAAGAACTAGACCTCCTCCTCTGAAAAGCTGCCAACTCCATCCCTTCACTATTAAAGGTCATCCTCCCTTAAATTGGCCTGGTCTTCTGGAATTCCTTTGCTTGTACAGCCAAGATGTAGAGGGCGGGGGAACTTTCTTCTTTCCTCAAACATCAACTTTCATTCTTACAGAAGGGATAAGAAACACCATCCCACTCAGGCAAGCTGATGGAAAGATCTACCCTAAAACAGGCCTCTAAAATCAAAGGTCAAAAGCCAAGGGAAACATTTTTAATTCCTAACTACTGAGAAATAGCTTCAAGTTGGAGTCACAGGTGAAGTACAATATTTGGTGTATGCTTAGAGAAACAGCTCCAGGTTCAGAACAGTATACCAAGAGTACATAAATGTGCATTCCCTGCAGACTCCTCAAACATCCAGTGTTGATCATCAACAGTGTAGACTGTTGACCACGGTCATTGGTGGGGATGGATTCTGATGCAATCTCTTTAGGGCATCTTGATCAAAAAACCTGGGTTAGTTGTTCATTGATTTGTGATATTAAATGATAGAAAAAGCAGAAAAGATATGCCAAGATGAATCAGATGTAACAGGCTATGTAAGCAATTGTTTGGCCCATCAAATAAGCAGGTCATGTTCGGAGAGGCTGTTTCTATCACTGAAATTTGAGAAGTATGTTGGTCTTGCTGAGGGGAAAAAAAAAAAAGTTGGCTTGTTCCCTTTTCCAGTTGTCAAAGTAATAGATAAGACCTTTTTGGCTACACTGCCCCAGAGGAAGAAAACATTTGAGCAGCATGGTAGATGGCTCTGCTGTTCCAGGACAACAGCTTTTGGAAGCAGCCAGTGCCTGACACTACCAATAGGAGACAGACCTTCCAGGTCAGAATTTCAACTTCAGACATACCTTTCTCCCTCTCCTTAGCAGGTAGGGAAGCAGAGTGAATAGGGGGTGAGCAAGGCCCTGCTCTGCGCTAGCCTTCCAGGATGAAATCTGTAGAGTAGATGGAGCATACCAGGAGAATAAGCTACACCATTAAAAAAAAAAAAAATCAAGATGCCATCAAGAGCATTTCAAATCTACAAAAGGGACAAGCTCATCTTCATCTCTAAGAATCTTAATCGCAATGGCTTCTCCATCTACTGTGCACTCTTCATTCTCACCAGTATTTATGGCCCTTGATTTCACTATTTCAGGCAGTGGGATCCTCCTATGTGATCTGCCCAGGTAATACCACTTTTTTAGGGCTGTACACCTGGATTGCAATCTAAAGGGCACAGGGTCCATGAAGTACAAGTTGCAACAATCCAAGATATCTTCAGAAAAGTTTCCTGCTTCCATTCAGATTGCATCTTGGGGATGGGAAGAAGTAGGGGAGAAAAATCTTTATATGCTTTCTAAATATAACAGATTAGACACCCAGTTTTAAAGAACTACAAGTCACATCTTCAGTCTTCCAGTTCTTAACGTTTACTAAGTGAAATGATGACTTTTAAAGTTATCTTACCTCACCAATAGGTGACTCATTTGGAGCATATATGCCTCTCTAAAGTCTACTTAGCTACAGATATTGCATCTACTGACCAAAGTGACATACTAGGAAGTAGAATATGCTGCCTCCATCAGGTGAGAAAACTGATATGGAATAAGTCTCAAACCCAGCTGCCATCTTCAGATGGTATGTCACCAAAGGCACAGGATGAGGAGGAGTTATTTTCTTGAATGGGACTCTATCAAACAGAGCAGGAAAGATTTTAAGTTAGAGAACATTAAGAGAAAACAAGTAGGGGATCCCTGGATGGCGCAGCGGTTTGGCACCTGCCTTTGGCCCAGGGCACGATCCTGGAGACCCGGGATCGAATCCCACGTCGGGCTCCCTGCATGGAGCCTGCTTCTCCCTCTGCCTGTGTCTCTGCCCCTCTCTCTCTCTCTCTCTCTCTCTCTCTCTCTGTGTGTGTGTGTGGGGGGGGGGGGTGTGACTATCATGAATAAATAAATAAAATCTTAAAAAAAAAAGAGAGAGAGAAAACAAGTATATTCTAACTCAAATGTATTCTAAAATGGTCAGATGTTAGGGACACCCAAGTGGCTCACTAGGTTAACTGACTGACTCCTGGTCTCAACCAGTCTTGATTTCAGAGTTGTGAGTTCAAGCCCTGCATTGGGCTCCATGCAATAAAAAAGGTCAGATGTAGATTCCTTTTGAGAATGCCAAAACCAAAGCGTTAAATAACTTTGCTCAGTTAAAAAGCACTATCCTGAGCTAACATCCAGAAGTTATAAGGGAACTAGCATAGGCCTACTTGAAGTGAAATATAAAGGACACATATTAAACAAAATGTGACAAATAGCATGTGACAGGTTGTTATTGAAATAGTTGGAATTAAAATTTGTAGATGCAGTACAGAAACTACTGTAAGGAGACCTATGGTTGACTTCTTTCAGGAACAGTTCATAAAGCACATAGTCACTGCTCTGTTTTGTCTAGTTTGTAAAAACTAAATTTTGAGTATTAAAGGCAATTCACAGAATACAAAATGCTAAAACAAGTTTGAAAAATGTTAAACCCTGACCAGATGAAAATCAGGGGTGGGGGTGGGTGGCAGGGAGGCCTCTTCACTACCAGAGCAAAAATATGAAAGACCTGTATTCTCCAATACTGATAAGAATGAAAGGAAAGGGGGACACTTGATACTGAAAATGTAAATTGTAACATTCTGAGAACTTAGCTGTCCTCATTAAAATGTAAGACGTACACACATGTTCTAGGTTTCTTAGAAATACCAGTGTCCAAGGATATTGTTGGCAGCAACACTGGACCAGTAAGAAATTAGAGAAATGGATGAATAAATTTGGTACACACATACATGGGACTACTAAACCAGTTAGGACAAATGTTTTGACGGGGAAGGATACTCATCATATACCGCAGGGGAGGAGGGTGGGCAGCAAATGGCAGAAGGATTTAAAAATTTGATCTCTTAAAAGCTGTATCTTAAAAAGAACTTATCCCTAAGGGAGAGAAGAGAAGGCACAGAATTTCGGTTCTTTCTTTATGGGAGTTATGCTGACATAAGACTATTAATCTACTAATCCACTCAAAAAAAAATCCATACAGCCTGGGGGTGGAGCAGGGTGGGGAAACCATGCAGGTCCCCCTTTTGTCCCCCCCCTAATATGGCTACTGTGATTTCACAAAATCGACTCAAACAAGCAGGTCTAAAAGGGACCAACTGCATCCTGAAATCTTAGTATGTAAAAAAAAATAAAATAGTTTAACATCTTTTTCAACAAGTATTCTTAGGTTCCTGTAGCTTCCCACACAAATATTACAACAATATATGCAAATCACAGTAGCCTGGAACCACACTTTTCACATTTAAAAGTCACTTTTCAAGTGAGACCCAAAGGTTGCCTAATGTAAGTTCAGTGCTGCAACTGAGAAATGTAAAGAGCTCCACCTTCCTTTCATCTTTTATAAAGAGGGATGCAACACACCCTTCTCTTTATTCTTTAAAGGAATATCCCTTCATTTCCCAACGTACCTCTCAGCGATTTATTGAATAGGGGTTTGAAGCACATCATGAGGGTAGAGTATTAATTACACCATAAAATATCTGCATGAACATTAGATTTAGAAAGCTATGTAAGAAATTCATGAGTTTGAAGAACTTTAAAAGCCAACTCACTAGCACAATTTTAGAGTCCTAAGTACACAGGATCTCCCTAATGTGCTTACTATTAAGCAGCATTACAATAATATTTTCCAGGCTGAATGCATGCTTTCCACTTGCCCTAATAAACCGATGCCCAGATGGGAAATGTAACCAGAACTAAATAAACATAGATAGCAAGAGAACTGGAAGGTGCGCTATGAGCCTGGGATGCCTTCGCGAGCTACAAAGTATTACGTTTCAACAAATAGGACAGAGTATAAAAAATGAGGTACTTGACCAGTGCAAAATGGGATTACAGATCAGAGGTAGAGATAGATGGTATTCGGAGTGCAATCCATCAGTAGTACATCTACGGTCACAGTAACACTAAAGGAAAAAAAAGTGGTTCCTAGCACAGCAACGCATTATAACCTAGGTAACGAAGATGTGCTAATTTTGTTCTGAGCAATCAGTAATCAAAAACAGAATTACCAGAGTGATGCATGGCCCAAGATTAGTTACAATGAGTCCAACCCAATACATGGGTAAGAGATAAAGAACAAAAACGAGCAAGAACAAGAAAAGCCACATGAATACAAAGTGATTCCATTTCTTTTCCTCAACACCCACACAAAGACAGCAGTTTCTGACAAGAATGTTCTTGGCAAAAAAATAAAGTTACAGGAAAGGTTTTTTTTTTTTTTTTTTTCAATGAGAAAAACGGCAGCTCTATATGCAGATTACTAGGCAATACGATTTTTTTTTTAACAGCCCAAATTTACAGACCTCATTTCGAAAATATCTAATTTTTTTTTTTTTTTTGGATCACAAAGAAATGACTGGAAATACTGTTGGTGTTTGGAATGTTTATTTCATGTTGTACTTGAAAATAAAATCCAACGTGACAGCTTACCTTGGCACTGGAAGCCTTGTTTCCCAAACCCCCTGAAAAACAGAAACAACAAAGTATCTTAACATATTTTGTGCTGTATACCATATTTAAGCCAGTTATGAGACAAAGTATTCCACAGAACTAAAGGTTTGTACATGAACACCAATGATTTGATAGGAAACCATGTCTACATAGAGTATTGAATAAATTCAACTTTGGGGGTGGGGGAACCCACTTCTGTATGTATGGCCTCCAAAGGCAGAATTATTTCAACATTTTAAGGTTCTTTCCAATTTACACTTTGTGAACCATACTTAAGTTTCCAGACAAGAGCAGGACTACGATATTCAGAGTTGAACTATAGGGGTCAACAAATGAAGACTATGATTGAAGTGCTTTAATTTTATCCCTAAAGCAAGTGGAAAATCCTTTGTCTCCCCTAAACACAACTAAAGAGCATCTTCATTTGTTATGTATGTACTTAAAATAGGTGTCTAGAAACTGCCACAATGTACCACTCCACATTAAGTTTTGGTTCAAAAAGGAGCCAGATTTCACAAAATATATTTTTGTTGTTGTTGTTGCATTGGAAGTTATGATCTAATTTTTTAGAGCATCAGTAGTATTCCAGGCAAATACAGAGGCTATTTTGTTCTTGTAAATTACTTTGGCAGATTTACTCTGAGCAGAGAGTCCTACCACGGACATCACATTGTAAACACTGCTTCAACTAGGATGAACTGCATTAAAAGTCTTAGTCATAATCTCCTGCTTTACACAGCATTTTAAGTTGACAAAGCACTTCATAGATCTTTATATGTAACTTAGTCATCTCCCAGACATTTAAAGTATCAGCTCTTAATATTTAAAACAAACTCCTAGATTAAGGCCCTGTAGAAACAATGAAAAACAACTGAAGTTAATACCACTGGCTAGATAATCCTAGTGAATATTTTCTTGGAGCTTCCAAGTAGTTTCTAGGTTAGGTGGAGAAGTGTTACAGGAACTACTCAGGGAGGAAGCGGACAGGGAGACCTTATTTTCCGCTTCACATTACACCTGGTGACCTCAAGGGCCACAGCAGTTCACCAGGGGCTAATCCTTTAGGGCAACAGACAGTGGAAAGACATCAGCTTGCCTGGGTATGTATGCCGCAAGTCCCTTTCCTAATTCACCTACTTCCCTCCGAAGTAGTCAGCAGTCTCAGTGCTTTTATGGGACCCCTCAAATTGGCAGGAGAGCCTGAAGAACTCTCCTTGGCTAGATGCAGTAACCTCCCGCTCCGATGCTCTAAGTACTTTTCAGATAGCAGTATCTACAGTTACCCGCTCCTTAGAGCACAACTGCTTCATACGCTGAGTACATAGTAGAAGTCATTCATAGAGGTGGCTCTGCTTTCCCTAAAAGTACTTTTGAGATTTCTAAGAAAAGGGAAAAGCCCCTTATTAGCACTGCGTATGTGTAGGAACTCCCCCTTAGAGATGCTTTCCCCCAGGTGTGACGGACTCGGATAGCCATCCATAGAGGAAAAGTATCCTAGTAGCACGTCTGTAGGGCCTGTAGAGGGGATTTCCTCCAGCCGCGATAGGTTCGGATAACGCCATCCATAAAGGAAGAGTTAAGCACCTTATCAGCACAGCTGCAGGACTCCTGATTCTTCCCCCCCACCACCACCCGCACCCCAGGATGACGGATTCAGACGCCGTCCGTTGCGGGAAAAGCGTCTTATTGGCACCACGTTTGTGGAATCCACCCTTCAAGCTGCTCTCCCCCCAGGTGTGATGGATTCACACAGCCATCTCGAAGTGCTGCCGAGGGCCCCCGACGAGATACGTGCCACACGGGGACTTACTGCCACCCCAGTGCAACCCCGACTTGGAGAGACAGGAGCTCAGGAACCCTTGCAATAGCTCCGACTTGGGGCGCTTTCTACCTACATTCCTGAACAGGAGATAGAAAAAGGCTGGATTCCTACCATGCTGGGGGGAGGGGCTGGGGGGGGGGTTTGCTCACTGCCCAAACCGGAGCACCTGGGGTTCCCTCAATTCCAGCCTCCTAAACTTGGGGGGGGGGCGGTGTCTTGGAGGGAGGGAGGGTTGTCGAGGTTTTGAGAGTCCGTACAAGCCACGAACTCTCACCAGAAAGAGGTATATGCGCAGCTCCGCCCAGCATCACGGGGCTCAGAGACCCCCCACCCGGGGAGGGGGGGGCGTCCCTTCTCTCCGTCTCCTCCAAACCCCTGCGCCCACGAGCGAACATCGGCATCCCTGGAAACTCTGCGCCCGGACTCGGACACCTTCACGGCGGTTTCCCTAACTAGGGCCTCTGTCCTCATCCCCCGGGCTGCGGGTCTAATCTCGTGTTGACAGGGTCTATTTTAAATGACTCCCTCTGCCCTTCAGCCCTTCGCCTGCCCGGTTTTACCTCCCCCTCCACCCCCCCCCCCCCTGCAAGCTTGCAACAGTTTGCCGCTGCCTCTCCCCGGGCTCACCCTCCAAAGTCCGGTCCCCCCGGTGCCCAGCAGGTACAAGCCGCAGCAGGCAAGGACCCCGGGGTGCAGGGGAGCCCAGGCCCGCGGGGAAAGCACGCGCGCCCGCAAGCGCCCGGACTGGCTCGCCGGCAACTTGGACCGCGCAGCGCAGCCGCCGCCGCTCCCCGGTTCCTCCGGGAAACTCTGCCCTTTGGCTTCTCCCGTTCGCTCTCCCCTGTGCTCACACCCAGCGAGCGGCGGGAGCGCCCGGGAGACCCGTGGGGGTGGGGTGGGGGTGTGACCCGGCGGCCACCCCCGGAGTCCCGCCCGCGAGTGTCCCCGGCGCGGGCTGGGGCTCGGCCGGCTCCCCAAGTTCCCCCGAGGGCGCGCCCCGAGCGAGGGTCCCGGCTCCGCGCGCACCTACCAGATGAAGTCGGTGCAGTGGCTGCAGAAGGTGGGCTGCTTGAAGAAGCGGGCGATGAATTTGTGGTCCTTCACCTCGTGCACGTTCTTCTGCCTCAGCGCCCCTTTGCGGGCGAAGCGGTTGGCCACGTCCTGAGACGCCGTGGAGTCGTTGGCCGGGAAAACGTCAGCCATGGTCCCCCCAACCACCTCTTGCCTCGGCCGGGGAGCGGGGGCGGGCGGGGGCGGGGCGGCGGGCGACCCCGGGCTGGGCGGCGGCGAGTCGGGCCGGAGCGGGCGCGGGAGCCGGAGCCGGAGCCGGAGCCGCTCGCGGGCTGGCGGGCTGGCGGGCTGGCGGGCTGGCGGGCTGGCCCCACGCGCACTGACAGCCCGGCGCCCGGCGCTCGCGCTTCCTACTCTCGGCGGCAGGGGCGGCCCGGAGCGGCACCGCCCACCGCGCATGCCCGGAACGCCGGAGCGCGCGGGGGAGGGCGGGAGCGCGCGCGGGGGGGGCCGGGAGCGCGCGGGGGAGGGCGGGAGCGCGGAGGGCGGGAGGAGCGCGCGCGGGGGAAGGCGGGAGCGCGGAGGGCGGGGGAGCGCGCGCGGGGGAAGGCGGGAGCGCGGAGGGCGGGGGGAGCGCGCGGGGGGCCGGGAGCGCGCGGGGGGCCGGGAGCGCGCGGGGGGCCGGGAGCGCGCGGGCGCCTCCGCCGTCTGCTCGCAGCCCCGGGAGGGGGCGCGGCGGCCGGCCCGGGCCCGCCCGAGTTAGGCAGCGGAGGAGGACGCCGGGAGGGGCGGGCCGCTCTCCTCCGCCGCCGCTTTCCCCTCGCCTTCCCCCCTCCCCGCCCTCCGCCCCTCCTTCCGCTCCTCCGGCTCTGCCCGCTGCGCTCCCCGGCTCCCGGCCCCCCTCGCCCCGAGCGAGAAGTCCGACTCCCCGCGCCGCCCTCCGTCCCACCTGCTCGGACGCTCGCCCCTCCCCACCTTGCAGGACCCGTGGGCGCTCCTGGGCGCGATGCTCAAGCTTTGTGTGCCCTAAAAATGCCCAAGCCCTGTGCACACACGCACACCCCCCACCCCACCCCCCCAAAATACTGCTTATATATAACAGGAGCAAGAGCGTGTCTGTAAACCATCGCACACGGTCTCTACCACCCGCCTCTAACTGTGGAGCTGTTTGTTCTCCACCTGCACCTCGTAGAGACCCCTGAGGTGCACTGGGGTGGGGGGTGGTCGGACGGACTTGTCCCAGCCTTCTATCCCGTTACTCGCTGGCTACCACAGTCACAACGGTGATTATCAGCCTTTCTTGATTTTACAAGTCCGGAACCTTAATTTAGAAATCATTTTGCAGCCTAAACTAATTACTGCGATACTGGCAGGTGCAGAGTGCAGCCAGAACACTTGTAAATTACCAAGTAAAACTGTTCGTGAAAGGATAGCTGGCATGGATCTGCGAAGGACGCACGTGGGGATGGACCAACTCCGCGCTGGCTGAATATTTATTAGTTCTGCCTCGAGGATGCTAAAGTGCATAAGGGAAGCAACCACCCCCCAGCGTCTCACGATTGTTTTACCTCCTCGTCAGATGCACAAAACAAGGGCTGAAGGACGTCAAGGAAAAGAACAGGTTGTTTAATCCTGCGAGAAGTTGGGGGGAGGGGGGGAATAAAAGGAAAACAGTTTAAAGATATATATGCCTTTTTAGGGCATATCACAAAGATCACATAGGCCACCATCTTTTAAGATTGCCTCATTGAACGCTTGATTCTAGAAATGGCCTTTATATTTTAGCAAGTGTAAGCTATTGACTAGGCGTTAGTGGAGCCCGTTTACAGTCTCTTGAGCCAATGTTGTTGGTGCCTAGAGAGATTGCACATGCTTGATACTCTCTGGTCAGAAATCTCACCAGCTCACGGGTCCCAGCAGCCGCTCTAGGCCAAGGAGGCAAAGAAGGAAGAGAGGAGGGAAGGAATGAAAAAAAGCAGGGCATGTTGGGAAAATAGATCAAATTCTTGACAAAACATTAAGCACCCCAAGCCATGGTTGTTTATTATCATTTAATAATCGTAAATCTAATAGAGCACAGTACAATGAAACACCCGATTCTTTCCTCTTTCCTCATAACCATCTTAATTTAAGAGTGATCCTCACACATCGTATGAAGACATTCTATTTCCCCGAAGCTTTGACATAATGAGGGAAGAAAAACATGGCATAGTTGGAGCGTGGGATTGCTGGTACCGGAATCTCTGAGCAAAGTAACAGGGAAGATGAGCTAAGTACTGAATGGGCCTTGGCAGTAGCCTGGGCATCTCCCAGGTGTGGAGTGGAGTGACTGTTCTCAGCAATGGGTAAACCAGATGGAGACAATAGATCTCTTTTCTTTCAGGTTGTGGCTCTGTTTTACTACCTCAGTTATTACTGTTGTTCCTTGTGGGAATACAGAACATAATGAGAAGTTAGTTGACTGATAAGTGGGCTAAGCTTCAGTGGTCATTTGCCTACGGCTTAGCACAGTTGTGGGGGCTGGGGGTGGAGATACACCTGAAGCAGGATTCCCAAGCAGTACGACCCTGCCCCCGGCAAGGACTAATGGCAATGTGGGCTGCAGTTTGTCCCTGTAGCCCACCTGAGAAGTTTCCTTGGCAGCACTGAATGGGATGGGATTGCAGAAAGGAGGAGAGGGAGTGGTCAGCCAGTCTGGGCATTACTAATTATTTTAGAGTCAGCTGCTTCAAGGGCAAGGTGTAGGAGGGAATGGTAGACTGAATATAGCTTGTCAGGACCCTCCTCTGTGAGCCCTGCCTTTCAGAAGTAAGCTTGAGACTCTTCAGGGAGGTGTTACTTAGACCAGCAGGACCTAGAGGCTGGTGGCTGGGATCGAACAAAGTCAGGCCACTAAAATGATGGTCCCAAACCAGAGTGGTTTACTTAAAAGCCAATAATCTTTACAATGCAACCTAAAACTTGTTGCTCTGTTTTTTCAAAGGGGCCAGGCCATTATTATTATTATTTGACTAAACCTCTCTCCACCTCTCCCTTCAGGGCCAGGCCTTCTGTACCCTTTCTATGATTTTTATATCATTAAAAAAATCTAGGAACTGGCTTTCAACAGGGTAGTTTAGGGTGGGAGGGAGCTTCAAGGCAACTGAGCAGAGAGAGGGATTGCTGGCAATGACCAGCTCCAGGTCCATTTGCACAAACTGAGCAATAAGAAATGGTTATATATTTATATAAAGCTTGATTCTGAGAATCATAGTAACCGAGATAATTTAAAGATAAATTTAAAGACTCATGTTTTGCTCTCTGCACTTAATCTAAGGTCTAGGAGGGCTGAGATGCCTGGTGAAAAGAATAATTACTTACTCAGTGTTTAGAGTTGGGGTGAAGGACAGGTCTCATGAAATGGGGAGAGGCTGTTGCTGTGTAAGTTAGGGAGGAGGATAATATTTCATAGGGATCGGCGGGTCAGAAGCCCCAGTCAGAAGTTGATACAAGAGCTGCCAAGTATGGTTGTATAAGCGGAAGGAGGAAGAAATACCTTTTACTGTGTCCTCTCTTTTAATTCAGAAAATCTGTTCCTAGTTTAAGAAAAATGGTGATTTTTTTTGAAAGGCCTGGAAACAACACCATAGGTTTCTAATTAGATGTATTAAAAGAAGTCTGTAATCTCATAAATGGAAGAAGCAGGATGTAAAACGGTATTCAACGATTCTATTTTTTATTTCATTTTTTAAAGATTTTGTTATTTATTTGAGGTGAGGAGGGGCGGAGGGAGAAGGAGAGACTCCCAAGCAAACCCTACACCAAGCACAGAGCCCCACACGGGACTTGATCTCACAACCCTGAGATCAGGACCTGAACAAAATCAAGAGTCAGATGCTCGATGGCCTGAGCCATCCAGGTGCCCCAGGATCCCATTTTTTTTAATGTCTGTACATGTATGTACACTTACATCTATATGAACATAAATATGCTTGTGAATGTGTGCACATACACATATATAAAGGCACATACAGCAAAATGTTCATCTAAATGACTATCTCCAATCGCTTCTCAGCCTTTTGGCTAAGATCAAGTGTAATTGACTATCTCTATATGGTGGGAATATGGATACTTTTCTGCCCTGCAACAGAAGCCTTTGGCCTAGGACTCATATTTTGAAAGGGCATCAGAAGCCATAATTTTCTACTGTTTTCCTCTAATCAAAAAGGCATTTACTATTTTAAGCACGGCAAGTTTCATTGGCAGACTTTTGTTGTTGCATGGAGTAGAAACCTTACCACTGTGAATGTAACATATCTGAAAAGTCTGCTTTAAACCATTGGCCCTCACCTCTTGCTTAGCCCTAATCCACAGTGGGGAGTCGATCCTGAGTAGACTGACTGCCCAAGGAAGCTTCTTGGTGTCCAGTGTTTCACCTTTGCCCTCAAAGTGTTTTTTCTCCACTTCCTTCCAGTTTTCTACAGTAACCATAGCACAAACCACATGGGGTTCGACCACAGCCCCAGCACTTACCGGTTTGTATAACTTGAACAAATTAACTTCTCCAAGTCTCTAGCTCTCCTTCTAAAAATGGAGCTATTCTTAACTAAGGATTTTCTTAAGAATTGAACCAGTTGGTGAGTACAAGTGTTTAGTCAAACCTAAAGTCTCCTGTGAAAAACCAAGGTAGGATGGTCCTTCTTGACTTTACCAAGTCTGCAATTTGGGGAAAGAGAGTTGAGAGCTCTCTTGTTCTAAGCCAGTTCTTCCTCCAAAACTGACAGATGTATTTCCTTCCACTCCCAGTGACTATGAGATGATGCATGGAAGGAGAAGAAAATGTATCTTACAGTTCACACTGCAAACATACACCGTCGCCCCCCTCCCCCACCTTTAAGTTGCTTTTCAGCGAAGGTCATAGTGCCCAGATTCTTTGAAAATGCTGTTTGCAAGACAACCCAAGCAACTCTCATGACTTTCAATTCACTACTAATTGAAATGGGAGTGGGTACTTAAGAGTTATCTCGCTTTCCCACAGCTGGGGGGAAAAAAGTTATCTGCCCACCTAAGTGTGAAAATGAACCCATGTACCTAGCACCCAGATTCAATAATTATCAGTTCATGATGAATCCTGTTTCACCCATTCCCTATCTCATCTCTTTATCTCTAGATAATAAAACGTTGAGTCAAAGTAAAACATACCAAAACATCGATACTGAGAGGAAACTTTTAGGGCGATGGCCTTGTTCATTATTTGTTGGTTCCCTGGGTGTTCCTATATTCAAAACTCACCAAATTATACGCTTTAAATTTGTGTACAGTTTATTGTGAATCATTTATACCTTAACAAAACTCTTGAAGCTTTAAAAGCTAAATAGCTAAGAACACTAAAATAAATAGACAAGCCAGAGGAAAATGGAGTAGAAAAACCAGTTGGCCCTCCCACATGGCATTGGGCTGCTCTTCCCCGGGGAGCTAAAACAAGCCCACTCTGTCAGATAGAGGACAGTCCCGTTTTTGTCCATTCCAGTACTCACTGAGCTCCAACTCTTTGGCAAACACTTTGCTACACTCAGGAATACAAAATAAAGAAAATATGCCCCCTGCCCTCAGAGAGCTCAGTGTCCTTCTGCAGTAGCCCAAAAGGAGAGAACTTCAGCCCTGAAGTGGAATATCTTATAAAGAAGCTGGATCCAACAAGCAAAAGGAAGTGAAGTTAAAATGAAAAGAATGTCATTTATCTTTCAAGTCCCTCAAAGGGAAGTAAACAAAATGCAATTCATAACCAACTCCCAACTAGACTTTACAACCCCTCTTTCTTCCTTTACCACACTCATGGTGACCTCCCATATTCTCAGTAGCCTCTTCAGATATGCCCTCACCCCCCAATAATAGTTGCTCCCTTACCCACAGCTAGATCAGCTTTTAATTCCTCTCTTTGTCTTTGTTATTTCTTGTACCCTTTATATATTTATTTTTGGACAAAACCTCTCTCCACCTCTCCCTTCAGGGCTAGGCCTTCTGTACCCTTTCCATGATTTTTACATCATTAAAAAAATCTAGGAACTGGCTTTCAACAGGGTAGTTTAGGGTGGGAGGGAGCTTCAAGGCAACTGAGCAGAGAGAGGGATTGCTGGCAATGACCAGCTCCAGGTCCATTTGCACAACAATGAAAGCTAGGTCCTGGAATATTAATATATTATACTGTATGTTTGCTATACATTGCTACAGTGGTGGGCACAACAGATATAATACCTGCCTCTGTGTAATTTACATTCTCTTTGTGCTTTGAGTGAGAGAAGGAAGTTTGGGGACACTTCTCCCTGGCAAAATTTAACTCCTCACATATGCTCACTTCTATTTTTATGACAGCCATCATTTAAAGCATAACTACCTTCAAAACTTTGATCTCGTTTTAGTTTGGATGTTTTATGCTATACACAGTAATGGAGTAAAAATAGCACCCCTCCTGCCAATTGGCCTAGGGCAAAGATTCAAGCAGAAGTTGGAGAAGCATCCATTAAAGTTTGTACAGGTGGATCAGTAAGTGGAGTAGAAGCCAGTCTCTCCTGGGGTGAATCTTTCACAAGATTCAGTGCAGTGGTGACAGCCTGGTTCTCTCAAATGCACACTTACTACTTTTTTTTTTTCCCCACAAACTCTACAATTTGCAATTGTATCTGTGTTGGCATGGCCTTGGAACTAGAATGGTGACTCCACCCAAAGCCTTGGAATCTATTCAAATGTCATTCCACTTTCTATACAAAGTGCAGCTCTAACAAGTAGGAAGAATAAGGAAAGTATTTAGAAACAAAATTTATAGGGGCGCCTGGATGGCTCAAGTCAGTTAAGTGGTTGCCTTCAGCTCAGGTCATGATCCCAAGGTCCTGGGATCCAGTCCTGCACCATGTTCCCTGCTCAGTGGGTAGCCTGCTTCTCCCTCTCCCTCTGTTGTTCTCCCTGCTTGTGTTCTTTTGTCAAATAAATAAAGTCTCTAAAAAAAATTATTTAATAAATACTGATCGGGCATGGATAACATGCTTGGGCACTGTTTCAGATAATGGGGATGAAGTAAGGACAGAACAGACAGTTTCAGTGGAAAGATGGGGGGTCAAAGCTTGTTTGGAGTTTAGGGAAGGAAGAAAAAAATAGAAACAGAAGGATGAGATTATACAATACTCCTGCAAACAGGAGTGAAAGAAGCGGAGGAGGGTGGTCAATGAGCTATAAGTATGGTTGATAGGTGTTAGGGAAGAAAAAATTTTCCTCTGCTCACTTGGGTTCAAAGTTTGGAGCATGTGATTTAAATTGACAGAAGACAGATTAACAGGAGAAAGGACCCAAGTTTATTCATGTACCTATGCAGAGGCACACAGGAAAATGTTATTCAAAGGGGTCATTAGAATATGGGGCTTCAAAGTCTTAATAGGGGCAGAAAGGCCACTTATGCAAAAAATAACCTTTAGGAAGGATAAAAGGGCCTTTAGGAGAATGGATGGGAAATACGGTATTTTTGTGACAGTATCTGTTTAAGTGATTTCTTATCCCTGTGACTTCATCTCCGTGGATAAAAGTTATGAAACTCCCAAGGAGAGGATTTGTGACAGTTGAGTTCTTTGGAAGGCTCTGTTTCTAGGCAGATAAGGAGAATGGAGTTTGTGGCAGAGCAGTTCTGAAAAAAGGGCTCAACTCTATAGGCAGTCATGAGAAAAGTCACCCTTGGTGTCATAGTTGTGGATTTCACTCACTTTTGCAATGTCTGGCAACAGCCTAGCTAAGTGAGAAGGGAATCTTACATTGCAGGTACAGTATAAATGTCTTCTATTCAGAGGGTAAATGTTCTTTACCCCAAGGGGATCTAGACTCACCTGTATAGATGATAAAATACATTAAACCTGCAACATTTGGGGGCACCTGTGTAGCCCAGTCAGTTGAATGTCTGACTCTTGATTTTGGCTTAGGTTGTGATCTCAGAGTTGTGACATGAGTCCAGTGTCAGGTTCTGTACTCAGTAGGGGAGTCTGCTTGAGATTCTCTCTCTCCCTCTCCCCCTCCTCCCCAACTTACTCTCTCTCTCTCAAATCAATAAATAAATCTTAAAAAACCTGCAGCATTTGTATTATCGAGTTGATCTTAGGAACAAACCGTGTATACTTATATTCGAGAGAATTTGACATATGAGGGCTTTTGACAGATTTACTTTGTAATTCTAATTTAAAATGTGCAACTGAGTAATGGATTTCGACTGTGATTTTAAGTTGAAATCATACTGCCTTTATCAGCAGCAGTAAAACATTTAAGGGAATTTTAACATTCATCAATTTTATAAGTTTAATCCCTTTGTTTTATAAAACTTAAATGGTAAGTCTTAAAGAGGAACCTGTGTTTGCCAGATGATTGGTTCTTTTTCTATGGTTTGTTAGGGTTTCCTTCAAGCATCTCTAAAGTGATTTGTAAATAAAAGAGTAAGATATTATAAATTGAACTTAAAAGCTTAAGGAGGAACTAATTTTTAAAACTATGACATTAGTAAATTCAACATAAAGGTTAATGATATGTTCTGAGTGTTTTTCTGAGCAAAAGAGTGACAAAAGTGACCCTCAGGGACACAAAAACCCATGTTGACAGTGTTACATTACAAAATTCAACCAAGTCTAATTTGAAGATCTAATCAGCTTTATCATTTTTTTAAAGACTTTATTTATTTATTCATGAGAGATACAGAGAGAGGCAGAGACATAGGCAGAGGGAGAAGCAGGCTCCCCACAGGGAGCCTGATGCAGGACTCAATCGCAGGACCCCAGGATCACAACCTGAGCCAAAGACACTCAACCACAGAGCCACCTTATACTCAGTTTTATGTGGAGATTTTTATATCCTGCCCTTTTACAAGGGTCTAGGAACAGTGGGAACCCTAAGTTTCATAGCTGGGGTACTGGGTGCACAGACATTTTGAAGGGTGCATGAGTTCCTTTCCCAAAAAATATCAAACGTATATTGAAAGGAGATTGGACTAAAATTTGTCAAATTTAGATTCGTTACCTTTGAAACTTGGCACTTCCCTTAGAGCTTGGGAATATTTATATATATATAAATATATATATTTAGAGAGAGAGAGATCTATATATATATATATGGAGAAATTAAGAGATCTCAATATATATATTTCTATATATTTGGATATATATTTTTATCTATCTATCTATCTATCTATCTATCTATATGAAGAAATGAAGGTCTAACATTGAAAAAAAATCTGGCCTACAAATTGCTCCACAGCCTTAGAAAACAATGTTGGTGGAATTTCAAAGGAGTGAATTAATCTAACACAGAAAGCATACCCTTTGATGCCAGCTGTTCTCATACAGAAACAGTGACATTCAGGGAAGATCTGCTGAGACACAGTCAGACAATGGCATTCCCTTGCCCATTTGACCAATGAAATATAAATGTTATATTTACAACACTGTCTCTAATAAATACCTGTAGTTAACACTACATCATTTAGCTCTCTATAGCTAACCTAAACAGACTTGGTAACATAAAGTTTAGCAAGAGAGAAATGACTATAAAAAAAAAATCACTTAACATTTATTGGGGGCATAATGATATCCCAGGAACTATTTTAAGCTTTTTTTTTTTATTTTAAGCTTTTTAAAAAAAGATTTTATTTATTTATTTATTAGAGAGAGAGAATGAGCAGGGGGGGTGGGGTAGAGGCAGAGGGAAAAGCTGGCTCTCTGTGGAGCAGGGAGCCCTATGTGGGACTCAGTCCCAGGACCCTGGGATCATGACCTGAGCCAAAGGCAGACACAGACACAGAGCCACCCAGGCACCTCTATTTTAAGCCTTTACAGGCAAGTGTTAGCTTATTCAATCTCACATCATACGAGTTGGTATTAATATTTTCCCCCCTTAACCTATGAGGAGTAAAGGGGTGCTGAGACAGGAAGAGGTGAATGTACATAGCCAAGATCATACAACTAGGAATTAGTAGAGCTGAGAGATTTGAATCCTGGCAGCTGGACCCACAGCCCGTATCCTAAACCCATCCACTCACCTGTCCACCATATACAATGATGGTGCTGGTGACATCAGCATTTTGCATGTCAACTCCAGGTCTTGACAAGAGGAATTCTCCCAAGTTGGTTCTCTCAGGGGTAGCACGGGATTTTTATTTTTTTTGTTTTTCCAGTTTAGGAAATCTTTTGGTGAGGAACTAAAGCTACTGCTGACAGAATGTAAATATTGAAAGAGTCGGAGAGAAGCCAGTCTTCCATCTAGTGGTGTGAGAATGATTTGTAGCAGTTGAACACAGAGCTTCCTTAACATAGCTCAAAGGAGGAACAAACAGGCAAAACAAATATTTCAACCCCTCCATCGGAGTCACCACCTCTTTTGTTGGGGTATTTTCCTTTGACACATGTGTAATTTACCTCAGAGCGATGGGACTCAGGAAAGATGGTGCAAACAAACACAAACTCCAATGCTTGATACTTCTTGATTCTTCTGCAACTATGGCGACCTTAACCTAGGCGCCTAGGCAGCCGAGAATCATTAATAAAGAATCATTTGGTTTTGCAAGCTGAGAACTAAAGACATGAATACATTTTGGGGATGGTGAGCTCTCCTGTGTTTGTCATAGCCTGTGCTTTCCATCATGCACCTGGGAGGATGTTGTTTGCAATCATGTAGCGTATGGATAGAATATGGTAAAGAAAGGTGACGTTATGGACACTATCAAAGCAGGATAGCAACAAACGGGGAATGGTTTATGGCTTTTATTGCTTTTCTTCTGCAGTTTCTTAAACTCATACTAGCAAAGTCACTAAAAATGATAAAGATGTCTTAAACTCAAGAGAATCTCCAGTACTACAAAGGAGACTCAAAACAGATACTCCTAGTTTTATACCATAGATGTGAGTAAAGTGTAGCAAATGAACTCTGCTACTGCTCTAGGGAGTTAGATGTCTGACCATCATGACAAAAATACCTCTACAAAGAGTGTCTGTTGGACTTTGGGTGAATAAAGGTAACCAGGCAGGCCTTGGGCATGTCACTGGCATGGTCAAGTTTGTCTCCATTTCCTTCTTTCCTGACTCAGCAGTGTTAGAACCTCCCCTCACCTATCAAGTAGTTCCTGTCTTCCTGTGCCCTGTCTTCTCTGTCTTTGCCCCATAGCCCTCTGAGCTCCTCCCCAGCATACTGGGATAATTATCCTTTCCTCTTTAGTCTCCCCACCAGCAAGCTTTTCTTTTGCCTTCCCACTTTCTGGCCTAGCATCTAGCACATTCCAGCTCCATGCATTCCATATCCAATAAATATTCCTGAAGTGCCCACTATGTTTAAGCACCAGGGATACAGCAGTTACTAAAATAAAGTCCCTCTTCTGATGGAGCTTCCATTCTCATGCCCTGGGCTGAACTGAACCATCAGAACCCCAAATACAACCTGGCCCCACCCTTCTCACTTTGACCCAAGCCATTCGTCTCTAACTTCCTCAGTTGATCTTATTTGCATTTTAAATCTTTTTTGTCCATCTGTGGGTTGTCTTTCTGGCTTTTTTAGATAAATTTGCATGATCAGGAAAATAGGAGTGGTCTTCTGGACCCTCTCATTCTAGATTTGATAGGGGCCATGGAAGTACATCCCACTTTTGGTGCCTATGAAATGGGAAATCATCAGAAGGAGAGGCTAATCAACCTCTCCCTCTTTCTCCAGTCCTTTACTCCCTGTCTCTGCCAGGAGGCTGATTCCTGGGGAGCATCTGGTTTCTGAAGGATGTTGTCCAATCTCTACCTTTTTTGTGCCCAAGGATGTAGACTCTAAAACCTGTCCTTCCTATTGGAGACACAGATGGTTTTGCTGCCCTCCTGCCCTGTCCTGTTCTCTCCTGAACCCTTATTGCTCTTCCTCCATCCTGCTGCCTCATCCTCTCATGTCCCTCTAATCTCAAATGTACCCAGTTGCCTCAGGGATGGCCCTCTTGTGCCCTATTATCTCAAGCATGGTAGGCAAAGTCCATTGCCTGTAGCTTGTGATGCTACTCAAACAAATTGCTGGGTCCTCGGAATCAGAAATGAAAGCTAAGGTTCCAGGGCACCTGGGTGGCTCAGTGGTTGAGTGTCTGCCTTCGGCTCAGGTTGTGATTCCAGGGTCCTGGGATTGAGTCCCGTGTCAGGCTCCCTACATGGAGCCTGTTTCTCTCCCTGCCTGTGTCTCTGCCTCTCTCTCTGTGTCTCTTGGGAATAAACAAAATCTTAAAAAAAAAAAAAAAAAAGAAGAAGCAGCAGCAGCAGCTAAGGTTCCTATCTTCAAGGAGCTCAGGGTCAACTTGAACTTGTTTTATCCAACGACTGATGATCTTTGAACAATGCTCTGACTTTACTTCTAACGGGTCATCCACAACAGCGACCTTTTACACTTGAATTTTATGTTCTTCTGATTCCCAACTCAAATAATTAGTCATCTGTAGACACATACTAGGGTAATATGAAGAGCTCTTATCTGAAGAAGTTCTTTATGGAATTAAAAAAAAAGTTAGTAAGAAAATCATTCACAGGGCAGCCCCGGTGGCTCAGCGGTATAGTGCCGCCTACAGCTCAGGGCGTGATCCTGGAGACCCTGGATCGAGTCCCACATCAGGCTCCCTGCATGGAGCCTGCTTCTCCCTCTGCCTGTGTCTCTGCCTCTCTCTCTCCTCATTGTGTATTCTTATGAATAAATAAATAAAATCTTAAAAAAAAAGAAAAGAAAATCATTCACAATGCATATAATTTATCCTTTCATAAAATTGAATTTTCATACATAAGGTCTCCTACAAAAGTATAACCATACCCATTTCTACCCACCCCCAGTGTCTAAAAAATGTTAGATTATTGGACTGAACTATCAAACACCAACAAGTATTTTTTTTAAAGAGTCTTGGTGGTTCAGTTGGTTTAAATGTCCAACTCTTTTTTAAATTGATTTTTAAAAGACTTTATTTATTCATGAGAGAGTGGCAGAGACACAGGCAGAGGGAGAAACAGGGTCCATGCAGGAAGCCCAACATGGGACTCGATCCTGGGTCTTCAGGATCCCGGGTCTCCAGGATCAGGGCCTGGGCTAAAGGCGGCGCTAAACTGCTGAGCCCACCCCCCCACCCCCGGGCTGCCCTAAATGTCTGACTCTTGATTTCAGCTCAGGTCATGATCTCAGGGTCGTAAGATCGAGCCCCACCTCAGGCTCCACATTCATTCAATGTGGAGTCCGCTTGGATCCTCTTTCTCCCTCTCCTTCTGCCCCTCCCCCTGCTCATTCTCTCGCTCACTCTCAAATAAATAAACAAAATCTTAAAAACAAATAAAAAGAGTCCTTTGGCAGTATAAAATAGCCTAACAATCACCAGTTTGCCTCCTGCTGCTTCATGTGGAGAAATAAATAAATATGTGTATTTTAGGGAAGGGTGTGCAGATGATGGAGAGAGCCTCTCTTGTCGCTCTTTCTCGATGCTACAGTCACACCGCCTGCAGGGACAGGTGAGCTGGATTCCTATTTATTGGAAAAGATGCCATGTGGGTTTCGGCTGCAGCTGCCTGAGGTGCCGGAGCCCTATGCATCTGGGCAGAACCAAGCAGGGGTTCCAAATTAATGAATCTCTGAACTGGAAAAAAAAAATCCCCACTTACAAATGAGGATGCTGGTGCTGGAGGTTCTTAGAGCAGAGAGCTAAAGGTAATGTGAGTTTTCCTGAAACATCCAGCTAATCACAGCCAAAAATGTTTTCCCTCAAATTTTCAGGAAGATGTCTTATCTTTCCCCTTCACCCTTCCTCAGGTGCATGTGACAATGAGAACCAGCCAGAACAGCTCAGAAGTTAGGATCAAAACCTGAAACCCTCCCATCCGTATTTCTCTCTCTTAGTGATCTCAACAACTGAGGTTTTTTGTGAATTTACAGCAGGCATGTCAGCTTGAAAGAAATGGCAGTGATACGTTTCTAGTGAATCTGTACAAAGAGGGTGAGTTTCTCAAAAACAACCTCTACTTGTGCCCCCTCCTTTGTGGGGGTGTTCTTTTTTCATCTGAACTACTGTTTGTTTGGTTTTTTTTTTTAAAGAAAGCTCAGATAGGCACATGGTAAAATACAAATATTAAGGAACTGTTTTTCTCTCCACTGCCTCCTCCCTGCCTGTCCCCCAGAGGTAACCTCTATATATACTTGCCTTTTAAAGAAAAATATTCTTGTTGCACAACACCGTGTCTTGATCCAAGTTTTTAAAAAGTGAAAGACAAAATGCCTCAGATAGCCTCCATCGCTGCCGGGCCCAATCCAAATATCAACAAATTGGTTCCACCAGACGTTTGGAATTAAAAGGTTAACAGGCACCGTAGCTTAGGATATCTTTTTCTAACTATATCCAATAATTTCTTTGCATGTTTACTCAGCCTTAGAAGAAATCAATACATGTTTTTTGGTCAAATAGGTTGTTTTTGCCTCACTAAGGGGCCCTTAAATGAGAAAATCATAAATAAGCATATAATCACCACTTTTTGCCTCTTTTACCACAGAAAATATATTCTGAGGCAGGTTTCCACAAATAAAAGAGCCTCAACGAATGATCAGAAATGTAACCTGGCCTGGAGGGAGGGAGGGACACACACACACACACACACACACACACACGTAGATGTTCCTGGAAAGGCATCCAGTGGATTTGTTTCAGATCTTTTATTACTGCTGATAATCCAAGTAGGGGCCAAAACCCTCTTTGACTTTTTATGAGAAGGATTGGAGCAGTAACGGTAGAAAATGTCTATGTTTATTTGAAAACTCTGTCAATGTCAAGTTGTTATGAAAGTTGATACTGTTTTGTCTCTTGTCTGAGAGATTCTGTAAGCCTGGGCATGTGCCCCCAGCTGTGGCTCATCATCACTTTGCTCACAGGTCAAGGACCCCTGGAGGGGGCTGGCTGAGCAGCTGGGGGCTTGTTGCCTGCTTAGGCTCACAAAAAAGAAAAATCTAGAAAGTCAGCCAAAGCTTGGATGCCTCAAGCTCATTCTTCTGAGGAATTCTACTGGCAGGCCAATGGCACTTGATAGCTTAGACAGATCGGGACTTTATTAAAAACAACAAACAAACAGGAATTCCGTATCTATTTTGCGAGTTTATACTCAAGTAATTATTATTATTTTTTCAAATAAGTAATTATATATCTGTAACTCCCTGATAGCACTTCAAGGATCCTCTGAAAAATAATGGAGAGAAATGAGAGTTTGGGAGGCAAATAGAGCCAGATGTAACTCCTAGGGGCAGTCTATTTATCTGTTTGACCTTGATAGATTATTTGACCTCTGTGAGTCTTAATTTCCTGCTCCATAAAATGAGAATAGTAGCAGACATCCCCACTGAAGCTATTGGGAGAACTTCGTGGGATAATGAACATGAGGTTCCAAGCCCAGTATCTGGCACATAGTAGGTGCTTAAAAATGTAAGTACCCTACTTAAGATATATATTAGGGATGGGAGAAAGAAAGGATCATTAAGGAAGAATAAAAAGAAGACAAGGAGGGCAGCCCAGTTGGCTCAGTGGTTTAGTGCCGGCTTCAGCCCAGGGCCTGATACTGGAGACCTGGGATCGAGTCTGGCATCAGGCTCCCTGCATGGAGCCTGCTTCTCCCTCTGCCTGTGTCTCTGCCTCTCTCTCTGCCTCTCTCTCTCTTTGTGTCTCTCATAGCAAATAAATAAATAAAATCTTAAAAAAGAAAAAGAAGACAAGGAAGGGTAAATCAAGGACAAGCAGAGGAGGACAAAGTAAGTAACAGAAACCTTTTTGTGATGGAGAAAATATGTGTGCTGCGTGCTGGGCTGGTACCTATTGCAGGCCCCCCCTCCTCCCTCCTGCAGTTCAGCCTTTAGCCATTTCATTGCTCATTAGCACCTGCCCTGAGAAGAAGAAAGAGTAGCTGAAGCCCCAATCAGTCAATTTTGCTGTTAGCAAGTCTTATCAAGATTGAATTGGGAGCAGAAAAGATGCGGTCAAAATAAAGGTTAGGGATCTTGTATATTTCTATTCTCCCTCTCTCTCCCTCTCCTCTTTACTCAACTATCTCTGCTGAGACGTCTAGGTCCTATATCTTTTCTTCCTCATCCTTGCTCATCATCTAACCCTTGTCCTGTGTCTTCCACCACACCCACCCCCCCAACCCAGCATTCTACCAACCTCTCCCTGTCAAAGGTCATTGGTGACCTCTTGGCTGCCAAATTGTATGGCCTTCTCTTAGTCTCTGTGATATCGGCATGGCTGACTTAAAACTCAATGTTCCTATAACTAACTATGCCCCTAGTGTCTGAGAATACTAGCTGTCTACCCAACCCATTGGCCCCTTCTTCCATGCTAGCCTCTTCTGGAGGCATGATGCTCACCTAAAATACCACAGCCTCCTTGGCCGCTAGAATGTCCAGTAAGATGTAAGCAGGATTATCCACAGGGAAGGGGAGCTTGGAGGGTCATCACCCAAGTCTTCTGGTGGCTTGAACAAAACCCTGACTATAGCCTGCTTTTCCACCCAGCCTTGGGAGACCTGAGATCAGTAAGGAAACATTTCCCTAGGACCTATAAGAATTCAAGTCTGGTGAAATTCTCCCCCTTCCCTCACATGGGTGTGGAGTAAGTGTGATTGGGTTGAGGGGGTGCCCTACTATACTTTTGGGCTCCTGAGAAGGAAAATGGAAAAATCCATTTGGAAGAGGAGGGTTTCTATGTGACGTATTGGGGATGATTCTTGGTTATCCTTCCTGGTGGTAGGGTGACATATCCAGAGATTAGAGAGCTGCAGGGGTAGAGGAGGAAAGGCTGAAGTAGAGAGGCCCCACCCTCAGTACAAGGAAAAATCAGTCTGGAAAGGAAGACCTTTTAGCTAAAGGAGAATAGAAATGCCTGGGTCCTTGCTTGTGCTCAGAGAGTCTGAAGAGGGCTTGGAGGGTGGGGTGCTCAGTGGAAGCCCCTGCATGGTCCAGTCAGCCTGAAATCTCAGCCAGGGATAGGACTCTGGCTCCTCGAGGGGAGAAGCTGAAGCAGGGTGGGGGCAGGTGGCATGGGAATGGCTGTGCAGCTAGAAGAGCCAATCAGGAAAGTATTGGTAAGATGTGAAGAGGTCACAGGGGAATAATCAGAGTGGGGGCCCTTGAGCCCCAGTGAGTCACTGTGGCACAGTATACACCCCTTGCTGGTCTTGTTTTCTTAGTGACACATCTTCCTGATACATTGTGGTCACTCTACTGGCTAGTCTGGAAATTTGTGCCAGCTTACTTAGTCATCTACTGGAAAGATTGTCTTAGGCATTTAAAATCTCTGAAGGATAATCTATAATGTAACGGGGAAGTACATAGGAGTCAGATATATCTCTGTGGCTTGGGGCAAATTCTATTTCTCTCTTGAGCCTTAGTTTTTGCGACTATGAAACGGTAATCATAAAGCATACCTATAAGCTTCATTGTAAGGATTAACTGAGATCATATATTTAAAGCACCGGATCTTAAAGTTCAGCCACCTGAAAAGTGTTAATCTTGTTAAATTTTTATTAAAATTTTTTAAATTAAAAGCTTTTTAATCTCATTAAAATGGGCTCTAATTCCAGAGTTTTTTTCTTTTTCTTTTTTTTTTTAATTTAGGTTTTTTGTTTTTGTTTTTGGTTTTTTTGAAAGAGAGAAAGAGTACATGCATGTATGCAAGCACCTGTGCAGGAGTGGAGGGATGGAGGGGCAAAGGGAGAGGAGAGAGAGAACCCAAGCAGGTTCCATACTCAGCTCAGCACAGAGCCTGATGCAGGGCTCGACCCCATGACCATGAGGTGAAACCAAGAGTTGGGCGCTTAACCCACTGAGCCACCCAGGTGCTCCCTACCTCCAGAGTTTCTGATTTAATAGGTCCAACTAGGGCCTGATAATTTGCATTTGGAACAAATTTCCAGGTGATACTTCTATTGCTGGTCCTGGTCCCACAATTTGAGAACTACTGTTTTAAAGTATTTAGGCTTGGGGCGCCTGGGTGGCTCAGTCAGTTAAGCATCCAACTCTTGATTTCAGTTCAGGTCATGATCTCAATGTTGTGAAATGGAGCCCCTCATTGGGCTCTGTGCTCAGTGGGGAATCTGCTGGACATTCTCTCTCTCTCTCTGTCTTTCTCCCTCTGTCTGTCCCCCTGATCTCTCTCTCTCTCTCTCAAATAAATAGACAAATCTTAAAAAAAAAATAAAGTATTTGGGCTCTAAGACTTAGACATGAATTTAATGGGTTCCTTTTCTTCCATCCATGCAATGAGCAGCTCTAAAACAAGGCTTAGGCTTTTGAATAGTTTCTTTGTATAGATACAATTAACAATTGCTCCATACTTCCGATATCAGCCTGATTTATAAGAAAATAGCCCTAAAAAATAGCAATAGATAGTAGTCTCTCTAGAGATAACAGTAACAATGCTAACATTTGTGTAGACCCATCACAAATATAATTTAATTTGATCGTTACCAAAGCCTCATTTTGTAGATGAGGACATTGAGGCTGAGAGAGGTTGAGTGACTTGGTCAAGCTCACACAACTGGAAAATTTAGAGTTTGCACTCATTTTGAGGTCTTCTGACCCCTAGGCTGATATTCTTTCCATCAAACACTACTGACTTCATTGTTGTTGTTGTTGTTGTTGTTGTTATAACCTAGTGTGAAGGTGGGTTTTCTCCCACTAGGGTCATATATCTGTAATGAGGTACCTGATTCACCGCAGAGTCCATACAATGAATGACTTTATCACCCACAATCCCCAGATGGCAGGTGTGAATGGCTTTCTAGTATTTGTTCATGAGGCCTGCTCACTTTTAACCAAGGAATAAGCTAAAGAAGCTGGTTACATGAGAAGTGCTAAAGTGTCTTGGCCTTTCCTCCTCAAAAGAGATACTCCCTACCCAGTAGTACTACACTGGAGGTGATGCATTGTCTGAGAACAAGAATTCTTGTTCCCTGCAAGGTCCTTCTAGCCAGACTAAGAATCAAATTGTCATGAGACAGATGAACAGCAGAAAATAAAATTGATGGTGTTGGTACAGGAAACCCATAGACATGGAAATTCCAAAAACAGGCAAAATAAAGTATATCTGTCATTCTGAACTAAGGAGAGGGGGTATAGGCCTGGGTCTTCAAAGGGAAGGAATGCAATCTTCAGGAAGAAAGAAAAAGAGTAAATGTTTGGTAAACAAATGTTGATGGGACCGGTCAGACTGAATGAGACACAGAGGACTTTGATCGAATAGGCCTTCTAGGTGCCTCTTTATCTACCTAGTTCATATCATAATGTAGTTATCTATGGTGATATCTCTCTTCCTGGAGCAGATCCTCCAGGTAAATTCTTGTGAAGCATTTGAGGGGGAGGTAAAGAGTTTCTCCCAAATCTGCTGGGTTTTGATTGCTTTTCAACTCGAAATAGTCTTCATACCAATGAGGCCCATTTTGGGGCAGACTACCCCCTTCCTTGACACCTACGATGTTAAGGATGAAAAGATTTAGAACCACATTCAACCAAAAGATTGCTGAAAAGCAAATGGAAATTGTACTCTATCCAGGGAAAAGGAGAGTCAACCACCTCTCAGTGATGGGAAGTTCATAAGGCTGAAAAAGAAGCATCTGGCTTCATTTGCAATGGGATATGGAGCCAAAAAGACACTCTCACTTCAATGCAATTAGGGAATTACAGTTTTGCTGTGAGCAGCACTGTAGGAATGACTGATGATGTGAAAGAAGACAGCTGCTGGAACCAGACGAAGTTGGCTGCCAGTCCGGGACCCTCCACTTCCTGGACAACCCAGGGCAAATTCCCAACCTCTGACAGCACCTGTACTCTTGGAGCTGTTGTGGAAATTAAATAGGTCCCTGTTAGCACAGTATGCGCCAACACGCTAGTTCTCTTCCTCTACACACTGGGGTCCCCTTAAAGGGGGACAGCTGTCTTTTTTGGGTAGTGGCGCTATTTTATTTTTCCTGCCTTATAACCAGCACACCCTTCTTATCTGGGGATGAGTCTTGGGACCACAGGACCTGTCGCCCTTTAAGGAAGGTGAAAGGGCCACATATTCCTTCCCTCTGATCCTTAAGGAGCAAGTGTGTAAACGGGTTTTGCCAATGATGAACTTTCATATTTTGAGTTGCCTAAAAGCAGAGCCAGAGACAAGGACTTGGGTTTGGGGAACATATGTTAGAGATGAACCCAGGGAGCAAACCTGCAGGAGCAGGAAAAGTGCAATGGAGAAGAAGGGAGCACCAATTAGGGGCGCATTATTGAGCTGCTTCCAGGGTGGGCATTGGGGCTCCATCCTGCTGGGGACCATCTGGAGAACAATCTAGAATGAATCTCACAATTGTCTTTCAGAAATGAGAGGCTAGAGGGGCACCTGGTTGGCTCAACCATTTAAGTATCTGACTCTTGGTTTCAGCTCAAGTCATGATCTCAGGGTCCTGGGACTAAGCCCTGTGTCAGGCTCTGCACTCAGTGGGGAACCTGCTGAAGGGTTCTCTCTCTCCCTCTCCCTCTGCCTCTCCCTCTGCTCATGCACATGTTCTCTTTCTCTCTCTGAAAATTTTTTTTAATTTTAAAAAATTTTTAAAAAGAAAGGCTAGAGCAATTCTACTCCTAATCATACATCCAAGAGGAATAAAAACATATGTCCCCATAAAAACTTGACCCCAGATGTTCATAGCAGCACTGTTCAAAACAGCCAAAGAAAGAAACAACCCAAATGTCTACTGACTGATGAGTGAATAAATAAAACATGGGCTCTCCACACACTGGAATATTATTCAGCCACAAAAAGGAATGAAGTATGGGCACATGCTACAACGTGGATGAACCTTGACAACATGATGCTAAGTGAGAGAAGCCAGACACAAGAGACCACATGTTAGGTGATTCCATTTATGTGAAATGTCCAGAACTGGAACATTTGTGGAGATAGGAACACAGGGTTGCTTAAGGATGAGTGCATTGGGGAAGGGGGTGATAGCTAAAGGGTATGAGGTTTCATTTTCTTTTTCTTTTTTTTTTTTTTTAAAAAGATTGTATTTATTTATTCATGAGAGACACACAGAGAGGCAGAGAGGCACAGGCAGAGAGCAGCCTGTTGTAGAGCTCAATCCCAGGACCCCAGGATCATGACCTGAGCCAAAGGCAGATGCTCAACCATTGAGCCACCCAGGTGCCCTGAGGTTTCTTTCTGAAGTGATAAAAATTGATTCTGGTGCTGGTTGCATATCAGTGACTAACTAAAAATCAATATGAATGGCACATTTTAAATAAGTGAATTGTATGATTTAGAAACTATATCGCAATAAAGCTGTTTAAAAGAAAAAGGAGGTTGAGATCCTGGTTGAAAGGGGACTCTAGGAGATGCTCCCCTAATATCCGGGATACAAACTGAGGGCTGGGTGAGTTCCTGAGGTCCGGGCAACAGGTGGACTAGGTGGGAGCAGGAGCATGGCTGGGGCCTGACCACAATGACAGTGAGCTAAGCAGAAGTGTTCAAGGGCACCAGAAATGTTACCTACCTTTCCCCTAAGGTGTCAAATCACATAAAGGTGTAGCAACAAAGGGGAGATTATTCATAATATGATCCAGCAATTCACTTTTGGTTATAGCTCCAAAAGAACTGACAGCACGGTCTAGAAGAGATATTTGTATACCGATATGTATACCCATATAATGCCATTCATAATGGCATTATTCATCATTGGAAGGAAGCCAAGTGTCTATCAACAGATGAATGGGTAAAAAGTATGTAGTGTATACACACAATAAAATATTATTCAGCTTGAAAAAGAAAGAAAATCCTGCTACATGCTACAACATGATGAGCCTTAAGCCTTAACATTAGGTTAAGTGAAATAGAATCACAAAAAGACAAAGACTGTATGATGCCTCTTACATGAGGTAGTGAGAGTAGCCACATTTATAGGGAGTGAAAATAGAAAAGTAGTTTTTAGGGGCTCGGGGGAGGGGACAACAGGAAGTCACTTAATGGGGACAGAGTTTCAGTTTGGGAAGATGAAACAATTGTACAGATGGATGGTGGTGATGGGAGCACAGCCGTGAAAATGTACCAAGTGCCACTGAACTGTACACTTGTTGGGAATGTAAATTAGTGCAGCCACTATGGAAAGCAGAATGGAAATTCCTCAAAAAAAACCCACTAAAAATAGAAATACCATATGATCTAGTAATTACACCCTGAGTATTTATCCAAAGAAAACAAAAACATTGGCGCATCTGGGTGGCTCAATCAGTTAAGCGTCCGACTCTTGATCTCAGCTCAAGTCTTGAACTCAGAATCATGGGATTAAGCCCCATGGTGGGCTCCACACTGGGCATGGAGTCTACTGAAAAAAAAAAAAAAAACGGAGAAGAAGAAGAAAAAAGAAACAAAACAAAAACATTAATTTCAAAAGGCATATGCCCCCTATGTTTATTGCAGCATTATTTACAACGGCCAAGAAATGGAAACAACCTAAGTGTCCATCAAGAGATGAGAGATAAAGAAGATGTGGTGTATATAGATGCACATATACATACAGTGGAAAATTAGCCATAAAAAAGGATAAGAGCTTGCTGTTTGTGACAACATGGATGGACCTGGAAGGTTTTATGCCAAGTGAAATAAGTCAGACATAAAAAGACAAATGCCATATGATTTCACTTACATATGGAATCTTAAAAACAAAAATGAGCAAACATACAACAGAAACAGACTCATAATTACAGAAAACAAACTGGTGGTTTGGGTGGGGGATGGGAGAAACAGGCAAAATGGATTCACAGGTAAAAGGGATTCCAGTTATGAAATAAATAAGTCACAAGGATGAAACGTATAGCATAGGGAATATATCAATAATATTGTAGTAACTTCGGTGACAGATGGTGACTACCCTTATGGTGAGCGTCGCATAATGTATAGAATTGTCAAATCACTATGTTGTATCTCTGACACTGATGTGACATTGTTTGTCAACTATACTTCAGTTTAAAAAAAAGCTGAGGGGCGCCTGGGTGGCTCCGTCGGTTAGGCATCTGACTCTTGATTTAAGATCAAGTCTTGATCTCAGGGTCTTAAGTGCAAGCCCTTTACTGGGCTCCATGCTCAGCCTAGTACAGGGCTTCAAATTAATTAATTAATCAGTCAATTAAAAAGCTGAGATGATTTAAAAAAAACATAGCTTACTGTACACATTTTTTTAAAAGATTTTATTTATTTATTTAGAGTGTGTGTGTGTAAGGAGCAGAAGAAGAGGGAGAGAAAGAATCTCAAGCCAACTCCTGAAAGAATCTCAAGCCAACTCAGGTCCCAGTCCCTGAGTACTGGGACCTGACTTGGGGCTCAATTCCTTGAGCCTGAGATCATGACCTGAGCCGAAATCAAGAGTCTGACACTTAACCACCTGAGCCACCCAGGTGTCCCCCGTACAAATATTTTTTAAAAGGAGTGGAGGGGAGAGGGTTACTCACGGTGGTCATGTTTCAAGTCCTATGGTCTATGGTGCTATCTGCAAGGCATGGAGGCTGGGCTTCCTGCTACCTCACCTCCCCTGGTTCTGCCTTTTTCAAGCCTCGCTCTCCAGCCTCCCTGCAGAATCCATGAATGCCCAGATAGCCTTCTAACACGCTTCTTCTGTGCTTATACTTGCCAGAGTTACTTGCTGTCACTTGCAGCTCAGAACCCTGACTCATACGCATCTAGAGTAGAATCAGCAAAACAGAAGTTTCAGGACATTTTCTAGCATAGTCACTTATGAATGTAAATCTCAGGGCCAGACTCAACACAAAGGATGCGACTGTTGTTGAGCAAGATTGTGGCTTTCTCAGCAGCAATATTAAGCAGGTCCTACTGGTGATTCAGGAAGTGTGCTTTGGGAAATGCCCATTCCCAGTGTGAGTAGGGGCAGGGTTGGGGGACACTTCTCCATTTGCCATCTAGATAACATCATCACTATGACCGTGGGGGCTGCCGGGGCCATCCCAGGTTGGCAAGTGTGTTTGTTTCCCAAATATGCTGAGGACACTGAAGGGAGAAGGGAGCCAGCCATGGACTCCACAGCAGCATCAGGGAGAATTACTGAGAAAAAAAGATCTTTAGGTGGTGTTCTTACCTCCATTCCCTACTGGCTCCCATTCCCAGGAAGGAGAGGCCAGCATGGTGTGTCTAAAGGCACATTGTAGGGAGATCTGCAGAAATAAGCACTGAGTGACCCATCTGCTTGGCAGGACAAATGTCTAATTACCAAACATCTACTCTTCTGACCATGCACGAAGTACATTTCTTTCCTCTGACATCCCAGACCCCCACCCCCTTCTCCTCAGTGCAGGATGGCATATAGACCTCATTTTGCCTGACCGGTTTGGAATTTCCATGTCTATGTGGATTCCCCATCCCTACACCTATTAAATTTGATTTCCTCCTGTTATTCTCTATCATGTCCATTTTATTCTTCATCCAGCTAGAAGGACCTTTGAGGGGACAGGAATTCTTGGCTCCCTGATATCATAGTCAGTAACCGTACAACCAGGTCAGGTGCATTCATTTCATTACAGAAGCAATGTTGTTTGTAAGCAAACTCTGTGCAGCAGAACTGTGTTGCATGGTTTCGGTCAAATGGAGCTCAGCCTAATTTGATGCAGATCTAAAGTTGTGGGCTCTCCCTTTCCCTCTCTCTTTGTGGTCATCTCTTTCTGCTTTGTTGATTCTTCACTTCGTTGATTCTTCAACAAACTTCCCATCTTGGGTTAGGGCTGTCCTCTCTTTCTTGGCTCCGCAGGGACCTCTGGAACCTCAGAGTCTTGTCCCAGCCCTTCTCCTCACGTAGCCACTGGAACTACTTGGGCCTCAGGGGCAGCTAACAGTCCCCAGTGGCCCTCAAACTCAGCATATCGCAATCACTTGAGGGAACATAAAGAATCCATCCAAGTCCTTAATTGATGGCCTATTGAGTGAGACGCTCCAGGAATGGGGCCAGACATCCAGATACTCAACCTCCCTTTGCCATTCTAAAGTACAGCCAGGTTTGAGAACCATCGCCTTGGCCCAAGCTCCCGGATCTGTCCACTTCCTAACCACAGAAGAGAATCAGCAGGGAGCCCCTGGGAATAATCCGGGCCCATAGATCAAGTGCCTGTCAAAAGCTACAACGCCTCTGGAGGCTGGTGTTCTGTCTTAAAACTCATTCAGGTTCGGATTTCTTAAAGTTCTGCCCTCTGTGACGGACTGCTCATGTTGATTACCTCTCAGTATTTACGTCACCAGAGATCATGAACCCAAATTTCCTATCACTCCTCACAGAGAAACACTTCCACTGCCTAAATTACCTGGAAAGACCAACGTGATGCTGGATGCTTTATTTAACTGCAGCTATCAGACCCCTCACAACAACATGCACAGCAGGTAATATTATACCCATTTCATAGACCAAGAAGCTTCTGCTCAGACGCATGACAAGAGCCAGTAAATGACAGAGCTGTGGGTTTTTTTTTTCATTGTGGTAAAAATACGCAGAACACAAAATTTACTTTTTTGTCCATTTTTAAGTAGCATTAAGTACATTTACAACATTGTGTAACCACCACCATCACCTATTTCCAGAATTCTTTCATCACAGACAGAAAGTCTGCCCATCAGACAATAACTCCCCGTCTTCCCACCCACAGTCCCTACTAACCACTGTTCTGCTTTCTGTTTCTATGAACTGGCCTAGTCTAGGTACCTCGTAGTAGTGCATACAATATTTGTCCTTTGTACCTGTTTTTTTTTCATTGACCATAATGTCATCAAGGGTCAAGTTTCATCCATGTTGGAGCAGGTGTCAGAGTTGTAGTTTGAACTCAGTTCTAACAGATTCCTAAATCCACGTTCTTTCCGCTTCCCATTTTGTCTGCAAGTACTGGCAGGGCTGGGAGGTAGAAGAGGAATCAACCCAATTTTTTTTGGTCATAGGATATAGAAACGAGATCATCAGGGGAAGTTTCAGAGAGGCCAATTACAATTGCAGAAGGTAAAAAAAAATTGTTTTTAATTTTTTTTTAACTTTTATTTATTTATGATAGTCACAGAGAGAGAGAGAGAGGCAGAGACACAGGCAGAGGGAGAAGCAGGCTCCATGCACCGGGAGCCCGATGTGGGATTCGATCCCGGGTCTCCAGGATCGCGCCCTGGGCCAAAGGCAGGCGCCAAACCGTTGCGCCACCCAGGGATCCAGAAGGTAAAAAAATTTTGTCGTTAGAACTGACTCAAATTTTAGAAAGGCATCCCACTAGGTGGTAAGTTACCTGTCATTGGAGGTGACCAAACACAGGCTGGACAACCACATGCCAAAGGAGCTAATTTCTCCTAGCCCATAGGATTTTGTTTGGGAGAGGGAAGGGTTTGGGATAGAAATAGGCGCTTACAATGGCTACTCCTGAGATTATGCCAGAATCACCTGGAAAGCATTTTAAAACAAGGATCCCTAGGTCTCCCTGCAAATTTTGACTCATCAAATCTGGAGAGGACTCAGGGATATGTTTTGGAAGAGCTTTCGGAGACCTAGGAGGCATCCCCAGGTTCTGGACTACATAGCCACTCCCATCCTGACACTAGATCTTTTTTGATTCTAGGGCCAGATAGTCATTCTCAGCCAGAGATTTTAAGTTCCAACTCATTTATTAAAGGGACAAATTCTGCACTGAAACAGGCTCTAAAGACTGTTAACAATCTCTAAGAAACAGAGGTCAGTGGTAGGCAGCTGTTTCTTGGTAATGACTCAGGCACTGAGGGAAATACTAGAATGGTGGAGTGTTCTAGCCCATTAGCATCACGAAACATTGCCACGCTCAGGGAAAGGGCAATAAAAGTCATTTCTGTGTCTTTGGAAGTAACAAGATCTACCTTGGCACCCCTTTGGATGCTACTCCTCGTGGTAGGCCAGCCATGTCCTCTGACACCTGCTCCTTCCCTCTCCCTCCCTCCAACCCTGCCTGGTCCCCACCAGTCCCCAGGGAATGCCTTGGACTGGGAGTAGATGGGGAGAGGAGGCACAGCGGTCCAGAGCAGGCTGGTCCTTGGATGGAATAAGCACATGGATCGCTGAAGAATCTTGTGAAAATGCAGATTCTCGTTTAGTTGGGGGCATGACAGGTGGGACTGGAGATTCTATTCTGCATTTCTAACAAGCTCCCAGGCGCTACTGCTACTTTCCGCTGCCATATATCCCTGCTCCGGGGACCACCCTTGAATAGCAAGGGTGGCGGGTTCAGAGGGCAGGTTCTGGGTTCACAAGGTCTGAGTCTAAATCCCAGGCCTACATCCATCCTAACAGTTGCATTCGCTTGGGTAGGACACTTAACCTTACTGAGAGCCCAGTTCCTGTATCAGAGCAAGGGCGAAATAATAGTGCATATGTCCTAGGACTGTGAGGATTCTTCTAACAGATAAAGTAAGAAAAGCCCCAGCACCGTGCCTGGCACACAGTAGGAACCGTGAGCCAGCATTAATAAACAGATTGAAGAAAAGGAGGTGTCCAGAGCCAGTGCTGGGAGGGGAGGCAGAGCAGCCAGGGTCTGAACTGGGCTCTGGGTGTGGCTGTCGCCTCTGCTGTTTTGCTGTCCCATCCCACACGTTAGCCCAAACCCTCAGATATCCCATTCCTTTGAGAGTTTGTGGAAGTTGCTGCTGCTTTATCAGCTGCACTTCTTATGAAGCTTGCTTGGATGGTGCTGGTTGAAACCCACCTCGCCAGTAGGAGCCACTTAAGGGCTTGCCTTGAATTTGGTACCGCTGTATGGGCTTAGCAACCGTGCCTTGATGTGCTTTAGCTCAGCCATCCCTAAATTGCTATCCTGTTGCTTTGGCCCAACTATACAGAAGCCAGTAATGAGTCCAGCCTGATGAGCGATTCAGGTAGGAACACTTTTTATTTCCCTGGTGAGACTTCATTGACTATCCTGGCAAGACCCAGCAGGAGCTCGGAATTATCATGATCTCGTTAGCAGCGATGGCTTACCATTGGCTGGGTACTTGCAGAGTGTGGCAAAGGATGCTCATGGGGCCGAACCCTCAAGCAGGCCCACTGACCTGTTCTTTTTTGCCAATTTCCCAGATTCTCTGTACACCTGTGTCCTATTTCTCCTGGACATTTAAGACTCCGATATGTGGTCTGTTAGCGCATCTTTTATTTGCAACCATCAAAGCCTGGTGTTACTCAGTGAGCAAAAAAAATCTTGGTTAGGAACACTGGGGGGAAAAAATCTCTGGCAAGTGACCGTAGTAGCAACAATGGCTAAAAAGATATTTGAATTTAAAAGATATTCTAGAGCAGTTTCCTGGGGGCATTTATTTACTAATTTATTTATTGCATCCCTGAGTGGGCTCGAACTCATGGGGCCTTTTTTATTTATCTCTGTTTATTCAGAAGGATAAGGGATGGACCAGCGTCTTCAAGATTCTTATCTGTTATTTCAGGAGCATTAATAACTTAAAATTCAAGCTTCTGGCCTTTTTTCATGTGATTGCATCCAGGTCAGGACCTCATTCTCTCCAAGCTGAGGGCTAGGACGGGGTGCATCATGGAGTCCTTTAACAATAAAAGTGAGATGGGAGGAAAAGCAGGGTTGGGAGTCTGAGGCCAACTTGATTTGAGGCAGTAGTGGTTTTGAGGAATGTGCAACTCTATACGGAAGAATTGCTCAGGTGAATTACACCTTGAACCTCAAGAGCCAAAGCATTTCTCAATTTAACTATTTCTTACACAGATATTTCTTTTTTTCAAAAAACATTTTATTTATTCTGCCAAGACGTAGGCAGAGGGAGAGGCAGGCTCCCTGTGGGGAGCCCAATGTGGGACTCGATCCTACAATCCTGGATCATGCCCTGAGCTGAAGGCAGACACTCAACTGCTGAGGCACCCAGGCATCCCTACACAGATCTTTCTAAAATGTACTTTACACATCATTATATGGAAACCACAACTTATTTTCAGTGGCCAAACCACCATTGGGATATCCATTATTACCCTGACAAGTTTAAGAAGGGTTGAAGTGCCATCGACCCTTGCACAATATAGTGCCAGATCTTCAACTTTTTATAACTAACCTTTATTGGTTTTTCTGACTGTAAAGTGACAGAGTCTTAACATTTTTTTAAGCTTCACTTTTTAATAGTTTTCAGACCATTTACCTATCTATTTGCTACCTCTAGCTTTTGTTAATACATTCTAGCATTATCCCTCTTGTTTGTTCTGTTTGATCTAGATTTAGCCTGGGAAGCCACACAATCAAGCCTACTACAATTGTTTGTGAAGAGTACCCTCAGGATAGACAAACCCTTGGCTGACCAATATCACTATTAGGATAGAACTTTCTAGTGCATTATAAAAGAAGCTTAGGCTAGGGAATCAGATAGACCCAAGTACGAATTGCCTTTCTGACTCTTACTGGTATCGGGAGCTTCTGCAAATGACCCTATCATCCTCAGCTTCTGTTTCTTTAACATAAAATCAAAATAATGTCACCAAACTTGAATGGCTGCTGTAAGGATTAAAAGATGGGACACACCCATTAGAGTGTTTGGCTCTTGATGGTGCCTCTGTAAACACTTGTTACCCCTCCTTGTGCATCGCTCCCATGTATCACAATGTTGTAGAAGAAGAATGCCTCTAGGACAGTGGTTATCAAACTTGAACTTGCATCAGAATCTCCTGAAGGGCTTATTAAAATACAGATTGTTGGAGGTGTCCGAGTGGCTCAGTCAGGTGAGCATCTGACTCTTGATGTTGGCTGAGGTCATGATCTCAGGGTTGTGAGATGGTGCCCCATGTTGGGCTCCATGCTGGACATGGAGCCTACTTAAGATTCTCTCTCTCCCTCTCCCTCTGCCCCTCTACCTCCCACTCTCTAAAAAAAAAAAAAAAGAATAAAATAAAGTAAAATAAAATGAAATCAGATTTCTGGGCCCCACCTTCAGGGTTTCTGATTCAGTAGGAATAGGATGGGGCTCAAGAATTTGCATTTTGAAGAAATTTCCAGGTATGATGGTGATGCTGGTGGTACTGGTCTGGGGGAGTCACACACTGAGAACTTAGCATTGGTCTAGGAGATCGGCTTTGGTCTAAATCCTGATGGCTACTCAGTAATTGTGTTAATTAATGTATGTCAAACTGAGCCATAGTTTCCTCATCTAAAACATAAGTGTATAGCGGGATGAGCACTGGGTGTTATGCTATATGTTGGCAAACTGAACTCCAATAGAAAAAAATAAAACATAAGTGTAACCTCTGCCTCATGAAGTTGTAATAGAAATTAAATGAGATGGCAGTTGGAAAGATCTAGCAATTAATAGGTTTTCAAAAAATCTTAATTTTTCCCTCTTTGAGGAAGGTTCCTTTCCTGTTCAGCTTAAGACTTTTTAATGCCCCGAGGAACTATAGGAACCAGATGTTTTTTTGCCCCTAAAATCGCATACCTCTTGTCTTCAGATACTTCACAAATAAGGCATCTGTCACACACTCAGAAAAAGCAATAATAGACTCTGTAATAGGTAGTGGATATTGATCCCGTACAGGTAGCTCAGCAGATCAATATCATTAACTTCCTACCTGTTTAACTTGTTAGAGGAGTGATGGATGGATTTAAAATATCTCCCCCTGCGGACCAGGAAGCGTTTTACAGGTGAGTACATACAAGTCAACAGGTACTATCTCTATGGGGTGTATGTGGGCTATGGGCTGTGGGTTGGGGGCAGCTATTTAAACTCAGATCGAAAAGTATATCTAAGTATATAAGTTGCAAAGCAGGTGTCACTCTAATCATATTTACTCTGTCCAAATGACAAACTCTCCAGGAAAAAAAGAATGTTTTTCTGCTGTGAAATTGGTTTGCTGGTGTACTGCCAAAGGGAAGCCTTATCATAGTAAATACATCAACTTTAATTATTCATTTCTATTTGCTCGAAGAAATATTCTTATGTGACATACATATGTTCATACATTTCCTTGTTGCGGCAACATGAACTAAATAAGTCACTTTCACACATAAATGCAACTCCAAGAGTTATTATCGCTAACTTGTGTTCTCTATACCATTCACACATTTTCCATTTAGCTGGAGAAAAGGTTAGTATTTGGGTAACGGGGAGGAATCATGGAGCAAAAGATGAAGATCTTTTTAGTGTTCCTTCAAGTAAAGGGGGGTGGGGTGGGAAAGCACAGGCTACCATCTGCTTTTGCTGATGCACTGAAACATCTCCTCTATAGAGGCTCCTTAACGTGTGACTGGTTCGCCAAATTCATGTTCTGAATCTTCAGAACCAGAACGCGGCCTGCACGCTGGGGTCTGTTCCGCCACCTGCTGTTCACTAAAGGAAACGTCCGCTGAGACCTGAGTTAAACAACCTGTTTCTCCTATGTTGTGGGTTGTCGTGAAATTATGATCTCGGTGAAAGAGAATTCCAGAATTTCAGCCAGATCCCAATAGAAGACATTGGTTTGTTAAAAAACATTAGTTTGGGGGCGGCTGGGCGGTTCAGTCGGTTAAGTGTCTGCCTTCGGCTCAGGTCATGATCTCTGGCTCTTTGCTCAGTGGGGAGTCTGCTTCTCCCTCTCTCCCCCCATGCGCTCACTCTCTCTTTCTCTTAAATAAATAAATAATATTCTTTTAAAAAGAATAAAAACATTAGGGGCAGCCTGGGTGGCTCAGTGGTTTATTGCCACCTTTGGCCCAGGGCATGACCCTGGAGACCCGGGATCGAGTCCCATGTTGGGCTTCCTGCATGGAGCCTGCTTCTCCCTCTGCCTGTGTCTCTGCCTTTCTTTCTCTGTGTCTCTCATGAATAAGTACATAAATAATCTTAAAAAAATAAAAACATTAGTTTGAAAGTGATCAAGACACACTGTTCAATGGCAACCGGGATCTTTTAACTCAGGCTTAGCACCCAGCTTCTAGGGATGCTACAAGAAGATAAAACTGGCCCTGGCCACTTTCTATTCTGCATCTTCCCTGTATCTACCCTCTCTCTCTGCTTGGCTCAGTCACATTTACTCTCACTCCACAGTTTTATTGTTTTGTTCTAGTTGCCACCAGGCCCATCTACCCCCTTCAAGACGCTCCTTCCATTTCAACCAAAATGCTTATTTCTTGAATGCTACCCTATCTGATGTCTATCTATATGTTTATTATATACTTATAATAGGTATTTATAATATATGATCCGATTAAATTAATTTTGTTACAATATGGATGAGACTTAACTTTTCCAAGAAGTGTTTGCATTTTCCAAAGAGCTTTATTAGCACAAGAGAATGTGAAGTTGGTGAGTGTTGCCAGAGAAATGGCTTTGAGTGACAATGTTCTTCCATCAGTCAGTTGACAGCTATTTATGGAGCACTGACTTGGGTGTTAGGCACTGTTCTGGGTGCTGAGGGCATAACAGGTAAAGGCAGAGTCAGTCTTAGAGGGGCCTGCACTCCAAGTGGAAAGGCAGGTAATAAATACACAAGCAAATTAGTAAAGATAACTTCAGGTGCTGGTAAGTGTGAGGAGCAGGTAAAGCAGGGCAGTGTGGGTCTGAGGAATGAATGGGGAGTCAGGGTGATGTTTTTACCAGGTTTGTAGAAAGAAGGAGCCTCCTGTGATGAGAGGGGGGGGCCACCCAAATGTCTCAAAGAATAGTTTTCCAAGCAAAGAGAAATAGTGCAAAGACTTTGGCATGTTTCAGGGAAAGAAACAAGACTATTTAAATACCATCAATAAACTCCCAGAATCATCTCTCCAGCCTATCCTTATCTCTTCAATTCCAGATTCTTATATCCAACTTGGCTTTAGAAAGTGTCCCAAATCTATTGGGTAAAAAGTTGCAGTTCTGGTTTCATGAACCGACCTCAAAGTCAACCCCTTCCTGGTCTCCCAATCTCAATAAATGGCATCTCCATTTCTCCAATTGCTGAAGCTTACAATTTAGGTCATTCTTAACCTTCTCTCTTTCTGGAGTCTCATATCCCATCCATCAGCAAATCACAATGACTGTTTCTTCCAAGTGCATTTGATCACTGCTCACCACTTCCATGGCTACCATCTTGGTGCAACACATGAACTATGGCAATTGCCTCAGCGGTAGCTAGGGTGTCAGCTAATGTGCTGGAACTGAAATACCATCCTAGCTAAGATACTGAACTAAAAATACGGGGGTTCAAATAAGGTAGCTGCTTATTCTTCTCTAGCCAAGAGGTAGAAGAAAGTTCTATGCTGTGAGGTCATCCAGGGAACCAGATTCTATCTTGCGTCTCCAGTATTCCTTAAGTTACTGTTCTTCCCTTCATGGCTGAAGCAGGCTCAATGCCATGTCTTCTATTCCAGCCTACAGCAAGGGAGAGGAAACGAGTGAGTGTGTGTGTGTGTGTGTGTGTGTGTGTGTGTGTGTGTAGGGGAGAGCTGGCTTCCTTTTAAGGATGCAGCCTTGAAGTTGAGTATATCACTTCCCCCTACATCCCATTGGTCAGGATGTGGTCACACAGCCCCGTTAGCTACAAAGGAGTTTTAGGAAATGTGGTGTCCAGCTAGGCAGCCCTTGGCCCTGATAAAACTCAGGGAATATTCTTAGATAGGAATGCATAAAAGAGAAACTCCAGCAATTTCTGCATCTACCTCTGTGGGAGTCACACAGATGCCCCACCAAAATCTTCCACCAGGGAAGATTGCTGCTCATCTACAGGAAGTGTGGCCGGCACACAGCCTCCCACTGTCATGTCCTTTGATGAGGAACACCAGTCCTTGCCCGATGTCATACCCATCCTGGGCAACCTACCTCCTGTGACTGAGCTGGGAGGGGACACAGAAGCCCAGACATTTCAGCACACTGGTGGCCAATACTTGCCCCGGAGCTTCCCACTGGGTTGCCCAAGGCTTGCTGGCTTCACATTTCAGTTCCGCTTTTTTGTCTGGCAATCTAGCTTTTCCTTTCTTCATAAGTGTTGGTTCTTATTTCTAGGTCAGAAGGGGCCAGACTACGGAGGTTGGTTCTTATTTCTAGTAAGTCTCTGGCACCCCAAACTGTCTTAGCGACTATTAGAGAGCCCATCGTCTTGGTCTCCCTTCTCTAATCTGTGTTCACCTAGAGAACGCTCCGCACACAGCCACGAGAGGGATCCTATCCCCAAAAGATCTGCTTCTCTCCCCTCACTGTCCCCTCCCTACCCTATTTCAGATCTCACTCACTTCTTGCTCACTCCCCTCCAGCCTCGCTGGGCTCTTCCTTGGACATGCCCATCACCTTCCTGACCTGGATCTGTGTCCTTAATACAACCTCAGGGATCCCTGGAGTTTGCTCCTTCCTTTCCTTCAGGTCTCTGCCCTAAGTCACCTCTTCGGAGAGGCCTGCCCTGATTGCCCCATTTCAAATAGCCCTTCCTCCTATCACTCGCTGTTCTTTTACCTTGTTTATTTTTCCTCATAGCACTTACCACTTGACACTTCATTTATTTGTTTCTTATCATTCTCTTCTTGTCTTTCTTCCTCCACTAGAATGTCAGCAATTTCAGGGCACAGACTTTTGCTGGCTTTGTTTGCAGCTGGCTTGGCGCATGGTCATCCTTAAAGAATAATCACAAAGTAAATGAATAAATAGACAAAATGCAGCAAAGGAGAGAGAGCGGAAAATACAGGTCAGAAGGGGCCAGACTACGGAGGGCGCTGTGGACCACAGTGAGGAGTCTGCATTTTGTCCTAATTTTAATGGGGAGCCATGGAGTGTCTAAACAGGAGTGACCTGATCTGTTCTTGGGATGACTACTCATTGAACTCCGAAGGATCCAGAACCTTGATGTTACCAGTGACGGAACTCTCACCATTTCTTGAAGAAACCAATTCCATGGCTGAACATCTTTAATTATTAAACATTTATTTTATATATTGAATCCTTCTTCCCTATAAATGCTACTCATTAATCCAAGTCCTGCCTCCAGGAACAACTCAAAACGTAATGGATCTTTGAAATACTTGGAGACAGCTTTCTAAATCTTCTCGTCTCTAGAGTAAACATCCATGATCCTTTGAATTATTATCCCATTACACGACTTTGAGACTATTCATTGTCTTTCAGAGAGTTCTGACTTTTCGGTATGCTCCGTAAGAACTGCCAAACTTGGTCTGACCAGCACAATACAAAGGAGCAATTGTGTCTGAGACAGGATTTGTCTATGTCTTTGAACAGAGCCTAACTTGATTACATTTCAGTCCCATCCTGGGGGTCAAGCTAAACTTGTGGTCAACAGAAGGATCTGGAAATTCTTCAAGCTACAACTACTCCGCCCTCTACTCAATCAACCTACATGCTGTGATTTACATCAGTCTTGTGAAATTTATCCTGTGGCTTATCCTGTGGTTTCTGGCTGATGTTGCATTTTTTTGTGATCAACTCTGTGTTCTCTTGGCTTGTGCAACATCTGAAAACCTGCAGGAGTGTTCTTTGGACTTCATCTGGTTGTTGAAACTATTAAACAGAATAGGACTGGGGACAAAATTCTATGGTTTTCGTCTTGAAAAGGCTTTCTAAATTATCAGCTTTTTGTATAACAGACTGAGTAAGGAGAGGAGTGTACTCCTATGCACATAGCACAAAGATCTTTAGTTCTAGGATGTTGATGGAAAGATTAGGAGCAGGGCAAGTCCATGAAGGTAGGTATGCAATGTTGAAGAAAACTGATAAGAGAACACACAGAAACAAAGGGAAAGTCATAATGCCCTTGACAGGCTGAATGACCAGTTGGATTTGTTTTCACCTAGGAGACATCTGTAAGGGTCCTTGATATGTTCATACATATTCTTATAATGAGATGCTTTAAGAATGTTTCTTAAAATCCATGATCTTCTTTTTTTTTTTAAAGGTTTTTTATTTATTTATTCGTGATAGACAGAGAGAGGCAGAGACATAGGCAGAGGAAGAAGCAGGCTCCATGCCCGGGAGCCCAATGTGGGATTCGATCCCGGGTCTCCAGGATCGCGCCCTGGGCCAAAGGCAGGCGCTAAACCGCTGCGCCACCCAGGGATCCCAAATCCATGATCTTCTTGAGGAGTCCACATAATTCAACCTTGTTGGGTGTCTATACCCACTCTAAATTTAAAGACTAAATTTTTTAGTGTATGTGCTGCCGAAGTGAGCACAAAAATTAAAATAAAAAAAAGTAGTAGATAGTATTCATGGGAGAGATTTTTGCCTCCAACCATCTTAAAAATAGCAAAACATGGGACACCTGGGTGGCTCAGCAGTTGAGCGTCTGCCTTCGGCTCAGGGTGTGATCCCAGTCCCAGGATCGAGTCCTGCCTTGGCTCCCTGCAGATCGAGTCTGCTTCTCCCTCCACCTGTGTCTGTGGTCTGTGCCTCTCTCTGTGTGTCTCTCATGAATACATAAATAAAATAAAATCTTTTAAAAAAATTGCGAACCATTCCCCGAGACTTTGTATGCTTTCACATAATCTAACCCCATTAGAGCTATTAAACCCCTGTGGGGTTTGGTTGTTTCCTTAGAGCTACTTAACAGAGCCTTTCGCATACAGTTTGTTCAAGCAGCTGCAAAGTCAACTGGTAATATGTGAGTCCAATCCACACTTCAAATATTTTTTAAAGATTTTTTTAAAAAGATTTATTTATTTTAGAGAGAGAGACAGAGAGAGAGAGAGTGAGCGAGTGGGGAGAGGGGCCACGGGAGAAGGAGAAGCCTGAAGCAGACTCCCCGCTGAGTGCAGAGCCAACTCAGGCTCCATCCCAGGATCCTGATATCATGATCTGAGCTGAAATCAAGGATCGCCCCTTAATTGACTGAACCATTCGCCCTTTTTTTAAATTAAAAAAATGTATTTAAGTAATCTCTGCACCCAGCATGGGGCTCAAACTTATGTCCCCAAGATCGAGAATCACACACTCTTTTGACTGAGCTATCCAGATGCCTCAGTCCAACTCACACTCAGTGTCCCCCTCCCAGGGATTCCATCAGGAGGAGTGTCATCAAAAAGTTTGCTAAAATGGAGGCACACACCACAGCTAGAGCATTTCCCCTTATCTGTTAACCTAATAACTGTGTCAAAATCAGACTCAATTTTACTATGTTGTAACCTGTTGGAAGAGAACCCATGTTGGTTTTTAGTGATCCCCTCACCTTCATCCAAGTGCACATAACAATTCAAACCATTGGGCTGTGGATTTATGTCAAACTTACTGGTCCTTGGTTTTCACAAACTATGGCTTTTCCTCCTGTGTCTTCAGGAATCTCTCGTATTTTTAGAAATTCATTTTCCCCCCACCATATAGTGTTACAAATTCATTACACAAAATTTGGAAATGGAGAAAATAAGAAAAAAAAAAAAACCTCTCCTTCTAGCTGACATACTCAACATTTTGGTGCATTAACTTCTAGCATTTTTTCTATATATATTCTTTATGATGTCCCAATGTTGTCTATGTACTTTTTAAAATAAAATATTCATGTTATTAGATTGTTTTCCTTACCATCTTATATTATAAAGAATAATGACAGTGATGTTGAGGTCATAACTACAAGATCTTGCAACTTGGGATACATTTTCCTCGGTTAATAGCCCTGAAATGCATTCTTTTAAAGATTTTATTTTTAAGTAATCTCTACACTCAACGTGAGGATCGAAGTTACAACCCCAAGATCAAGAGTCACACTCTCCACCAACTAGGCCAGCCAGGTGCCCCCTCTGAAATACATTTTGAATAGCTAGCTACTCATAGTATTTTTTTAGTTGAATTCCAATTCCATCTTCATGATGTCCACCTTACCTTTTTTGGTGTAAGTATAATTTTCTTTGCTAGATAAGCCAGAAGAAGACTGAAGATTAAATAATTGTGCTCTCTCTTTGCCCTGTGTTTAGATCCTTCAAGCATTGGAAAGTTGGAACGTAAATCTGGCTAACCTTTTGGAAGGCAACCATGTAATGTGTATCAAGATCCTTAAAAATGTTTTGCTTTTTGTTCAAGTCCTTCCACATCTAGAAATAAGATCTTAAGAACATTATATATTGAGAGATTTTATAAAAGGATCTTAACTCTGGCATTAGTCACATGGTAAAAGATACCATCTAAATGTCCAAAAATCGGGAGATGATTAAACTACACCCGATGAAAGTTTTTATACAGTGACTTTAAAAGAACATGCTGTTAAAACAGAAGTAGTGATCTAGGAAAGTGCTTATGACATGAAAATAAAACACAAAATTATGTGCTGCGTATGATCCTGATTTCGATTTTGGTATATAAAAAGGCTGCAAGGACATAACTCTACGTGGCAAGATGATAGGATTTTTATTTGTTTCAAATATTTGTTTTCCAGATTGATTAGATAGATGAAACATGCTTCTATAATGAGAAGAATAAACATATAATTCTCCACTGTATGAACCTCTTCTTTGTGAAGTAGAACACCCGCCCCCGTTCTTCCTGTTGTGACTCCGACCTTTGTTGTCCTTGTAGCTCACGTGATCTTTATCTCAACCTGGCCTTGTCTTAGTCATCTGAGCTCCTGATATTTTGCAGACTTGGTTTATGCTGCATTTGAATTCATTCTATGTAGTATTTCCTTCCTTCCATTCTTTTCTTTTTTCTCTCCTTTCTGTTTTTCTTTCTTTCTTTTTTCTTTTTAGCAGGGTCTTTTCTTTCTATATCTGAGCTCATCAGAGAACTTCTTGAAAAGTCATGTTAGTTTCTCTGGCTGCCTTCTCATTTTCTTCTACCTCAGATAATCAGTGAACACATTTTCAACGTTTTATTCACAGGCCCTCATCTGTTCCCTTCTAGAATCTCTAGTAATGAGATCATATGGATCTGTCCTTTTGATTGCTTACAATATGTTTTTTCTAAATAGAGGATGATGTCTATGGGAAAGATCCCAGTGTTCTCTCCTTGGTATTCCAAAGTGTCACAGCCTTTTTGTCCCAAATGTGCCATAGCTCTGGATTTCATGTGAAACAGGAAAAGGGAGAGAGTTGGGACCTGGCACCAGATCCACCTGCCAGGCGTAAAGGACGCTGAGAAGACTGACTCTGGAGGAACTGGCTGGGGTTTCTGGTGATCACTACACATTCCATGGGTGACATGATGACTCTGCTTTATATTGGAGGGAAACATCAGTAGTATTTTCTATACAAAGGTGAGTTCATGGAGCAGAGGGATCCTATGCTTGTGCTGTCCATGGGGACCAAGGCCAAGTATGCAGTGCCCAGGAATGCTCTTGTAACACACAAGTATTACATACCTACTTTTGTGTTTGTAGATTTCCATGGAGGAAATATATTTTTTAAGATTTTTATTTACTTATTTGAGAGAGCACACTAGCAGGGGTTGGAGCAGAGGGAGAGGCAGAAGCAGGATCCCCGCTGAGCAGGAAGCCCAACTCAGGGCCGGATCACAGGACCCCAGGATCATGACCTGAACTGAAGGCAGACACTTAACCAGCCGAGCCACCCACATGCCCCTCCATGCAGGAAATCTTACATTTTCCCCGAAAGTGGAAATAGATTTTCTGTCTTCTCTACTGAGCATATTGAAAAAAATCAGCAAAAACAAAATAAAATAACAGCCTGACATGTTAAAAAGAGGGAAGAAAGGAAACTACCCATATTCCACCACGTAAGGATGATGCTGACATTTTGCAGTAGTGTATGGAATGTGGCTTTTTTTTTCTTTTGTTCTTTTGTGTTTTCTAGTAATGAACACCAATTCACTGAGTCTTATTGAAATCTATTATGGTTTTGTGTGGGAATTTCCAGGACTTTGGTGTAAGACTTTCGACTCATTGATATTAACGATAAGAAGAATGTTAATGAGAACAAAATTTTCTCAAGTACTCAGTATAAACCAGGCACTTTTTAAGTACTCTGCATGTATTCCAATTTAATCCTGACAACAAGCATTTGAAGTGGGTTTTCTTTTCATCCTCATATTAGAGATGAAAACTTGACTATAGGCTCTTACTTGCTGAAGATACCACGGCTAATAAGAGGCAGAGTCAAGACTCCTACTCAAGTGTACCGTGATTAAAACCCATTGTTAACCAGGGCATCACGTTCTCTCCGTTGTGGTGGGCATGTCCTCCTTCCTGGAGAGAGTCACCCTCCGAAGAACTACGCACTATGCTCCTTTTTTCTATTTGGCTCATATTCTCCTCCATAGATTCTATATCATAGTTACATGGTGGGCACTTTTCTCCAAATCCAGTTTAAAACCTGAACATCTGAGTTTGGTGATTCTGTCCAGCAAAATTCCCTCCAGTGTTGACTACGGTCCTCAGTCCTTTGCTAGGAGTCCCTTCTTTGGAATAAAGTCTTTTCCTCCAATGCATGCCTCGGGAGAACAGCGACGTTCCAATTCCAAGTGTGGCCAATTTTACGTTGGTCATTTCACGAAAATGCTCCCACTCACTGACACCTCAGCATTCAAGTTTCATTTGGAAAGTCAGAATGGAAGACAAGTTCGGTTTGAGATGTACTGAGGTCTTTTTCTTTCTTTCTTTCTTTCTTTCTTTCTTTCTTTCTTTCTTTCTTTCTTTCTTTCTTTCTTTTTCTTTTCTGTCTTTCTGTCTTTCTTTCTCTTCCCCAATCCTTTTCTCTCCCTTACTACTCTCTTACCCCCATTTGTCTTCTATACCACCATTAACACTCTTTCCAAAATATAAACCTGACCTTGGCTCTCTCTTTCACTGACTTCAGGATGAATTCAAACCCCTAATCATGGAATATAAGAGGCTCTGTCATCTAGATCCCCTCCTACCTCCAGCCTATCTCCCTCTATCCCATATGTGAAATATTCTGCTCCAGCAACATTCAACTGTTTGCAGTTATTGGGAAAACATCATGCTGTTTTATGCCTCTTTGCCTTGGCAACTACCTGGAATATCTGATCCTTACCATCACATTCCCACACCCCACCTTACTCCCTTTGAACAACTAAGGTCCTATAAGACACAATCCAAGTGAAATACCCACTGTGAAGTTTCTGCAGGTGCTTTTACATTTTATTTATTTATTTATTCATGAGAGACACACAGAGAGAGGCAGAGACACAGGCAGAGAGAGAAGCAGGCACCTCGCAGGGAGCCCGATGCAGGACTTGAAACCAGAACTCCAGGATCATGCCCTGAGCTGAAGGCAGACACTCAACTACTGAGCCACCCAGGTGTCCCTCTGCAGGTGCTTTTAAGGAGAATAAATACCTTTGACTTTCTTCTATTATTTTATTTACAGCACCATATTTCAATCCTAGTAAACTGTGAACTCCTTATAGGCAACAATGAAGCCTTCTTGTTTTCTGAAATTCCAGTATCAACCACAAAGTTTGGCTTAGTAAGGGCCTAGTAAATGTTTGTAAAATATTGAATGAATTGGGTGCCTGGGTGATGCAGTCAGCTGAGCATCTGATTCATGACTTTGGCTCAGGTCATGATCTCAGGGTTGAGAGATTGAGCCCCACATCAGGCTCTGCACTCAATGCAGAGTCTGCTTGAGATTTTCTCTCTCTCTCCTTCCCCTCCTGCTTGTGCTCTCGCTCACTCACTCTCTTTCTCTGTCTGTGTAAAATAAATAAGTAAATCTTTAAAAAAAAGAGAGTGAATAAATTTATGGAGCCAAGAGGTAATTCACAAGAGATCAAGGAGTCACATAATATAGAAAGTATAGAGAGTAGTGTCACTTTGCCAAGAGAGAGAACGTATGTGGTGGAAACCTACCAGTTGAACTTGACTTAGGTAAATATTAATATGCTAAGACAGAAGGTCTTAACCCTCACTGCAATCATAATTACCTCAGCACTTAAAAAAAGCAATGCCTAGACCCCTACCACCCCCAGCAAGTCTATTCAATTTTTCTTTTCTTTTTTTAAAATGGTCTGGGAGATTATAATGTACAGCCAAGGTTAAGAAGAACAGCTCTAGATGAAGATTGAAATTGTAGTATATAGAAGACTTTCGTTTCTTCAAGGTAGAAGCTATTTTCATGTAGGGGATCTCAGAATTCACACAAAGATGTTCCAGTGATGACTCAGGCTGGCCATGTGTGTTTTTGTAGACATGTATAATCATGCCCATTAAGCTCTGTAACATGTTCCTTTACCCACTTTGCAAACATGTGCATAGTTCCTGATAGATTCTGTTATCAGAGGAGAAAAGGCACTTGCATCTTTCCATCGGGAGCTTGTTGGTGGATGTGGCTAGAATCTCACCCCAGAAAGAGGCAATATTGAAAAAAAAATGTTTTTAATCTAAACTGTTGAGAAATGTTTAATGTTATGGTCAAAGTCTCTGTTTGTAAAGTAAATAAGAACATTTTTGAACATGTGATGCAATGTGATTTTAGGAAGACAGAACCTTGAACTCTGAGTCTAGGTCTCTATAGTTTAATCTACAAAAGAGAATAGGGATGGATCTATGAAGTCATTAAGGGTTTCAAGTACAAGGTCCTATGTTTCTTGTAAGACAAATGTTTTCATGTATTCTTCAAAATAAATGTCTATGTGTCTGTGTATTCCTGCCCAGGGTTAACAAGCAATATACTAACTGCAACATTAAGTCCAAGGGTTGGCTAATCTTTAGTGGTGAGTATAAACCCCAACAATACAAAACAACCACTTGATTTGCCAAAATTCCTGGGGCTTTTTTTTTTTCCTTAAGGGTTTTTCCACTTACTCTGCCAAATTAAACTTCAATGGTAAGTTTAAATGGGTCTTTAAAATGTCATGTAACATCGATGATCAGCCAGCTTCTTGGTTTTTATTATAAGGCAGTTAGTGGGAGTTGAATTATATGGAGGAGATAGATCAGACTCCAGGCCAACCACATGGTGCTGAAGTTATTTGGGGCAATGATTCACCAATGTAAGATGAATGCTTGCATCTCATCCTAAGGCTCATTGTGAAGGCTCTTCATTAGATCCATGTGTGTTTTTGGAAGAGTTCTGAGAACATCTTGTAATTCTCAGACATGTTCAAGTGGCAGTACACTCAGGACTAATAATAATGATAATTTATTAATTGTGCATATTACCATCCATTATCTTTGTATTTAATTACACAAACCAGGGAAAATTTTACTAACAACAAAAAAGGGAAAATACACAGCTTCCCCTGAAACCACAAACACATCTGACTCCCCTGAAAAGCTGTCCAGACTTAAGTTTGATTTAGTTGTTTCTTCATTGGCTTGATACTATAATTTTTGCATTATTTTCCAAAGTTTAATAGCTGGCAAATAGGAGCTGGATGTCAATGGTTCAAAAATAACATGTATACATAATATATATGTAACTGCTTATGACTACTTCTCTTCATACACACGCCTGCATATCCACACACATACACATACATATATACAAACTTAAAATTGAAAAAATTCTGTCCATTATACTGATTTTTATGGGGTGATGCCAAAAAAAGTTGAGGCCTTATACAGTTTGGCTTAAGACCACCCTCAAGGAAACCACAAAAAGGGCACATATTTGTTTTGTGTTGTTATATTTTTAAGCAACTTCAAATTTAAAATATACAGAAAATTTCAAGAATAGAACAAAAACCTCCAAATACTCTTTACCCAGAGACCCCATTCAACCTTCACCAAACATCCCCTCAGGCACTTACAGCAACAACATGGCACACTCACGTAACAATTCTCCCTAAGGTCCCTCAGTCTTTCTCTGCCTTTCATGGCCTTGGCCATTTTGGAGATTACAGGGCAGTCATTCTGCACAATGTCCTTCAACTTGAGTATGTGCAATATTTTCCCATGACACAACCCAGGTCATCAAGTGAAGGGCAGGACTGTTGCAGAAGAGATGCTGTGTCCTTTCCATTACATCCTCTCTGGGGGCATACTATGTCAATTTGTCTCATTAATGGTGATATAATTTTGATAATTTGATTAAGATGATGTCTGCCAAATCTTTCCACTATAAATTCCTTTTTTCTCTCTTTGTAATAAATACTTATGTTAAGTGGAGACATTTTTAAGGCTATATGAGCATCCCATTTCTAATCCCACTAATACCCCTAGTTTAACATCCATTGGTATTTTTGCCAGAATTAAATATTTCTTTTTTTTCTTTTTTTTTTTAGAATTAAATATTTCTATGATGATTTCCAAATGACAATGTTCTGATTCCAGTATTCCTATTACATTAATTGATTGGCACTCTACCATAAGGAAAACTTTCTTATCTTCCAATATACTTGTTAATATGTTTATTGCTATCAAAATGGACTCCTTTATTTCCATTTTAGTCAATGGATTATAACTTGTTACTATCATTACTTATTTTGACGCTCAAACTGTCTCATATTGAGAGCCCCTTCAAATGCCTTCTGGGTCCTTTTAACATGTCCCTATCATTCTCTGAACATTATCTGAGTTGTTCTTCATAACATAATGTTCCAGACTTGGCTTACACTTTCTAGTCCTAGACTCAGCCAATTTTCCAAGTAGCCTTGGTGCCTTTCCATGGATAGTTATAGTAGAAACCAAGATCTAGGCACCAGGTGTGCCTAGACAATATACTAAGTATATTGTCATTCCCAGGCTATCTTGGAAAGAGCTAGGAATAATATGTATGTACAGGCACACATACTTACCCATGTGTATCTATAATTTGTATCTATAATTTCTGTTTCTGTCCATATATATGCAAAATTTGTACTGCTATCACTACTTCCAATCCAAAGCTACAGGGTTTATTTAAGCCTTCCTTCTTTCCTTTTTGCTTCTTCTCCCCACCAGTAAAAATCCTGACTCCCATCATCCCTCATATATTTGCCTGTTTCTCAATCCCTTTTTGTAGCCAATCCTGCAGCAACACTGGGCTGTCAGCATCTCAAGGGTCAATGTGACTGCCCCACTGAGTCTGCCCCATGACTTTTGGACAGAGTTACAAAGGAAGGACAAAGGAATGGAGGGATTGAGGGTGCAAGGGAGGGAAGGAAGGAAGGAAGGAAGGAAGGAAGGAAGGAAGGAAGGACTGCGCTGCTTTTAATTTGAGGTATAGTGAACATAATAAAATGCACAGATCTTAAATGTTTAATTGGATGAATTTTTATTTTTTAAATTTTTTAATTGGATGGATTTTTAAATTTTATTTCATAAATTATTTTTTAGAAATTGAATTATAGTTGACACACAATTTTACATAATTTCAGGTGTACAGCACAGTGACTTGACAATGCTGTGCTCACTGCTAGTGTAGCTACCACCTGTCACCATACAATGCTATTACAGTTCCATTGACTATATTCCCTATGCTGTACCTTTAATCCCTGTGATTTATTCATTCAGTGACTAGGAAGCCTGTACCTCTCACTTCCTTTCACCCATTTTGCCCATTCCTCACCCTTTGGAGACCATCATTTTGTTCTGTGTATTTATGAGTCTGTTTCTGTCTTTTGTTTATTTCTTTGTTCACTTGTTTTAGTAAAATGAGTTTTGATCATTGCATGTGCACTAGTAACAAACACATAAAAGAAAATATAGAATGTTCTCACCACTCCAAAATGTCCCCTCAGGTGAAGGTGCACATCTGTCAGCAAATATTGTTAAAAACCCCTCTTCTGTCACTGTTTCTCTCAACATCTATCACTGCATTTGCATCTGTTGCCAAAAATGTCTCTTCTTAGTTTCACATTTCTCAGATTTGTTTTCCTGATGCCCAGCCCATTTGGTTTTTCTCTCTCTTCCTCCATCTACCTCAGATCTTTGTTCTGTAGAACAACTCGGTCTTGTCTTCTTTAGCTTCTCTCTTCTCCATGCATTAAAGGAATTCTCCACGATAAATTAGAGCCTGTGGATGATCTAGAAAACCCTTTGAAAGGGAAGGTGGAGTGTATGTGTGTGTGTGTGTGTGTGTGTGTGTATTTGTAAAGATTGTTGTTTAATCACAGAAGGGGAAGGACTACGATTGTTTTCTATTAGTGGCAGTATACTTTTCCTCTTGTCATGGAACACAATGTTCATTAGAAGCATAGTTCAAGAATCACTGCCTGACAAGGATATTACTTAAACTGATGTGTATCAAGCAACTTTAGACATCAAAGACCAACTTTAGACCTCAAAGACCTGAGAACCTGCAAAGACAGTTGACTCAGACTTTGCCATAACAAGGGAGGCAATCACTGTCATTTGCATTTGGCAGAGAGTCAAAGTCAGAGGAGTGGCCAAACTTAATTGTGGACAGAAAGGTCCAATTTCAGGTATGTCCTGATGGGAGGTTGTTGGTATGATAGGGATGGCGGAAGTGTACTAATTAGAAGCTGGGCATCCTATGCAATTCATTAAAGAACATATTTGGGTTTCTCCAGTTTGTCCTAAGTTGAGTAAATTGCTCAATTGCTCATGGAGGTCATGATTTGGCTTGCCAGATTGGTTGCTACAGAAACTAGGGGTCAGAGTTCTATTTTTATTTATTTTCTGGCCATCGTCCACTTGTATATTCAGTCCTTGAGAGCAAAGAGTATATGAGAGGATGAAGGAGTCATGGCTGGTCCTCTCTGAACCCCTAAGCAACATCATCAGCATTGGTCATTGTCTCCTCCTACCCAACTTCTGTTCTTCTCTGAGTCCCAACTTGTAACTTCATGTCAACTTTCCAATTCCTAAAACAGATATAGAAATCTGCCTATACAGATCTAAGCATTAGGAATAACAAGCAGGACTTTGTGTTGACTTGATGTGAGAAGACTGTGGATTTAAGGAAAGCTGTAAACTTGCGCCTGGAGCTCCCAGGACAGTCTCATTACTAATTGCAGGTAGAACAGAAATCTGGAAGAAAGCATCATTTTGTGATGGAAGATGATGAACTCGGTTTTTTTAGGCATTATAATTTTCGATGCCTCCCTGGTGGATGTTCTTTGGAATCATACATCTGGAAAGTGGAATATCATTTTAGAGGTGTGGAGACTGAAACCCAGAGATGGTCCTAGGTTTCTACATCAAGATGGTGGGAGAAGCAGGTGCTCCTCACTTCTGATCCTCCACCTACTATGTATACAAAACTAAGGATGGAGGATGAGAGGTGTGGTGTAGAGGCCTGACAATCTGGGAATCACCAGGATTCTATCAGGGGTGATAACGGGCAGTGTTGTGCTGTTAAAATAAATGCTATGAAGACGGAAACCATTTGCCAAAGATTTCACAACAGACCCACAGAAGTGAAAGTAAATGATTAAAAAATAAGTCTCAGGGTTCCTTTCAAATTGTGATATTTTACCTTCTATTGACAGAGATAAAAGGATACAGGAGAAGAGGTTAATGTTTAAGCACTTTTATATTTACATCCTTCTTTTTAGCAGAGGAAACCACTTTGGTAGTGCCCGTGTGTGTCATCCATAATGATTTCTCTGTGGCTCATCTTGTTCTCGAGTGTTCTCTGCCATGTTGCTACTGCAGGACGGAGTAAGTATTCTTTGCTTTTGCAAATATAATTAATATATCCAATCCCTTAGCACATGACAGGGATCAATAATGATAATTAAAATTCTCTCTAGTGCAGATGCTGGATACCGATTCTTCAATATTGTCATTACTTAAAGCTCCCTAAGGTATTCAGCCAGTTGAAGCCTCGATGGATTGACCAATAAAATGGGGATAACTATAGTATCCTTCACAGGGTTGTTGAGGAGGTTAGATGAGATATTGCATATGTGAAATATTTGACATAGAACTTGGCATAGTTACTTTTGGCAGCATTAAATAGTTTTTTCATTTTTGTGCTGGAAAAATGAAAAGCTAAAAACTCAACTTTTAGCTGAGCTTAAAAGTGAAAATATAGAGTTCTTTTTAAAATTTTATTTAAAATCAGTTAGTTAACATATAGTGTATTATTAGCTTCAGAGGTAGAGTTTAGTGATTCATCAGTTGCATGTAATGCCCAGTGCTCATGACATCACGTGCCCTCCTTAATGCCCATCACCCAGTTACTCCATCTCCCCACCTTGCTCCCCTCCAGCAACCCTCAGTTTGTTTCCTAGGGTTAACAGTCTCTTATGGTGTGTCTCCCTCTCTGATTTCACCTTATTTTAGAAAAATATGGATTTCTTAACCACTTTGTGCTTTATTTCAGCTTGTCCCAAACCAGATGATATACCATTTGCCACAGTTGTTCCATTAAAAACATTCTATGACCCAGGGGAGCAGATAACGTACTCCTGCCAGCCGGGCTATGTGTTCCGAGGTCTGACGAGACGGTTCACCTGCCCTCTGACAGGAATTTGGCTCACGAACACCGTGAGGTGTATACGTAAGTCAGTGCCTTCTCCCACTTGCTTTCCCTCATTGGATTCTGGACACTTGGGGGATAACATCTACTTTGTCATGCTGGGGGCACAGAGGGCCAGCAGAGGCACAGAGGGAAGAGCTGCGAAGACACAAGAGGACCTGCGGGGATGTTCATGGGAGGAGAGACCAGAGGCAGTGGGTGCTGTTTAGAGAGGAGGAGGTGAGCATAGCCCGGAAGTAGGAGAGTGAAGACCTGCCAGGGTATAGGAGAGAGAAACACTGCAGAGTTAAAAAAAAAAAAAAAAAAAAAGATGTACAGATACTCCAAAATTTAGATACCAAAGAGACTCTTGACTAAATAAAACACAAGGAATCATCATATCTTTGGATTTTGCCTCAAAATTAAAGCAGATCTAATATAATCATCACATTATAATACCTTATAATAAATATATGAATTATATATGATTAATAATTTATAATAAGTTACAATAATTTATATATACACATATTAAAAACTTAAGTATAAATTTATTGCCATCACCTCATGGTAGATGGTGGCTTTTCTTTATTCCTTAGACCATGGTTCTGTGGTCCCATGCCCACATTACTTTTGGCAGTCAAATATAGAGCAATCAACCCAATAGAATTTCTGGCAATTTTATGTAGAAGTTAAACAGTAAAAATAACTATATGGATCTATATGAGCTCTGGTTATTTTGGTCATATGAACATGACCTTTGTGAAAATCACATATTTAATAAAAGTGATTTTAGCATGCTTTTTGATTTAAAAAGGACTAAACACGATTTTTAATAAAAAATAGCTATAACATCATAAGAGAAAAGCTTTCTTTAAATTGGTCATAAGCCTAGAACACTACCAATTTCATTTTTTCAAGTTACTTTCCACATGTGTATTTTTGCATCATTGTAGAGAGTAGGTACCATTTTATATCTTTCTATTTCATCTGCATAGCATAAACATTAACTGTATCTCCATGCTCTTCATAATTCATATTCGTATTGGCTACATGAGAGTTCAACTATTGATTTGCCATAATTAATCAAAACAATCACCTGATGTTAAACATTTAGCCTGTCCAATTTTTGTTATTAGAGATAACAGTGCAATGAGCCCCTTTGTGCATATATCATTTGACTAACTTTGATTTCTTTTCTTAGAATAATTAACAGAGTTATTGGATCAAAAAATAGAAATGAGTTTATATGTTGTTGCTTTAATGAAAAATTCTATAAATTGAAATTCACCTTTTTATCTTTAAATTACAGCCAGAGTATGTCCTTTTGCTGGAATCTTAGAAAATGGAGCTGTACGCTATACAACTTTTGAATATCCCAACACGATCAGTTTTGCTTGTAACACTGGGTAAGGACGTCTAGCCAACAGATGCAGAACATTTCTGTGCCTTTAAGCTAAACATCAAGACATATTTTATTTTTAGCCTTCAGGCTGGACTTGCTGAATACAAATCAATTATAGTCCTGTTTTTAATCTATATCACAGTGGTATTGGGGTTGGGGAAACCATAACAACTCGTGAAATGTGAAGTTGCTACTGCATTAAAACTTTTTTCTCCCAATTAATTACTTATCTGAGGAGGTACACTGGAATGATTAAAACTGGATAATAATTCTTAATCACCTCTGGTCAAATCTTGGCATGAAGGTTAAGATACTTTAGGAATTGGACTTGAGCTTTAGTTATGAACCTAATTTGATTGACTGACTTGGGAGTCTCCAGAAGGGAGGTTTTTTTTTTTTTTTTTAATTTATTCAAGACACAGAAAGAGAGAGAGAGAGAGGCAGAGACACAGGCAGAGGGAGAAGCAGGCTCCCTGCAGGAAGCCTGACACAGGACTCGATCCTGGGTCTCCAGGATCACAACCTGGACTGAAGGCGGTGCTAAAGTGCTGAGCCACCTGGGCTGCCCCCGGAAGGGAGTTCTTTGGTGAAGGTTGGGTGTGTGGTGGTATAAAACATACTTCTGTTAATCCTCACGCAATGCAGGACAGCATTCCCAGCAAGAAAGCATGTACAGTGGGTCATATATAGCTTATGTGCCTTATGAGCAAAGGCACTGCCAGTGACATTGTCAATAGCACGTCGTCTGTATCCTAGGGCAAAATTGCACCGAGACTTCTTGCTCGGAATTGGAAATTAAGAAATACTATGTGTTAAAGAGAATTGGACTCCTTTCATCTGAAACATCAATTAATTTGTGGGTCTGATGACAAAGTACCTTGAAACAATTCGCTTCGAGGAGACAGTGTTTTCAATGGAAATATACTGCATTGTTTTTACCCATTTATGTCAGTAGACTGAATCGTTTCAGAAAATGGATAGCAGCCATGACTCAGTTTGATTCACTTTTGTGATCCTGAAGAAGAGACAGACGCTTCTTTGCTCCACATAAGAAGCTGTTAATTTGGCCTGCTGATTGGAAAAGAGGGATTTGGGGTTTTGGCTTTTACGCTCATAGCTATGGAAACTTCTCATTCTTCTGTGAGACCTCTGCAGCCCTGGGCTGGGAAATTTGATGAGCCTTAAATGAGCGCTGAGCAACTCAGGAAAACAGCATTACAAAATAGGGGGAAAGTCGGTAGCATTAATCTGAAGCAATGCTCAGTGGAGAAGACATTTGAAATGCCATCAATGGATTCTTTTACTGCTTGATGGGTTCCATTTTCCCTTTGCAGGTTTTATCTAAATGGAAGTAGCTCTGCTAAATGCACCGAGGAAGGAAAATGGAGTGTTGACCTTCCTGTCTGTACTCGTGAGTCTGGGGGAACCCAGTTATGGGGAGACTAATTGGTTTGCCTGGGACTTTGCTGGTTTGACACCTGTATGTTCCACACCCTGGAAATCCCTCAGTCTTGATTTCATTGGACAGTTGCTCACCTTTATGGGGAGTGTCCATCCTGATATCAACTCACCTTGGAAGATGCAACAACCCTTTTGGAATGACAGAAAGAAAGCGTTTGACTTGTGAACACATTTGTATCCTTCACCTCGTGGATCCAGAGATATCTGGGTCTATTCATTTCATCACTCACAGTTCTTGGCAGGGGCTTGGATACATGTGGCGTTGGTCAATCGCAGACTGCCATCATTTGACTAGAAGAACATCTAGTGAGATCAAACATCTTCCTCCTACTCTGGGACCTCATTCATTCATTTATACATTCACCCATTTGTGTTCCATAAACAGGTGTTGAGGACCTAATGTGTGCCATATCCTGTTCTCAGCACTGAGGCTACATGGCTCAGAAGACTTCAGTCTGCCCCCAGGAAGTATGTCTAGTGATGAGGGAGACAGGAAAGTAACCTTCACAGTGAGCTTGGACTCCATGTAAGGGCCTTGCCTCATAGGAGTGGGGTGGGATTGCCCCCCAAAACATTGCTGGTTTATCCAAGGGACACTCAGTCACGAAGTCAGGGTCGGCTCTGGGCATTGTTCATCTAGGGAGGGACATTCTGATGTTCCCTAACTTGTGATTCATAGGAGTCCAGTACAATCATTGACCAGGAGGCCCCTGCATTACAATAATGGTTGCAGTTCTTTAACATTTCAGTGAGGCCTGTCCTAGCAAGAGCCAGTAACAAAGTAAAGCAATTTCAAATCAATGATAGTTTAAGAAAAGCTGAACTACCAAAGTATTTTTAAGGGTAAATTAGAGTTCTTTACTCAGCACTAAAAATCACCATGATTCCTATTGTTTCCCTTGTAAGCAGATTTATATAAATTATGTAAAGTTACTTTTTCTTCTTGGTTACAAACAGAAAGTCTACTTTTCTTCAATCTCATCTAAGTGAGAACTTCTCATACTTTAACATATGTATGACTCAACTGGGCATCTTGTTAAGATGCAGATTTTGATTCAAGTGTCCGTGGTGGGGTCTGAGCTTCTGCATTTCTTGTAAGCCTCCAGGCTTTCCTCTGCCGCTGGCTCATAGATCACACTTTGAGTAGCAAGGATCTAAATAATTCAAATTAAATCACATTCTGGTCTGCACTGACTTTCTTTACATTGGTATAACTCTCCCTGGACTTATTGAAACCCCATATTAGTGAGTCCAGATGACAATCCCTACTATGCCTCCAGGTAAAGCTACTTATATAAGCTCCATACATACAGAGTGCAAAAGCAGGAGATATTCAATAGGAACAAATGTAAAACAGCAGTGGAACTGAGATGTCACAAACGACTTTGTACCAAGTGCTATCATCAGCAATTATTGCAGGATGGGGCAGCCCCGGTGGCTTAGCGGTTTAGCACCACCTTCCACCCAGGGCATGATCCTGGAGACCCGGGATTGAGTCCCACGTCAGGCTCCCTGCATGGAGCCTGCTTCTCTTTCTGCCTATTTCTCTCTCTCTATCTCTCTCTCTCTGTCTCTAATAAATAAATAAATAAATAATCTTAAAAAAATTATTGCAGTATGGTTCTCCACCAATTCACTTCCAGAAACATCTTCCACGTAGCATTTAGATTAAAGACTTAGGGAAACCTATGCATTGTGTCATTATAATAGGCAAATTAGTGGTAATGAAACTTAGATTTACTTCATTTTTCAGTCTTTGGACTGGTTCAGACATCTGATTTTCAAATCATATTTTCTTGCACAACTTCTACAATAGATTGTTTTTACCCTGGCATTTGATCAATTTTTGCATTCTCTCAAGTTAATCTGTTTTTTTTTTCCTTTCTGTAAAGAGTATCTTTAAAGGACTCAACTATTTCATAAGAGTGATCATTCTTTCTTTTCCAGCTGTAACCTGCCCTCCCCCATCGGTACCTAAGTTTGCAACACTTAGTGTTTTTAAGCCATTGGCTACAAACAACTCCCTCTTTGGAAACAAGGCTGTCTTTGAATGTTTGCCACACTATGCTATGTTTGGAAATGATACAATTACATGCACAGCACATGGAAATTGGACTACATTACCAGAATGCAGAGGTAGGTGCAACTAGACAAAACTATTACAATAGTATAGAATCCCATGTTTGAGAAGTATGGAAAATTCTATCATTGAGTGTTTCCAATGGCCTTGTTCAACAAATGTTTATTGATATCTACCATGTGCCAGGCAGTGTGCTGGGTGTTGGGGATATCAGATGAATGAGACCTGGCTTCTGACCTCAAGACAATTAAATATAATGCAATGAACTGTTTGGAGTTGCTTGGGAGAGCTTCCTGGAAGAGGAGAATGGAGAATAAGGAAAAGGCATGGAAAATCAGGGAGATGTGAGAGAACAGTGTGTGTGCATGGACAGTCGAATATGGTGGTGAGGCTGGTAGAGAGAAGCCAGGATTAAACTGGGGAGTACCAGGAGATGAAGGTGAAAAACTGGGCTGTAGTCAGATTGTCACAAGCTTTTACTAAGAATCACAAGAATATTTGATTTAAAAAATTATGAAAATTCTTCCTCTTCTATTTATTTTTATTCTTTTAGAAAAAGAGCATGCATGTGCTTGCAGAGAGGGGGAGGGGCAAAGAGAGAAGGGAAGAGAGAATCTCAAGCAGGCTCCAGGCCCAGCACAGAGCCTGACATGAGGGTCAGTCCTGCAACCCTGAGATCATGACCTGAGCAGAAATCAAGAGTCAGATGCTTAACTCACTGAGCCACCCAGGCACCCCCTTCCTCTTTCAATTTCACCTATCTTCGTTATCTTTGAGTTTGTCAACTACACAAAAGTAGCAAAATTATAGGCTTTATCATGTACACAAGGAGTTATACTGAGGACTACTACTTTCTCCTAAGTAGATATTGCAGATATGTCTTGAATGATCCAAAGCATAAGTGCTTTTTAACATGGGGAAACTACCAATAATGATACAAAGCACCTCTGAGGGACTGAAACTCTGGGTCAGGCACTCGTCTCCTGCTGTATATGTGTCATCTCATTTAATTCTTTCAATCCTAAGCAATAGGGTCATTTTTTTTTTCTTTTTCAACCTTTCACCTAGATGCATAATGCCATCTGTTGTAACTGCCAAAATGTTGTAACTTTCTATGTCTCTTTCTCTTTTTCCATAGACAGATGTTTTTTCTTCCTGAACCATTTGAAAATAAGTTGTACACATCATGACACTTACCCATAAATACTTCAGCATGAATGTCCTAAGAACAAGAACATTGTCACTGTAGGCAAGACATTTAATGCATTTTGAATTATTAACAATAATGATTTAAATTATTATAATAATATAAACAATTAACAACATTAATTTCATGTGCAACCACCGCCCCCCCCTGCATTGACCTGAAAGTGTTCAGTTTTGTATTACATGAGATCTCATCAAGTGTCACACATTTGGTTTAGTGTCATGTCTCCTTAGTCTCCTTTGGTTAGGAATGACCCTCTGACTTTATAATTGTCTTTCCTTGGCATTTTTATTTTTATTTACCTATATCCTTTTTTGAGAAAGAGAGAGAGTGCGAGTGTGTACAGGGGTGGAGAGGGAGGGGGAGAGGGAGAGGGAGAGAGAGAATGCCAAGCAGACTCCATGCCCAGCATGGAGCCCAATGAGGGGCTCAGTCTCTCAATCCTGAGATCACAACTTGAGGTGAAATCAAGCCAGATGCTTAGAGGCACCTGGGTGGTTCAGTCATTAAGCATCTGCCTTCAGCTCAGGTCATGATTCCAGGGTCCCTGCTCAGTGGGGAGCCTGCTTCTCCCTTTGCCTGCTGCTCCCCCTCCTTGTGCTCTCTCTCTCTCTTCCCCCCCTAAATAAATAAATAAATAAATAAATAAATAAATAAATAAAATCAATCTTTGAGAGAGAGAGAGAAAGAAAGAGAGAGAGATGCTTAATTGAGCCACTCAGGTGCCCTTCCTTGATATTTTTAAAGAATATAGGCTTGTCTTCTAGCATATTCCATAATCTGAATCTGGTTGATGATTTACTTGTGATTAGCTTCAAGTTAAATAATTTTGTTAAGAATCCATCACATCAGGAGGTGCCACTGGTCTTGCTTCATTTGATCCCTTGGTCAGGTGGATTGTTTTTTTTTTTTTTTTTTTTTTTTTTTTTTTTTTTTATTTATGATAGTCACAGAGAGAGAGAGAGAGAGAGGCAGAGACACAGGCAGAGGGAGAAGCAGGCTCCATGCACCGGGAGCCTGATGTGGGATTCGATCCCGGGTCTCCAGGATCGCGCCCTGGGCCAAAGGCAGGCGCCAAACCGCTGCGCCACCCAGGGATCCCTGGTCAGGTGGATTGTTAGATCTTCTTTTGGTAAAGGCATCTTTTCCTCTTTGAAATTAGTAAGCAAATGGTGGGTAATACTTTGAAATTGTGTGAATATCTACTCTAGCTGGAATTTTGACATCCTCTGAGGATCCTCGACTTAGTCATGACACTGGTGGTTGCAGACTGGTGACTTTTTATCTTTTCTTCTTTATTTATTAGATTGCACACTTCTATAGAAAAGAGCTTTTCTTTTCTTCCATGGACTATTTTTTAAATATTACTATAGACTCCTAGATTCAGGTGCCAGCTAGAAGCACCATGTTTCTCCATATTTCATTCTGGCTTCTAGTATAGACTGAAGACATTCATAAGAATTAGATTTAACATCTGAAATCCAATAATGGTGTGCTAGTGCGTGTGGAGGGAGTCTTTGTGTTTTAATTTCATGGTTTGTTGATTAAAAGAGACAGACTCTTTTTTCTTCTTTCAAACCTGCCATCTTAGACTGCATGGAGATGAAATTTGAAAAAAAAATACCTTGTGATTGTATGAGAGCCCAAAGAACTTGGTAACTCACTGATTTAACTTTCAAAGTATTGATTCTTTTTAATATCCAGGGTCATGTGAGCATAAGATAAGGGGGACAGAATTGAACACCTAGGTCCCTAGAAATTGCATTCCAGCTACAGGAACACCCAGTGGCTCAATGGGAGTAATGGAAGCTGGAAAGTAAATATTTCATAACTATGGGAAAGTACTACCTTTTATACTAATATGTCTTAATGAATACACTTTTTAGAAGTAAAATGCCCATTCCCATCAAGACCAGATAATGGGTTTGTGAACTATCCTGCAAAACAAATACTTTATTACAAGGATAAAGCCATGTATGGATGCCATGATACGTATACCTTGGATGGCCCGGAAGTAGTGGAATGTAACAAATTTGGAAACTGGTCTGCACAACCAAGTTGTAAAGGTATGAAATATGGGTAAGATCATAACTCATGTCTGAATTTATCCAGGGGATTAACCTTACTTGCCATTTTCTTGTGCCAATCATTTTCTGCTCATTGTTCAGACTTGCTTCAGTTATTGAACTTTAGGACTCACATGTGCAAGGGGAGCTTCATGCTTAGGAAGCTTGTTTGAGATGATACTGTAGAGGATAAACAGATCCTTTGAGGATCTGTAACATTGAGGATATGGTGGAAGATTGTGTGGGTTTCCTCTACTTGCCTTCCTGTGAGCATCCTTTTCTGCTTTCTTCTAGTCTAGACTCTTCTCATTATTGCAAAAAACAACCACACATTCAAGATTGTTCAAGGAAATGGGGGTTTGTCATAAATGGGCAACAAGTGATCATGTGGACATGGAAGATGAGGAAATGAAATGCAACTGGTCCTCCTGAGGATTGGAACTGAAAGTCAGGCCCTATTGCTACTCTTTCCATATCTCAGTGGCCTCATGGTCTCTCTCTCATCTCCGTGTTTCCCTGCTCACTCACTTCAAACATGGCTTGACTCTACACTAGGACCTTTCAGCCAAAGGACTCATCACTAACTGGCATCTTTTCCTGGAAACACTGGTTCCTTTTGAGTTAGGTGTCTATCCTCGATCTGGGGTCATGCCTATGCAAGAGTATTAGCACTATATTTCTGCTCAGGTTGCCATAGGGCTAGGCAGTCTAAGCAGAAAAGAAAATTATGGGGATCCCTGGGTGGCTCAGCAGTTTAGCGCCTGCCTTTGGCCCAGGGCGCTATCCTGGAGTCCTGGGATCGAGTCCCACGCTGGGCTCCCAGCATGGAGCCTGCTTCTCCCTCCTCCTGTGTCCTCTCTCTCTCTCTCTCTACATATATATCTATCATAAATAAATAAATAAATCTTTAAAAAAAAAAGAAAAGAAAAGAAAATTAGGCACTGCAGGCAAAATGATGTATAATTAGTGTCTTAGGTTGGGGTTCCCTAGAAGCAGAGCCTAAGACAGGGATTCAAGTGCAGATGATTTATTCAGTGAGTGTCGCAATTTCCCTGTACCCCAGAATCATCTGGAGGGCTTATTTAAACACAGAGTTTCTGATTCAGTAGATCTGGTATAGGACCTGAGAATGTGCATTTCCACCAAGTTCCTGCTGCTGCTGCTGCTGCTGATGATGATGATGATTCAGGGACTAAGTTTTGAACAAATATGTGGTCTCAACAGGAGTCTGGTTTCAGTTTCATCCCCTTGGGGAGCTCTAGACATGAATTCTACTCCAGAATGGGTCCCGCCAAAGGGAATGGGGACCTGCCTCTTGTAATACTTTTATTAATCAGTCATTGGCTATGGGCTGCTCCCTTCCCTGACCTTCGTGTGGGGGCTGATTTGCTCCCAGAAGAGGCAGCTCCCTTATGGCTGAGGGCAACTTTTCAGAGAAAGGAACCTTTATGAGCTATTATCAGCCAATGCACACAGTGGCTGGTAGATGGCTACACTAGCTTAATAAATGGGATCTAAGTGGGGCAGTGGAGGTATGTATGAAATGGCTATATCTGGTAGAAATTCTTTTTCACTGACGCCTAAAATCTGATGCTTCTGCTTTGACCCTCATATGTCACTACTACAGGGGGGAGAAAAAGGCATCTTGGAAGCCATGATTAATGGTTCTATTGATAAAGAATTGCTATTAGCACTGACACTGACATTAGTCACTATGAACATACTTGGAGTCTTCTTGTCTTGAGCAGTTTGTTTCAGGTGTACTCATCTACTAATTCACATGCTATGTTGTCCTTAAGAAAGACTAAATGAACTCCTAAGTCTTGACTACAAATATTGTCTCTTTCAGCATCTTGTAAATTATCTGTTAAAAAAGCTACTGTGCTATACCAAGGAGAGAGAGTAAAGCTTCAAGAAAAATTTAAGGATGGAATGCTACATGGTCAAAAAGTTTCTTTCTACTGCAAGAATAAGGAAAAGAAGTGTAGCTACACAGAGGATGCAGAGTGCATAGATGGCACCATTGAAATCCCCAAATGCTTCAAGGGTGAGTCTAACACTGGTACTTTTAGCTAGGACTTCCACTTGCCCCTCACCGTAATAAGTACTTTAGTTACATAATAAGAAGCCATATCAGTTTGGCCATTGGATTTTTTTTTTTTTTTTGAGAGAGAGAGTAAGAGGGAACGTGTGCAGGTGCATGGCAGGGAGGGGCAGAGAGGGAGGGAGAAGCAGATTCCCTGCTGAGCAGGGAGCCTGGGATCATGACCTGAGCCCCTGGCTGCTGGGTTTTTAAAAAAGAGGCAGGGACCAAAGGAAAGAGTACGATGAAGCAATAAATGGATTCATTTTTTTTCACTTGCAATAGCATCTTCCTTTCCAATTCTCTTCCTTAAAACTCAGGATTGCAATTTTATTCAATGAATATTGAGATGAATTATGCCGTCCTGTATAATTTCAGGTTAAGCTCAAATAAGAATAAAAATATTTCATGGAATATTGAATAATAATAATATTTGCTGCCTCTTGGTCCCAAGTTATAGAGAAGTCACCTCAATTACAAAGTAACTCATGGTAATGGTGATTGGTTTATAGATCTTCTAACATTTTTTCCCTTCCTTCAGCAATTCCTAGAGTTTGAAAAGTACCCATTAGAGCAAAGTACTCATTAGAGCAAAATATTTTAAGGAAGATGGGATCATGTTTGTGTGAGGTAAAGAAGCGTACAATGATCAGCATTTAGAACTGCTGACTTTTTAAATTTGGGGGTTTAGGGTTTAAATATCCTTGTACTGTAGAGGAAGAATGAGCCAGAGGCTGAAGTTACTATTGGCTCTTAGTTTAGAAGTGTTCCAAGAATGTGGACAGCTCTATATTGGGCAGGCAGATTAGAGAAGAGAGGGTTTTGAGAAGTGACCAGCTAGAGACAGTAGAGGGAATGATAACTAGTACTCATACCTACTTCATGGGTTTGATTATCGGAATGATCCAAGCCAGAGTAAGTGCTCAAACAGTGATAGTTATTATAATCAGTAACAGTTAGAAATGCACTGGATAAATTGTTCAAAATATAGCAGACCCCTGGGCAGATGTTAAATATTGAAATCGACAGAGGACATGAAGTCTAGTACAAATCAGAATACAAAATATTAGGATAATAATAAAAAAAGACAAGCAGAGTTTTGTTGATGTATTTCTTCAGGCTATTGTCTCTTACAATCTTCAGACAGATGCAGCACCGTTAGTGTATCGGTGAATAAATAAAAGCCTGATATAGTTTTTTTTTTTCCTTTTAATCTTGACTGTCAGAATTATACAGAACCTTTTATTTTCTCTCTTGGAAATGAGTGCCTTATCATTTCCCTGATGTTTTCTCCTAACACTTAAACCTCACAGTCGATGGTTTTATTCATATAATTAAATTTTCCCACACGTTTGTAAAATGTATTTGATTTGGCTTAGCTACTTAACAAATTTAAGAAATGATTGTTTCGCCTAGAATCTTTCTCTTTTCCTTCCCAAACAGAACACAGCTCTCTGGCTTTCTGGAAAACCGATGCATCAGATGTAAAGCCATGCTAAACTGGTTTTCAGATTCAGAATTAAAGGCCATACTGGAATCGGTGTCTGTCCAAGGAACATAAAGAAAGGTGGAAAAATAAAGTGACTGAAAACTTACCCTCTCTGTCACTGCGGTGTGGTAGCTTACTTTATGTTACGTTATGTTAGCTGGTTAAGAAATCTGAACATTTGGAACATGGAAATTTTATGGCTGTGGAATGGAAAGAGTACACTTATTATTCAGGTAACTCAGTTCCCCTCTCCCTTGTTCTATTCTCAAATGCCTAAACCGATTGCAGTATTTTTCATAGAATGGTCCAGAGAACCATCACATGAGCCCTCAGCTCTGCCTAGCAATCTTACCATATCTCTTCACTTTGTGCGCTCTCCTCCTCTCCAAGGTGGCTATTTCTCTTCTCAACCCTCTCCTAGCCACCTTCTTTCCCCTCACGCTCGCCAGATAATCATGCTCCTATTGCATCAAGAAAATAGAAAAGACTTTTTAAAATATGTTCCCATGGGGTACCCGGAAGGCTCAGTTGGTTAAGTGGCTGACTCTCAATTTTGGCTCAGGTCATGATCTTAGGGTCCTGGATTCGAGGCCCATATTGGGCTCCATGCTCAGCAGGGGGAGGGGGGCGTCCTGCTGGAGATGCTCTCTGTCCCTCTCTCTCCCTCTTCTCCCCCACTCATGCACATACATGCACACACACTCTCTCTCTAAATAAGTCTTAAATAAAATAAAATAAATAAAATAAAATAAAATAAAATAAAATAAAATAAAATAAAATAAGATAAAATAATCTTCCTATGACCAAATCTGTCAACTTACCAGTACCTGCACCAGGTTCTCTGTCCTTTGTCTTGCTGCAGTGGAGAAACTCTGAGTTCCCATCTGGGGGCAAACTTTATGCACTGCATCCCATCTTGTCCCTCCTACTTAAGGATTTTCCCCCTGCCATGAATGATCTTCCATTTTATTTTATTTCTTTCTATTGGACTATTTCCATCAGTGTACAAATATACAGTAATGCTATCCTTTGCAAAAACCCTTCCTGTTGCCTGACATCTTTTTCCAGCCGCTGCTCCATCTTTTCATTTCTTATTTTTATAAAAATACTGAAAAAAGCTGTTTCTCTTTGCCAGCTCCACAAATAGTACCTGCCACTTGAAATCTGTCTCCCCAAAGGTATTTTCTCACTGATGCTTTTTCATCAGGATTTGACCTGCTTCCTGTGATGGGGGTCAGATCTTTTCTCCAAGATGTTTCTCTGCTTCTCGCCCTTTCCTTCTCTCCCAGGTGGTGATTCAAAAGCTCCACATTCCCATTACTTAGCCTTAAAAAACAATTTTACTTTTTCTTCCTCAACCCTTTCTGTATTGTCTCTCCCTGCCCTCTGGGTATTAGGGCTTGAGTTTGAGATGGTTTCATACCTCCCCATCATAAACCAAAAAGCCCTATTTGGAGATTTTGCTGAGCAAAAGAGACATTGCTCTGGACTTCTTTTCTTGCAAAGCTTTAGACCCACTTCCCTAATTAATTTTGTTATTTCAAAATTTAAAAATACATAGAAAAAAATTTAAATTGCTTACTGTCCCTCAGCTCATTTGAACAGAGCTATGGAGCAGTGAAAGTTGGTAATGACTTTATTTTACATCTGGTTAGTAATTACTGGGGGCCTTTCTAATGTAGACCTGAGCTCCAAGGCCTTTTGCTCGATATCTGATGGCCTTTTAATAAAAACTCACAACTAAGCTTTCCTGTTCTTTCACAAGGCCATTACCTAAATCAACTAAAACGTAATCCAGAAATTTTGAAGTACTATCATCCAGCTTATACCCAATGAAGGAATATACCCAATGGGGGATTATTCACTTTAAGTATTGATTATCTACGACCTATCTCGAGGGTTTAACCAGTGAAATATAGGACCAATCAGAATGAATGGTGGTCCTGGATGGGGGGCTGAGGTGGGGAGTTGGGGCTGAAAGCCCCCTGATGTATCAGGCATTAGTCTTTAGTTGTCAGACTGTGTGAACTCAGGGCAGGAGGTCCTATGGGAAAAGCTGTTGGCCTCGTGGTTGGTACTCAGAGATTTGAGACAACACCTATCTATCAATTGGCATAAAAGCTTTTCAATATTTTCACACCCTGTAGGCCCTGCCATGCCCGCTTTCAAGAAATATTTGGGACATCTTGATGTCGAAAGGACATAAACAACATAAAAATAAACCACACACATCAAACAAAACAAAACAAGAACACATATTGTATTTTTACATTATTCTACCATTTATTTTTTGAGGCTTTGTTATTTTTTTTTTTTTAGAGCAGTTTTAGGTTTACAACAAAATTGAAAGGAAAGTACAGAGATTTCACATATACCCCTCACCCTCACACATGCATACCCTAGCCATTATCAACATCATTTACCGAAGTGGCACATTTTTAACCAAAGATAAACCTACACTGACACATCATCCCACGTCCATAGTTTACCTTAAGGTTACCTCTTGGTGTTGTATACAACAGATATACAACAATAGAATATATTCTACAATAATAGAATATATTCTATGGATTCAGACAAGAGTATAGTGACATATATCCATTGTAAAGAGTATTTTCACTGCCCAGAAATCCTCTGTAATCTGTCTGTTCATCTATCTCCCATGATCCCCCACCACCACTGATCTTTTTATTGTGTCCATAGTTTTGCCTTTCCGTGTCTTATAGTTGGAATCATTTAGCCTTTGTAGATTGGCTTCTTTCCATAGTAATCTACGTGTAAGTTTACTCCATGTCTTTTTTCACGGCTTGATAGCTCATTTCTCCTTACTGCAGAATGATATTCCATTGTCTGGGTGTACCAGTTTACCTATTATCCTTTCACAGACTGCAGGACACTTCGGTTGTTGCCAAGTTTTGGCAATTATGAATAAAGCCGCTATAAAGATCTGTGTGATTTTTGTGTGGATATAATTTCTACAGCTTCTTTGGGTAAATACGAAGGAGCATGATTCCTGGATCATATAGTAAGAATATGTTTGTTTGTTGTTGTTGAGATATAATTGACCCATAACATATTATATTAATTTCTTGTTCAACATAATGATTTGAGAGATATATGTATTACAAAATGATCACCACAATAAGTATAGTTAACATCCATCACCACACAATTATATATTTTTTTCTTGTGATGAGAACGTTTAAGATCTGCTCTCTTCGCAACTTCCAAATATACAATACAATAGGGTAATATTATGTATAGTCACCATGCTGTACATTACATTCCTGGGACTTAATTGATTTTATAACTGGAAGTATATATTGTATTACTGGAAGTAAGTTTTGGCCACCTTTACCTATTTCACCCAGAGTGTGTTTGGTTTTGTAAGAAACCACTAACCTGCCTTCCAAAGTGGCTGTACCATTTTTCATGCTCAGCAGTAATGAATGAGAAGTCCTATTGCTCCACATCCTTGTCAGCATTTGATGTTGACAGTGTTCTGAATTTTGGCCATTCTAATGGGTATATAATGAGATCTCATTGTTTTAATTTGTATTTCCCTGATGACATAGGATGTGTATCTAAAAAAGGTGTTGCCATACCCAAGATCATTCAGATTTGCTCCCATGTTATCTTCTAGGAGTTTTACATTTTGGTCTATGATCTATTTTAAGTTATTTTTTGTGACGGATGTAAAGTCTGTGTTCTAGATTAATCTTTTTGCATAGGGATGTCCAGTTGTTCTAGCACCATTTATTGAAAAGACTATCTTTGTTTCTTTGAATTTCTTTTGCTTCTTTATCAAAGATAAAGTAGACTATCAAAGAGTGGACTGTATTTATGGTGGTCTTTTTCTGGGCTCTTATTTCTGTTCCATTGATCTATTTGCCTATTATTTGCCGATACCCACTCTCTTGATGACTGGAGCTTCACATCTGTTATTTGGTAACAACACCAAGTGTTCTCAATGCCAAAGTTTCCTGATCCTAGCTCTCCTATTTTAAGACTACAGTACCTCTCTACCTCCTATCCCCTTAACTTGCTCCACAAAGAAGCTCCTAGAATATGGTATGTTTGTTGAGGATAGTGTTTGCACCATTTTGTTCCTCAGAAGGCATTTCAGGCTGCCGGATAGGATTGGATCCCTGAAAAATTAATCAGAGTAGACTTTGAAGCTTAGGCCATAGTTCCGAGTCCTCTAATTTAATGATATTTTCATAGGATGAAAATCTGCTATTTTTGGCAATCTGAAGAGGTTATTTGATTAGAGGGCTCCATCAGTAGAAACTGCCCAATTGCAGTCCTCTCCTTTCATGATTATGTGGTCCACTTAATGACATAGGTAGATTTTCTTTCCCAGATGTTTTTCTTCTTAAACGCTTAGGTCATCAGGTCACCTGTCATCAAAATTCAGCTATCCCCTCTCTTGCCTAAGCTCAGTGATCTCTCCTGCTGGCTGACAGGCCAGGAAGTACTTCCCTCCTCCTCCCACAGGCAGTCAGATGAGAAAGGTACAACTATGGCTAAGCAGCAGGTTATCATCCTATATTTTAGTATGGCTGAATTTGTCCTCCCATGGTATGTTATAGTAATTAACTAGCAACTGCAGATCCATCCAACGCAATAAGCTACATATGACCAAGGAGGCCGCCCCCTTTCAGGACAACTAGGTCCCCAGCTGTGCTTCCCAATGACCAGCTTTCTTCTCTTGGATTATGGCTGGTTAAGCTTCTAAATGCAAAGGTGTCCATGTTTTAGCTTTTCTCTAATGTTGTCCTATATATATCTAAGAAGTTTAGAGTATCAAAAATGAATTCTCTCATTTCTAAGATACTGAACAGTCTTTCAATATATAAGGTCTCATTTCTGAGGCCTTAATAACTCAATAACAAATATTCATCAGTGAAATTTCCCATCTACCCTGAGGATCATGCCTCACTTTAATCCCTAAGTGAAAGATTAAAAAGACACAGAAGTAGAGAAAGAAAAGAAAGTCACCTGGGATGTGTGCAAGGATGTGTGTGAATGTGTGATGTATGCATATACATGAATGTGTGTGTGTGTGTGTGTGTGGTTGGTGTGCACATGTGTGAGCAAGTTTATCCAAGTGGGAGTGTGTATGTGAGTGTGTGTTTGAGAGTATGTGAGTGTGCATGTGTAAATGTGTGATGTATGTGTATGTGAATGTGTGATGTCTGTGTGTGCATGAATGTGTGTGCATGTGTGTGAATGTGTGATGTATGGGTCGACATGAGCGTGTGTGTGTGAGTGCGTACATGAATGTGTGGGTGTGTTAGATAAATAGTTCTTTGTGGACGAATGCTGCCTCCTGGTGGCATCTATTACTTTTAAAATTGCTTGCAAAACTGTTGGGAATGAAAAAGATACTCAAGTTTCCTCGTGTCAAGCATTGGGCAATTTTCCATATATCTCACGTTTATTAATTTCATTTTCCCAGTTATGCCACAGGGAAGGTAAAGAAAATAAAGCTCATGTCACTTCATTTACCTGAGTCACAAAGCTAGTGACAGTTATCCAAACTTCAGAATCTTGTCTTTTCTACCATTCTTATGCTGCTAATTTAGCTATGAGTTTCCCCAGTGGCTTTGTGGAAATGATTGCAATCTAAAGTTAGAATTTCACAGCCAAGGGAGAAGTGCTGAAACATTAGAGGAGAGATGTCTGTATAGGGAGGCTGTGAAATGCCCCAGTAGGTGGTTGCCAGTTTGCACACTGGCTAGGGCAGTATGCATATTACTGAAGGGAGAAGGGCCAGTTTCTTTTGGTAGCTCCAGTAGGGATTGCCCAAGAGGGCAGGATAGAGTAAGCCACAGGGGTAGGGATAGAATGGTGAGTGCAGCTTAGTTCTGGCGGAAGGATGGAATCCAGCATCATCGTGTTACAGGTAGTAACTTTTTCTTCTTCTCTTTTTTAGTAGTGAAGAAAACATGCCTCATAATTCTGTTTCTGCTCTCTACATGCTGCATCTGTTTTTGTCTTACAATTTATATTTTGTGACCTGTAAATAGGAAGTTCTGAATCATTTCCTATCCAATTTAAGGAATTTAGTGGCTGCAGGATTATTTTGATATCTACCTCTAATGTGTTTACGTAATAGTAATCATTCTAGGTATTTACGAATTGCTTTCCATTTAGATAGAAGAGAGTCATTCATTTATTTCATTCTAATGATACAGAGTATCTTGATAATGCGAAATGGTGAATCAACTAAAATTTGATTAGTTAGAATATCAGCCCATGCTAAGTAATATGTACAGAGCCATTGCTGGTTTCAAAGCGAGAAATCAAAATATGGAAGTTAGGTATACATGTCAAAATCTAGAAAAATGGACAAAGGGCTAAAGAGATTCTTTGCAAATGAATAAAAGGAAAAAAATGAATAGAGATTTAAAAATATTTCAATGTTTCTAATAGTGGAAAATGCAAATTAAAGATGACTGTTTTTATATGCAGTTAGCACAGATTAGAAAAATTGTTAATGTGAGACAGCCACTCTCAGGGATGATTGGGTGGGATGGCAAATTTGCAAAACACTTCTAGAAAGCAATTTGACAGTCCTGATCAAAAGTCTTAACTTTTTTTTGTTTATTTTAAGATTTTATTTATTTATTCATGAGAGACACAGAGGGAGAGGCAGAGGCACAGGCAGAGGAAGAAGCAGGCTCCATGCTGGGAGCCTGACGCAGGACCTGATCCCAGGACTCCAGGATCACATCCGGGGCTGAAGGCAGTGTCAAACTGCTGAGCCACCGGGGCTTTAATTGCTTCACCTAGAGAATCACTGTCCACACTTGATTCATATTCTTACCAGTTGTTTTCCTTTCTTTGTGTGTCTGGCAAGTATGTGAGATGGAATAATGATATTTTGTAACTCACTGCTGGTATTTATTAGTACAGACTTAAACTTTTGGTATGGATCTTTAGGGCAATTAAGGTATCAAAAGAATGCCTTTAGGAAATATATAAATTTTATGTGTATATAGCTTAAAGTTAAGAGATGTAAGTTACTGTAATCAGGTTTACATTTGACTTTATAAAACAGGAAACTCAAATGACGGTGGCTTCAACGAAATAAAGGTAACCTCCCGGTCTGTGCTTCAGTTACTATGATTTTATAGAGCCAGAGTTTAAAATATAGAGTTCATCAGATTTAATACAACAAAATCCAGGCCTAGTTCAAACTAGGTATGAAAAATTATTATCTTTCTAATTAGCAATAGGTCACATTTCCCCATGTTTTATGTAGGGAATATGAATTCACATGGTTCAGTATTATCTAGGCTAATTTCTCAGTTTAAGTTTATATTTTGAAAAGAAACAGATTGCTTGCGACGTGAGAATTATAGCATAATCATCTTCCCACACAAGAAATAAAAACAATTTGTATTTTACAGAATGTCATGTTTTTACTATCATGCTCATACTCTATTATCAACTGTATTACCATTGGATTTTTAAATATTGAGGTAAAATGTTACTTGGTTTTGAAACATCTTTCATTTAAGTTGTTTGTAGCTGATAGGAAACAATATATATTTTTTGAAACAGTATTTTCAATGGGAGTAATGTTTCAATTTCAATACCTTTTTAAAGGCAAAGATAAAACAAGATTGAGTATATACTTTCATTTCCTGACTATAATCACTATATAGTGTTTGCTTTATCTTCCTTCTCTTCCCATAATATATTATTGATATACCTTTTAAAGCAGGTCACATAATCTGACTCCAAATGTGGTTATCTGTTTTTTTTTTTTAATCTGGTGTTTGTCTTATCATCTCCTACTATATTTTAAATTTTTGGAGGGCAGAAACTCATCTTTGTTCCCAACAACTCCTGAGGCTTTGATGTAGTTGGAACCATTTGTGCTAACTCCTCAGCCTTCTTCTCTGAGAAAGGAATCCCAATCCTTGTCCTTTAGCACAAAATTGAGCTAATAAAGTCATGTTTATAGAGTGGGATGCCCAATCTCCTGACCATACCCGATCTGATTAAGTGTGCTCTCACTGGATTCAAATTAGACCAATCAGATGCACTCTCCCAGAAAGAAATGTGAATCCAGACAAGTTAGTCTCCTTGGTCTTTTGAATGGAAGCTTTGTAAAGTAGGAAGTTAAGGGTGGTCCTATTCTACCACAGGTGCGGAGAAAAGCACAAAAGACCAATCTGTCTTCATTCTTTGATTCAATAAACATTTATGGATCATCTCTAAGTGGTAGGTACTCTGCAAGGTGCTGGGTCTACCGTGGTAAACACGGCACATATGGTCCCTGTCCTTATGGAGCCTACAAACATTTGAAAAAGATTGTTAATATTAGTTAATAATTGATAATAAATTTTGATAAATGCAATGGACGAAAGGTACAGGGGTTTTGAAAGAGAATAAAGTGTGGTTTAAGAATCAATGAAGGCCTCGCTAAGCGACATTTAAGAGCAAAGTGTTAGAACATTCCTGGTAGAGGAAACATTCCTTGAAGATACATACTAAAGGTTCAATGGCACCTAGTAGCATTCAATAAATCTATTTTGAGCTGAAAAATTATTATGCTTGATAAGGTAACTAGACACAAAAGTCCTGTTTCTTAATTGGTTGCCATAGGTGTTTAGCCATAAAAAGTTTATGTGAAACTGTATTTTTCAGGCCATATAAACTTGGGGCTATTACTACAACAGTCACAAAAGAGTATTTATCTGGCTTTACCCTTGAGGTCCCTGAATGGACTCTGATTCTGGCCACTTCTTCCTGAATATTAATGAGGTCTCCAGGGTGGGTCTCACATGTGCTCTGTATCCTACTAAACTACCATACGCTGTGCAGCATTAATTTTTCTCTTAGGGTGTGTAGCTGTGAGGATGCTGTTATTCTCACTTATCTCTGATGCTTGATGAAAGCATCGCTGCTGCTGCTACTTTTCATTGAGGCCTGCTCTGACCTTGTTGGCGCCCACTGCTAGGGGCAATGTTGTCTGTACTACGTGCTACCTTGAGAAACTATGTTCACAAATGCCAGTTATGGCTTCTGTTCTCAATGTTTAAATGGGTATAAAATCCAAACACAGGCGTTCTTAACCTAAGCTGTATGGATGAGCTTCAGAAATTTTGGAAACCCTTTGATTGGTATGCACATTTTGGGGCATGTGAGCATTTGATGGTGGAGGAGTAAGGGAGGAGGGTTATAAGTTTTTAAGATTTTTGGACATTCCTTACCTCTAAAGATTAGGAATCTTTTTTTTTTTTTTTTTACAAGAGGAGGAGAACTGGAAGCCATTCTATGGCTAGCACTATGCTTTATGGAGAACTGCCTTCCCCTTCAATGTTTGTATCATCACTGAACCAGATCTGCTCACCATCTTGTAGGATGAGTTATTTCCTAGGGGTTCCTTGGTTCTCATGTAAGGAGATTCTTTACATTTTCCACCAGACCTCACAATATGATGTATAGGCTTGAATCCTAAAGTGAACACAGCTCAGTCTCAAACTGGTATCCCAGCTACATACTTATAACATAAATAACAATCAAAACCTCCCCGCATAACAATATTTTTGTTTGCATAAATATATGTATATATGTTTACATACATTTGGCCCTTGAACAACATGGGGATTAGGGTGGCTGAACCCCTGAACAGTTGATTGTATGTATGATTTTTGACTCTCCCAAAACTTTACTAATGGCCAACTGTTGACTGGAAGCCTCACTGACAAGAGTCAATTAACACATATTTTGTATGTTATATACTGTCATATACTGTATTCTTACAATAAAGTAAGCCAGAGAAAAGAAAATCATAAGGAAGGGGAAAGAAGGGCAGCCCTGGTGGTGCAGTGGTTTAGTGCCGCCTGCAGGCTGGGGTGTGATCCTGGAGACCTGGGATTGAGTCCCACGTCGGGCTCCCTGCATGGAGCCTGCTTCTCCTTTTGCCTGTGTCTCTGCCTCTCTCTCGCTCTGTGTCTCTCATGAATAAATAAAAAATAAAATCTTAAAAAAAAAAAACTTTAACTCCCCCCCATCTGAAAAAAAAAAAGGAAGGGGAAAGAAAATAACAGGACTATACTACTGTATTTATGGAAAAAAATTGGTGTATAAGTGGACTCGTACAATTCCAACCCATTTTGTTCAAGGGTCAACTGTCTATACTTTTTAATTTTTATTTATTTAAAAAGATTTTATTTATTCATGAGAGACACAGAGAAACAGAGACATAGACAGAGGGGGAAACAGGCTCCCTGTGGGGAGCCCGATGCAGGACTTCATCCCAGGACCCAGGGATCATGACCTGAGCCAAAGGCAGATAGGTGCTCACCCACTGAGCCATCCAGGTGCCCCTGTATAAACTTTTTTAAATGAAAAAATGACAGTCTTCTAGTTATTTATTTATTTATGCTAAACCGCTGCGCCACCCAGGGATCCCAGTCTTCTAGTTTATAAAAGTAGAAAGGGAGATTTTCATATCTTCTTACTTACTTGAGTAATTAATTAGTACTCTACTTAATACTCTACTTAATAGTCTTGATACTCATTTAGAGGAAATAGTTTAAGAAGTTTGCTTTCTTAAGTTTTTTACTTATTTTTTATTTGTAACCATATTTTTCTCTGCAGTTATTTCCTCTCAGATGAACCTGACTTTGTTATATTTTTTCCCTTGATCTTTTTTTCATCTTCCATTTTTTTTTGCTTATGCTTACTTAGACATCAAATGTTGAAAATTCATTTCATGTTCTCCATTTAATGTGGTTATATATTTTGAAGATCTTCACTGAGGGGTCAAATTCCTGCAATTAATTGCTTGCATGGGTTTTGCATCCCTGAATCTTAGTGCAAATGATCCGGATTAATGATCATTCTTTAGCTATAAACATGTTCAAATATGCTTTGGAAGGCTAATTTCTAAGAGGGTTTCATCTCATTACCTTCTTTTAGCCTTCATAATTTGTCATGGAAACAATGAAGAACTGTTGGTGCTTATTTCCGGTGGGGTGGGTTTGAAAAAGCACCTTGGAGAGAATACGACTTCCCTTTGGAAGCTTGAAAGTAACTAGTTACAAACGAATGAATCTTCTATTTTCTTTATGGAAAACTGAAAAGCTGCGTCAAGCTGTGCTTATGTTAGATTTGGCATCACGCTGAGTGCATTGCAGAGATACTGCAGAAGGATTCCTGTTGTGAAATTAGATGAAAAACAGTGGTAAACGGAATTTCATTTAAGTCAGTGTTTTTACAATTTAAATGTTGTCTCTGCCTTCCATTTAAATAAATATACTTCAGAGCTTTTCCAGAAATGGAATAGAAGACCAAAGAAAGCCACAACAGAGCAACGCAGACATGGGGACTGCCATTGGGGTGGTTGAGACTTCCTGGGAGTAGCAAAATTACGTTTTCCACTTGATCTTGCTATTATGTTTTTTTTTTTTTTTTGATCTTGCTATTCTAACACAGAATTGGCAAACACAAAACCTTTTATTTTATTTCAGCATCTTCAGACAGAATTTGGGGGGTCCAGTTTCTCCAAACCTCGGATAGTTCTGAATGCAAAAAAAAAAAAAAAGAAAAAAGAAAAGAAAAGAAAAGAAAAAAGCAAACTAATGTGCATGTTTCCTGTTTAATCCGACCTCAGGCACCTCTGGGTGTTGAGCTACCAGGCAGAAAATTCTCACTTCTGCAGCCTCGGCGACGTCTGTCCAAAGGCGCACCCCTTCTTGTGAACACCCTCCAGCGATCCCGTCTTCCTTACCCTGCACCTGTTTCTCCTCCACGACCCCTAACGCGGTCACCAGCGAGATGCCCCAGGGCAGCACCGCGCACCCCGCGCCCCGGTTACCCCGGGAACCTCCGCCTGGGACCCGCCCACGTGCCGTCGTCAAGCAGCCCCGCCGTCCTGGAAGGCGGCGCGACGACCCGGAGCGTCGCCATGGCAACGCTCCCGCGACCGGCAGCGCGAGGACACGGGGACGGAAGTCCCGCCTCCGGAGGGCCGGGAGCGTCGCCCTGGCAACGGCGCCGCGCGCGCCGGCCGCGACCGGAGGGGTGGGAAAGGGGGCGGGGAATGCGGGCGCGGAAGTCCCCGCCCCCGGGCTGCCTGGGCGGCGGCGGCGGCGGCCCGCAAGGATTTGAAACCGTTTCTCGGCGGCGGCGGCGGCGGCGGAGGCGGTCGACCGGAAAGCTTGCATGTAGGGGCGTCAGGTTCTCGGTTTCCCGAATTCCCCTGCCCCGCCCCTGCCCCCCCGGGTTCTCGAGTGGAATTTTGCGCGGGGGGCCGGGGGCCCGTTCGAGGAGGGGCGTCGCTTCGCAGGCCCCGGGCCCGTTCGCCAGGCCTGTGGGGCGCGCGCGCGGCTGGGGGATGGAGGCGGGGGAGGGGGAGGGGAGGGGGAGGGGGAGGGGGGGGGAGGGGGAGGGGAGGGGGGCGGGCTGCGAGCCGACGGCGCCGCTTCCACTTGCGGAGGGAAATCCAGGCTGGGAAAGTTCCGGGCAAAGTTTTCCAAGCGGCTGGAGCTGGTCCGCAGGACGGGGTCCCGGGGTCCGGGCGCGGGGGCAGGGAGGCGGCCGCGGCCTCCGGGGCTCGCAGCCCCCCTCCCCGCTCCCCTGCCTCCGGCTCCCGCGGGGCAGCTCAGCTCCTCCCAGGGCGGGCTGGGCGCCCCGCGCTCGGGAAGGCCTGGCCCGGCGTGCTCCGAGCCCCACGCTTCAGGACGACCACGCAGGTCCAGACCCACAGCTTTCATCCTCCTCCTCGCGTGGCTGTCTTACCCTTTGTTCTTTAGACGTGGGCGTAAAGATAAGGTAGAAGAGGCGAGCGGAATGGCAGGAGCATCTGCGCAGTGGTGCGGCCGCAGCCCGGAGCGCGCGGTATCGAGGCCCAGCTGCCACTTTGCGTGGGGCTGACTCCCGGGGCAGCAGCAGCTCCTTAACCCCGCGGAGCCTCGGCTTCCCCCTCTGGGAAATGGGCATGAAACAGGGCCCGTCCTCCCGGGGTGATGATGCCGCCCGGGACAAGTTTGTAAAGCACACAGCACGCTCCTGGCACCATCAGGGAAAGCAAGCCCCAGTCACTCCCTCTGCTGACTGTCCGAACATCACGTGCACCTGCAAAACTTGCTGATTTACCGAGGGGATGTATTTCAAGTTTTCTGGAATGACTCCTGCAACATTTATTTATTTATCTATCTATCTATCTATCTATCTATCTATTTATTTATTTATTTATTTATTGCTGCTTTCAGGAATATGTTTATCGTGTTGGACAGAGGGCGTGAGAGATGCGTATCCTTCGTTCGGCAGCGTGGCTGCTTTTCTTCCAAGGCCTTACGATCATTGAGGCTTGCTTCTACTTTGCTGACTCCTAGGGCAACTAAGCACTTTGAGGAGGTCTAAGCCCATTTGATAGGTGTCCACGTATAATTAGTTTTTTTTTTTTCCTATTTATTCATGAGAGACACACACAGAGAAGCAGAGACACAGGCAGAGGGAGAAGCAGGCTCCATGCAGGGAGCCTGATGTGGGACTTGATCCTGGTTCTCTAGGATCAGGCCCTGGGCTGAAGGCGGCGCTAAACCTCTGAGCCACCCAGGCTGCCCTGTTTTGTTTTGTTTTGTTGTGTTTTGTTTTTAAAGATAATGCTAGTGAGTTAAATGAAAGACATGATCAAATCTAGATTATAAGCAAGAGTCACCCAGTTGACTTCTCTTTTTGCTTGTGAAGTAATTTATGTGACTAGTATAGGTACATGCCTAAGGCAAACATACAGCTTTAGGTAGTCCTAAAACTTTTTGATTCGTTGGAACTTAGTAGATACAGTTTGTTTATAAGATGTAATTTGTGTAGCAAGAATTCTTTGAAGGTTTGAAATGGTACCTCAGTTTTTTTCCTTTTTGCATTTCTTAATTTTTTTGGAGAATAAATAAGGGATAAAGAGATGCAGATTTTTAGCGTTTACCCAATGTCACATAGACCCTTTATTGTGTTTTAAAAAACTGTACTCCAGTATTGTAAGTTCTGATAGCAATTCCAATTGCCTTTCTACTTTTCAAAGTATGTCTTTATTGGAGATATTGCTGACGTATATGTAAATAGCCAAGAGGTCCGGTATAATGGATCTGAGAGCGTGGGATTTCAGAATTTTAATCTGAGCTTTGTGCTTAATTTCATGACTTTGGGGGAGTCTTTATTGAGTTTTATTTTTCTCTAACATTAAACGTTAACCTTTCTTGCGTGTGTCAAGGGATTTATTGTGAATTAGTGATCATTAGAAATCTTTTTGCTTTAGCTTTATCTATTGATGCTCTTAGGTGAATGAATAGATGGGCAGGATGCGCTGTTTAAGCCTGGGAATATACTCCTAGGCTAGAGCTATGCTTAAAATTCTGAGTTTGGGAGTTTCCAGTTGTCTGTTCATCCATTTGAATAGTTGCTTTTCAGCTTTATGATCTAATATCCTATAGTGGTATCATAGTCTTCTGTTACCAAGTACATAACAGGTGTAATTATATAGGAATGCAGTTAGTTATTGTAGGAAGGCAAAACAACCAACCAAACACCCCCAACCCAACTAACCAATCAGAAAATGCATTTAAATAACATTTACTTTTTTTGTAAGATTTTATTTATTTATTCATGAGAGACACAGGGAGAGAGAGAGAGAGAGGCAGAGACACAGGCAGAGAGAGAGGCAGAGGGAGTTAGCAGGCTCCATGCAGGGAGCCCGACGTGGGACTCGATCCCGGGTCTCCAGGATCATGCCCTGGGCTGAGGGCGGCGCTAAACCACTGAGCCACCCGGGCTGCCCTAAATAACATTTACTTTAATCAAGTCTTAAATTTGACAATATGTTTCTTCTATTGTGATGCAGAAGGTAGGATGGCCCGTTTTGGTAAATCGAATTAAGGCCATATAATATTTCTATTCTTGATGATCTGTTTGGTACTTAGAATCTTCTAAGCGTTATTAGTCTTGTTAAAGTGGGACATTTTCGCCTTTGGTTAGCATTTGTTCTTTGTACGAGTTCTTTAGCTTCTAATAACGTGCCACGTAAAGTACCAGATACGTCTAAGATGTATGAGTCATGGGCCCTGCTTTCCAGGAACATCTCACAGATGGTGGAAGGCATGTAAATAATACACAGATATGTACAAAGAATAATAGCATAGTGAAGGCTGCCCCACAGATGTGAGCAGTGCACACTGAGAATGGAACTTAAGAGTCTTGACCAAACTGGGCAGGCTTTTCTCTGAAGTGCCGTTTAAGTTGTATTTACCTGACTGTAGGCAGAGGGAACTGCTTGGGGAGAGGATGTGGGGTCGTGTAAAGGCTTGGAGTGTGGCAAGAATGGCACGGAGGTCATTGGCTGGGAAGTGGCCCTTGGCAGGTGGACATGTTGGGCGGCATGGATGTAGTGAGAGGTGAGAGATGGGTTCACTTGTAGGCCTAACTTTGGCTTTAGATAGTATCTTATAGTAGGTAGTCAAGAGAGATTTTTGTTTAGAGAGGGATATACTTAGCTTTGCACTTAGGGAACTTACTCTGGTACCAGTGGCTGGAGTAGGAAAAGCAGACAGAGGGGCGGCCGGCTGTTTCAGGAGGGCTGGGAGTAGTGGGAAGGGCTCTCTCTGACACAGGGGCAGCAAGAAGAGAGACACAGGCAGGTTTGGAGACATTTCTGAGTACTTGTTGACTTACTGGCTTGAGGGGAATTAGAGGATGGAACCTGTGGAGGGGCTGGAGGCAGAGGGGATGCAAAGTGTGAACCTGTGAGGAGGTAACTGATAGGTGATAGAAATAATGGCACTAGAGAGGAGAGTTAGCGCTTAGGATACAGAAGCAGGGGGTCCCTGGGTGGCTCAGCGGTTTAGCGCCTGCCTTTGGCCCAGGGCGCGATCCTGAAGTCCCAGGATCGAGTCCCACGTCGGGCTCCCGGCATGGAGCCTGCTTCTCCCTCTGCCTGTGTGTCTCTGCCTCTCTCTCTCTGTCTATCATGAATAAATAAATAAAATCTTTAAAAAAAAAAAAAAAGGATACAGAAGCAAAGGAGGCAAGGAGGTGTTCTCCTAGAGGAAAGTTCAGAGGTGTAGGGAAGGGCATTTTGAGGTGTCACCACTTGACTCTTATTTTTCCCATGAAGAGGGGGTAAGTTTTTTTTTTAAGATTTATTTTTATTTATTTATGATAGACATACATATAGAGAGAGGCAGAGACACAGGCAGAGGGAGAAGCAGGCTCCACGCCGGGAGCCCGACGCGGGACTTGATCCCGGGACCCCAGGACCGCGCCCTGGGCCAAAGGCAGACGCGCAACCGCCGAGCCACCCAGGGATTCCCGGGGGTAAGATTTTTTAAAATTGAGAGTGAGGGAAGGCAGGAGCAGTTTGAGGGGCTCTAAGATGTCTGATAAAAGCTCAAAAGCTGCTTCTTGGAGGAGGAAATAGTGAAAGACATCTGAGGATTCGGGTAAGGTGGGAAGCTGACTACAGGCAATGCCATTTTTCTCCAGCAGACCCTTAGTGAAGGGGTGAAGGAGGGCATCGGAGGAGTTCAGGCTTGCTGAGAGAAGCGGAGGATGAGAGAGAGTTTAAGAGGATAAAGGCTATGATCAGATAAAAGGGATTTGGGAAGGTAACGGTGATGGGAATGGGGAGAATGAGGTCTGGTCAGATGTTTAGGGCCTCCTAAGACAAGAGTTCTGGGTTGAGGTTGGAAGAGCAGTAGCTGGGAAGCGGCAGGATGGGTTGCAGTCACTGGTTTCCTTCCTGGCCGAGGCCAAGGGGAGGGTGAAAGACCCCAGAGAGTGGGTACCATGTTTCTTTCTTTTTTTTTTTTTTTTTAATTAATTTTTATTGGTGTTCAATTTACCAACATACAGAAAAACACCCAGTGCTCATCCCGTCAAGTGTCCACCTCAGTGCCCGTCACCCATTCCCCTCCACCATCCGCCCTCCTCCCCGCTTCCACCACCCATAGTTCGTTTCCCCGAGTTAGGAGTCTTTATGTTCTGTCTCCCTTCCTGATATTTCCCAACATTTCTTCTCCCTTCCTTTATATTCCCTTTCACTATTATTTATATTCCCCAAATGAATGTATGTTCTCATTCATTTGGGTACCATGTTTCTGAGAGGGAATGGGTTCATGTCTAGCAACTGGGAGGGAAGTCATGGCAACTGGCAAGAGCTATGGTTTACTTGCAGAGACAGGTAGACCTTTCTAGAAGGAGATTGTTGGTAGTAAGAGGGAGGACACTGTGGTCAGTATTAGAAGCTGGTTTAGCAGGAGGAGGGCAGTCTGTGGAGACAGCTTATGAGGCAGGACAAATTTTTTTCCAACCTGTAATTTGTAAATGAATAAATGACAAGTTGGGGACTATACGTAGTGTAGAGGTAGTCCATATCCCTTCCAAGACCTTTCTTATAATTTAAGGGAACATGTTGAGTGTGGATATTTTTAACTTAAGGAATTTTGTCAAAACCTACTGATTTTGGGGATTCACTTTCTTATAGGTAGTGTGTTTCTTGCTAATTACGAAGAAATGCAAGGACTAATCTTTTTAGTTTTTTGAGGGGAATTAAAAATTTTGGATTTACATACAGTTAAAAAAATCACTTTTTGGTATACAATTTGATGAACTTTTACACATACATAGAATAGGGTCTATAACCTGCTATAAAAACAGTATGCAGAATAATTTCCAGCACCCCAGCTGCTTTCCCCATGCCTCTGCTTTGTGTTCAGATTCTTCTTCCCCCACCTGCCGACCCCTGTGGACCACTGATCTGTTCTCTGTACTCATACTGTTTGCCTTTTCTAGAATGTCATACAAATGGATTTGTACAGTATAGCCCTTTGAGAATGGTTTCCACAACTCAGCGAAATACATTTAGAGTTTATCCCTGCCATGTATGTCAGTTCATTGTTTTCTCTTGCAGAGCACTCCTTCATTGTGTGCATACACCAGAGTTTGTTTATCTGTTCCCCAGGTGAGGGACATTTGTATTGTTTCCTGTGTTTGGTGATTAACCAAGAAAAAAGCGGCCACGGGTCTTAAATTCAGGTCTTTTTTGCATGATTATAGACTTTGTTTCACTAGAGTTAATACCTAAGAGTGGGGTTTCTGGATCATATAATAAGGGTATGTTGGACTGTGGAAGAAACTGCTTAATTGTTTTTCAAGGTGGCTGCGCCATTTTGCATTCCTGCCAGCAGTTCATGAGAGTTCTGTGGTTCTGTGTTCCCATCAGCATTTGGTATTGTTTATTTGGTATTTTTAATTTTAGCTGTCCTAATAGGTATGTACTGAGATCTTGTGATTGTAATTTGGAGTTCTCTAATGATTAATGACATTGAGCATCTTTTCATATGTTCAGTTGTTATTTGTATTTTCTTTGGCAAAGGGACTTTTTTTTGGCTATGTATTTTTTTTGTGGTTTTCTTATGGTTGAATTTTGAGAGTTCTTTACAGGTTCTTGATATAAATCCTTTATGAGATATATGACTTACAAATATTTCCTCCCAGTCTGTGGCTTATCTTTTCAATCCCTTAATGGAGTCCTTTGCAGAGCATTTTTTTTTTTATTTTGGTGAAGTCCAATATAATAATTTTTCTTTTATGGGAAGTACTTTTGGTGTCATATCTGAGAAATCCTGTCTAATCCAAGGTCATAGAGATTCTCTCCTATCTTTTCTTCTAAGTGTATTATAGTTTTACATTATATAGTTACGTCTATGATTTATTTTGAGTTGATTTTTGCATACACTATAAGGTTTAGGTTGACGTTTGTTTATTTATTTTCCATTTGGAAGTCCAATTGTTACAGTGTCTTTTTTGTAAAACCTATAATTTCTCCATGAATTGCACCTTTGTCAAATACCAGCTGTCCATACTTGCATCAATTTCTGAACTCTAGTCTGCTTCATGAGTCTGTGTGTCTTATCCTCTCACCAATACCACATTGTCTTGATTACATAGCTTGATAGCACATCTTAAGATCAGGTAATTGAATTCTTTTTTCAGAATTGTTTTTGCTATTCTAGTTCCTTTACATTTTTATGTAAATTTTAAAACCAGCTTGTGCATGTCTACAAAGAATACTGCTGGAATTTTGACTAGAATTGTATCTATACATTAGTTTGGTTTAACACTATTTAGCTCTAATGAGTTTTTCTTGATCTCTTTCATTAGAGTTGTGTAGTTATCAGCAGACAGATCTTAATATTTTAATTTTAAATCTTTTATAGGCTGAATTATGGAAATAGGAAGTGAAGAAGAAAAATGGGAGAAGCTGGACGCAGAATTTGATCACTTTGTGGTAGATATGAAGCCCTTTGTTCTAAAATTATCCCATAGGTCAGGTAAGATTATGATCGTAAACTAGATTCTTAAGAATAATTTTTTTCTTTATATTACTTTTTCAAACCAATGAACTATCACAATGAAAAGAAAGCTAAGGGACACCTGAGTGGCTCAGTGGTTGAGCATCTGCCTTAGGTTCAGGGCATGATCCTGGTCATGGAATCGAGTCCCACATTGGGCTCCTTGTGAGGAGCCTGCTTCTCTCTCTACCTGAGTCTCTGCCTCTCTCTGTCTCTCTCATGAATAAATAAATAACATCTTTAAACAAAAAAAAAGAAAAAGCTAAATTTATTTAAGTTAAAGATTTATTTATTTTAGAGAGAAAGGGCATGTGTGTGTGTGTGTGTGTGTGTGTGTGTGTGTGGCGGGAGGGGGAGAGGGAGAGAGAGAGAGAGAATCTTAAGACTTCCCACTGAACCCACAGCCAGACACAAGGCTCAGTCTCACAATCCTGAGATCATGACCTGAGTTGAAACCAAGAGTTGGATGCTCAACTGATTGAGCCACCCAGGCATCCCAAAAAGCTAAATTTCTTTAATCACAGTTTCATCTTAAGCTGATGTAGGATTGTTTGCTTTAAGCTATTCAACGGTTGGTAGAAATTTAGTGATAATATCCTAGTAAACTGTGGAAAGATCTTCCTATGATACCATTTTCAGACATCATGAGCTTAAAGCCTGTGGATCTCTAGAGTTAGCTACAACTGTTTCTTCCTGCATCTTTTTTCTCCCTGAAATGCTTCCTCTTATAGGAGCCTACTGTCTATCTTTTTTTCTGACAATTTTATTTAACAAAGCAGAAAAATATCTATTGCTCTCATATGCTTATTGGTTGACTGAATGAAATCAGTTGTGAATGAGTTTTTGTTGCTATCTTGTCTGCAATTCCTGGCCTGTTTTCTCTAATTATGGGATGAGGGTCTTTGTATCAAGTCAAAGACTTGTCAGATAATTTAAGGCATCAGAGAATACTTGGAGTGAGTTTAGGGGGCCAGGATGATTCTCTAAACTGTAGTAGGATGTGAAGGTAAATCTGATTTGGTAGTGGGGAGTAGGGCCAAGAAACTCTGGCTTTTATCCAAGTTTTGTCCAAGTTCCCTATTTCCCTAAGGTCTCTAAGTGAACTCCGTATTCAAAATAAGGCAGCAACTCAATATTAGATATTTGTTCCAGGGAGCCACACTGGGAGAAGAGGGTATAGTGTATCAGTTACGCATTTTGTGGCCACCCATTGTTGCAGGGCTGCAGCCTTTTCTCGCAGGATGGCTTGGCATGGTCTTCCTTCCAAGCTTCTTTTCCTACTCTCTTCTCTTGCCTCATCAGACTGTAACCTCCTCTTTCTCCCTCTGCTAGTCTTCAAAGATGCATATTTCACATCCTGTGGCTCATTCATGATTTGTATTGTTTGTATATTATTTGATTAATTGTATTTCTATTTAATGATATCTATACTGTGTTCTTTTCTGATATTCACTCCCTTTATCTTTTGTCTTAGATCTGCTGATTAGGACAAATTTGCTTTAAAGTCTTCCATTATAAATGTATTTGTAATAAAACTATTCTCATATTTCATCTTCTTTTGAAGTGAATGTTAGGTACATAGAATCGGATTAATTGTAATCTTTGGTTCATGACTCATTGTCAGTATTGATATATTCTGCCCTTTTGTTTAATTCATTAATTTGTAATGAATGCTCCAGAACTTCCATTCCAGTCAAGAGCCTGAACAATGATAATAATTTATATCTTCTTACAGCTAAATTCTACTTCTAATAATGGCTCTCCTCAATATTTTAAATAATGAATTCTTTTCGTGAGCTAAATTGTACCACATTCTGGCCCTTAGGGTATTATATAGATTTGCTGCAAGGCATATAGAAAATACATAGTTTGAAAAAGTATTTTCTTAATTTTATCTGTTTCACATTTTTTTTCTCAAAGTACACCCAATATTTCAACTTTGCTTTGTGATTATATAATTTTCAAAGCTAAAAATACAATAGTTCTTTAAAGGTTAGCCCTCGTACTTGAAGTGATAAATCTGGTATGAGCAAAGTGGTAAATCCGGTCCTAGCGATTTTTGTAGGTAAAACAATAAATGAATATGACCTTTAGAAACTAAGAGATTAAAGCAGACTTATGATTTATGTTAGATATATAATCCTCAAATTGAGTTAGATTGATAAAAGATTAATGTCAAAATAGTTTTCATGAGGCCTAGAATTCTGTGTCGTGGTCAGATAAAGTAGTCAATAGATCATTATATGTGGATTAAACTGTGCTGTATTTTTAAGGTAGTCTTTAGAGGGATAATTATTTTGCTAAATTACAGGTTAATAGTCCTCAATTATTTTTAGAGAGGCTAAAAGAAAACCCTAAATTAATCAACTACAAATCTGAAATTTATCAGCTTTAATAAGTAAAACATTTGAGATCTAATTTTAGGTTAAGTTTAAAAGCTTAAATAAGATTGCATTTCATCTCTCCTTTGCTTTGTGTAGTTAGAATTATAGAAATATTTTTCAACACAGCTAAAATTATCTTAGAGATGTTTTTATAGTAAAATTTTATTCAGACATTTATTCAATAGTGATCCAGAGGTTTTATTTTTGAGAAAATAATTCTTTGCATTTGTCTTGCCTGATCACTAGTTAACTGAAAAAGTTAAACTATAGACCAGGGGTTGGTGAACTATAGCCTCCCAGGGCCAAACCTTTTCTGTAAAGTTTTACTACAAGATGCTGATGACTATTTGATTACATGTGGTGTGTAGCTGCTTTCACGTTAGGGTGGCAGAGTTGAGTAGTTGTGTCGGAGACCAGGTAGCCTGCAAAGCCTAGAATGATCACTGTCTGGCACTTTACAAAGTTTGCTAGCTCCTGCTCTAGACCAAAGCAGGTGTTTTACAGGTCTTTACTGTTTATTTTCTGAAAAATCAAGTTTCTAACAGTTCTTACCTACTTCTAGAACGGCAGAGGTGTGCACTTTGGATCAGGAAACTGTGTGAGCCTTCAGGAACAGGTGCAGGAATAGTGGGCCGGAAGAACCGGAACCTGTATGCAAAACTGTTATTGCACATGCTGAAGCGAGGAGTGCTCGAAGGGCCCTTTACACACCGGCCTGAACCAGGGACACTGAAAACATTGCCTTCCTACATGGTAGGTATCATAGACCAAAAAATGTCTTAGTTTCATTCCTTTAAAAATGTCAATTCATCAGCCCAATTGGGAATAGTTATATTATTAAGTCCTAGGTAATATATGAGGTAAAACTGTTTTTATTCTTCGTAATTCACTTTTTCCCACTTTGAATAAAAATCAGATATTGGCCTTAAGAGCACTGTGCTTATTGATTTGCCCATTCCACAATATTGTACAGTATTTCTGAAAAACTGAAATAAAATTTTTTATATTGAGCCTTAATTTCCCACTAGTTTTCACTGAATTAAGTGTAATAGCAAATATACTTAATAACATTAAGTATAATTTTTGTCTACCAGTAAATTCTGGTTTATTAAATTCTTTCAGATACATTATTTAAAAATTCATGAGAGGTTGGATCTAAAATTCCTTTCTACTTAGGTTGGAGTTTATACTTCACCTAATTTCACTATCAAAATCAGCTGTTACAAAGGCAGATATAATAACGTTCATTGGTGAATTGTCACTGTCTTGATCCTTGTAACCATGAAATATGCCTTAGTTCGTGTGGTGTTTGAATACTTGAGAAATCTGACTGGGGTACTCAGTATTGGTAGTTGCTATTAGGATATTTATGTATTTTTTTTAAAGCTGATTTTATAAGTTTACTTTGGTTAACCTAAACCAAAATGCAGTCAAGAGGCATACTGTACCCTAGATGATAATTCTGTTGTCCAAGGCAGAGATGCCGAAAGTTGTAATGGTGTTTCCAGTTGAATGTTAAAGTAGAATTTGTATTTTGCTTCAGATCAGTAGTGTTGGAGGCAGTAGTGACTTGACTTTGATATTCAATTGAACATTGCAATGAGGGTCTCATAAAACTGCTGTGCCTGTCTGACTTGGAATAGAGAGGGTCATGTGTCAACCTCTCCCTAGAGTACACCCCTCTTGAAGATTCTTTGGGTAGAATTTGGAGAATTGGTGCCCAAGTATCCAGTTAATGCAGAGTTTTCTTTGGAAGTTTGTCAGGAAGTCCTCCTCACTTGAAACGCAATTATTAGGCTCCTGCCATTCTTCTTTAAGGACTAAAGGTAGAACATTGTCCGAAACTCATTCAGACGTTGATAGATGGATGTGTTGCATCATGTTTTCCCGTTCATATTCATTTCACAGAATCATAGGAAAGGCTTTATTTCACAAATAAGAAGGCCGCGTGACCCGCCTGGGATTTTCTAGTATGTGGTGTGGTCAGAACTAAATTCCTGGTCTCTACCTGTTGCTCCTCCTTTATTTTATCAATGGATTCCTAATTTTTGTTTCTGAATTTTATAGATTGTGGTTTTCTGCCCATTGATTGTGTGTGTGCAGAGTAATTAATGATCACAGAAAGAAATAGAGCACATAATTTAAAAGGAACTTTTCATTTATCTTTTTTTTTTAATTGGGAATTTCTAGTATTCCATTTCATCTTCACTATTTTTATTAGCTATATCTTTCCTTCTTAGTAGTTGCCTTAGGGCATACAAATTGCATCTTTAATTTATGGCAGTTTTTACCTTCAAAAGTATTTTACCAATTTATGAATTATGGAAGAAGCTTATAAGATTTCCTTCTCCCATTCTTTGTGCTATAACTTTTCAGACATATCACTCCTACATGTGTTTTATTATTATTTAAAATTTTAATTCCAGTGTAGTTAACATACAGCATTATATTAGTTTCAGGTGTACAGCATGGTGATTCAACAGCTCTATACATTATTCCGTGCTCATCATAATTAGTGTACTTTTCATCCCCTTCACCTATTTCTCCCATCCCTCCACCTACCTCCTCTATGATAGTCACTGGTTTGTTCTCTATAGTTAAGGGATTGTTTGTTTGTTGTTGTTTTTTGTTTATTTGTTTCTTTTTTCTTTGTTCATTTGTTTTGTTTCTTAAATTCCACATATGAGTGAAATCATTGTGGTCTTTACTTTTTATAAAGCTTTATTTTTTTATAATACAAATAATCACCAGATTCACCTGTTATATCATTTCTATCACTTATCAGATTTCTTATACAGCGAAGCATAAATAAAATGTATAATGGTATCCATTTTATGTGTTTTAATATTTCATAATTCATTATTCATTTTTTATGTAATTGAATTTACATTGAGTATTTGAAAGGTTGTTATCAGACTTGAAACTTGATGGAAATCTTTATTTCATTATAGTACATTCTGAAAGAATTTTTCTAATTTTTAAAAATCAGTCCATCTATTTTGATGAACCAAATCCAGCACGAGCAAAAGGTTCAAGCCCAGAAGGATTACCAGACTGGGTAATGGGTGAGCTGGGGACAAGTGAACACAAATTAAATGAATCATGGAAGCTTTCTTCTGGAGAAGGTTACTCTTTGGTGCAGTCGCCAACTGATGGACACAGGTATGCTATCAAAATGGGATTCAGATATGATTTGTAATTTAGCCTGTCTTCAGAACTGGTTCATACATTGTTTTTTCGTGTGTGTGTGTGTGTGTGTGTGTGTGTGTGTATGTGTGTGTGTTTTATGGTAAGTAGTTGATTTACTTTATAATTTTATTAAAGTTGAGGGCTGTGAAGGGATGTGAGGTAGGTAAAATAACAGTTTTGCTTTAACATTTACTATATATTCAAGATTGTGTTACAGTTTTAGCCACTTTGTGGGTATCTATTAAATATATATGTATATATATATCCCATTACTTGAAAGGTGGTGCCTCAGTATCTTTAAATAACTTAATTCTCTGTTTTCCTTCATGACAAGCATGAATTAAGAACATTACTAATGACTTCAACAAAATATAACATCCTGCATATTCATCTTGAAGCTTATACTTGAATTTTTTGTTTTCCCCTCATTGAACAATATTTGTTTTGATTTAATAAAATAATGAATGTAACGATAAACCCCATTCAACTGTACTTTGTCACTAAAGTTCTAACTTAAATAGGACTTCTGGTGGAAATAAAAATAAACTTCTAAGTTTTCCAAATACACAAAAGGTTTATTATTGTCATAGTATAATTTTTGGCCTTTAGGAGGGATAGGTTTACATTGGGCTTTTATCAAATTTTGAATTTTACCTTTGGTATTTTCTGAAATATTAAAATGTTGGACAGTGGCAATTGAAATGACCCATACTTCATGCTTCACTCCTTATCACCATTATCTTGCTAATTATCTTGCTAATTTTACTTTTTTGGAATGTGATTTGGTTAACAGTATAGTCTCTCTTTTTTGGTATAAATTTTTGTTTCTCCCTTAATCAGAGAAATGTTATTAGTAATTTGAAATGCCTTCATGGTTGATATAGCCTGGTTATATGTTTTTGAGATCTCAGGTATTATGATGGAAAAGGGCAGATGAATACAATGCAAGAGATCCAGTCCATAAAATTTTTTTACTAGCAAGGGGCAACAAAATGGAGAGGCAAAAAGGAAGAAGTGGTAGGTAGAATTAAGGATGCTTTCAGAAGATTAAAGAGAAATGAATAGATAAGTTAATAGCAGGTGGTGTTAGATACGTATTTTTTTTTTGCAGTTAGGGGAGATTTAAAAATAGAAGAAGTGCTATCATGGAATTTTTGTTAGCCTTATAGCTGGTGAATGGAGGTATAAAGGGATTGTGGTTTGCATATGAAGAAAAACACAATTCTTAGTTTGCCTGCAAAATCCATTAGGTGTTTGCCAAAACATTTCTTGAGTGTCCAACTAAAAGCTGTATTCCTTTCTAGGTAATGAATATGGAGTTTACAGTACAAAGGTGAACTAAAGTAGTTTCCCATGTCTTGGAGCTGAGCAGAAGTTGGAAACTTGTGGTCTTAGACTGAATGAATCATGTGAATAGATTTTTGTTTGACTTATGTAGTATCTTTAAAGATTTTTGAATGAGTTATTCAAACTTAAAAACAAGGAATTTCAATTTCATATAAATACCTAGTTTTCTGGACAATTTAAAAAACTGGAGACGCACCTGTCTCTCCAGAAGACAGCCATACATTGGAGCTAAGTAATACTTGGCTACTCCTCTAATGCAGCATGCCTTCACTATTTGCTGCTCATTTTTGACACTGAGTTGGAGATCAATTGCATCTCTTATTGAGTATGATCTTTCTTCCTTTTTAAGGAGGGTTGAGAGGTAAAAGAAGTATTTCTTTTCACATTTTTACATTATATCACAAGGGGAAAGAAAAGGTAGATAGATGAAGAGGGATTATAAGACTCAAAAAGAGGAGAGAGACTGCATCTTTGTAGAAGTGAAGACTATCTCTACATCTGGTAGCATAATCACTCGTTACCTAGACTGTACAGACTTGGGTTTCTAACTGGTGTTTTAGGTAAATAGAGAAGAGAGTTAGGTGCATGGATAATTTCCACATAGCAGTTATAAGTAGTTGTGGGGATATTTGTGAAGATTGAGGTGTGTGTAAAATTAAGATTTAGGGTAGGAATAGATTTGAGATCTCAAGGAGTCCAAGTGAATGGGCTTTTCTTCCTTGGAACAGAGGATAAAATTTAAGAAAATACAGAGAATATTCTTCAAATATTAGTGACTTTTCTAGAAAATACCGTAATAAAATCTTCATAATTTAAACACATAACTTCTTTTTCTTTGTTGCTCACCTGTAATAAAATGGCATTTAATGCAAATTGTTCAAATATGAGACATTAGCTCTCAGGTATATAATAAGTAATTAATGGGAAAAGCAGGCAGTCCTTTGGTCCTCCTCAGTCGTTTAGAGCTCACAATTCAAAAAATTCTTACCTAACACCCCAGGTCTGTTTAAGGGACTCTTTGCTTCCTTGCTGCACTCATGACATGCAAAGATTTCATATCTGTCCTCTGTGCTAGATGGTAAATGCCGTGAGGCAGGAACTATGCTTTTCCTATTTGCACTGTTTCCAGCGCCTAACACTGGCAAGGAACCTCTTGGGAACTTTGTTAAGTATTTCTATTTGATGAGTGCTTACATGCGTGAATGAATGTATCATATTAGGCACTGCCACATACTTAATTTAATCGGTACAAAAACCTTTTGAGATAGGTAGATTGTGACAGAGAGGATGGCCCACAAGGATTGAAAAAAACTTTTGGACAAGTTGAGGAAAGAAGTTTTAAAGTTAAGAGAAGCGTGGATGTAGACTATAGAGATGCTCTTCACACACTGTGAGGAATATAAAGACAGTGAGCTGGAAAGACATATTGAAATATCTTTCTGGTCAAGTGTCAGAATACCACCAAGGCTAATACCAGTTAGTGTGGCAAAAACAAAACTTCTCAGTATCTTTTCTTATGTTTTTCTCTTAATTTAATTCGATCTATTTTCAATTTTAGTTTGATTTAACATTTTAATCCACATGTACATGAATTAACATATTTGTAATTTTGTATACATGAAGGCATTTAAAAAATAAAACTGACATTAACTTTACTTTAAGGCAATAAAATTGATTTAAAAGCCAAATACATAATGAGTGGGATGAGATCAGGAGTGGTGGTGAAGAGTCCACTGATGGTCTGTCCTTGTTTTTCTAAAGTTACTCCTTTACTCTCTGAGTGGTCATCCTGCACTAATGAAAAAGTTAGTGTCTGCTAGTGTTGACCTAATACATCTAATCAGTTCTGTAAGAAATTGTTTTAAAAAGTTTAAGAGTCTTATAATATTTGACACATGTATGTTTTTATAGTGAATAATTTATTGTTACTTAGAACTGAAGTTTAATGCTGCCTCATAAATTTTACAATCACTTCAACTTGTCCTTTGAAAAACCTCTTTAATCTTAAAAGATTTTCCCCCTTAGTGTTTCTTTTTTGATCACTTTATAAAATCCTGCTTTACTTAGACCTTTTTGTATGTGAAGTATTTCTAATGGCATTTTAGATTATGCTGTTTGTGTCCTAGCCTTTTCATATTATTAAAGATGCAGAGCCCTTTTGAAGCCTCTTTGTTAGGATTCTCTATTCAGTAGAGGTGGCACCTTTTCTTTACCTTTATTCTTCCTGTAGGATACAGGGTGTAGCTTCATTCCAGACATGTTAGAAGTAGTATGAGATTATATTCAATCATGCTTATCTTCGTGCTCCCCCCCCCCCCCAATACACATCATACACTAGTAAACTTAGTATTTCACATCAGTTTTGACATATAGCTTGTTCCATCCTGGTTTTATTCTTTGCTTTCCTTTTTCATATTTCTTGGTTTAAGGTTATGTCATTACCTATGTTTTCTTTTAGAAAAACCACTTTCAAATCATTTTTCTATTTTATTAGAGATCTATTACTGTATTTTAATGTCAAATATCTGCTTATTTTCTTGACAGTGAAGTATTTTACTTACATTTGAGTTTGGAGCATGGTTTTACAGAATGTTACTGATGAAACTGTAGACTTAGATCTCATCCCTGTACTGTTTGGCTGACTTCATTTAGTTCTGTAACCATGAGCTGGATCCATATATATTACTTCCTGGTCATCCTTCAGGTACTTAACCACTGTGATCTGGTAAAGACATTAATTATCTTTGTGGTAGGCAGATTTTCAGGTGGCTCCATGGTCCTCCTCTGGGTGTTCATAGTCTTGTGTGTGGGCAGGACCTGTGACTTGCTTCTAACTAATAAAGTATGGCAATGGTATTGGGATGTCACTTCTATGATTACATTATGATACATAAGACTCTGTCTTGCCAGCAGACTGGCTCTAATGTCTTGCTGGTTTAAAAGAAGCAGGCTGCCATGAATTCACTAGCTCTAAGGAACTGAACACTGCTGACAATCATGCTAGTGGGGAAAGTGGATCCTTCTCCAGTAGAGTATCTAGATGAGAACCCAGCTCTGGGCAAACCATGATGGCAGCCTTGCACGGCCCTAAGCAAAGGACCCAGCTCAGCTGTACCTATGTTTCTGACCCACAGAAACTATGAGAAAATATGTAAAATATATGTGTGTTGTTTAGAGCTCTTCAGTTTGTGGTAATTTGTTATGCAGCAATTGGTGACTAATACAGTTTTTATCCTCATTTTAGGAAATTGTACAAACTATATATAATACATGCTTGTAAAAACCTCAATGTAGAAATATGTGGAATGAAAAGTCAAAATCCTTCTCTCCTTATCCCCCTATTCCACTTGCCTCATGGGAGATAATGACCATCAGCAATTTGGTGTGTATCATTCTGCAGTAGACACATAGCCACACAAATGTAACTTAACAATTATGAATTAATTTATACTATATGTACTATTTTGCAACTTGCTCTTGCTCTTTTGCCACTTGACTTGTCTGAACCTGTGTCATGTAGTCTGTGTAGTTTTTTTAATTGCGAATCAACTGTGTAGATTTACTGTAATTTAACCTAACTTAACCTGTCTCTGTTGCTTTTAATTTTTTATTGTTATAAAGAATGCTTTAATTAACATTTTGGTACATATACCATTATGCAACTGCTTGTTTTTTGAGCTATTCCTGATGCCCAGAAATGAAATTGCTGTTTCAGTAACTAGGTACATTAACAGATTTAATGGATAAACTATTGGTGAGATTATTACTAGGTACAACATCTTGTGGATTGGTAAGAAAAACCTATATGGGCTAGTATGGAGAGATCTCTATATAAAATTTTAAAGAAGTACATAAAAGTGTAGTAAGCTTCCTTTTGTGTGTATGTATGTTTTACAGAGGATATATGGACATATGTGTACATGTGTAAGGGATATTTCTGGGTGCCACATTTGAAACAGTTTTACCTTTAGTGTGTAAGACTGGTCTGGGTGGAAAGTTAAAAACTTTTATTTTGTACGTGTCTGTGTTATTTTTAATAGTTTACACACATGTATTTTTTTTAAATTTTATTTATTTATTCATGAGAGACACACAGAGAGAGAGGCAGAGACGCAGACAGAGGGAGAAGCAGGCTCCATGCAAGGAACCCGACGTGGGACTCGATCCTGGGTCTCCAGGATCACACTCTGGGCTGAAGGCGGCGCTAAACTGCTGAGCCACCCGCGCTGCCCTACACACATATTTTTTGATAGGTACTATTAGGTTGCCCTCCAAAATACCGTCTTGTTAAGATGTATGGGGATAGATGTCATGAACATTAGTGATGTACATTCATATATTTAACTATATGTAACAAATCCACAAATTTAAACATAAGGATGAAATTTTCCCAATAAATACTTGTTGATTTCACTTGTATTTCTAATTTGTTAAAACAGAAATCAAGTGGGATAAATTGTACCATTTATGAAGCATTCCTTGTATGCTAGATAATATTCTAGAAATCTTTGGTAAGTTATATTATCTGATTTCATCCTCTTTATGGTTCTGTGAGATTGGCGTGATGGGCCTTTGTATTTATAGATGAGATAACAGCGTCAGTAATGTCATGCCACTTTCCCAGTGATGGATTCAGTTATGGAATCTAGGTCTTGATGATTCTAGACCTCATGTTCTTTTCTAACCTACCATGTAGGCATGAGTACTTTTTGTAGCAAGTATGGAAATGCCCCTTTCATCCATCTTTTTCTCCCCTTGAGCTGCATTGGCAGTCCTCGGTGACCATGCCTTTGTTCTTGGTTATTTCTAGATTGAGCTGAAATGAGGCAATTTGCCTTTTTTCACATCCTACTTTTGACACTTGGCAACCGTGTATCCTCAGGCAAATTACTTAATTTCCCAAAACCTGGGTTTCATCATTTGTAAAATGGAGACACAGAGCCTCTGACATGGGACCTGGGAAAGTGCTAGCTGTTGTGGCCACCATCTTTTGGCATGATGATTGTTATTTTAATAGTTCCTGTGGGGGCTTCCTTATTAGTTTGTTTGACCATTGTTTTGCTTCTCTAATTATCTAGTCTTCCTAAAGGATATTATCTTAAAATCCATTGGTCAATTATTTTGAATTACTAAAAATCATGTGTTCTTGAGAAAAATAAATTAATGGCTATGTAGAAGGTTCTCATTGTAAACATGAATCCTGCACACTCTCAGAAAGAGTGTTAAGAGTATTTTAAAAGAGACTTCAAAAGAATCTTTATTTATTTATTTATTTATTTTTTTAATTTTTATTTACCCATGATAGTCACAGAGAGAGAGAGAGAGAGGCAGAGACACAGGCAGAAGCAGGCTCCATGCACCGGGAGCCCGACGTGGGATTCGATCCCGGGTCTCCAGGATCGCGCCCTGGGCCAAAGGCAGGCGCCAAACCGCTGCGCCACCCAGGGATCCCAAGAATCTTTATTTAAATAACTCAGCAAATCCCTTTCCCCCCAAATAGAAGGAATAACAATGTAGCTGCCCCCCCCCCCCCCCCCCCCCGCTTAAAATTTTTTTTTTTTGCATTTGGTCATACCCTGAAGTAGAAGCTGCCTAAGTAGACACAAGTTCACGTCATCTTTGTATATTCTTTTTTGTGCATTATCCCAAACACAGAACACAAAGATAATAGGTTGTATTCTTGTCTTATGATTCTGTGAAGCTTCTTTTTAATGGCTTATAATTATTTTTATGACTTTTCAGTGAAGTATGATGTGGTCTGGTAGCTTATCACCAAAGTGAAGTTAGGGTCTAGGATAGAAAAGATGAAAAAGAATGATTTAATACCATTTATTTTTACTTGAAAGTTTGCTTAAAAGTTATGGGTTAGGAGAGGGTGGAGGGGAATAAAGATGAATCAGCCTGTGTACTAATGGAAGAAACACATGGATTCTGCTTATTTTAGAGGACTTTGTTCATGAAAAATAAGTCATTAGTTTAGATTTCTTTAGAAGCCATTTTATAAAGAGGTACCATCTACATTATATAAAAATTTTAGGTGTGCAGACAACTATTATTTATTGTATATTACTTTTACTATATTAGATTTAGGTTATCTTTATATGAATTAAAGTTTTATCTTTTAATTTATATTGTGTTCTCTAAATAATAAATTTGTTCATACCTATAAGAAAGGACTTGGAGAATAATTATCCTACTTTAAGTGATTATAGAGGACTATAATTTTTGCATCTTGCTTTAATGAGATCCTTCCATGGGTTATTTGATGCCAGATTTTAGTTTGGAATGAAGAATCTAATTATAGCCCTGCCCTTATGGAAAATATGATTTGCTTTACAATGATCTCTTTATGATGTGGTTTTCCAGGAATGCATTGCAGCAAAAAGCCAGGACTGTGTATGTCCTTTAAAAATGTCTCCCATTACAGCTAGCATTTCATTTGCTTATGCAGTTTAATAACATGGCCAGCAGATGGTGATCAAGTATAATGAAAGTGTACTTGTGATCCAGTATGTCAGATCTTTGTGAAAAAACATTTTTCACTTTAAAAATAATGATGTAATTTTTTAGTCTGGATACCTAAAAAACTGTAAAAAAAAATCTCTTTTCACTGTTAAGCTCTATTTTTATATGTAAATGAAATTAACACTATAAATAGCCCCTGCTCCTAAATTGTTGGATGAGTATATGGGGGAGCTGATCAATACCTTTCCTTCCTAGGGATACTTTTTGGTTTTTTTTTAAGATTATTTATTTATTCATGAGAAACACACAGAGAGAGGCAGAGACATAGGCAGAGGGAGAATCCCTCCCCTGCAGGGAGCCTGATGTGGAACTCTATCCCAAGACACCGTGATCAAGCCCTGGGCCAAAGGCAGACCTCAACCACTGAGCCACACAGGTGCCCCTTTTATAGGGATTCTTTATATCCACTGGCATAAATAAATATGTTTGGTAATACATAGAGTAAAACATCCTTAAATGTTCACTAAGTACATTCATTATGTTTAGGAATAGCCCCATTGTTTGGGCAAAGATATATTCTATAATAGCATGGTCCAGTAGAACTTTCTGCATAGAAATGGTCTGTGGCCACACTGTCCAACACAGTAGCCACTAAGCCATTCACATATGACTACTAAGCACTTGAAATGTGACTACACTGAATTTAACATCGCAATTAATTTAAACAGCCACAGTGATTTAGTGGCTGCTGTATTGGGCTTGGAGCTGTAGACCTGAGTCTTCTGTGGGGGTGTCGTAAAACCTGACCTGCTAGTGGAGACCTGCTGTCTAGGTGGGGCAGTGGGATGCAGACAGGGACTAGGAGTTGAGTGTTGTTGCATATAAATTGCCTCTGCCCCAGAGGAGACCTTTCTGTGCTTCTTTGCAATTTACAGGTATGTCTCTTCTTTGATGATAATCATTCATGATCAATACATAGTTGCTTTTCTTTCAGTCAGTCTCAGGTTTCGGAGGAGTTCTTGTGAATATATATATTTTTGAAAGAAAGAAAAATTAATCATTTTTCTTAACTTTTTTTTATCATTTTATTTGGGTAGACCACTTAGGATGGATTATATCTGATTAATTTGATATTTTGATACAATAGCCACTTAATCTTGAGCTGTAGAAATAAGTCTGCTACATAAATGAAGAATGAAAACTGTTTCTTAGGGTACTCCATAACACATAATGTTTCACTCATGAAACCACTTAACTACTCATTAATTTTCAATATTAGCATACCAATTAAATATCATTCTTCGGTGTTTACCAAGACAAGGAAGTGGCAACAAATTGTAACTGAGATGGAATTGATTTGAAAATAATGGCCTTGCTTTTCTCTTAGGCTTTTTTTTTTTCTTTTTTTTCTGAGTCATATTTTTTAGAAATTTGGTCACTTTAAAAAAAATTTTTAATGAATGGGGCTTTGTAATAACATCTTTTTATTTCATGAGTAAGTTTCTTTTTGTGAGATCATACTATTGAACAGTTTTGATTGTTCTTTTAATAAAAAGGGATGACAGTACGCTTATATTAACATAAAATTTAATTTTGAGGTTAACTAAAATACTCTCTAAATGTTATCTGTTAAACCAGAGATCTATTAATAATTGTTGACTTAATTGTATGACTTTTAAAGACATTCTTATTTTTAATTTTTAAAATGAATTGTGTTGTTTTAAGGTAGGAAGTAGGGAAAACATGAAGTCTTAAGTTGTTTATGAATCTCTGGTCATTTTTAGTTTTGTTAAGCATCTAATTTTTTTCATTTAGTTTTGTTTTTCTTTTTATTCCTAATAAAGTTCCCTTTGAAAAATTAAGTATGTTGTGGATCATTGAAAATTATTTTTTTCTTATTTTCAGTGTTATTTGATAGTTTACTGCATTATTAATTGTTACTATTTATTGTTTCATTTGTATTTTCCAATACCTTAAGAAGATGATTCTTCAGATTGTATATAACATTATTACCTGCTGCTCAGATGAATGCAAAGACATGAAATCTAGTTCTCATTTTAGTTTTGTGATCATTTATAATGCAGTAGTTGTGCAGGAGTTTTATTACTCTTGTGATATTTTACAGCTGTAAAACAGCATACATGTAAAAAGTGTGCAAAAATACATAGATACACTTTAAAGAACAATTACAAAATAATACTTCTAATAATGCCCCATACTTGTAGCCTACTCATGAAATAGCATGTTAGAGTACTCCAGGAGACCTTTAGATGTCCTTCCCTACTGGCTCCTCTTCCCATCTGAGAGGATCATTGTCCTGTCTTCTGTGTTAATCGTTTCTTTGCTTTTTGATTTTTTGAATGTTATATAAATGGGACCATCGTTTACGTATTATTTTGAAGCTTCTTTTTCTCATCATATTTTTCAGATTCACCCATGTTAATAAATGTAGCTGTAGTTCATTCTTTGTGACAAACTTTTAAAATTAACATGTAACATACAAGGCACGATATCAGGTCTAAAGCTTGATGAAGTCTTACAAAATAGATACTGTTATGTAATCACCTTCTAAATCAAGATAGAGAACATCACCAACTCTCCAGAAACCTGTCTTGCTCCTTCCCAGTCATTTATCATCCCTCCGAAGTAACCACTATTCTGCATTATGTCACTATACATTAGTTTTAATTGTTTCTGATTCATAAAAAGTATGTTCACTTTTTTCTATTCATTGGCTCAACATTATGTTGTGAGATTGATTCATGTTGTTGAATTTATCAATGGATTATATTTTTAGTTTACTGCTGTGTGAATATATCACATTTATTTATCCATTCTACTGTTTTTTTTTTTTTTTTTTTTTTATCCATTCTACTGTTATAGGACATTTTTTTTTTTCCCAGGTTTTGGCTATTATAAATAATTCTATGGTGAACATTCTTTTACGTGTCTTTTTGTGCAGTATGTTGACTTGGAAGTGTAATTACAGTAGATAATGCCAAAGAGTTTTCCAAAAATGGTTATAGGAATTTACATTTCCATGGTAGGACTTCAGAACCTGTGGCTCCTCATCTTTCCAGCACTTGGTTTGTCAGTTTCTTTTAGTTTTAGCAATTCTAGTGTGGTGTTTTAATTTGCATTTTTCCTCATGACTAATGACTCTGAGCACTTTTCTCCATGTTTTTGGCCATCTGGATGTCCACTTTTGTGAAGTTCCTACTCATTTTTTAATAAAACATTGTCAGTCTTTTCTGTATTAATTTGTTCTAATTATATATTCTGGATACAAATTGTTGATATATGTATGGGAGATATCTTCTCCCACTTTCACTGTGTCTTCTGTTGAATGTTATTAATTATAGTTTTATCTGTTATTTGAGATATTGTTTGTGTTTGTTTTTGTGTGTCTTGTTTAAGATTTCTTGCCTTTGCCTAACCCAGGATCATGGAGATACTTGCCTATATTAGCTTCTAGAAGCTTTCTAGTTTTATCTTTTCTCATTTAGGTATGTGCTACATCTGGAATTGATTTTTGTATATGAAGTGAGGTAGGGCTCCCTGCTATACCCCCTTGCCACCACCCAGGATAGCAGATAGCCATTTGATCCAGCATCTTAAAAGAAAAAAGCCATTCACCTGTAGTTGGCATCATTATTATAAACTATGAAATCTTATTTGTGTGGGTTTGTTTCTGGACTCTTGTCCATTCCATTGGTCTGTTTGTCTATCTGTATGCTGTTCTACTCTGCCTTAATTACCAAAGCTTTGAAATAAATCTTGATTTTTTAGTAGTATAGTTATGCCCTCCAGTTTTCTTCTTCAAGGTTGCTTTGGCTCTTCTTGGTTCTTCACATTCTCATTTAAAATTTATGATTAGCTGGCCAGTTTATACACACTCACCTCCATTGAGATTGTGATTGGCAATGTATTGAGTCTGTATATCAATTTGGAAAGAACTAATATCTTTATAATATTGAATGACACTCCAAGGCTCAGACAAGTAGTGATCTGCTTTTTGTCTCTATAGTTTTGCCTTTCCTAGAAATTTGATATGAGTGGAATCATAAAGTATATAGTCTTATGCATCCGGTTCTTTCACTTGGTGCATTGTTACTGATGTTCATGTTGCATGTATCTATAGTCTATTCCTTTTTAACCCTGAATGGTTTTCCATTGATGAGTAAATCATCAATAAACATTTTGTTTATTCATTCACTAGTTAGTGGATATTTAGATTGTTAACAGACTTTGGCTATTATAAATAATGCTGCTGTGGACATTCATATTGCATATTGCAGATTTTTGTTTGAACACATGGTTTTCATTTCCTTTGGGTAGAATTCTAGCAGTGAGTTGTATAAGTGTACAATTTAACTTTATAAGAGAAATACCAAACCATGTTCCAAAGGGGCAGTACCGTTTTACATCCCTATTAGCAGTGTGTGAATGTTTCAGTTTTTTTACATCCGCAACTCTTGGTATTATCGGTGTTTTTGATTTTGGTCATTTTGATGGGCATGTAGTTATATTACATTGTGGTTTTAATTTGTATCCCCTAATAACTCATTATGCTGAGCATCTTTTCATGTGCTTAATGGCTATTTGTGTTTCATATTTGGAAAAACATCTCCAGTAGTTAACCTGCTCCCTACACGCCCAACTACAATAATCACTATAGACGTTTCTAAAAAGGAGAATAATAAGAGTCACAAAGTAGTCACTGGCCCATAGCAATTCTGAAATCTAGTTGGGTAGGTATTGGGAATTCCTTAATTCAGGCTTAAGACCTGGGAATAATATTCCATGTCTCTTGACTCCTCCCACTAGGTTCTTGATTCCATCTTCTGAGTTCTTCCTTTTTCATGAAAGATAGCATGTATTTGCAGCTGAGCAGTTTTCTCAGTTGCTTCCTTCTAGAAGACTTTGGGGGTCCGGTGGTCCCTTTTCATTTTGTACACTTATCTTTTTCAGTCCAGGAGAGTAGTTATTTTGCTGATACAATGTTTTAAAAAGATTTCATGTATTTATTCATGAGGGACACACAGAGGCAGAGACATAGGCAGAGGGAGAAGCAGGCTCCCTCCAGGGAGCCCGATGCAGAACTTGATCCCAGGACTCCAGGATTACGACCTGAGCCAAAGGCAGAGGCTCAGCCACTGAGCCATGCAGGTGCTCCACTGATATAATTGAAGGACAATGACTTTAACCTTTCTAGAGACTCTGTTGTTTGAGAGAATCTTTATTTCATAGCCTTTATTTTTTTTAAAGGTCTCCATGTGTGAATGTATAGAGTGCTCTGATGTACCACCTTTAATATTTTTGATCTTAAAAGGTTTTTCATCTGTACTCTTGGCTTTATCTCTAAGCAATGCCCAAACTTCACTTGGATGCCATTCTTACTTTAGCATCTTTTGCCAGCTGGAGACTAGGAATTTTTAAAATTATGAAGTCCTGCTTCTTTTTTCTTTAAGTGTCCTCCACTATATTTTTTCTCTCCTTTTGCATTTTACTATAGGCAACAAGAACTACTTTGCTTGGAAATCTCCTTCACTATATCACTCACCCAATTTACTAAGCACATTTTCTATTTTACATGTTACTGAAGGTGATAGTATAGCTTTCTGCCATTGTAGTAAAAGAATACCTCTTCCTCTAATTTTCAATAACATGTCTCTCACTTTGTCTTGAGTTCTCACTAGCAATGTCCTTAAATTTAAGATTTCTACTAACAGCTCTTCAAGTCAATTTTGTCTTAACTCTAGCTTACTACTCAGTCATTCCAACCTCCAACCACTATTTGATTCAAAAGACTTTTCCACATTTTAAAGTAGTAATAAAAATCTGTATTAGTTGTCTATGGCTGCATAACAAATTACTCCCAAGTCTTAGTAGCTTAAAAATAATAAATATTTATTATCATGTGGACATGGCTTAGCTGGAATTTTGGCTCAGGTTCTCTTATAAACCTATAGTCAAAGTATTTGTGGGATGTTTGTCTGAGGGCCTCAGTCTTACGGCTTTCATTTAGAGGCTTCCCTCTGTTCCTTGTTTAGACTTTATCCAGCGTGCAGCATGGCAGCTGGCTTGCATTGGAGAGAATAAGCAAGATGGAAACCAGGCTCTTTTTGTAAGCTAATCTTGGAAGTGATAGCTTGTCATTTGTAGATTCAGGTTATTAGAAGTAAATCAGTAGATTCACTGTATACTCAATAAAAAGGGCTTATAGAAGGGCATGAATACCGGGAAATGGGGATCATTGGGAGCCACATTAGATGTTATGTAGCATCTTTGATACTTAGAACAAGTATCAAAAATAAAATAGACATATAACTGGGAATAAATATAGCTAGAGGGATTAAAATGGAATACAGTAAAATAGTCAACACAAAAGGTAGGGAAGAACAGAGGAACAAAGGAGATGGGAAAAATATGAAATAAATAGCAAAGTGACATATTAAATAGAACCATATCAATAATCATGTTAAATGTAAATGGACTCAACAGCCCAATCCACAGGCAGTGATTGTTATATTGGATAAAAAAACAAGAACTAATTGTATGTTATCTCTGAGACATACTTTAATATACAAAGACAAGTAAATTGAAAGAGATGTAGAATGTAGAGATCTAAAATGAAACAAAAGTTGGAATGCTGTATTTAATATCAGGTAAAATAATAGAGGGTAAGCTAGGGAGAATTATTAGGAACAAACAATTTTGTAATGATACAAGGGTCAGTTAATAAACATGACATAACAATTATAAATGTGTATGTAGAAAATAAGCGGGGGGATCCCTGGGTGGCTCAGCGGTATGGCGCCTGCCTTTGGCCCAGGCACGATCCTGGAGTCCTGGGATTGAGTCCCACGTCAGGCTCCTGGCATGGAGCCTGCTTCTCCTTCCTCCTGTGTCTCTGCCTCTCTCTCTCTCTCTCTCTTTCTCTATCATAAATAAATAAAAAAAATAAATCTTTAAAAAAATAATAAGCAAATAATCTTCAAAAACAAGAGGCAAAAATTATAGCTAAAGGGAGAAATAGACAAATCCATAAATGTTGCAGATTTTAACACCCTTTCTTAGGAACTGATGGAGCAGAAAAATCAGTAAGGCTAAAGGACTTGAACAATGCATTGACCCACCTCAGCCTCATTGACATCTATAAAATACCCCACCCAATAGGTGCAGATTACACATTCTTTAAGTACACATGGAATGTTCATCCAGATAGGTCATGTCTAGGTCATAAAAGAAATCTCAGTTGATCAAAAGATGAAAGACACAGAGTATGTATTCTGTCCTCATTTGAATTTAATGAGAAATGAACAATAGTAGTATTGTACATCCAGAAAAGCCCTCAAATGTTTATAAATTTCAAAAATAACTTCTTTTTAAAAAAGATTTTCTTTATTCATGAGAAACACTGAGAGAGAGGTAGGGACATAGGCAGAGGGAGAAGCAGGCTCCCGTGAGATTCCGGGATCACAACCTGAGCCAAAGGCAGACGCTCAACCCCTGAGCCACCCAGGCACCCCTTTTAAAAAAGATCTTATATTTAAGTGATCTCCACACCCAATGTGGGGCTTGAACTCACAACCCTGAGTCACATGCCTCACTGACAGCCAGGTGCCCCCAAAATATCACTTCTAAGAAACTCATTGGTCAAGAAAGAAATCACAAGGAAATTTAGAAAATATTTTCAAACAAAGAATAAGGAAAATATAAAACTTAAAGGTGCAGCTAGGGTAGTGCTTAGAGGGAAATTTATAGTTTTTAATGTTTATAACAGAAAAGGAGATAACAAAAATCAGTGATCACAGCTTCCCTCTTTGGAAGCTAGAAAAATAAGAGATGAGTGAACCCAATGTAAATAAAATGAAGGAAATAATATAAATAGTAGAAATCAATGCAACAGAAAACAATAGGAAAAGATCAATGGACCAGGCATTAATTTTTTTTTTGAAAAGCTAAATAAAATTGGTTAATACTGGTCAGACTGATCAAATAAAAAGAAATACATGGACAAATATAAAAACCTGTAGAATTTTTAATTTTGGTGTATAATTCCATTTTTTTAATTGCATTTTTTAAGAGTAAAAAGTAATATGCATAAAATAGTTATAGATATGTGTTAATGAATACATGGTATGAATAACAGAATTGTGGGGAGAGATGTGGAGCTATAAAGTAGTAGAGTTTTTGCATGCAATTGAAGTTTAAAATATATTGTTAAACTTTAGGATTTGTGTGTATATGTGTGTGTGTGTATGTGTGTGTGAGATCTTCATGGTAACCACAAAGAAAATATACAGAAAAGGGAATATACAGAAGGGAATCAAAACATGTTACTACAAAGAAATCAACTAAAAAGGGCAGCAGTAAGGGAGGAAATGAGAGACAAAGAAGCTATAAGAATACAGAGGATGGCAATAATAAGATTTTGTCTATCACTAATTAATTGCATTATGTGTAAATGGTTAAACTCCACAATGAAAAGTCATGGCTTAGCAGAATGGATAAAAAATGCCAACTATATGCTGTTTACAGGAGATTCACTTTAGATCTAAGGAGACACACACATTGAAAATGAAAAGATAAAAAAAAGATATTCCATGTAAATGGTAACCAAAGGAGAGCAGATATGGCTACATATCATACAAAAGTATGATTTTCTTACTTTAAGAAGTTTTAATGAGACAAGGACATTATATTATGATAAAAAGGTCAATTCACCAAGAAAACAGAACCATTATAAGTATATTCACCAAACATCTGAAGTCCTAAATATATGAGACAAACATTGATAGAACTAAAAGGAGAAATAGCTCTACAATAATAGTAGAAAACTCCAGTACCCCATATTCCCACATTCAATAATGTATATAACAATCAGAAGACTTGAACAACACTATGGACCAATTGGGCCAAACAGATAGATGCAGAGCTTTCTACATAACAACAGCAGAATACACATTTTTCTCAAGTGTGCTTTGAATATTCTCTAGGGTAAACCATATGATAAGCCACAAAAAGGTCCTAAAGAATTGAACTCACAAAGAGTATTTTTTTTTCTGATCAAAAAATAGGGAAACTAGAAGTCAATAGCAGAAGTAAAACTGGAAAATTCACAAATGTGTGGAAATTATAATAACTCTAAGCAAGCAGTGAGTCAAAGAAGAAATCAAAAGGGATATTAGAAAATATCTTGAGATAAATGAAAACGAATACACAACATACCAAAATTTATGAGAGGCTGTGAAAGTAGTGCTAAGAGGGAAACATATAGCTGTAAAAGCTTACAGTAAAAATGAAGGATCTCATATTGACAACCTAAATTTGCATCTTAAGGAACTAGAAAAAGAAGAACAAACTCCAAAGTTAGCAGAAGGGAAATAATAAAAATTAGAGCAGAGATAAACAAAATGGAGAATGAAAAAGACATTAGGGAAAAAATAATACCAAGAGTTGTTTTCTTAAAAATCAACAAAATTGACAAACCTTTAGCTGAATTGACTAGAAAAGAAAGAAGACTAAAGGAACTGAAATTAGAAATGAAAGAGGGGACATTACAACTGTTTTTACAGAAATAAAAAGGATTATAGGTGAGTGTGATGAGCTGATATATTCCAACAAATGGGATAAGCCAGATGAAATGACCAAATTACTAGAAATACATAATCTACCAAGAGAAGAGAGAGAAATCACAAAGAGATAGAAAATCTGAAAAGACCTCTAAGTGTTAAGGTGATTGAAGGAATATTCAGCAGTTTCACAACAAAGGAAAGCCTTCACCCGTATGGCTTCATGGGTAAATTTTACTGAGCATCTAAAGAATATTTAGTACCAGTCCTCAGACTCTTCCAAAAATTGAAGAGGAGGAAACACTTTTAAATTCATGGCATGAGGTCAGCATTATTCTGATACTAAAGCTGGGTAAAGACTACTGGAAAACTACAGACCAATTTCCCTGATGAATATTGATGTAAAAAATCTTAAAAAAAAAGCATAACTAGCCTACAACTTGGCAGCATATTAAAAGGATTATTCACCATGACCAAGTGGGATATTCCTGGAATGTAAGGATAATTCAACATATGAAAATCAATCAATATAATACATACATTAATGGAATGATGGAAAAAAACCACATGATCATCTCAACTCATGCAGAAGAAGCATCTGACAAATTTAATACTCTTTTATGACAAAAATGCTTAATAAACTAGGAATGGAAGGGAATTACCTCAAAATGATAGTCCACGTATGAAAAGCAGACAGCTAACATCATACTTCATGTTGAAAGACAGACTTTCCGCTAAGATCAGGAACAGGACAATGATGCCCACTCTTGTTACTTCAGTACAGTGCTAGAAGTTCTAGCCAGTGCAATTAGGCAAGAAAAAGATATAAAAAGCATCCAAATTGGAAAGAAAGTAAAATCATTTCTGTTCACAAATGACATGATCTTATACACAGAAAACCCTATGTATTTTATAAAAAACTGTTAGAACTAATAAATTTAACAAAGCAGCAGGATACAATACCAACACAAAAATCAGTTGCGTTATTTTATATGCTAACAGTAAACAATCTAAAAAGGAATGAAGAAAACAATCCTATTTACAATAGTATGATAATGAATAAAATACTTAGGAATTAAAGAGGTGAAAAACTACAAAATGTTGCTGAAAGATATTAAAGAAGGCATTACAAAATGAAAAGACATCCTGTGCTCATGGAAGATTTAATATGTTAAGATGCCAGTATATTCAAAGTGATATGTGGATCCAATGCAGTACTATCAAGATTCCAGTGATGTGTTTTTTTTCTTCCCTCAGAAATACAAAAATCCATCCTAACATTCATATGGAATCTCAAGTGACAATGAATAGCCAAAACAATCTTGGAAAAGAAGAGCAAAACTGGAATCCTCACACTTCCTGATTTTAAAATTTATTGCAAAACCATAGTTACCAAAACAGTGGTATTAGCATAAAGACAGACATATATAGAATAATACACTAGAATAGGGACCCCAGAAATAACCTCTTGCACATATGATCAAATTATTTTTGACAAGGGTACCAAGATTAGTCAATAGGAAAAGAACAGATTTTTCAACAAATTTTGCTGGGAAAACTGGATGCAAAACATGCAAAAGAATGCAGGTGGACTTTTACCTTACAGTATATACAAAAATTAACTCAGAATGGACCAAGACCTAAACGTAAGAGCTACAACTATAAAACTTTTAGTTGAAAATATAGAGGAGAAGCTTCATGACAGTGGGTTTAATAATGGCTATGACACCAAAAGCAGAAAAATAGATGAGTTACATCAAAATTAAAAATTAATGTGTATCCAAGGATGCAGTCAACAGAGTGAAAAGACATCTCATGCAATGGGAGAGAATATTTGCAAATTGAAACATGATTAGTCTTCAGAATATATATCAAAAATTCTACAAGTTGGGATGGTTGGATGGCTCAGTCGATTAGGTTTCCAACTCTTGATTTTTGGCTTGGGTCATGATTTTGGGGTCGTGGGATTGAGCCCTGAGTTGGGCTTTTTGCCCATCTTGGAGTCTGCTTGAAATTTTCTCACTCTCTCTCTTGTCCCTACCCTCCCCAACCTCTGCTGCCGGGCTCACCCACACATGCATTGTCTCTACAAAGAAAAACAAAAGCAAAAATTCTACAACTCAGTGTCAAGAAGAAGACCTGTCTGGTCACAAAGTAGATGAAAAACCTTGAATAGACATTTCTCCAGAGAAGTTACACAAATGGCCAAGAAACACATGAAAAGATGCTCTGGAATGCAAATCAAAAATATACTAAGACATACCTCACAGCTATTAGGATGGCTGCTAGTAAAAAAACTCATCAACTAGAATAGTTGTTTCTTAGTAGCAAGGATGTGGAGAAATTGGGACCCTTGTGCACTATTGGGAGGAATGTAAAATGTGATAGGCTACTGTGTTAAATAGTATGCCAGTTCCTCAAATAAATTAAAAAATAGTTACCTTATGATCTAGCAAACCCAACTTCTAGGTATATATCCAAAAGAATTGAAACAAGGACTTGAACGATTATTTGTACACCCATGTTCATGGTATCATTACTTGCACTAGCCAAAATGTAGAAGAATTCCAAGTGTTCATTAGTTGATGATTGGAAAGAAAATGTGGTATATGCAGAGAGTTAAGATGAGTGAGCCTTAAAAAGGAAGGAAATTCTGAAGCATTTTATAGCATGATGAAACTTGAAGATGCTATGCTAGGGGAAATAAGCCAGTCACAAAAACATAAATACCGTATGTTTCCACTCCTGTGAGGTACCTGAAGTAATGATATTCATAAAAGCAGAAAGTAGAATAGTATTTGCCAATGGCTGCAGGCAAAGAGGAATGGGGTGTTACTGTTTAATAGGTACAGTGTTTTAGTTTGGAAGATGAAAATGCTCTAGAGATGGATGGTGGTGATGGGTGCATAGCAATATGAATGTACTATTTTAAAAAAAAATTATAATTTGAGAAAGTGTGTGAGTACATGATCAGGGGGAGGAGCAGAGGGAGAGTGACAAGCAGACTTCGTGTTCAGTGCGAAGCCGGGCATGGGGCTAGATCCCATGACCTTGAGATCATGATCTAAGCTGAAACCAAGAGTTCAATTTCTAACCAACTGAGCCACCTAGGCACCCCTGTGAATGTACTTAATGCCACTAAACTGTACACTTAAAAATGGTTAAGACAGTAAATTTCATGTGTATTTTGCCACAATTAAAAGAAAGAGAAAACACGAATTAGCATTATCCAGAATGAAAAGGAGACTCCATATGGATTCTGCACACAGTAAGAATAAAAAAAGAATAATATAAACAGCTTTATACCACTGAAAACTTTGACAAAGTGGACATGTTCCTTGAAAGACACAAAACCAACACTGACTCAAGAAGAAATGGGAAATTTGAGTAGCCCTATTTCCACCAAGGAAACTTAATTTGTAATTAACCACCTTCCCACAAAGAAATCTCCAAACCCACATGGCTTCCTTGGTGAATTTTATCGGGCTTTTATGGAAGAAATACCATCCTGCATGAAATTTTTTTTCAGGAAATAGGGAAAAAGGGAATGCTTCCCAACTGATTTTGTTCAGTCAGTATTATGTTGTTTCCAAAAGTAGACAAAGACCTTACAAGAACATAAAACTGTATACCAATATTCCCTCATGGACATAGACTTAAACATTCTTAATTAGCAAATTGTATCCAGAAAAAGGATAAAAGGGTTATTATATCATGAATGTACATGGTTTAATCCCAGGAACATGAGGGGTTTTGGCACTTCATCACATAAATAATTTAAGAAAGAAAAATCATGTCATCATCTCAGTAGATGCAGAGAAAGCACTTAACATAATGCAACAACCATCCATGATAAAAACTCCCAGTAAGTTAGGAATAGAGGGGAACGTCCTCTGCTCAATTTGTTATCCATGAAAAACCAAAGCAATTATACGTAAAGGAAAGAAAAAGGTAGAGGACTTAACGTTCCTGACTTTTAGAATTAAAGCTACAGTAATAAAGATAGCAGTGTTGGTGAGAAGATAGATAAAGCCATAGATTAGAACAGAAATTCTAGAAATATATCTGCACATATACAGTCAATTGATTTTCCATAAAGATGGCAATGGAATTAAAGGAATTAAATCAAATTATGAGGGAACAACTGGATATCCATATGGGAAAAAATGAAATGGGTTATAGACTTAAATGAAAATGCTAAACCTAGAGAGCTTTTTTTTTTTTTTTTTAAAGATTTTATTTATTTATTCATATGAGGCACAGACAGAGAGGCAAAGAGAGAAGCAGACTCCATGCAGGGAGCCCGACGCAGGACTCGATCCTGGGTCTCCAGGGTCATGCCCTAGGTCGAAGGTGGCGCTAAACTGCTGAGCCACCCAGGCTGCCCCAACACTAGAGAACTTTGAAAAGAAAACAGAAAGATCTTTGTGACCCAGGAATAGGCAAAGATTACTAAAGTAAGTTGTAAAAAAAAAAACCCACAAGAAATAAGTTATAAACTGGACTATTTAAAACTTCTTTGAGAGACATCATCTGGAAAATCACCTGGCAAGGTACAGAATGGCAGAAAATATTCTAAGTACAAATATCTGACAAAGAACTGTGTCTAGAATATGTGAAGATCTCTTTACAATTCAAGAAAAGTAGACAACCTAATTTGCTAAAGATTTTACAGATATTTCACAAAAGAAAATATATCAGTGACTAATATGCGCATGTGAAAAGATGGTCACCATTATTCTTGATCAGGAAAATGAACATGGTCGAGTACAATGTGATATTACCACACATGCATTCGAATGGCTAAATTATAAAGACTTAGAAAGCCAAGTATGCTGATGATGTGATGAAACAGGAAGGCTCATGCAGTGTTGATGAGAATGTAAACTGGCACAATCACTTTGGAAAACAGTTTGTTAATTTTCTAGAAAGTTTAAGATAACTTACCATATGATTCCATAATTCTATTACCAGATGTTTAGTCAAGACAAATGAAAATGTATGTCCACATAAGTACTTGAATTGGAATGTTTATGGTTTTTTTCATAGTAGCTGAAATGTGGGGACAATCAACATGTTCATCAGCACATGAATAAATATGCAAGTTATGGTTCATTCATATTAGGGAATACTACTAATCAATAAAAAGAAACGAACTTTTTAAAAATGAGATTTATTTATTTGGAGAGAAAGCACATGAATGGAGTGAGGGGTGGGGAAGAGGGAGAGAATCTTTCAAGCAGACTCCCCACTGAGCATGGAGGCCCACAAGGGGCTCCATCTCATGATCCATGAGATCATGACCTGAGCTCAAACTAAGAGTTGGATGCTTAACTGACTGAGCCATCCAGGGGCCCTAAGAAATTAAATTTTATTACATGTAACAATATGGCTGGATCTCAAAAACATTTTCTTCGGTGAGAGAAGCCAGACATAAAAATGTACATACTGTTTGATTCCATGTACATGAGATTCTATTAAATGGGAGTTGTCTTGGTTTGTAGGAGATTGACAACAAAGGAGCTTGAGAGCACCTTTGAGTGTGATAGAATCTGTATCTTTATTGTGATGGTTATATAAGTATTTGTCAAAATTCATCCAACTCTACATTTTAAGTGGATACAGTTTTATTGATATAAATTATACCTCAATAAACTTAATAAAAATCATATCCAGGTATTGTTGAGGCTTCCCTGGTATGGCTTCTTCTAATCTAAACACCTGTGAACTAAAGTAACAGGTGATTTCCTCCACCTCCCAGCCTGGCTATAGCCAACACATGGTAGAGAGCCTGGAGAGCTCCCATTCGAAACCAGGGAAAATGGGAGACCCATAGTGATGACGATTCTATAGCAATTCTGAAATCTAGCCAGGTATTTGTTTCCTGTTTCTTGATTAGGGTTTAGTGTTTCTTTCTGGGGATGTTCCTCATGACTCTTTGGTCTGTCTTTTGGGCTCTTGGCTTTTCCCTCTGGATTATTATTATTTTTTAACCATAAGGAATGATTTGCTTCCTTAAAGCTGAGTAGTTTTCCTAGCCTCCCTCCTGTTTGTAGGAATTTGGAGAATCAGATGTCTCTTTTCATTTTGAACTCTGTCCCTTTCATATGAAATTAGTCTGATTCATTGGTTTTGAGGCTATGTCTGTGTCCTTTGCCTTTCCTAGGCATACACCTTCTTATAAGCCATAGCTTTCAGTAATGATCACTTGCACTGAGTTTCAGTTTCCTCTCAAGGGCAAGGAACTCCATTTCTGCCTCTGGATTCTTGGTGAGTTTGACTTGTTCCTCTACTTTGGGGAACTTTGATCCCCTTCTACTTCTCCAGAGTCACACTTCCTGCCGTTTCTAGTTGTTTCTGGAACCAGAGCCTGGCAGATCTCAGGTTCCATCCTTTTCATGGCATTGCATTTTTGTTCTAGCTAAAAAAAGTGACATAGTAAGCTCCTCTTTTAAGCTTTTCTCTGATGCAGTCTTGACTGGCATTGTCACTACTATTTCTTTAATTATTATTTCCCCAGTTCCTATTTATTTACTCCTTCTGGAATTCATATTATTTCAGTGTTAGAGATTATGGAACTATCTACTTTATCTCTTGCATTTTCACTTATTATAATTATCCTTTTATTTTTTCCTGTGTGTTATCTGAATATTTCTTATCCTAGTTTTGTAATTCACTGATTTGATTTTATGTTATTTTATACTTTATTTTTTAAAGATTTTATTTATTCATTCATGAAAGACAGAGAGAGAGAGGCAGAGATAAAAGCAGGCTCCATGCAGGGAGCCCAAAGCGGGACTTGATCCAGGGACTCCAGGATCACCTCTCGGGCTGAAGGCAGGCGCTAGACCGCTGAACCACCCAGGGATCCCCTTATACTATATTTAATCTGTTATTCTCTTCCATTATGATTTTGAAATTTGGTAATCATGTTTTTCATTTTTTTTAAAGATTTTATTTATTTATTCATGAGAAACATACAGAGAGAGAGGCAGACACACAGGCAGAGGGAGAAGCAGGCTCTCCACAAGGAGCCTGATTCAGAATTCCATCCTGGACCTTGAGATCATTCCCTGAGCCAAAGGCAGATGCTCAACTACTGAGCCACCCAGGCATCCCCATGTTTTTCATTTGTAAGCACATTTGTATGAAAATAGATTGTTCATTTCCTTTTTATATCTGAAATATCCATTTGAATGACACTGGTTACACAAATTAAAGTTATATTTAGAAGTTCCCCGTATATCTATATCTATGTCTATATATATATATATATATATATAGACATATATATATATATTTTTTTTGTAGGAGGACATTTGGTCTTTCTTTAAATCTTACATGTCTTGTGTCTTATCTCTTTATCTTTATGAGGACACGTCTTTGTTTCTTTAGTATTTGGAATCTAGAATAATATTGAGAGAATGGTTCTGGATTCCTGCTGAAATATTTTAGCATTAGGAAAAAGTGAAAGGGAAGAATTTATATTTCCTATAGTTTTACTCCTTCTGAGGAGGAAAGAGGCATTTGGATGTCAAGGAACTTACTAACATAATTACTAATGTTTCTGTGTTAGTTTCAGCACCCTGAAATTGATCAAGCCACAGTCCCTCTCTTCTCACTGGCACAAGTACCATAACCGTGAGTTCTATAATCATGTCCCCTGCACCAGTTGTAGGCTATGTACGAGCATCATGCCTTGCTGTTCTGTGTGGTAGACAGCACCAGTTACTCTTCCTAAAGAGGCTTATGGTGTTGAGCGTTGAGCTTTATCTTCTACCCTCTGTCTCATGGTCACTCTGACCTCTGGCTCCATCACTGTGAGTTTGAACTGTCTTATCTACTTTGAGTTCCAGTTAATGGTGTTTCCAGATGGAGACAGTCTTAATGGCAAGAAACGGAACTTCTTGCCTAATGTCCATGTCTCTTGTGCCAGCTAGCCTCCTTCATTAGTTGTCTCAACTGCTGGCGCAAGACGGTGGCTTCAAGCAGTGCCTCTGCTTTCCTTGTCCTGAATGGGAGCATGGATTAGGGACAGTATAATGAATTTAGTGTGGGACACATTGAATTGTAAGAAAGTAGGGCTTTTCAGTTTGTATTTGTAATGGGGTTAGAGGTCGAGAGAGAGCAGTTTGGGTTGGAAATGTTGACTTTGTAATCAAAGCTCCTTGTTATTTGAAACTGATAGTCCTTTTATTTATTTTTTATTTTTTATTTTTTAAAGATTTATTTATTCATGATAGAGAGGGAGAGAGAGGCAGAGACACAGGCAGAGGGAGAAGCAGGCTCCATGCTGGGAGCCTAACGCGGGACTCGATCCTGGAACTCCAGGATTGCGCCCTGGGCCAAAGGCAGGCACCAAACTGGTGAGCCACCCAGGGATCCCCCTGATAGTCCTTTTGTTAGCAGTTTGGATTGTCCAGAGGGAATGCATGTAAAAGGGAAATAAATAAGGTTAGACACAGAGTCCTGAGATTATAGCATACTTGGGGTGGTCAGGGAAGGAAAAGCTGCTAAAGGTTATTGTGAAGGAGATTTCCGAAGAATTGAATGAGAAAGGGGGAAGAATGGTTCTACAGAGCCAGTAAATATGGCTTCTTTAAAACACTGTTCCTGATGTTTTGGGGAGATCGACTAGGGTAAGGACACTTAGTGGCTCATGTGCTTGAGCAACTAGGAGATCGTTGATGACTTCCCAGCACTTTCGGGATAAGTGGAAGTCAGATTGCAGTTGATTGAAAAGTAAACGTCAGGTTAGGACATGGATCTAATAACTTATTTTGAAAACTTAGGAAAGAGGTGGATTGGTACAGAGGACAGCTACAAGTGAATTAAAAGGATATGTTGTTTTATGTATGCACCCTGTGTAATAAATAGATAAATGTTTCAGTCCTCTTTTTTTATTAATATTTTCTATGAGAATTTCTTTTAATATTTAAGCATTTTTCAATTTTTAAGTTAGCTCTTTTTATGATTGTTTAATCTATTCTTAAAGAAGGACAGGCCAGTGCTTAGTATGATGTATCAGATTGCCTCTTCCTACATCCTTAGTTTTAAATGTTTATATGAGCTCAAGCACATGGGCTAATGAAATTATTCTCAAAATATTACTTCATCTGTTTTCTTGTTTGTTCTTAAGTATTTGGATACCTGGGATATTGAGTAGGGGTATAAAAATTAATAGCTCTCTTTAAAACAGCTTTTTCAGATATTCTACATTACTTCGTAACTAGTCTAAAGATTGTTGCTCTTTCAATGTTACTAACAAAAACATATTCATTGTCATCTTGTCTTTCTCAACTACTATTCTGTCTTTGAGAATACTTAGTATGGACCAGTATTTGTGAAGGGAATCCTGATAGGGCTTATGGTTAAAAGTTAGTGACTTTAACTCATTCTTTAATGGTTAATTTCCATTTTATGTATCTTTAAGGAGCTGTTCAGAGGAAAAGATATTCATAATAATGAAACTTTCATTGAAGTAGCTTGAGTAAAAATACATGAGAGACTCCAGGCTAAAGTAGAATATTGAGAATGGTATTTTTACACTATATTTTATATTGGAGAAAAGTCTTCTTGTTCAAATTCATTTGGAAGCTTACACTATTTTCCTATTTATACTGTATTTACAACATTTTACCTGAATTAACGTGGTGTATTTTAAATTTAAGACTTTGATTTATCTGTAGTTTCTGACATGGTTTCAAATTAATCCAAATTTTCAGTACATGAAGATACTTAAATTTTATATATTTTAATGCTTCATCTTGATGTGCAACATGAATCCAATAACACTTACTAACCTTTTAAAACAATTATCCTCTCTGAGAATATATGTTTTATTTTTCTCTTGTTCTCTACCTTAGGAAAAGAAGGAGGGAGGAGAAAAGGTTTAAATACATGTAGTTAAAAAAATACATGTAGTTTATTAATAGTTCCACTTAAAAATAGCACTTGTTTGTAAGCAAGTGTGTGGCATTTAGGTGACATTTTACTTATAGTTAAGCCTAAGTGAATTAAAACGTAAGAGATACAAATGGTTGTTATTCTCATTTATTTTTTCTTTACTATGGAAACATCATTGTTAAATATAAACAATCATCTGATATCCAGAAGAAAAAAATTAGTAATCCTAGATTTGAATGCCCATGTGTCCTCTGAATTTCCCCCATTCTGATTGTTACTATTTTGGTCTGTTAGTAGGGAGCAATCCACTGCGAAGCTCCAAATGAGATCCCATTCTATGAGTCCAACCTCCAGAGAAGATGGACAAAATATTACCCCAAAGAGTTGTGTAAGATCAGATTCTACTTTTGTTTGTTTGTTATTTTAAAATAACTCCACAAATGTTTAATTTCATGTTTGTCAAAATGCCAACAATTATTTGAAAACAGTGAATAAAGTCTAAATGTTTTGGTGAACACCCTGATAGCAAAGAAAATTGTGTTTGGTATATTCCACCTTGTTCCTTCTGCTTTCTCAATGATTCTGAGGCATCATGTGAAGCAGTGTGTTGTTTCTCTTGTGCACTGAAGAATGACTTTGGAAAGCTTCATTTTTTAGTTGTTTTTTTTTCCCTTTCCCCTTTCACTCAGAGTATATGTGTGTGGGTATGTGTGTGTGTATATGAATGATTAGACATCCAGTGGTCACAAATTTAAGAAACTGGGATTAATTTGTAGTGAAGTAGAGGACATTGCATTTTTGCTGAAAATGAACTATTTATGTCCTGAAATGTGAATGCCTCTCTTGCATCTAATTACTTAACATAGTTTTGGTTTGAACAAGGTGCTAGTGAGCATTCCAGTTGGCTTTCTAAAGAGAAGAATTTTGTCTGCTTACTATGGCCTTTCTTTTGTAACTCTGGCTTGTCTTGGGTTATGTGACTTTTAGTTACAAAGAGATCATGTGTGATGCGTGACTGTTCAGCAAATATTGCTCCAAACATAACTCACTGCATTTTCTCCAGTGATAGTTTGGAACTTTGGAAAATATTTTAAGGGCAGCGTGTTTTAAATATTTGTGGGTTTATTATCAACCATTACATTCACTCAAAATAAACAAGGCAGGTGCTTTTTCTTGAGAACTTTTTGTTCACAAAGAAAAACAGACAAGAAGCAGGGGACCTACAATATAAATAATAAGGAATTTAAATATGGTATATATAATAAATTCAACATTCTGTTCAATAGAAATTTGGAGATAATAAGATATGAAGAACATTTTAGTATATCTTCATCACTTCAGATAATTTAAATGATTATAGGTAAATAGATTTATTTATTAATAATGAGGTTTTTCTAAAAGCGTGAAAATGCTGTGCCAATAAATTTAATTTCAAAATACATTTTTTGGCCGTACTGTAACTTATTATTATACACAGATTTACTTTTCTAAGTTTCTAGAGCTTTTAGATCATTGCCCATTTCTGGGTACCAATTTTAGACTGTGTTCAGTTAATTATATTTTTAATCGCCTTTGATAAATGTGTAATATAATAAGTTATATGGGAGGAGAAAAAAGCATGCAATTTTAATTTTTTAAAAAGTAAAATTTCACCATAATTGTGTTCTCATGATGTGAATCCAAAGCTTATTTCTCTTTATATTCAGTGTATGAATGAGAATTAATTTCAGAACAAAGAGCTTCTTGGACATCAACACAAACTTCCCTGTTAACTAATTTTAAGGATTATAAATAATTCATCTTTTCAAGTGTTTCCCCACCCCCCTTTAAAGCTACTGTGGTATACCACAATTAAAACTTTTTGTAAAAGAACTTAAAGAGAAGAATCTGGATTAATTTTTAAAAAGTTCTTTTGATGTGTTTTTTTTTTTGAATCTAGTTACTATGCGAATATATTGGAAGGCACCTCATAGCCCTCAGCAGCTATAATAAACAGTCATTACTTAGAATTGAGAACTCTAGCTCAGCTGTAACATAAACCTTTCCTCTGAGGGTGATACACCACTACCAGAAAAGCACACAAAATTTTTCATTACTTTGAATGACATATATTTTGTCCTGTTTTCTGTCTTTTCTGTTTTCTTTCTTTTCCCCTCACTCCCTCTCTCCCTCGTTCGTTTTTGCTTTTATTTCTTCCTTCCTTCTCCCCCTTCTTGTCTTTTGTCTTTTGTCTTTCAGGAAGCTCATTCCAAAAAATGTGCTGTTTCTTTGGATGACAGCGACATCGAAGCTCGCCTAAATAGTTGGAATCTTGGGGTAAAAAAAAGTACTTGTTTTATGTATGTATATTAATGTAGGAGAATCGTATTATATTTGTAAAACATCTCAACTAATTCTATTTAGTGAATATTATTGGATGTCAGCCATTCAGTACTGCGGTGGTACTGTGGGAGAAGGACTTTGAGTACAGGAAAGAGAAAGAACATTCCAAAGAAGCATAAAACAGCCCCTGCCCTCAACAAGCTGATTTTCTCATTGGTAAAATAGAAGATATACACATAAGTCATTAAATAATAATTTAAGATAGTATATGGTAAAATATTAAAATGAATTAGAAAGTACAATACTAAAGTGGTGGAACAGGGAGGGAGGACTTGGAGAAGCAAGGTCATTTGGGTAAAAAAAAATGGGAGATTTCCTGGATGAACTGCCATCATGGGCAGCAGTTTAGAGATACAGAGGCCGAGAGGGGCATGGATGTATCTGGATAGCTGTGGAGGTACAGAGCTGGGAAGAGAGAGGTATGAAGGAACATGTGGTGTAAGTCACTTGACATGACGGGATCTTTGGGATTAATGTAGGCGATTAGCGGGCAGTGTTAATCAGGCTTGATTGTATTGGAGCTTTGATTGCTAGATGGAATGATTTAGCTTTTACATTTTAGGCAATAGTGAGCCATAGAGGTTTATTTTTTCCTTCCATGGTCCACTCTACATGATGCTGTTTAAATGCTCTGAGGAAATGAAAAGTGGTTTAGAGCAATTTTTATCACATTTTGTTATTAATTAAATAATTTGTAATTTGAAAATTGAAAAGTATAGAAAATCAGAGGAATAAAGTATGTTTGAAAATCCTAACACTGAGAGATGGCTTAACCTTGCGTTCTATATATCCTCCCCTTCTTTTTTCCCCTGTATTTACACAATTAAACTTTAAACAAAATTGGGGTTATGAATATTATTTTGTGCTGTTTTAAATTTGCTATAGGTTTATAATAGTTCTATAAATATGAATATTAACAATAGCACTAATTTTTCTTTTGGATGGGTATTATATAACTTATTTAAGCATTCTGTTATTTTTGGACATTTTGGTTGCTTTCAATTTGTGGCTAATATAAGTAACATATAAGTAAACCTGCTGTAAAATTTCCTACAGATTCTTTGTATACATTTTTGGTTGCTTTCTCAGGTTACATCCCTTCCAGGCACCTGCCTCCAGATGGTATATACCAGTTTATTCTCCAACTAGCAGTATATAAGATTATCTATTTCTTACTTCTTCACTGCATATTAGGGATTGTTGTTTTTAAAAACGTAAAACCTTTCCTCCTAATAATGGTCTTTAATGAAAGCAGTGCTTTAGGAAAATTGACTTGGTGGCATTTTGAAGGTTGTGTTGAGTGTGAATAGAAATTGGAGAAAGGGAACCAATCTTTTTGGTGTTTGTGGTGAATACCACATTAGTATGATTTCTGTGAAGATGGCAAGTATTGAAAGAAAAGACATTTCAAAGAAGGTAAAAGATGCTAGTGACTGATTGGTGAGCTGACCAGAAGGGCACCTAAAGGTTTACTTCTAGGAAATGGGAACATTGGTTCTCTGTCAGCTTCATGAGACTCGAGGGCTGGAATCCTATTTCATAGTCACGCGGTCCCGGGTGGTGGCTGCACCCAGAGGCTGGACAGCCAGTCTTCAGGGGACAGAGTAAGGACAGCTGGCTCCTGCAAGGGACATGAGTAGAAGGTAGGGCATGGATAAGAATTTAAAGCAATGTGAATCTCCTAGCCATTTTGGGAGCATGTTAGCTAAAGAGAAGAGAGAGAATAAATAACAAGAGGGGAATAATAAGTCAAAAGAAACACACTGTTATGTTTGAAGGTGGAGCGGAAGCTGCCACTGGAGGGCAGGCCTAAGTTACAAGTGTGGGAGAAGAGCACAGGAAATCCCCCAGAAAGAAATTTTTTTGTTATTTGCCAGAAAGCAATATCAAAGGGAAAAGTGAAATCCTGGGCTATCCTTTTAAACTTGCCTTTGCCCTTAGCCATTTGAAACTTCTGATGTACATTTCTTAGCACAGAGAGTACTTTGCCTGATTATTTAACTGTTCAGTGGATTGAATTCATATAATAAAATTAAAATAAAACATCTAAAATATTTTGAGGTAATGCCTGAAAACTAGGTCTGCCTGGGTTTGTTTCACACTTTTATTGTTCAAAGGATGCACTAACATTGTAAAATATGAAAGTCTTGCATTTTTATATATTTATAACATATATACATTAATCAGGCTGAACTATATCTTTTGATCACAGTAGAATAATTTAAGAATCCAGTGTATTAAAAAGCTTAGATTTTACTTTGATTTTAGTTTTGTACGAGAATGTGTGATGGATTTTTTTTCTTTCTTCCTGTGAATGATGGTTAATAGTAGTTAATTTTAGTGCTCTATACCAAGGGTGCATTTTTTATATTGCTGGCATGACTTTCATACGCCTTCGTTCAGAAGGCATTAGATGTTCTAGAATTTGAATTTTCTAGCTTTTGTTAAAAATACATTTTTTTTCCTGCAAATATATTCTTTCTTTCTCCCGGGAGTGTTAGTATTTTTTTTTTTTAAGGAATACATAATTCAAATAGATTTACTTATTAAACCTAGCAATTAAATTTTCCTCCTGTATTTTTTTCTTACTCTTTAAACTTTTAACCTTTAGTTTTGGGTAAACTTTCTTACTCTGCCATATAATTGATATATTCCATGCTTGACTGTCTTTATGTAAATTTTGTTTTTTCCGTTTTATTTTTCTGAGGCCCTGGTAGAGGGCTGGGAGGAGGACTTTCCTGGGCCTTCCATTCTAGTTATTAGTCACCTGCCCACTGCCACCATTGGCCTATGCACTGACTGTAAAATCTCACTCTCACCAGGAGCAGAGGAATAGTGAGGACTCTCTTTGCTCCTTTGCCCCAGAGCAGGATCCAGGAGGAGTATGGAATTAGCACAGGGATCGCTCTCAGGAATAGGCAGTGGGAGCTGGGTGAGGTTAGCAGAAGTGAGTGCCCCTTAGATCCCGCAAGTAGCTCCAGCGGGTGGACAGCGCCCTAGAGTTAGGCAGACCCACCTGGAGGTCAGGGGCCATTAGGGAGGAGTGAACCTTTCTGCCGAGGGCTAGGGGTTACCTGTGAGCTGTTAGCAAGTGGGGATATGCCTTTACTGTCCTTGTGGGAAGCCTGGCTGGTCTGCTCCCTGGGGCCTTCTTCACTGTGGCTGTTGGGAACTGTCTTTATCAGACACGGGGGACAGCTGTCAGGCTGGTGTAGCAGACAAAAGAATAAGAGTAAGACCAAAGAGTAGGTTGAAATGAACGATTCCAGTAGATGAGCTGCCCAACTTGTTGACCCTCAGAATTGCGAGCTAAATAAAATGGTTGTAGTTTGAAGCTGTGAAGGTTTGGGGTAATTTGTGGTGTAGCAGAAAGCTAATTAATACAGATACTGCCTAATGATTTTCTGAAGTGACTGTGCTGGTTTTCATCATCATCAGCAAAGTGCCGGCTTCTGAGAGTCTACTTTCTCTTCAGTCCTTGGTATGGTCAGTTAATTTTTTTTTTTTTTTTACTTAAAAAAATTTAGCCTTTCTTAAGAGTGGTTAGTAACATTGCGTTATGTGGTTTTAATATGTATTTTCCTGGTGACTAACACAGTTAGGTGACTTTTCCTATGTTCATGACAGTTTAGATGGTCTCTGGGAGTCAAGTGCCTACTTGTGGCTTTGCCAGTTTTTCTGTTGGGTTGTTTGCCTTTTTCATACTGGTATGTCAGAGCTTTGTATCTATTCTGGGTAAGAGTCCTTTTGGACTAAGTATAAATAGTTTCTCCTACTTTGTTGCTTTCCTTTAATCTCTTACTGGTGTCTTTGATGAACAGAAAGATTAAATTTAAATGCAGTTCATTTTCTCATTTTTTCATTATGTGATTAGTGCTGTTTTGTGTTCCATTTAAGATCTTTGACTACCTTAAGGTCCTGAAGATGTTCTTCTCTGTTTTCTCCTAGCAGCCCTATGGTTTTACTTTTTCTATTTAGATTACATCCCATCTGGAGGTGATCTGGGTATATGGTATAAGATAGGGTGTTAAGATTTATTTTTGTTCCTTATGTCTATCCAGGTGACACTCTCACATATTGTAAAGACTCATCCTGCTGTACTACAGTGTTATTTGTCTCATAAATCAGGTGACAGTACATGTCTTTCTGTTTCCATTCTGTTCCTTTGGCTTATTTGCTTTTCCTCATGCCAAAAGACTGTGCCTTTATATCTGTATTTAATTTGTGCTCACTAAATGTTGAAATGTGAGTAAACCAACGAATGAGCCTCCATTTGTAGTATTATTTCTGAAGAAAAACGTTTTTCAAGTTTTAAAATGTTGACTTAAAAAACATTATTTTGGAGCATAATTGATTTGACATTGAGGACTGAATTTATTTTATGCTATTGAGAGAATTTTGGCAGTTCTGACTGATGCCATGACCTAAAAACATTTATTTTAGTTGTGGTGCTAGTAATATATTGCTTGGTAATGTCCTTTCCTTTAAGGCGGCTAAAATATCAGATAAAATATCTATTTTTCTAGAATCATAGAACATCTTTAATTGGTCAACATTAGCCTATAGGGGTATTTGATCAGTTTGACCAAAATCCTGAATAATCCAAAGAAACTGGCAGAGCCCTTTGTAACCAAACAAATTGGCTAAAACACTAACCAAAATAGAATATCAAAAGCAGTTTTCATTAGAAAGAATTCAGATATCTGTATTTGTGTCTAGTTTAAACTATTACATATTTTATTACTGTGATTCTGTTTGCTCTTTAAATAAGAAGTGTTTGGTCATGTGATTCATTCCTGCTATTGGAACTTAATTTTTTTGGCTTTGTTTTCTGTATAATATTTTGTTAGACTTTAGTGTTTCACATAAATCCTTTCTATCTTCTATTTTGGACATTCTTTATTGTGGTCTTCTTTCCTGAGGTATTATGAGAGAACAAGAAATTTTCTAAAAGAACATGAAAAAAATGTTAAGACTGTTTACAGATTGCTTCAAGTCCATTACTGGTGGGTTACAAAGTGGGAACATTTAACTTCAAAGCACATTTGGCTGCTGTTATAAAATCAGAAAATAGATTGCTTATTTCCCCCAAATAGACGCAAGAACATGCTTTACTATGGATAATTCTCATTACATATTGAAAGTGGTAATGAGACAAACTCAATGTATTGTAAATGAACAACAACAGATTCATATATGTTCGTAGTGTTCATTATTGTTTTTAAATATTATGATAGACATTTTCTTTTTTTTTTTTTTTTTTTGGTCAGCTTGAGAAAGGAAATTTATGATAACAGAATGAGTCTTTAACTTCTGTATTTAAATGGCTTTTAAAGATGCAGAGGATGAAACAGGAGTCACTTCTCCATAGTTGAAAGGCTACATTGTAATTAGCTAAACCAATATTTTGTACTCCGCTTGTAAATGTAGAGCTGTGTCAAAATAAGTCACAGATGGTTTTCTTGGCTTTGGTTTTAAATTTTAAGCTTAATTAGAGCTTGAGCATCTTTGAGAATTCCGTTTCCCCCGCCTTTATTTTTCCCCTTCTATTTAATTCTGCTTCATGAATTAGGGTTTTATATATTTGCAGATATGGGTGTGGCTTTGAAGAACTTACTTTCTAGGCTGTTTTTATCCATTCCAAAAATAGAGAATGGTTACTTACTTTTCATATATATACCTTCAGACAATAAATATTTATTGAGTGCACTTTGCTGCCTCCTGGAAATTTGCTGCCTCTATTTTTCAAAAAGCTGTGTATATATAGTACAGTGTTATTTACTAAATGTGCCTCTTCCTCTGGTATGATATTTAAGTGGGTTTTATTATTATCTCCACTTAATAAATGTTTTCCAAAGTAAATGTACAAATGCATACACCAACTAGTGGTACACCATCTAAAACACTTTTATTTTCAGATTTTTAATGTGTACCAATCAAGTGGCTATAAAATGCTATTTCACTGTGGTATTACTTTACATTTTCATTGGAAAAGATTGCACATATTCATATGTGTAGTAGTCATACAAATTTCTTCATCAGTAAATTGTGTCTCATATTTTTCCCATTAAAAAACCTGTATTCTTTCATTAAATTTTAAAGACCTTTTTTACATATTTTGAGACTGATAATTTGTTCAAACATCTCCAGTTTATGGTTTATCTTTTAATTTTATTTATGATATATTTTTTGGAGTAAGTTCTTGCCTAGTCAAATTTATTAATTTTTTGTTTATGCTTTTTGGATTTTTTTTGTCTCTTGCGTAAGAAATCTTTTCTGTTTTGGCCATAAGTCATTCTTTTTTTTTTTTCCTTAGCAAGTGAAGGGGAGTGGGGGATGGGGTGAGGAGGGGCAGAGGAGAGAGAGAGAATTTTAAGCAGACTCCACATCCAGCATGGTGCTCCATGAGGGGCTCAATCTCACAACCCTGAGACCATGACCTGAGCTGAAATCAAGAGATGGATGCTTAACCAACTGAGCCACCCGGTGCTTTAAGTCATTCTTTTAAGTTGTCTTCTGAAAGGTTTGGGTTCTGCTTTTATTTTATTTACTTATTTTTAAAAATATTTTATTTATTTATTCATGAGAGATACAGAGAGAGACAGAGAGAGGCAGAGACACAGGCAGAGGGGAGAAGCAGGCTCCATGCCGGGAACCCGACGTGGGACTGATCCCTGGACTCCAGGACCACGCCCTGGGCTGAAGGCAGGCGCTAAACTGCTGAGCCACCCAGGCGCCCCGTAGGGTCCTTTCTCTATAGCTCTTCCTTTCTTTCCCTTCACCATGGAGAAACTTCCTTCCAAGGGGCCTGTCTCTCCTGCAGAAGTGGTTCCCTCCTAAGAATCTTCTCTGGTTCTTTATAGTTTTCACACCCTTCTTTTGATTCTCCTGTCTCCAGCTCTCTGATCCATCAGTTTTTTTGTACGACTCATGTAAGGTAGACCACTCTCCTTCTACAAGTCAATATTTGATGACACTTATATTCCAATACCACTGGGACCCTGAGGCCCTTCCTTTTTGTTCCATTCTATCACTCTGGTTTAGCTTAGGATCTTATTCTGCTGATCCGTGATCTTTCTTTGGCCACTTAAATGTAAGTCAAAAGTTTTAGTAATTTCTCCTTATTATGATGTAGGCATAGGTGATGGGTGTTTTTATGTGCTGTTTTTGGTGATCTTTACGGGTTTTTGAGGATAGGGAGAGAAATATCAATTCAGACAGTTGTTATTACTTTATAGGAATCAGCCTTCAGGCAAAAAAAATTGTTTTGTAAATTACTCCTTATCTAAGTATTAAAATATAGTTAACTTTTCAGATTCTATCTGTTGCTAGAGAGGCTTTTATGTTTTTTTAAAATGAATAATCAGTTCTATTTTTAATTTTGTTGCCTCTGTATTCTTTTAGTAGTTGGTCCTTTATTCATCCTCATCTTTATCATCAACTTGGGCATGGATTATCTTCTTTGATTATTAACTATAATAAATTGTTTGAGGAGCTTTCTGAAAACATAGTGAGATTTTGGAGGAGTAGATCCTGATAATATATGTTTAACAAAGTTTGTCAGTTGGTGCCAATGGTATACTTCAGGGTAAAAACAATTATCCTAGTTTGAAGTCATGGTTAGTTATGTTTATGTTATTGTACATTTTGAGATTATCTATGTCATAAATTATAAGTTTAAGATGTCAGATTAGAATTTCATGATAATGATTTTCAATTATCACTTCATTTATGAATGAAATAGTTGAAATAATAATAATGAATATTTCTAATTTATCATATAGTATATTCATTCACTAAATATTTCCTCAAAAGCCTACTATGAGTTAGATATTATGCTATTTCTAGGAATATAAAATTGAGAAGTCATTATCTTTGCATTTATTGTGCACAAAGGCAGATGTGGAGACATACTGATAAACACTTAGAATGTGCTACGAGAGACACGTTAGGATAGTTTAGAAGCTTGATAAGAGGGTGGGATCAGGTACATTTTGCCCCTTCCTTCCTCCCTCCCTCCCTCCCTCCCTCTCTCTTTTCCTTCCTTCCTTCTTTTCTTCTTAATGAATATTTGTTGGGCACCTACCTGCCAGGCTCTGTGGTAGATGCTTGGGATAGATGGGTTGTGACAGTCATAATCTGTTTTCAGAGTTTTTACTCTTTTATAGAAGACAGATGTTTGATTATAAAAGGGTACAATTGAAGTAGTAGAAACTTAATTAAATTTCCTGGGGAAGAGTCTTGAATAAGTGAACAATAAGAAGAAGTTGGGAGAATGATTTCATAGGGTGCAAAGATTGAGATTTGGGAAAGAATGTAGTGCTTTTAAAGGTAAAACAAAATGTTTGGTGTTCTTAGAGTACAGGGTATACTGAGGGGGTAGATGAGCCTGGAAGGTAGATATAGGAGGAGTCCCAAAGCAATTCTCTACTCTTATAGAGAGGTAATTCTCTACCTTCTGGAGGCAAATATAAGGATTCATGCACTGAACCTGCCTGGCTGTGTAATAATTAAATTGAGACTTGAAAGATGAATAGGTGCATGCTTGTTGAGGTTAGAGGGGCATAGAGTCGTGCCTAGGGGTAGAGGGGCACAAGAAGACTACTGTATTTTAGCAGTGTAAGTCACCAGGGTTCTGGGAATCTAAAACGTGTTGGGAAGAGTAGTGGAAATGAAGCTGAGCAGTTAGGCTGTGAGAGGATCACGATGGTGCATTTCTGTCTGCAAAGAGTTTATGTTTTATATTTTGTTAGTGGACTACTAAAAATATATTATGCAATACCCATCCTAAAACACTAAGTATTAAGACATATAGAAAATGTTTTCATATACCAACTTAATTCTGTATTTTATCAAATAATTAAAACTCAAAAATAGTATTAATAATTAATAAATTATTAATTTCTATCTTGAATTTTCAGATAGAAAATCCTCGATACCTGAGACAGAAACCAATCCCAGTTTCTTTGGTAGGTGAGAATTTCATTGGACTTTTCCTATGGACAGATTTTTTTTTTAAAAAGATTTTATTTATTCATTGAAGAGGGAAAAGAGAGCACATGCACAAGCTGGGGGAGAGGGGTAGAGGAAGAGGGAGAAAGAATCCCATGCAGACTCCACAAGTGTGGAGTCTGATGTGGGGCTCCTCTCAATCCTGAGATGATGACCTGAGCTGAAATTAAATAGAGTGCTCAATTGCCTGAGCCACCTAGCGCCCTCTTATGGACAAATACTTTTCTTTTTCTTTTTTTTTATAATTTTTTTTTAAGATTATTTATTTAATTATTCATAGAGATGCAGAGAGAGAGAGAGAGGCAGAGACACAGGCAGAGGGAGAAGCAGGCTCCATGCAGGGAGCTCGACATGGGACTCAATCCAGGGTCTCCAGGATCACGCCCTGGGCTGCAGGCGGCGCTAAACCGCTGTGCCACCAGGGCTGCCCTGGACAGTACTTTTCAATAAAGTAATCATTAAGTCATTTACAGAAAAGAACACTAGTCCACATTATGAAGTTTAATAGTCTTATTAATCCTATCACTTGCGGATGAATAAATCACTTTTTCTCCAATGTTCGTATTATTATGATGAGAACTTCAGGGAATTGAGTTTCGTTTTGGGTTAAGGATAAGCCAGGCCAAAAAAGTATTGAATAACTCTTATTTTATTGAACAGGTGACTCCCAAATTCAGCCTGAGAAAATCCAGCAGTTTCCATGATGACCATCTACTCTCTCGAATGCATGAAAAAGAGGTAGGATTGAGATATTTCTGATGTATCAGATAATGAACATGGTTTTTGTATATATATATTTTTTTTTAATTTATGATAGTCACACAGAGAGAGAGAGAGAGGCAGAGACATAGGCAGAGGGAGAAGCAGGCTCCATGCATCGGGAGCCCGACGTGGGATTCGATCCTGGGCCTCCAGGATCGCGCCCTGGGCCAAAGGCAGGTGCTAAACCACTGCGCCACCCAGGGATCCCCTGGTTTTTGTATTTTATATAATATGAGTTTTCAGGTCTTTGAATAATGATGCATGGTAGGAAGAGGTTATCTTTGGTAGAGATGTAAAATAATGATGCAAGGGTAGGCAAGATTTTTCTTTTTTTTTCAGGGACATTCCCCACTTTGTGAGAGTGTGCTGAGGGGCTCTCTTCTGAGTATCCATTCCTGCTTGTCAGGACCTGGGAGGTGGCAGTTTTCAGAATCAGTGTCTTTGACGTCAGTGAACCCCTCCATCCTGCCATTATCTCAACTTATTTTAATGTATTTTTCTAGTTTCACTATTCTTACTGTTTGTACTATTTATTTTTATTTATTATTTATTTTTTTAAAAATGTTTTATTTATTTATTTATTCATGAGGGACACAGAAAGAGAGGCAGAGACATAGGCAGAGGGAGAAGCAGGCTCCCTGCCGGAAGCTTGATGTGGGACTTGATTCCAGGACCCTGGGATTCTGATCTGAGCCAAAGGCAGACTCTCAGCAACTGAGCCACCCAGGTGTCCCTGTTTGTACTATTTAAATTGATCTGCTAAATTAAGTTATGCTATGGCTAGTATGTAACATAATATACTATCTTTCTTTGGTCATTTGAAAATAGAATTATCCAAGAGGTAGTATTGTTTATTGGTTAAAAGCATAGACTGTGGAGTCAGAAATACCTGGATTTAAATCCTACTTGTTTGCTGTGTGAAAATGGGCAGATACTTGCCTTCTTTGTCTAATTTGGGAGATACCCGCTTTAACAGGATGAGTATGAAAATTCTGTAGTCTGCAAATAACTGTATGCTTCACATATAGTAGATATTAAATGAAAGTGAATTTGCTTTATTATTTTCTTTTAAAAATTTCTGGGGATCCCTGGGTGGCGCAGCGGTTTAGCGCCTGCCTTTGGCCCAGGGCGCGATCCTGGAGACCCGGGATCGAAACCCACGTTGGGCTCCCGGTGCATGGAGCCTGCTACTCCCTCTGCCTGTGTCTCTGCCTCTCTCTCTCTCTCTCTGTGTCTATCATATCATAAATAAATAAATAAATAAATAAATAAATAAATAAATAAATAAATAAAATATAAATATCATAAATTAATAAATAAAAATAAAATAAAATAAAATTTCTATTCTAGAAAATTTGAAAATCATTATTTTTATGTCTGCTTATGACACCAGTGAAACACTTGAATTATCTGTGTGGTGGTAGAAGACAGATTAGGAATCTGAAAAACTATGTCCTTAACTTGTCTTTATCATTCTCTAGTCATATTACTCTGGGAAATTAAGAATATTAGTTTAGTTTTTGCTTAAAAAGGATATAATTATTGAGGAGATTAATTGAGGTCATTACCAAAATTAACGAGAATGAATATGTATGAAACTTGTAAATTGTATTTTATGCAAATATGAAAATGTTATTGGACTTAGTTTTAATGTTTCTAATAAATTTAATTAAATAATTGTGTCTTTCATTATTTTTTCTTTCATTTTAATAAAGATGCTTCTAAGTTTGGTGATTTTCAATATGAAAGGGTTTTCTCACCACCTTATTTATAAAATATCATAAAAGACATTGATTTTTTTTCCTTAGATATTCCAAACAATAGCATAAGCATCTAATTTAATTTTTGTTGATAATGGAGGAGGAAAGGCAATTTTTTCTTTTAAATTTCAGGCTGGTGGAATTATTGCTGCTGATCTCAGTAGATTTGTCATTTCACGCCTCCAGTGTGAGGCATGGAGGCATGTAGAGTTTTGTTTCCTGGTGCAATCTTAGTGTTTAAAAAAGCTGTTGGAATAAAAAGCAACTACATTTTAAAAAGCCTTTGAGGGTAATACTTCTCATATGCAGATGTATCTTCTTTTGAGCTCTTATTTTGCATTTCTTTCTTTTCCAAATTGTCATTAATTGTTTTTACAAGTCATTCCAAGTCATCCCTAACCACTTTTCTTTTTACTTTTATTTTGTACTAATTCCTACTCTTGAGGCTGCTTACTGTAGAATAATTAAAATAATTGAAGGGAAGTACTGGCCTTTTTAATCTTTTGGGGTCTTTGATGAAATAATATCTTTATTCTTTATGACGACACCTTGGATCAGGCATAAGCATACCAGTGTGTGTTGAATGAGAAGAAAAGCATTTAAAGCTGTCGTGTATTACATCAGACATTCATTTTTAAATGTGTGTGGCTTTATTTTTTTCCACACCCTTATGTTTTTGTTTTTCTTTTTGGCATACTGCAAAAATATTTTTGGCATCATTGAGAAGTTTGCATGTAAACATCAACTTACTTCATATCTTAAAATATATCCAGTGCATATATTTTGGCTAAAGTAATCCTTTGTGCAATTACATAGTTGTTTTGGCCTTTTGGATGAAAACTTTTTATCATATTTTTTTCTCCTTACTAAAATATTTAAAAAGTATATGGTGAGTTGCCCCAGTGTGAGAATTATCTGTTTCATCTTTCTTTTAAACTAGTATTTATAATTATAATTGGTGGATTTTTATTGAAGACATTTTGGAAGATAAAGAGATATGTAAAGAAGAAAATAAAATCACCCATAAAACCAGAACCTAGAAATAAAAATGCTGGCAAAATATTGCATTGTCTTTGTTTTTTTCTTTATGTATCCTATAAACACAAATTTTTCCTTAAAAAAATTAAGATGATATATATTGTTTTGTATATTTTGAGTAATTTTTATTCTATTAAATATTGTTCTTAAGCATCTATTTTTAATGGCTGTATTATATTTCAAATTATGGAAGTATTCTCAGTTAATTTAACTTATCCCTATTGTTGGGAATTGAGATTTTTTAAAATACTTTTACTAATATAAATAATCCTGGGAAGAATATCTTTAATGTCTCTATATGCATCCCTAAATATTTCTTTGGGGTAATGAATTATATCTTACATGATAAAATTGAATTGGTGGATTTGTAGAAGTTTAGTATCATTAATAATTTAACTTAAGAATAAAAATTAACACTTGGAAGCTTATTGAAAATTGTATTTTACTGTAAGATACAAGTAAGGAATTTATTGTGTACAAAAATGAAAAGGAAAATAAAAAGACAAGAGCCACTTGAAGGCAGAGGAAGTAACAGTTTATATTCCCTTTTTTTTAAAAAAGATTTTATTTATTCATGAGAGACACAGAGAGAGAGGCAGAGACACAAGCAGAGCGAAAAGCAGGCTCTATGCAGGGAGCCCCATGCGGGACTTGATCCAGGGACATCAGGATCACTCACTGGGCCAAAGGCAGGCGCCCAACCTCTGAGCCACCCAGGAGTCCCTATATTGCCTTTGTAAATACAAAAATACTAATTATAGAACACATATTTGCAGGACAAAAATTTTTTTAGCATTTTCATATTTGAAATGAAAAATACGAATCATATTGTTTTGTTATTTTTGTCTGTTTCCTAGAGATATTTTACTAACTTGGATTTTTTCCCTAAATTTAAATACATAGTTATGTTGTGATATGCATAGTTATCCTTTAGGATAGTTCTATATCTACTTGCTTAAGTCACTTTTATTAAACATTTACTTGTGGGCATGATGATAAATGCTTTTCTGTTTTGAAATTCGTAGGGCCTTGCATGTCTGTGTAAGAAAACCCTGATGTGTCTTGTGCATGTTCTCATCGAAAAATGCTGAGTGGTGTTCTAAAAATAATAAAGAGCATTATTTAAGTGGGTTAATTTTAAATGAAATGTGAATTATTAAATATTTAATCTTCATTTTCTCAACACCTAATCTTCTTTCTTTAGAGGTAATCATCGCTGAAAAGTGTATATTCTCTTTAAAATTTTTTATTAATATCTCATTTTTTTATACAAATGAGATTATAGACCATACTCTATATACTGCTTCAGTTTGCTTTTTTGACTTAAATATACATTCTGATAATATTTCTATGTTAGAAATGGTCTTCATTCTTTTAAGTAGTTACATTGTATTTTATTTTACTGCTATATTGGATTTAATTAATACAGTTTCCTTTTGAGGAATATAAGTTATGCATTTTGCTGTAATAGTGTTTCAGGAACATCCCTGTATAAATATTAAATCTTTGTGTATTTTATGCTTCTTTTTTTGGGAGGGGCAGAGGAAAGGGATAGAATCCTCTCCAGAGAAAAGGAGAGAATCCTTAAGCAGACTCTTCGACAAGCTCAGAGTCTGTCATGGGGCTCAATCCCAGGACCCTGAGATCATGACCTGAGCCAAAATCAAAAGTTAGAAGCTTAACTGACTGAGCCACCCAGGCTTATTCTTATATGATACATTCTGTGACATGGAATTGCTTGTTGACGGGGTTGCTCACTTAATTTTTTTTTTTTTATCATCATTAGATTGCCCTTGAAATAAAGTTCTGCGTGCCTAGGGCTGCAGGTGTGGGTAGAATGGGGGGATGAGGGCAAAAGGATATGAGAGTTGTTTTGTGGAGTGCTGAAATTAGATTGTGAGGATTTTTGTTTAATTCTTTGGTACAGTAAAAACCATTGAATTGTATACTTTAAATAGGTGAATATTCTGGTGTGGGAATTATGTATACCAGAATGTCTGTTTTCTCATTTTATCATCAGCACTCAATTCTAAACAGTTTTGATTATCTGTGACATGAAAAATAATATCTTGTTTTGATATTTTCATTTATTATAAATGATAATGAACATATATTCTGTTTTATTTTTATTTTTTAAAGATTTTATTTATTTGAGAGAGAGAGAGAGGGACAGAGAGGGACAGTGAGAGTACAAGCAGGGGGAAGGGCAGAGGTAGGGAGAGGAGCAGAGGTAGAAGGAAAAGCAAACTCCCTGTTGAATAGGGAGCCTGATGCAAGACGGATCCCAGGACCCTGGGATCATTATCTGAGTGGAAGGTGCCCCTGTTTTGTGTGTTTTAATTTTACTTTCGTGAGCTGTCTTTTCTTAGAGTTTCATATGTTTTCATTATATTGTCATGTGATTCCTGAGCAATTTCTATATATATATATATATATATATATTTTTTTTTTTTAGCAATTTCTATATTAAAGAATTCTGGCTTTTTTAATATTTCTTGCAAGCATTTTTTCTATGTCTCTTATTTCTGGTATTTTTTTATGTATACAAGTTTTCTCTTAAAAGCTAAATCTGTCAACCTTTTCTCTATAGCTTGTGGTTTTTGTATCATACCTAGAAAAACATTTCTTATTATATGATTATGAAAAAATTCACTGTTTTTGTCTCTTTGTAAATCTTATTTTTATCTCAGATCTGTTTCACAGGCTTTTGTTGTGGTGGTAATCTAGAGCCATCAATTTTAATGTTAATAATAAAAAATTTAGGAGGTTGCAGTGCTTAAGTTAAAGAAGGCAGTAAGTGTGGAGAGAATTGATTGGTATGAAATTTTATACAGATTACAGGGTTCATTTGTGTCATGAAGCATTTAATGAAGGATTTACTTCTGTTTAAACTTTAGAGAGTTCTAAAATAGCTTTTAGAAATCAAACTTTATAAAATACAACTTTCATTTTAAATTTATAATTGTGTGGTAAAAGCCATGTATGTTAAATGACTAATATTAGCAATATTATTTTATTGCACTTAAAGACTTGTAGTAGGTTTTTTTGGAGGTTAAAAATAAACTTATAAAAAATTAAAAATGTTCTTTTAAATTTCCAATTAATTTTGGACATTATGGGAAAACATGTTCAGAGACAGTGATCCTTTATTTTAACTGTAGCCTATCATTCACAAACACACTTGAACTTGTTTGCCTTTGTTTTTTTTTCTTTTTTGAATTTATTTTTAAGATTTTATTTATTTATTCGTGACAGACACACAGAGAGGCAGAGACATAGTCAGAGGGAGAAGCAGGATCCCCGCAGGGAGCCCGATGTGGGACTCGGTCCGGGACTCCAGGATCACGGCCTGAGCCGAAGGCAGACGCTCAACCACTGAGCCACCCAGGCATCCCAAACTTGTTTGCCTTTTTTTTTTTTTTTTTTTGGTAAATTTATTTTTTATTTATTGGTGTTTGCCTTTTTAATTGCTAACACATTTCCTGTGATATTATATCACAGAATTCTGTGACAATGAGCATCATTAAGGAGTGGGTTTTTTTTTTTTTCGTGTTCTTAAGAAAGATTTCTGACATAGTTTAAGTTATGTGGAAAACTGTTGTCACTGGAAATGAAGTATGAGACAGCACAAGGGGAGATCAATTTTTAGAGCAACCATCAGTTTTCAGAGAGCAGATGGTAGAAATTGCTCTTTGTGGAATAAAATAGAAAATTTCCTTTGAGCTTCACCTTCACTTAAATTTAACATTCTAACCTATTGTATAAAAAGGGATGTTGCTTCATTCTCGCATATGATGCCAATTATATATTTTTACCTTTGTGAATCTGCTAATTAAAGATAGAATTTAAATAAATCCAAGATAGCAAATTTATATTATCAACATAGCAAATGAGAAAATCGATATTTTAAAACATTTTGTATGAATGTAAATTCAGATACACAGTCTCACAATATATGATAAATAATTACACAAAGGAATGCCATTGTAAACAATATTCAGGCAAGGAATTAGATCACTGCCAACATCCCAGAGGCCTGCTGCCTGACCATTCCCAGACATAATTGTTTCCATCTTCCTTAGAAGTAACTACTGCAGTGCCTGGTGGCTTAGTGGGTTAAGTGGAGTCCTGGGTGGAGCCCTGCGTCTGGCTCCCTGCTTAGTGGGGAGTCTGCTTAAGCATCTGCCCTTCCCCCTTCTCTTGCCCTCCCCCTAGTCATGTTCTCTTTCTCAAATAAATACATAAATAAATCTTTAAAAAAATAACTACTATCCTGATTCTGATAATTTACCACTTTTGTTTTTAAAATTGATTTTATCACCAAAGCCAGCATCCTTAAAAATGAAAATATTTTTATCTTAGTGGATTTTAAACTCCATATAAATAGAACCAAGATTTATATATTCTTTTGTGTTTGCTCAATATGTTGGTGAATCTGCCACCTAGCTTTCTATTAAATGAATCTGCCATAATTTCTTGCCATTTTGTTGATGAGTCTACTCTCATTTTTGGCCTTTACATACAGTAATGCAATTAATTAACATATGGTGTATTATTAGTTTCAGAGGTAGAGTTCCGTGATTCATCAGTCTTATGTAACACGTGCCCTCCTTAATGCCTATCACACAGCTACCCCATTCCCCCACCCACCTCAAGTACAAGAACTGATATTTGTTGCTAATGATAATATTAGAATTTTGGAAGCTCTGTCAGTCACTGTGAGCTTGAGAGCTTTCAAATTCTAAGACTTTCTGGTGAGATTAATAGTGATATTAACCAATGTGAAGTTTTGGTGTTGTACAATGAAATTTTCAATATTTGGAAATCCACATAACTTATTGAACTGATGTTTTCACAATGAGTAATGTGCCGTCATAAGATCACACCTGGGTAAAAAGTCCATCCCAAGTTCAAGGTAGATCAACAGAACTTACTGTGACAGAGCATGAAAAGTTTCAGATTCTACAGTGCAAGTACTTGCTAGTGTTGGCTTACTTAAGAAGACTATCCACAGTTATCCAAAAAGGTTACTAAAATACTTTTTCCCTTTCCATTTACTTATTTATATAAGGAAGCATTTAAGGAAGAATGAATTCCAATATTATACAGATTCTTTGAGATAGTAGAGGAGGCAGGAATACTTCGGAATTCATTTTATGAGACACCCTGACACCAAAACCAGATGAGAAAAAAATTAAATCCCAGGAAAAATAAAAATATAATAGCAAAATTCGTTATCAGTACACTGAGAAAAGACTTTTAGTTAATAAATGATGCTGTTACAATCTTTCATTTACCTGGAATAAAATAGAATTGGATCCTCATCCTCTAAAAACAAAATGAAACAAAACAGGTTCTGGATGTACTGAACAATCTGTAAGTGCCCCCCAAAAGCCTCAAAACAATAGAAATGTTGCAAACAAAACAAAACAAACTTTTAGGAATCAGAAGATTTTTCTAAACTAAAAATCTTCCCATACCTAGAATGTATAAAAGAAATAATGGTATTCAACTCAAGTGGAATAAAAGACTTTGTACAGTAAAAAATATAACAAGATCAGTAGAGATATAATGGATTTTGGGGAAATATTTGGGATAGATGGTGTGTTAATGTGGGAAGCACACCAAAAGTTCTTACTGATCCACAGAAATGTTATCAAAATTATGACAGTGTATTTTCCAGAAGATTAATGCAGACCCAGCATGTGTAAAAAGGGGCTGAGAGAATAGTTTTCAGGGGAATTCAAGTCAGAGTAATAATGAGGTAACCACTCTTATAGGGGAAAGGTGAATTTACCTTTATTTACTTTATTTTTATAATTGTTGCTGTTCAGGAAGAGGCATTTATATTCTGCCCTGTAGGCACTTGAATTTACCTTTATCAGAGAGCAAAGTTTAGTGAGATATATCCACCATTGATTCATCTGCCTGTCTTTTTAGAATTCATACCAGAGAAGCCAAAGCCCTGGTGTGTAGGATGCATGTATGAGAATTATTTTGTGGTGGTGTTTTTATTAGAAAAATACTGAAAATAGGATGAATATGTGTCAAAGGAAATGGTTGAACAAATTTTGTTTTCATTAAGGAATAGGTGGTAGCAATTTAAAGGAATGAATAAAAACTATAGCAGGTATTTTAAGAGGGATTTCTATGAGATGTTCAGAGAGAAAAGCAAGATGAAGAAAAAAATATATGTATGTAAAACATTCGTAATAAAAAAATCTATACTGTTGAAGGTATAGTGGCTTAAAGAAGGAAATTTGTTTTAGTTCAATGTGAACTTAAGGAATGAATAAAAACTATAGCAGGTATTTTAAGAGGGATTTCTATGAGATGTTCAGAGAGAAAAGCAAGATGAAAAAATATATGTATGTAAAACATTCGTAATAAAAAAATCTATATTGTCAAAATGGCTTAAAGAAGGAAATTTGTTTTAGTTCAATGTGAACTAAAGGTCCAGGGTGTGTAAGGGAGTGCTCTGCTCTGTGACATCATCCAGGGCCCAGGCTCTTGGGGAAGCTCTCTCATCTTCAGAGTGTGATTTTAGTCTCTGGGTCTGAGGTGGCGGTTGCTCACCAGTACCTTATCTTTTATGTGTCATCCTTCAGAAAGAAAGAGGGCATGAAAAGAAAAATACTTTATTTTCTAAAGATAGTCCAAGTTGCCTGCAGCATTTCTGTCCCAATACCCTCCTTGACCATACCTAGTCATCAGGTCACATGCAGCCTCCTGTGATACAGCCCAGCCCAAATTTGGTAGTGGTGGTGGGGCCCTGAAGGAAGAAAAGGAAGATAGATCTCTGAGGACACTGGCAGTCTGTGCTACAAAACCCCATACCGGTGTATGCATTTTAGCTTATGTGTGTTTGTATATGATTCTGTGAACATGGCAGGAGATATGCAAATATACTGGGTTGTTAGTATGGAATACCTCATGCAGATATTAATGTAGAGGGAGGAGGGGGAGAGATTCAAATAAAAAAGGAAATGAATACCAAGGAGTGCAGAGAAGCTTAACAAAATAAACAAAACCTCAGTATAAAGTAGGATTATGATTATGTTTGTGTTTCATGTAAATTTTGTTTGTATACGTTCTATAACAAAAATTAAAAATTCGAAAAAAAGTATCGGCATGCACTGTGTCTATTTAACTATCACTTTTTCCCTGAATGTAATGAGTTCTGAGGAGACAAGAAATTACTGTTCAGGAGAATTCTATCTCTAAGCCCCACGGATAAGGTAACAAGAGAGATAGATGCATTGTTCTTTGTGCTGTGTTTATAAATAAGCAGGATGAGTAACAATTGGCATTATGAAATATCACCAATGAACATTTTGAGAATAAGATACACTGGAGATGTTAATCAGGATGAATCTTAATTATCAACACACAGTATCTTCTGACTAGCAACTAACAGAATTCTCTAAAAAAATGATTGTAACAATTAGGTATCCGAGTAAGTACAGTGCTGATTATTTTAGAAATCATGTTTGCAATTTGCTGTAGTGATTGTTGAGACGCAGAAAGTGTGAGTAAACAAATATATCATGTAATCGTGGGCAGTACAGATGGTTGACCTCAGCAATGTTTTCAAGCTTTTATGCCTTAAATTGAATTACTATGTAGGTACGGTAAATAAAGACAAATAATATTTCAGTAATATTACATTTTATACTTTATTGAAAACTTGTAGTTTGTAGACTTATTCTCTATATCAGATTAAATCTTGCTTTTTTTTGTATGTTTTATTCCTTTTGATATGATTAAGGTAGTTGATCAACATTAAAGCTTTGAAATAACATTATAAGGAGTTCATTGCTATTTTTAAAATATGTAGATGATGCCTGTTTAAATAACTTTAATACATTTTCTTCTTACAAATTCATTAATAGTTCTTGTGCTGTTATTTTGGTATTGTACTGATTTCAGTATCAAATGTTAAACATACTTTGCACCTGCAAAACTGCTAGTAGTAAAAAGTACCATTCTAAGTAAGAAATATGCCCTCTGTAGGAGTGAATGTTGAATACCTGAGTGAATAGATTGGTAAGTAATTCTTTTTTTTTTTTTTTAAACAACCCTTAATTTAAAGTTTGTGTGTATTCAGCTAAATAAAATGACAGTGGAAATTGTTCTAAAATTTAACTAGTTATACTGTAAATGGGATATTTTTATACCTAAGGAAATACTCAAATCCTACGTGAGCACCTTTATCAGTTTTATTCACTTAGTAAGAATGTCCAACCTCAGAGCCATTCTTTGAAGCACATACTTCAGAGAAAATAAAGCCAAATGGACTTTCTAAATAAAATTTCTTAAGATCTAAGTCCAAATTTTAGAGATTCTCTTAGAAATAGCTCAGGGCCGTGCCTCTTACAGTGGGAGGCTATCCATTTTCAGTTCCTCTGTTTGGGCAGTGAGTTGTCCGTGGAATGGCTTGTCATACACGCCTTGTATTTCTGTGGAATCGTCTAAGTCTCTTGCTGGCTGCATGCTGCTTTTTCTAGAAGTGGGTGGTTTAGCCCTGAGGTGGTGGTTCAAGTAATTGAGTGGATCTTCTTGTTCTATTGCACGGGACTTGGTCAGAGGAGGTAAAGCTCTCCTCTTTCCACTTACATCAACTGATTCTTGCCATAAGATATTTTTAAGAGGGCAAATGGCCTATGCAGGTATTTCAGTTCCAGTCCAAACCCTTTTTACATCAGAGGATTGATAGTTGAAAACATGTTGGACAATGGCTAATTTTAGAAATGGGGTAAAATCAGTGGCATTTCTTATGCATTGCTTTAGCAGAGTTTCTCTGCCCTCTCTCACTGGCTCCCTCTTCTTAGCCTGACCTCGAAAGTTCTATAATTTAGGCTCAGTTATTCATTTGTCTAAACTTTAAAACTTAATTTGACATATACATACCTATGTGCTTATATATGTGTGTGTAAGTATAGTACAAAGAGAATATAAATGTGACTACAATGTTTAATTATTTTATTTGGCAAACATGATGAGAAAATCCTTTAAAACTTGTATTTCAGTTCCAGGAAAGAAGGAAAGAAAGTGAATTGCAAAGCAACTGCAGGGCAGTGTTGAATATAAATTATTACAGGGTATCCTAAGGAAGGAAAAATTGCTGTTTTCTGGGAACTTTGAGGATGGCTTCATGGAGGAAATGGCGTTTGAGCCATGAGATGTGAAGAGGCAGAGAAGAAAGACATGGAAGTAGAAACCAGGGTATGTGTTTAGCTGGAGCTCGTAGATGACTTGGCTGGTGGTACAGGGAAAAAAAAAGAAAGGGGGTATTACCTCCCCTTTTCACAACTGTGCTTTAGGAAAATGAATGGGTATTGGTATCTCAGATGGACTAGTGGGGTGGGAGATGGGGATGACAAGTGTGGAGTGAAGAGGCTTTCTGACAATGGAGGGTTGGGTTCCTGAGGAACTCTGTAGGGTTGTAACAGGCTGAAACAAGGCACTGTGTGCTGGCCTAGAATGTGGTGACTCGGGATGTTTAGAGTCAGGGACAAGGAGGAGGCAAAGATAAGGGACTTATTTATACATAGTGACTCTTATTTTGTATCGAGTGTTGAATTGTACTAGAGCAAAGACCAACTGGAGCTGGCTTAGAGATGGTGGAAACTAGGAAAGACCTGAGTGCTGGAGATGGACAATGTGACTCACCTGCGTGGGAGACTAGGGTTAAATCAGGATAAAATCACCAAAGCAAGTGTTTACTGTAGTGAAGCCAGCAGGGCTGGCTGGAAGGTGGGAGTAATGTGGAGGAGACAAGAGAAACCCTCTCCAGAGCAAGAGGATAACCAGAACAGCAGAGTCACAGAAGCTGAGGAAAAAAAAAAAAAAAAGATGATCCTTGTGCAATTCGCTGAAGACAAAAGGATGGAATTTGCCCTTAGATTTGGTGATTGAAGGGCTTTTGGAGGAAGAAGGACAGTTATGTCACATTGTGACCTTTGAACTTGCAGTTTTAATGAAGAGTGGAAGGCAAATTCTGAAAGGGAGAAGTGGAAGTATAAAATGTGGAATATATGCACAATGAGAAGGTCATTAGTTAAATAAGAAGGAGAAAAGAAAAATGATAATTTGTGGTGCAAGCTCAGATATTTAAATAGCAATTTCTGCTGGTATCCTTTAATTGGGATTTTAAAAAATTAAATATTAATTTAATTAATCTATTAAATATCATTGAGGAAAATGTATATAAAGTGTTAAATGATTTAAAAAGATTGGAGCTCTTAATCTTAATAAATTACTAGAAGTCTTTAGGGAATAGAAGTTGAATCCTAGCATGTTTTAGTGTCAGTGACTTACAGGTTGTGTACCTGTCCCTACTCTTCTCCCTAGTTGTGTCAGGTTTTCTGTCCCAGGCAAGCATTTCTCATTAAAACCATCAGACTATTTATTTAGAAAGCATCTTCTTTTCCTTGCTTGAGTTCTTTTTATATTTTGAGCTGGTAGATGAACCCTCATCTTTTAATTAATTAATTAATTAATTAATTTATTTATTTATTTTGAGAGAGAGAGGAAGAAAAAGAGAGAATGCAGGGGAGGGGCAGAGTGAAAGGGAGAGAGAGAGAATCTTAAGCAGATTCCATCCATGCTCAGTGCAGAGCCAGATTTTGGGCTTGAGTTGAGCCAAAATCAAGAGTTAGATGCTTAACTGACTGAGCCACCGAGGCACCCCTAACCCTCATGTTTTAAAAGCTACTCAGCTTTATTTAGCTTGTATTCACTAGCTGGACCCAGTCCCCTGAGTATGAATCCAGGCTTTATACCTCTGTGGCTCAGTGACCTTGAACAGATACCTCTTTGTGCTGTAGTTTCACTCTGTGTAAAAGGGAGAGAGTAAAAGTACCCCCTTACAAACATCATTGTGAGGATTACATGACATAATGAAATAATGCATGTAAATTGTTAGGAACAGAGATTTGCAAGTTGTATGTATGTAATCAGTCAAGTATTTATTGTTTTTCTGCTTCTGCAGTATTTTCTTTTCACTGCTTGCTGCTGCTGCTACTACTGAAATAGATACTATAGATGGTACCCAACTTAGGATGATTTATGCATTTTTTGACTTTATGATGGTGCTAAAGCAAGACACATTCAGTAGAAACCATGCTTTAGATTTTGAATTTTGTTCTCCTGGCCTAACAGTATGTGATGTGATGATGCTAGGCAGTAGTGTTCTATTGTATGACTATGCCATAATTTGTTTATCTGCTGATTAATCACTACTTTGTCCTCAGTTTTGGCTGTTATGAATAAAGCTACCATGAAAATTAATGTACAAGTTTTTTGGTTAACTTATGTATTTAGTTCTCTTGGATAAAATTGCTAAACTGCTTTTCAGGTAGTTGTACAATTTTGTACTCCTATCAGCAATATATATGAGTTCAAGTCCTCACTGACACTTGATATTGTCAGTTAAAAATTTCTTTTAATTTGAACAGATCTATAAACAGAAAAATTGAATCGGTAATAAAAAGTCTCCCAACAAACAAAAGTCCAGGGTCAGATGGCTTCCCAGGGGAATTCTACCTAATATTAAAAAAGAATTAATACCTATTGTTCTCAAACTATTAAAAAATAGGTATGAAAGGAAAACTTCTAAACTCATTCTACGAGGCCAGCATTACCCTGATTCCAAAACCAGACAAAGACCCCACTAAAAAGGAGAATGACAGGCCAATATCTCTGATGAACATGGATGTAAAAATTCTCGACAAGATACTAACAAATTGTATCCAACAGTACATTAGAAGAATTATTCAACATGGTCAAGTGGGATTTTTTTCCTGGACTCCAAGGGTGGTTTAATATTTGCAAATCAATCAGTGTAATACACTACATTAATAAAAGAAAGGATAAAAACCATATGATCCTCTCAATAGGTGCAGAGAAAGCATCCATTCTTGATAAAAATCCTCAACAAGGTGGAGCTAAGGGGACCTATGTCAACATCTTAAAGGCCATATACAAAAGACCCACAGCTAGTATCCTCATTGGGAAAAACTGAGAGCTTTTCCTCTACGGTCAGGAATAAGACAGGGATGTCCACTCTCACCATTGTTATTTAACATGGTACTGGAAGTCCTTGCCTCAGCAATTAGACAAAAAAGAAATAAAAATAAAAATAATCCAGAACTGAAAATTCCACTATTTGCAGACCATTTGGTACTCTGTGTAGAAAACCCCTACCAAAAACTGGAAAGACTCCACCAAGAACTATACAGGAATACAGCAAAGTTGCAGGATACAAAAATCAATGTACAGAAATCTGTTGCATTTCTTTTTTTTTTTTTTTTTAAGATTTTATTTATTCATGAGACACACACACACACACACACACACACACAGGCAGAAACAAAGGCAGAGGGAGAAGCAGGCTTCCATGCAGGGAGCCTGACGTGGGACTTGATCCCTCGATCCCGGGTGTTCAGGATCACACCCTGGGCTGAAGGTGGCACTAAACCACTGTGCCACCCGGGCTGCCCAATCTGTTGCATTTCTATACACCAATAGTGAAGCAACAGAAGGAGAGATCAAGGAATTGATCCCATTTACAATTGCAGCAAAAACCAAAAGATACCTAGGAATAAACCTAACTGAAGAGGTAAAAGATCTGTACTCTGAAAATTAGAGAGCACTTAAGAAAGACATTGAAGATAACACAAAGAAATGGAAAAACCTCCCATCCTCATGGATTAGAAGAAAAATATTTTGAAAATGTCTATACCTCTCAAAGCAATCTTCACATTTAATGCAATCTATATCAAAATACCACCAGCATTTTTCACAGAGCTAGAAGAAACAATTCTAAAATTTGTATGGATCCACAAAAGACCCTGAATAATAAAATCAATTTTGAAAAAGAAAAGCAAAACTAGAGACTTCACAGTTCCATATTTCAAGCTATGTTACAAAGCTGTAGTCATCAAGACAATATGGTACTGGCACAAAAACAGACACATAGATCAATGGAACAGAATAGAAAACCCAGAAAAGGACCCACAACTATATAACCAACTAATCTTTGACAAAGCAGGAAAGAATATCAAATGGGAAAAAGTCTCTTTAATGAATAGTGTTGGGAAAACTGGACAGTAACATGCAGAAGAATGAAAGTGGACTGCTTTCTTGTACTATACACACAAAAAAGAATTAAAAATGGATGAAAGACCTAAATAGGAGACAGGAAACCATCAAAATCCTAGAGGAGAACACAGACATCAACTATTTTTTTTTTTAAGTAGGCTCTACACCCAGCCTGGAGCCCACCATGGGGGCTTGAACTTACAACCCTGAGATCAAGGCCTGAGCTGAGATCAAGAGTTGGACATTTAACTGCCTGAGCCACCCAGGTGCCTCAGGCAGCAACCTCTTTGACCTTGGTTATAGCAACTTCTTCCTAGACATGTCTCCGAAGGTAAGGGGAACAAAAACAAAAATGAGCTATTGGGACTTCATCGAGATAAAAAGCTTCTGCACAGTGAAGGAAACAATCAGCAAAACTAAAAGGCAACCTATGGAATGGGAGAAGAGATTTGCAAATGACATATCTGATGAAGCGTTAGGGTCCAAAATGCAAGGAACTTATCAAACCTAACCCCCCCCCCCAAAAAAAACCCCAAAACAAAAACCAAAGACAGACAAACAAAAAACAAATAATCCAGTTAAGAAATGGGCAGAAGATATGAATGGACATTTTTCCAAAGAAGACATACAGATGGCTAAAAGACATTTGAAACGATGCTCAACATCACTTGTCAGCAGGGGAATGCAAATCAAAACCATGATGAGATATCCCTGTCAAAGTCTATGTAGTGTCAATATTGAACCATTTCACACTGGTTCCCACTTTCTGCTTCCCACATTGCAAATCTAATAATTTAAAAATAGTGTAATTCAGTTTAACTTTGCCCTGATTCTCTGCTGTTGACCTAGTTCTACATACATTAAACCTCACCTTCCAGTGTTATTAACTTTGCTTTAAGTAGTTGTGTTTTGAGTAAATTAGGAGAAGAGAATGAAAGATGCTCTTTTTGTATTTATCCACTTATTTACCCTCTCATGTACTCTTCTTTTTTTCATACATGAGTTTGTATCTGGTATAATTTCCTTTCATCCTCAGGAACATCATTTATTATTTCTTGTTATGTACTTCTACTGGTGACAACTTGTGTTAGCTTTTCTTTTATCTGAAATGGTTCCCGCCCCCCCCCCCCCCCCCCCCGCCCCTTTTCAGCACTTCTGAGGTATTATTCTGTTGACCTTTGAGTTCTGTTGTTTCTTGTGAGGAGCAAGCAGTTATTCTTATTATTGTTCCCCTGTAGATAATGTCTCTTTTCTTCTGGCTGTTTTAAAAATTTTCTCTTTATCTTTGGTTTTCAGCAGTGTGACTGTAAGATGCCTAGATGTTGTTTTCTTTGTATTTATCCTGCTCAGAGTTCACTGAGTATCTTGGATCTCTAAGTTAGTGTTTATTTTTTCTCAAACTTGGGAAGTTCTTGGCCAATATTTCCTTAACTAGTTTCTCTCCCTTTCTCATTCCCCTCTTTAGGTATACTAGGCTCTTTGATTTTTGTCCCACAGCTTCGTAAAGTTTTGTTCATTTTTCATTGATTCTTTAATCTTTATTTCCCCTCAGGTCATTGAGCTACATCATTTCTATTGATGCATCATCAAATTTACAGACACTTTCTTCTGCCATCTCAAATGTGCAATTAAGCTTATCTAGAGATTTTTTTTCCTTTCAGTTATTATAATCTTCTGTTCTGGAATATCTACTTGTTTCTTTTTATAATTCCATTTTGCTGCTGAGATTCCTTATCTTTTCCCTCATTAAAATACATTTTTAGGGATCCCTGGGTGGCGCAGCGGTTTGGCGCCTGCCTTTGGCCCAGGGCGCGATCCTGGAGACCCGGGATCGAATCCCACGTCGGGCTCCCGATGCATGGAGCCTGCTTCTCCCTCTGCCTGTGTCTCTGCCTCTCTCTATCTCTCTGTGACTATCATAAATAAATAAAAATAAAAAAAAATACATTTTAAATTTTTTGAATATATTTTCATTTAGTTCTTTGCACTGCTTATATTAACTGCTTTAAAGTCTTGCGTGCCAAGTAGGTTCATCCTTTTACTTATTTGTCTAGCTTATAGACATTTTTCTTTTCATGTTTGTTAATTACTGTGTAAAGGACATTGTCACTATGGATGATACATTTTAGAGACCTCTAGATTCTGTGGTCTTCCTCCATAGAATAGTGATTTTTGTTGTTGTTTTTATGGGCTGTTCAGTTATTGGTTAATTACCTCCAACTTGTGTAAACTTGGCATTACATTCCATTAAGACAAATATGTGGAAAGTCAGAGATACTTCCCAAACTCCGCCAACGTGGTGGAATCTAATCTACAAGCTCTGTCTCTTCTGAGGATCTTCTAAAAATTTGGTTTTAGACTTCATTGGGTAGGTTTAGGATAAGCCTAAAGTGTGGCCTTTTGGTGTTTTGGCTGAATGCCCAGGTATTCCCAAGTTGTTAGGAAGATGCCTCTAGTTTGTTTGGGCTGGGCCTTCAATATATATCACAGCACTGTGTGATCTGTGGTATCTATTCTATTTTCTACCTTATAGCAGCCATTGCCTTGTTATTTACCCTATGCATGCACCCCGTGTGCCAAATGCACATACATCCCAGCCATGGTCAAGGACTGGCAGTGGTTCCTGGTGGCAGTTCTCATCTCCCCTAGTGCCCTATACTTAAGATTCCAGCTTCTTCAGTTGTCCTGAACTCTGATCTTTACCTTCCCAGTTCAGTAGAGTTTTGGGTCTCTGCTTGGACTGTGTTTGTGCCCAGGAATGATAGTGGAGCTCAACTTAGGAGGATGTCGGTATCACACTGCCTATTTCCTAATACCTGGGAATGGTCACCTCCTACATTTCATACCATTTAGTGCTTGTTAACAGTGGGAGGTGAGAAGTAGCCTCATTATAGTCTGAAGTAGACCCCCATGGTTCTTCACTTTGAAATTGATAGTGTATATGTTAAGCCCAGTTAAAGAAAACTTAAATGTTGTTTGGAATCAGATTTACTAGCGGGGGTGGGGGTGGGGTGGGGTGGGGGGTGTCAAATAAATTAGAAGTGCTATATTCAGTCTTTGAATTAAAGTCTTTGTGGTAAATTAAGCAAGGATGTTTACTATCTTTCCATATGCATATGGTATGTGTATATAAATGCACAAAGATGTATGCATATCTGTATATCTATATCTTGTGTCCTGTAATGTCTTTATATACTATACTAGTAAGATCATTTCTATATTCTAATCCTGATAATTAATTTATCATGAATCATGCCCCAGAGCACAGGCAGAAATATAGAGCTATTCTGTGGTGTCAAGGTAAGTTTCCAGAAAAGAGATACTCCTTTATTATTATTATTTTAGGATGACAGTAGAGAAACTTTCTTTTTAGTACTACCCTTATAATAACTTGGTGTTCTCTCTTTTAACCAAGTTACCAAATGTTACATTGTTATTGGGACAAACCAACCTCCTCCTAATAAGATGGAATGAAAAGACACAATGTCATGTTAGTGTTAATCTTGCCAAAATGTAGTAAGTCTAGTCATTAGGAAACATCAGACAAATCCAAATTGGGAGACATTTAATGATTGGCTGTGCTCTTCAAAAATGTCGAGATCAAGAAACACAAAGCCTGTTCTAGATTAAAGGAGATACAGTTGATATGATATCTACAGGCAGTTCGTGAATTGGATCTTGAATTGGGAAAAAATAGAAATAAATGTCATTATTGTGATAATTGATAAAGCTTGACTGTAGATTGTGCATTAAGTAATGTTATTGTGTTCTGTTACATTGCCTGGTTTTGATAATGACTGTGGTTGTGGAAGATAGCATCTTTGTTTTAAGGAAATATACAGTGAAGCTTTTAGGACAAAGAAGCACGATGTCTCTAGCTTTCTCACAAATGGTTTAGAAAATAGTTTTATGTACAAGTAGATATAGATATAAGAAATGATAAAGCACATCAGGCAAAATATAAACAGTTTGTGAATCTGGATGGAGGCATATGGGAATGCCTTCTAATACTATTGCAACTTTTCTTTAAATTTAATATTATACTAAAGCAAAAATTATAGCAGAAAAATCAAATTTAGACATATCTCTATGGTTGCAAGAACAGAGATCCATCAAGCTTCTC